>NC_047667.1:58486921-59086921 GCF_011762505.2 Arvicanthis niloticus
GTTTTGACAGACACGGAAGAACTGAAGGGCAGCATAAACAGTGTAAACTGCAGAGCCTTCCAGGGATCCAAAAGCAAAGCCTTGGAACTTTGCAAACTCCGCTTCTCTGGAAAGCTTTTAGACACAAAGACCACTGTCTGAAGCCCTTCTGACTGTAGACTTGCCTGACATAAGGAGCTTTACCATTGACCCTCCCAGTCTTCGTATATGAAGAAGCTGTTTGTGCAGCACCCCTCAAAAGCCACACAGTGACAATATCCATATAACCTCATTTTCTCTTCCAAGCCCTCTCATCTTGAACAAATGCAGATAGTGAAATATATAGAATTTAACTTGATATAGGTCACAAAGTTCTCTGAGCAGTAGGTCAGCCCACACCCCCAACTCCAATCCATTTGCTTTGTAAGGAGACAGAGGAGTCCACAGAGGTGTGATCAAGTTTCCTGGGAAGCAGCAGGTTAGACATCTCCTGGAGCTGCTTCTGGAAGACCTGGCCCAGATGGGTAGAGCTCATGTTACTGGCCTGTGTGGTTAGTTTTGGGTTTTGGTTTTTCTGAGACAGTATCTCAATATATAGTTCAGGCTGACCTCAAATTTACAATCTTCCTACCTCAGCCTCCCAAATTCTGAGGTTACAAATATACACCACCAGACCTATTAGTGTGTGTGTTTGAATACACTCAAAACAAAAACTCAAAGCTGGGAGCTGGAACAATGACTCAGTGGTTAAGCGTACTGCCTGCTCTTCCAGCGGACCAGGACCATGTGTAACTCTAGTCACAGGGGATCTGACACTTTTTTCTAGCACTTCTTTTGGGGGCACCAGGCACAGGTCTATAGGTGTTCATGTGTACAAAATTAAATGCACTAAATACATTTTTAAAAACCAACACACTCAAATCCTCAAGGCTGTGTGCATGGTGGCATACACTAATAATCTTAGCACTCTGAGGTCAGGAGGCTGACCTCAGAAAGTCATTAGTTTTGGGTTAGCCTAAGTTACATAGTGAGAGCCTCTGTCAACATAAACAAACAAGCATTTGTGTTGGTTTTTCCTTAAGTAATTTACTTCATTTATTGCACCTTTGTTCACTGCAGTCTCCCCGTGACTCCCTTTAATGTAGGTTGCCATGTTAGGCATTTTGAGAAAGGGTAGAGCCGACTTCCTTTCTGAGTAGGAACATGGGAGGTGGGTCAGCAGGTCAGTAGGTCAGTACGTCAGAGTTGATTGCAGGCAGGTTCCTTCTGCCCTCTGAGAGTGGTGGCTTGATCATGCCAGTTTGTGTCATGGTCAGCAGTACAAGTCAAGTGTTAACCATTGAGGAAGATGGAAACTTGGGTTGTTACTCTCTCAACTCAAGACTCAAACCACTAATTCATTGAATCTGCATGTTTGGAATGACATTTAAAATGACACCTGCTCCTGGCACTTTGGCTCCTGGGCATTTGGCTGGGTCCGTGCCTATGTTGGTAGTGCCCAGTGCTGTTGGTACGTTGAACAGTTCTCAACTCTGCAGGGAAGAGGGGCGATGTTTGGGAGGGTATTTAGTTAAGAGGGAAAACAATGACCTCTTACTGGGACTCCCAGTCTGTACACGGTCTCATACATCAGGGGCTTGGAAAGGTTAGGAGATCCTTAGGTGCAGCTCTTGACCACATAGCCCTCACAAATGTCTTGCATACATTTAAATGTTCATTCATTTGTTCTGTAAGACACAGAAATAGAAGACTCATGAAGAAGCAAGAAAGAGGATTTACCAGATAAAGACCAGGCCAGAGTATGGATGGCCACAGTGAGAGGAGTGAGGTTTGGGGAAATGTTTGTTTCTTTTATAAACACACATTGGGAACCATCTGGATGTTTAGCTTCCTGTAAACTAAAGATGTAAGGCACTGAATACTCTTTAGTCATCGACTTAGATACCCATTAAACGTGGCCTGTGAATGTTTGCCACCATTCACGCGAAGAACGCATTTACCAAGGCTGTGTTCAAGTCACATGCCGTAAATCATATCATATCTCACATGTCCTCGGGGTGCTTGCTGCTTGAAAAACTTCTCCTTAAACACTTTATCTGTCAAGCACACACACATAAATATGCAAACATTGTGTATGTGTACAGTGCATTTATCTTGGCTTAAAACTCGACGCAACTGTGGCTTCTTACTCACTACATTTACCATTTACTAAGACTCCTCTTTTCTCTCCAATGACTTAATGGCTGAAAGCCGCTGCCCCAAATATCGGCTTGATTCTCAGACAGGAAGACACCAGTTCCTTGTCAGCCACCCCACATATACAATGAGCTACTGTCAACAAGATCTCTGACATGTACAATGTCTGACAAATGTGGTTTATTTTTAACAGTGTGGGGGAGGAGGGGAGGGACCCTCTGGCCTCTCCCCGGATGTCTGTGTGGGATACTGTTGGTCTCTTTTGAAGGACTCAGTGAGTGGGTGAAGTAGGGAGGGGAGGCAGACTCTTCAAGGCAAAGGGAGACTGGGACAGTGGGAGGGGACCTTGCTAGACTCAGCTGGGAGAAGCCTCACAGATCAAAAAAACTGCTTTGCTGAATCTAAGACCTTTCGGAAGTTCTCAGTTAAACCAGACAAAAAGGAGCCTGTTGCTTTAATTACCCAGCTCATCAGGCCAGGCCCCCATTTTGCTGGATCAGCAGGAATCTTACCCACATATGTGGAGGCACCACCCCAATTTGCATGCAAGAGCCAGATGCTTACTTAGCATCTGGAGCAGGTCGGGGCCGGGTCCAACCTCATCTGAACAGTTTCCTGGTCATCTTGAACTTAACTGCTACTACCTCAAGGGACATTCTGAAAATACTTTCTGGTTGGGGCACTCAGTTTCCTGGGGACTAACTAGCACCCTTCAAGGGAGATAAAAAATTCTGCCTCATCAGAGCTGGAGCTCTGAGTGTCCCATCTGAGTGTCCACGAGCCAGGCTCAGGCACCCCACCTTTGCCTGTATGAGTGTTCATCATCCATCACAGACAGAGACCTGTGTGCAAGGATGCATGGGACTTTTGGATGGTTAGAATGCTGCAGTAGCACTATAAAGGAAAAACTATCTTCTTCAGTGCCAGAGGAATCTCTAGGTGGTATGGAGACCTAAGGGTCCCGGTGAGCCTAGGCTGAGGGAGCACCCAGCTGAAGGGAGCACCCAGCTTCAGGAATGCCTCTGGAAGGCAGAGCCACCTTAAACCATGCTAAAGAGATAGGATGAATAGTGACCCCTTTCATGAGATAATGTTCTTTTTCTTCCCAGAATTCCACTTCTTTAGAGCAGCCTCCGGAGGCTGCAGCAATGCAGCTTTGAAAGTCCAGCCAACTTCTCTAAATGACTCAGAAAAGCCCTCTCCATCATGTAGCTGCCTGTCCACCATGTATCTGACCTTCCTCTTGGTGGCTTTACTCAAACCACCTGGACTTTACTCTTCCTTATCTCTGGCTACCTCCTCCAGGCAGCCACCAGGATTTACAGCTTGTCTGCTTTGGAGTTTTACTTTTAAAATGCTAATAAAACTGTCTTGTAGTTTCCTTTGATGTCTCTTCTTAAATTCTTTTACCAATGAGACCAGGAACCCCAAGAAGGGACCCCATTTTCTGGGTGACATGAGGTGACTGCAGCCAGACTCCCCAATTTTTCTGGTAAGTATAATTGTAGAACTGGAGACTAATCAATCCAGGAACAAGCTAATGCCAAGTTTGGGGCTACATAAACATGAGGCACAAATACGTATTTAATTCAACAGAAAGACTGAACTCTCTGTGGCTTTGACTCTTTGCAGCATTGACTGGATGTTAGGAATCACGCTGGTTCTCCTTTCGAGTGTCTTATCCTCAAAGGCAGGATGGACTCCTTCGAAAACCAAATATGCTCTTGGAGAATTCTGAGAGCCCACGAGAAGAGTTTGGAGACTATGGGAAGAACAACTGGAGTGGGGGGGGGGGCAACTTGTAAGAGGCTGGGTTTTTATTTTCTATATGTTTTCTGACACTTCATTTGAAATCATGGTGCGTATGCCTACAGAGAGGAAGGAGCTGGGGAGGTTGCTCACACAGTAAGGACTTACACAGCTCACTTCCGGGCCAGCTATTTCCAGGTTTTTGGCCTTTTATCTAAGGAGTCAAAAATAATGGTTTATAGATTTACAGAAGAAGGAAGATAAACTTCACTGGGTGGAAAGCAGTAAGATTATTGAGGGATACACTCAAGATTGATAGCAGGAACCTGAATGAAGACACCCAAAGGCCCCAGGTTACCACTTGGGTTTGAAGGAAGTAGAGGCTGGTGCTAAGGAGTATTACTCAAGTGGTTCTCAATCTTGATAATTCCTTAGGTCACATATTTATTCTTCCTATTACACATGACTCTCTCTTAGTGCATTTGATCTTAATCATCCACATGCCCAATTATGCATAGATGGTAACAAAATATGGTAAATGTAGGAGATCTCTAGAAGTCCACTTGAAGGACCGAGTTTATCTTACATGCACCTAAAACCAGTTCAGGCTGGATGGACCCTTCTACTCTTCATACCCAGCTATGCTGAGAATACGCTTGAATAGACACTGTCTGAGCGTGATTGTTACTAAGGGTGGAAAATCTGTCCTACTATTCTGAGGTAAGAGTGTATATAGCCTGAAGCAGGTTCTAGGGGAGTCTGGGGTTTCAAGGTGCATTGGTCAAACAGGAACACTGTGTGCGTAGCACATGCAAGCAAAAGAACTAGGTTGCCATATGTATCATTAGAAGAGGAAGGTGTGGATAATCAAACCAAGTAGGGTCCTGGGGAAACAAACTCTCTCTTACTTAGGTGTACCTCATGAGACCTGAGAACCACACCAGAAGAAAAAGTCAGTCCTGTGAGCATCTGCTTGTAATCCGAGCTCTAGGGAACTGGAAGGAGGCAGAACCCTGAGAGTTGCTGGCCAGCCAGGCTGATCTACTTGGTGAACTTCAAGGGCAGTTCCCAAAGAATGATACATTAGGTTGTCCTTGTCCTCTGGCTTCCGTATGTTCTTGCACATATGTGCATGCACACCAGAACACACACACACACACGCAACATGTGAAGAATATAAAGAACAATGAGATGAGACTCGATACACGGAGAGGGATAACAATAAATATAACAAATTTCTTGTTAATGTAATTAATCACATTTCCATCCAAATGTTCATCCATTCCACTATCAATATTTAAGTCAATACTTAAGCAAATAGGTCTTACTGGAGAGCTTCCTACTTAAATCTGTGCCTATGTAAGATTAAGAGTCTGATTTTTTAAAAAATTTCATATGACAAATATCCCATACAACTCTTAGCAATGGCTGCCATTAACACTGAGAAAGGGCTGGGCCTTTCTCATGCACTTTTTTTTTTTTTTTTTTTTTCCCGGCATGCACTTTGACAAGCACTTTGACAAACATCACCTTGTTCAGTTAACCTTTCAAACAGTCCTACCAGACCTGTATTTTTATGTCCATTTTCCTGGTGAGGTAACTGATGGATAATATAATAGATGTGAGTTACTTTTGTCAGCTCTACTTTCCTTCCTTGGAAGATCAACCTTTCTCCTAGTCTGTAAGTCACCAGGGCTTTTACCTCAGCTCTGTCCAATCACGGTGCACAGGTAAAGCACATCTCCTAGACAGGCCAGTCAGAAACTATTCTGAGAGCTTGCATTCTGAGTGGACATAGCAGCCTAGGGCTCAAACACCATCCAAAGTAGGATTGTCTGAGCTAAGTGTGCTAAAGACACAAGATACTGAGCATCCCTGCCAAGATGCCTGGAGCGGGCCAGCTTTCAGCTCTTCTTTTTGTCCTTTGTATGACCCTGTTTTCCTTATAAAAATACTCTCCCTGGTACAATGTGTATTGTCAAGAGCTAGTGTGTACTCCTTGCCGCTCAGGTTCAGTCATGGCTTAGACTCAAAGGGGGAAAGGCAGGACTTTAACTTGGATTTTAAAATCCTACCAGTGACCATGACTCATAAACGGTGATTCATTTGCCTCTTTGCATTAATTTGGGAACTTCTGTTATCCTGCAGCAATAGATTTTGTCGTGGTTCTGCTTTGCTGCTGAAGGTTTTGGATAGTTTCTCACCAGCACAGCATAGCCACTACTTAGGGTTGTTTTTCTTTGTTTGTGAAGCTAGAGAAGGAACCCAAGACCTTGAGGATGGTAGCAGATACTTCCCTGCTGAGTTACAACTGCCACCTGCTTTTTGTTGCTTGTTTCTGATAGCACGTCAATATATTAATATTACACTCCCTCTGATATGGGGCAAGATATGTCATCCGTCTAGGTGTCTGCCACCTCCTGCACCTGTGGTGTAAGGGCAGAAAAACATTCTAGTGATACAGGCTGTCTTCCAGAAAAGGATGCCAGTAACAGACAGGTTCTGGGTTTTTTTGAGCTTGGGTGATGAATAAGATGGTCAAGGGAGCTTAAATTTGTGAAAACAGCTAAACTGTTCAAAGACCTAAGCAATGATGATCCGGAACATTGCACCTCACAGAGAAGTGAACCCCAAAGTATTTAGCACTCGAACAGGTTTGTGCTCTCGATTGAACTTTTTAAATATGTGCCCCTAATAAAGTACTTCTGTAAATGGCAAACACTGAGCCATCCTTATATGTTTGAAATACATCTTTAAAAAGTAATGTGTAAAGGATATAATGAAAAGCATAAACATTTACAATGTTTCATTTTGAATCTATATGATTCTTCTGTGCCTCTCCTAGGATTGCCACACCTAGGATGTCATTTTTTGGGGGTGCCATTAAATTAGAGGCCAAGAGAAAGAGATCCCCTAAGTGACTCCAGATAAACTTCCTTTGGATGTGGTTTTTGCTGAAGGACTTTGAAGGCCTTCCCTCTATCCCTGAAGTTAGTATATAGAGATCATTTTCATAATACCAGTTGTTCATTTATATATTTTTCCTATTGGATGGTAACTTTCTTGAGTAAGAGGGACAAAGTCTTGCTGTATATTTCATATGGGCCTTGAACTTACTATGGGGTCTTGATGTCTCTCCCTTCTGTGTTTAAAACCTTCAATGTCCCCAACAGACTCAGATTTTGAACACTGAAAGGCTGTGAAGCCTTGAATATGGAGAGCCTTTGAGTGTGGAACCTTCCTGGCAAGGGAAAAGATACCACTAGGGGTAGGTCTTTGAAGGTTATAATCTACCCCTGGTCCTAGCTCCTGCTCTGTCTCCTTCCTGGTATACAACCTGAATAGGTCCCTTCACCGTGTTCCTGCCATTGCAGACAGAACCATTTCCCCATGACGATGGGCTGAGAGCGCTTAAACTATGAATCAGAAGCAGTCTTTCCTCCCTCAAGCTGTTTCTGCTATGGTTCTGGTCACAAGGCTGCAGAAGTTAATTGATACACTACCTGCGTCTCCAGAGTGCTTGGATTAAAGACATGCCACTACACCTGGCACTGAGCTATGACAGTGTCAAGGTCAAGGATTAGGTCTCATTTATCTTTGTATGTGCTGTGTATGGCTCCAATAATCACTCAGTTTAATGGAGCCCTGCTTCCCGTGGAACCTTCCTTCCTGGGTGGCCAGGCAGGGTTACGTTCTTCATATTGGTCAGGCTGGGTCTCCACTGGAACATTACTGCCAAGACCTTGGGAGAAGTGACTGAGAATCCCAAGATGGACAGTTTTGCTCTTAGTCCAGCCTTATTGGCCATCAGCAACTGATCAATATATTTTTTAAAGCACAAACAAATGCAAAGAATTGACTATCAAAAAACTTAGCCTTAGATCTAGGTTCAAGAGACTCTATCAAATAGCAATGGCTTAGAAGCTACTTTTGCTATTCAGGGCAGTCTCTGTTGGCGCCATGGGTATGGTTTGCAGTGTGAGCTTGCTGAGTCTGCAGTGCAGGAGCCTCTGAGCCCCTATGGCTTTTACAAACCTAAACTCTGAGGCCGGAGAATCCCGCTGTGGTGAATACACATTTCCCTTGTCTGCAGTTCTTGGGGCTTGAGGCACTTAAGGTCTGCAACAGAAGATCTTTAGTTGAACTCAGGTCAGGAAATAGCACACATGTTTCTGGGTCTCTCTAATCCCCCAACTGTATATTATCAGGGCTGACAGGAGCGAGGGTTGCTGCCCACATTTCTGTGAGATTATGCAATTTGGTCTTCCTTGAAGTCCCATGAGAAGCCTGGGAAACTTTACAGTTGCAACCTTTTTCCTTTTTCCTGAGAAGGAAGTGGGATTCCAGTCTATTCTTTGCCCAGCTATTCCCCAACCCCCACCCCATAAGAAAGAGTCCCCTAGACGAATCATTCTCAGAACTCACAGAATGAAAGTATCTGGGAGGGAAAAGTCGTCAGGATTCCCAGGGTCTGAGAGATGCAATCTGTACTACTTCATGGACTGAGTCAGCCCCTCACCCATTTTCAAAAGATGGAATAAAGGAACAGGAGACCACATCCTCTCTCGGGTGACTGACAGAAAGAGACTCAGCAGGACAAGGGACAGAAAGACAAAGTAAATGGAGAGATTACAGAACTTAGAAATGTACTGTGATTCCCAAATGAATAGGATATTTCATCTATGAAGGGGATATTCTGGAAGGGCTGAGAGTTAGTTCTAAGTCCAGAATTCTCTCGCAGGGAGGCAGAGACCTCAGACAGACCGATCTTAAGGACATATTCAAGGCCTCTCTCCCTGTGCATAAATGCTGCCTCCGCCATTTGTGGCACTTTCAGATGCAAATATAAAGTTGGTCCCTCCAAGTTAATGTGGTTGCTATTCTTCTTTACTCCTGGGTCCAGGAGAGATTTGGCTGGAACACCAATACCGACCTGCAACAGAGAGGTGTCAATCACTGCACGGCAGCACTTTAGAAGAAAAAAACAATTTTTTTTTTTTTTTTTTTTTAAAAAAAAAGCAAAAACAGAAAAAGAAAAAACTCTTGATAGCATTTTCCCATCCAAAGGGGCCGGTCAGTTATGGACTTTCTTCAGCCTCCACGCTATTCAAGGAAAACCATCCAAATGGAGCAGTGCCTTGCACCCCGCACTCCGCACCCCAGCCTGAAGTTCCCTAAGGAACTCACTGTGCAAAGGAAAAACAACAACAACCAAAAAAAAAAAAAAAAAAAAAAAAAACCAAACAAAACAAAACAAAAAACAAACACAAAAACAGAACCAAAAAAAAACCAACAACAACAAAAAAAAAACAAAGGGAGTGTCTTTCCAGGGCTGGACCCTTCTCTTGTAAATCCATGGACAAAACAAAACAAAAAACAAACCTGCTGTTGCATTTGTGCCAATGAATATTTTACTCCCTTTGGCCCAGAAGCTACTTGTACATTGTCCCCTAAGCTCAGAAAAGATGTCCCCTGGTTATGCTTTCAAGTTCGATGCTTTTGCTTGCTTTGCTTCTGGCGGCAGTGGACAGATTTGCCACAGGAGATTGAGAGGTCTTCAGGGCTGTCAGCAAAATAACATCCCTCCTTTGTGGGGGAGTGACAGGCCTACAAAGGGGCAGCCTATTTTATCTGCTCTTGCTGGCTGCCAACTTTTTAAAAGACCATTTAAACATTTTCCCACAGAATGTATGTTAATTGAAGAAAATATATATGACAGGCTGAATAAGGGAGAGGGGTCTCCCTAAATTCCACTACTCAGAGGTAATCACAATGCATACTTGTAGAGTCTCTCTTGTTTATCTTTCTTCCACATATAAATTTTGTTTCTGAGTTTAAAGAGGAATTTTGTATATATGAGTGCATGCGTGTGTTCGTCTTGCTCACACAGCACTCTGTGGTCCTACTTTTGACTTCCCTTGGACTGCGTGTACTTACACTTTATAACCCACTCTTGACTTGCCAAGCGCTCTCTGACTGGGTGCTAGGCCTGCAGAATAAAGCTTCATTCCTTTTGTCCACCCAGCCTTCCAGAAGCCAAGACTGGAAGTAACCAGAGTTCTTAGGTTCAAAGCTTAGGCTCCAGCAGCCCCAGCAAGCTAGGAAGAACTGGTGATAAATGGCAGAGACAGAAGACTCATCCAACGTGACCACACCCTCAAGAGGAACAAGTGTCCAGTGACTCCCTGACTCAGGTCAGCCAAGGAAGAATGGGAACAAGGGACAACAGGAACACATAGGTAAGGGGATCCTGGTCTTAATGTGACTTGTCGTTGTGCCAGTTCTGACTCTACAAGGTGGTCAGAAGAAATCCTTATTGCTGTGACCTGTCATCGCTAGAGCCCAACCTGATTCCTGCAAGAGGAGCCCCTCTGCTCCAGGTTGCAGCCTGAGCCCTGTGGATAACTACCCTTCTCTGATGTTGCTCTGTGGTGCTAGGTCCTGCTGTTCTAGGACACCAAGGTGACTCAGGAGGAAAGGTTATTTATGGACAACATGTTTCCTAGGTGCTTCAGCCAAAATGAAGGAGACAGACACAATGGAGACAGAGATGTCATGTTACCTCTGGGGGTGGGGTGGGGTGAGGTGGGGCAAAGTGAGGAATCTGTTTGTAGGGCAGAAACAACTTTGACACCCCTGCTTCCTGTATACAGCTATTTGTCTTTCTTCTCTACCTGCCTGTCAGCACGGGCCTACTTCCAAGTCTGTTAAAACTTTGACTTTGTTTTCATCTCAGCAGAAATCGACAGTAATTTTTTTAGTACTTGTAAAGATTTTTTTCCCCTTCAATCTTTCAGAGCTTTTTAGCTTCGAGAGTATTTGTAATTGTTCACTGGAGGGTTTTTGCTGTTAACTGCATTTAGGATTTTGCTAGGCAATCCCAGTCTCTGTCATCTTCTGTCAGGATCTACCGATGGTCTTTTTCAGCAGGGAGCCTCGTAGCTCCTGGTGCAGTGACTGAACATTGTAGGTGTTGGGTTCTAAGCCTGGTCTCATTATCCCCTAACCTCTTCTGACCCCACTTTAAGGGGGACTCTGGGAAATCACTCTGTTACTTCCAAATGGAGGTAGAGTACAGATCTACCTTTGACCAAACTGATGGTACTCCTAGCTACTGGTAGAAACTTGAGTCCCAGGTCTCCCAGGGTTCCCTAGGTATCCCCCCCCCCCGCACCCCCTGGGCAGAAAGGCCTAGAATGTCTCCTAACTGCTTCCTATGAGGCCTCCATTCAGTAGAAACAAGATCCCAATCTCCACTAAGCTTCTTCTGAGGCCACACTGGGGTCAGAGGGTGCCTAAGCACCATCCAGGAAGAAGTTAACAATAACCACTGTCCCTTGTGGGTGAGGGGCACAGCACCTCAGTACAACTTGTCTAGTGAGAATGTAGCCTTCTGCTGGGTGGAGGTGGGAAGAAACCCTAGTTTTCTGTAGTCTTGGCTGGAGTGAGCATTTCCTATCTGAGAGTGTTTATCTTACTAAACTGAGCTTTCTGGTCCTCAGGAAGATCCTAGGTCTTGTTGGGGCCTTTATCTATTCAGTTTTCTTTGTACCTGGTGGCCAGCTCCAAGTCTGAGATATATAAAGCATGACTGTGTCATTTTTCCAGTCCCCTCCTCATCCAGCCTGCCCTCTCTCCACCTTTTTAGCCCATGTTCATGCCGCCTATATAATCTAACAACGCCTAATATAAGGGTTCTGAATTTAATATGGTGGGAAAACACAAGAAAGCATACTTAGCTCATTGTTCTTGTTCTCTTTTCAATCCTAAAGACAGTTCTAAAATAGATGCTTATTTAAAATACAAACATATACATGTGTATGAGTTCATATCTTTATTTAAAATATAATATATATTTATTTATTCATTTTAATTCTTACCATGGGATCACCAAAGACTATACTACTCTACTGTAGTGGTTTTGTTTTTACTCAATATGTAAATAAATCCAAACAGTTTGTAGTTAGAAAAATTCTCATTGATTCATTGGTGGTGTATCACAATTTCTTCCAGGTTGAGATTTTCCCACAATGAAGGAAAGAAGTGGCTCATAATATAAATACTAAGAAGAGGTGGTACATAATACATACAAACTTAGGTTTATAACCACTTATGTGGTTCAAAATACATAATACAACTCATACGTCCCAGGAAGTTCCAGAAACTTACAAGGCATGAGAGCAGTGATCAACCACTGAGAGGAAGCCAGAAGGCCAAGCTGCTGAAAGGAGATTCTCTGACTTGTGGAACCACCTACAAATCATGTCGAGAGCTCCAGGATGCAACTTCATGGGGTGTCACCTAGGCTGGAGTGAGATTGTCAGTGATGTAGCTGCCTTTGAGTTGTCCCTGCTCCTGTAAGTAATTCCAGGAGGCAAACTGATTCACCAAGTTGCTTTGGCTATTTTGGCCAAATCTTTCCTGCGATGTGTTGTTAGTTTCTTTCCTGGCTGAGCATATTATGTGTGATATGTCTCCACACACACTCCATGAGCCTACACAGACAACAGGAAAGAGTTAGGACCAGCTAAATATGGACCTTCACTCTGTTTCAACATCTACTTAGACTCGTCACTTCCAGTCTTTTCTTGGTTATGAATTATTAGTATTCTTATAATTATATTTTTGGGATAAGAGTCAGGACAGATTTCTCCTAATGTCAGTATTTTTAAGTAACATGAAAGCTTCTCTAAGTTCTCATACAGAATGTATTTGAATTATCTGTAATGTGTGTATGGATGTATGTGCGGAAATCCATGCATGCATGTCTATGTATCCATCCTTAGTCAGTGCATAAAATCATGGCAAGTTTCTTTTCTTTTAGAGAGAAATATAATTTGTATCCTTCTGGAAGCAAGATGGGGAAAAGTGCAAATCAGCCTCTCATCAGTTTGTGTTTGATAACTGTCCTAGTTTCATCCTGTCGCAGTGATAAAACACTCTGGGTAAAAGCAACTGAGGGGAGAAAACCATTTCTTTCAGTTTTCAGGTCTCAGCCCATCATTGAGGGAAATCAGGGCAGAAGCTCAAGCAGGAACTGTGGAGGAACACTGCTTGCTGACTCCGTCTCATGGTTAGCCTCTCCCTCTCCCTCTCCCTCTCCCTCTCCCTCTCCCTCTCCCTCTCCCTCTCCCTCTCCCTCTCCCTCTCCCTCTCCCTCTCCCTCTCCCTCTCCCTCTCCCTCTCCCTCTCCCTCTCCCTCTCCCTCTCCCTCTCCCTCTCCCTCTCCCTTCCCCCTCCCCCTCCCCTCCCCTCCCCTCCTCTCCCCCTCCCCCTCTCTCAAGTGTGTGTGTGTGTGTGTGTGTGTGTGTGTGTGTGTGTGTGTGTTAGTTTATACATACCACATACAGGTACCCGAAGAAGACAGAGGGCATTGGATCCTCTGATATTGGAGTTATAGGCAGTTGTGAGCCACCTGAGTCTAGATTCTTTGAAAGAGAAGCAAGTGCTCTTCACTGCAGAGACATCTCTCCAGTGCCCCGCCCCCTAGTTAGATTTATTTATTTTTTTATCCAGCCCAGTACTACGTGTCCAGGGAATTGTGCTACACACAGTGTGCTGGACCCTCTACAGTCATCAAGACAATTCCACAGAGTTACACCTACAGGCTGAGCAGACCTAGGCAATCTAGATGTCCTTCTCAGGTGACTCTGGACTGTGTCAAGTTGACAGTTAAGGCTAACTAGGGCAATCATGAAGAAGTGACCTGCAAACGCAGATTGAATAGTAAAATAAATACCCCACGTATAGTAACGAGCCCGGATTTACTAACAGAGTTCTAGTTAATGTATCTGAGTTAACCATTCACTGGAGTGAACTGTCTGAGCTCTTACATTTCAGGTCCTAGACCTGGTTTTTATGTTACCCAGTACTGAGGGGACATGGGTGTGGTGGGGTGTGATGGTGTGTCTGTGCCACCCCAGAGAGTGGCATGGCCTCAAAGGAGAAGAAGCAAATAAAGAGAAAAGGCCACCAAGACTGAATGTAGGTGTCCTTGACACCCAGTTTCCAGACCTGCATGACTAGAGGCATTGCCTCGGAGGGCAGTGGGAGAATTCTGTCCTCCCTTGGCAAGGCTCTGCCCTGGAAGGGGATGAGAACACAGAAATGTACTTCCCAGAAGTCAGCACGAAGCCATCTCTGCCCATAGCCACAGAAGCCTTGTAGACACCCACATACGGAGCTCTTGGGAAGCTCAGGGTGTTAGACCTTCCACAGCCGGATCCTCTCTTGGGCCTTTTCAGTATTAGATCTAACTTCACACAGGCCCTGCAGAATGAGGAAGGAGATATAGTGTCTAGAAGCCACCATTAATGTCGCTCTCCGTGTGGGTTAATTCACACCCACTCACACACCTACTAACCTATAGAGGCACAGGAAATTCACTTGCATTCACAAAATTAGCCCAGCACTTCTGTCTCCCTCCCTCCCATCCACAAGATCAGCTTGTCTGTTAGTTTTTAAGGCCAATGCAGTTTGGGATGGAGTCTTCCTGGATTTCAAATGCAGCCTACTCTGGCCTGGTTTGCCTTCTATACTTTCTGTCACCTTGCCTCCCCCTTACCCCTTAGAACTGCTCCAGAAAGGGTCTTACCTCCACAGCTCTGCCCCACAGCTGGTCCCCACTGGGACCCAGGCACCTGACCCACATTCTGACCACATGTGAACTTAAGCAAGTGGCTTGCTTATACTGACTCTTAGCTTTATTTATTATGTCATGTCTCTTCAAAAGCTTGTGAAATATGAAGCACTGTGCCTGGTGTGTGTGTCCCTGTGTGTGTCCATAGTATCAAAGCATTATTTAGATACTCCTTTTAGAGGGATAGTGAAAAGCTATACAAAGAAAAACAAGCCTCAAGACAAAATAATTATTAAGTATCGAATACCAGTGTGCCAAATACTATATCTGTAAGTTTACAGTTGTTCTTGTTCTTGGTGTTTATTTTTTTCACATCCCTCCCCCTCTCTAATGTATTATCCCAACTCCCCAGTATCATGGAGCTTAGAGGAAGGCTGAAAAGGAATTCCATCCCCAGTTAGTTTGACCTGAAAGCACATTGTCTTAGCACTCTGTGTCCCTGCCCCTCCCATGTAATAGAGTCCGGCGTGAGGCCCAGCTGCAGGCCATGGAGGAAGAGTCTCTCAGAAGTATCAGTAGCTTAACCTATTCTAAAGTCCCGTGGTTTCATGACCAGCAGGAAATGGAACCAAACTGGAATGTGTGGCCTCACAGGTGAACTCTGTTCCAGCCCTTTGATCTTTCCAGGTTTCTTTTCTCTTCACTTGAGTCTCCCTTCCTCACCTGACACGGCTCAGGGCATTTGGTTTTGATTTGTTTTGTCTTGGTGTTTTCCAGACCCTGTTTCTCCGTATAGCCTTGGCTGTCCCGAAACTCACTCTGTAGACCAGGCTGGCCTCCAACTCATCCACCTGCCTCTCCCTCTGCCTCCAGAGTTCTGGGATTAAAGATATTAATTGCCCACCCACTGTTTGGCAAGCTCAGGGCAGATGGAAGGCCCTACAGGTTATATGCTGGTCACAGAGACAAAGGTTCAAAGTAGCCCCCAAAATGCTTCTAAGAGTGATGATGATGACTGTCTCTTTGGGACTCTCCTGTGTACCCATCCTTGTCCTTTAAGATAAGCCTGTGGTGCCCATGGGAAGTTTCTAAATATTCTGCATTGCTGATGCTGTGTCTTCTGAAGTCTTGCCCTGGCTGTAATGTTTGATACAATCCTGTACAGCACAGTGTTCAGTATGACATGAGTCTGCAGTAGTGGTCTCTGGGACCTGTATTGCCTACCTGGGTTTGACTCTCACTCAGCTCAGCTCCTCACTGTGTGACTCGAAGGCAATGTATTTGTCAATCAGGTAACTGGGAGATAAGGAAAATTGTAAATTGTGCACGGCTTTAACAAACTACTGGATGGTCTTAAGTCCCTGCAGCGCTGTCTTTATGTGTCTCTTCTTATAAAGAAGATTATTGGTCTAGTTTGTATCTAGTTGGAATGACCTAACAGGAAAGCCTCTTCTTGCCTGTATAGCCATTCGGGTCTTTAATGTATGAAGCATATCCTCTGTAGATAAGGATACTTTGCTTCTTCCTTTCCTATTTGTACCTCCTTTATTTTTTTTAAATTTTATTTATTTATTTATTTATTTATTTATTTATTTATTTATTTATTTGGTTTTTCAAGACAGGGTTTCTCTGTGTAGTCCTGGCTGTCCTGAAACTCACTCTGTAGACCAGGCTGGCCTCAAACTCAAAAATCTGCCTGCCTCTGCCTCCCAAGTGCTGGGATTAAAGGCGTGCGCCACCACCGCCCGGCTGTAGTTCCTTTATCTTCTGTCTTCTTATTTGAGACTGGGAATGAGGGACTATTTGGTGGTTATTTAGAGTTGGGGACTAAAGAACTAATAGTTAAAAGGTACATCTCTTTCAAAAATTAACAAAATGTCCTAAGAGTGTAAAGATAGTTGTACATCTCACTAAATTTAATAAAAATATATGAATTATTCATTTAAATGAGCAAATCATATGTTGCATAAATTGTATTTGTAAAAAAAAAGTTACCTTAAAGCAGCATTTCTCAATCTGTGGGTCATGACTCTTTTGGGGGTCAAATGACCCTTTTGAGGGTCATATGATGCCCTAAGACCATCAGAAAACATAGATATTTACATTAAAATTCATAACAATACCAAAATTACAATTATGAAGTAGCAACAAAAATAACTTTATGGTTGGGGGCGAGGGTGACCAGAACGTGAAGAACTGTTTTAAAGAGTCACATATTAGGAAGGTTGAGAACTGCCATCTTGAAGCATAGTGTAAATTGAGAACTACAATTCAGTCTCTCTCAGACTAACATGGAACTGGCTGGACACTTTGCTTTAGGTGCCTGATTTACTTGGTGTGGGAATGAGTGAGGTTCACATTGCTCCAACACACTGGGTGACCACACCGAAGCACTTGCATATGGTCTAGAAGTCACTACAGTGCTTTTGTGTGCTTTCTTACTAGGTTGTGCCTTGCTGACAATATAAATCCACCTCTGTTGAATCCACAAAAAAGAGACGTAACAGGGAAAAAAAACATGAAACACTCTTGATGTGGAAACTTGAAGGTTCTTTGGAGAGTCGGTTGTGTTGGATGCTGGGGCAAACATGTGAAGGAGTGTTTTCCTAAAGTAGACACAGGTGAAAGGCGAAGACAGACAGACTCGTGAAGAAACGTTTCACTGAAGCAGACACAGGAGAGAGGATGTTCTGCTAAAGTAAACACTTGAAAGGACAAGTGATGAAGGATTCTTTGCTAACAACACATATGTATTGGTGCACCTTACATTCCATAGGTCAGCTGCATTTGTTGGGATGCCACAGGGACTTGAGCTGACTAGATGCACAAACTGAGGCAAGACCTGGGCTGAGGCAAGGCACATGGAGAACACATGATGTTTGGAGGGTATAAATAGGACACCATGAAGTGACAGAAACGGAGCTTGGCTTGCTGGTACAGCTAGCTGTGCAACACTTGTGGGCCTCGAGTCTCCACTAATCTTCACTTCCCTGAGAGAGGCAGAGCTGAGAACGTCTCCTGATGTTCCTCCAGGTCCCTCCTGCTGACTGGAGCCAAGGCTGAGGCCTGGCTGTTTCTGCTAGGTCATGTCATTGCTGTTGCTAACCCAACTCTACCCAACTGGACTGCTGGTGTATCTGTTTTTGAGTGGATTGAGCTGCCTGCTGACCTGTGAACTGAACTGCCGATCTCCAGACAACACAGATGGGAGTTGCTCCAAAGAACCTCTCTAAACAGGTCCACTTCCCCCCCACCCCCCATCCTTTTTCCCACCACTACCTTTGGTGGGTGGTGAGCTACAAGGGAGGTTAAAGCATTTAAGAACCATCATTAAAGATAAGGTTTGAAAAAAATTAAAGGTATACATTCTAAATATAAAGCCATCTGGATTTAAAATATGGTTCTAGTGATTTCCAGAGAAGAAGAGCAATATGGGAGAACAAACTATCAAACACATGCCCACAGCAACCCCACACCTCACAGCGCTCTGTCCCTACGTGTTGCCGGACTCTCATGCCTCTGTCTTCCATCTTTCATTAGTTTGGTTACCATGTCCTCCAAGAATCTCTGGCTCTACACTGTTCAGCCTAAGGCTCAAAGACACGAGCTATTTAAACATCAAACAGAGCCAGATAGACATAAGGGAAGCTACAGCTTGAAGCCTGTGGACTCGAACTTTTTGGCAGATTCTGACCAGCAAATACTTCACACTCTGACTGAGCATAGATTAGCTCATCACTTGTCTGCAGAGTTGGCCCAGGGCAATCGTTTATTTCCACGTCCCATCTGCATCCCTGCCACCCCCATGAAATGGGCTTGGCTCCCTCCCAGAAACGGGTTTTCAAAGAAAACTCAAGGAAGAGGCTCCAGTGTTCATCCCCACCTGGCAGCCTGCTCTTTGCTCAAGACAGGATTGCTTGAATGCATCGAAAGTGTTCTGGGCTGTGGGAAGGAAGAGAGCTCTTGACTGAACCCTGTAAGTGGGCAACAGAGGCACGCCAAAAGCAATGTTTTCCCTGTCATGACGTCACACGCCAGGGTGATGGTAGGAGGGGTGGTGACGCTTGCTGATTCCAGGGTCAACAGGAGGACCTGGTGTGTTTGGGGACAACTGAGAGAGGAGGAAATCTTCCAGCCCGAACAGTTTTATAATTTTCAGCCCAGACTCTTGGAGGTTGGGCTTCTTTTTTTTTTCTGTTGGACTGTCTGAGATAGACACAGGAAGGGAACATGAAAGGCGGAGCCGGGAGGGAGATTCTGTGAGCAGCACCAGAGCATTCATTTGCAGTGTTCTGGACCAAAATTCCCAATTCTGCTTTGCACTCCCGGCCACGGGCTGTGGAGTTCAGACCTACTTTCTCCCAGTCCTTCCAACCTATTCTTCCTTGGACACTATCTAAATTACTGTCTCTAATTTCTAAAACTCTCCTCTATGATTACATAAGTGATCAAGATTTATAAGATGTCTAATCGTTTGTCTGGTTTGATGGTGGTGGTGGTGGTGACACATACCTTTAATCTCAGAATTCTGGGAGCAGGGAAGGGTGGTTCTCTGAGTTCAAGGCCAGCCTGGTCTACAGAGTGAGTTCCACGGCAGCCAGGGCTACGCAGAGAAATCTTATCTTGAAAAAAAAATCATCTAACTACTTGTCAATCAAACCCTTAAACTGTTTCCTGAATCTCAAAGTATATTGCTTTTTCATCAGTTTAGGCTGCCCATGTATGCCAGACTGGACATTAAATGGGCTTTTGTTTCTCCTGGTTCGGGAAGCTAGAGGTGAGACCAGGGTGCTAGCATGGGTAGGCTCTTAGGGAGTGCTATTCCCTGGGTAAGTCCTCACGTGAACTTTTCCTGAGAGTAGATGTAAAGGAATGGGGAAAGGAGAGGGAATGTAGAGGAGGGTAGGGGACTGGGGTACAGGAAGGGAGTGGGGATGAGAGGGAAGGGGAGGAGGTCCTGTCTTTCCTCTTTCTGAAGTGATATTTTCGTCATTGAGGAGACTCTACTCTCACACTCTTATCTAAACCTAAGCACTTTCCAAAGGTTCTGCCTGCAGATACATCAGAGACCTAGGCTTCAACATGTCTATTTGGAGAATGAAGCAGGCATTCGATCCATAGCGTATCACCAGCCACAACCTCTACTTGCTAAGGTCTCAATGAGTTCCGCTATGGAAACACAAACACTGTGATAGCATCAAGAGGTAGAGATTCCAGGAGGATGGCATAAGGCAATGTCCCCATGAATAGGGCTAGGGCCCTTGTATAATGGCTGGAGCAGTCACTCCCTTAAGCCTGTCTATCTGTTAATATGTAGTACTTGCCCCTTTAGCCACCTGCTTTTTGACATGTGAGAACACAGGGGTTTGCTCCTTCTGTGCCTAGGGTCTCCTCACGCAGCCTTCTGCCAACGGTCAAGGGCCAGAACCTTGATCTTGGACTTTCTAGCCTTTGAAGCTGTAAAGCTCAGTTGCCTTCTGTCATAAAATTCCGCCGTGGTATTTTGTTACAGCAGTAGAGGTGGACCAAGACCATGGACACTCATTCACGATTCGCTCACAAGCTGCCTCATGCCACATAGAGGACCGACTCAGGGTGGAGGCAGACAAGATCAGGACAGTGCATTTCTTATGCTCCCCTCTTCTTAGATTGTCCAGCTTTACTGAGCAATGATTACATCTGCTGTAGGCACAGTCACTGATGGAAGTGGTAGGGCTGGGTAAAGAAAGGCAAAGGTTGAGATGAAGACTGGTACCCTGGGCATATGGGTGCTGCCTACTCAGTAAAGCATGCAACTCCTGCAAAGTCTGGAACGGCTTCTTCCTGTCACTCACAGCCCTGTGAAGCCCTTGAACAAGACTCCCAGGAATGCCCCCAGAGGAAACTCAAACTTAAACCCGATACTCAGCACCGACTGCTGCATGAAATGGCACATTTGAGCAGTCTTGCCAGGTGGCTCTGTTCACTGGACATGGGAAATCCACTGGCCAGGGGCTCTGGCTTTACCAACCCATTATCTTGTTTACATTAATTTGCCAGGGATGTGGGAAATATCAGTCTAGCAGAAGCAAGCAAAACCCCACAAGATTCCTCAATCCGCACTGACTTCTTTGGTAATCCCCTATGTATTTATATAAGTGATCATGGAATTTTGCCTAACAGTGGCAAGCTGTCAGTTATCATCAAATATTTCCTCCATCCTATAGATACATTTTAAAGGAACTCATAACTCAACATGGTATCTAGAAAAATTGTCTTGCTTAGTATGTGATAACATGACTGACGGCATATATGAATATTTAATGAAAAAGGACCAAGACATAATCTGTATCAATAACTGCTTTTGTTTCAGGCCAACTGAGCCAGGCTTTAAAAGATAACAGTGTTTCTATATGTGTATACAGCAGTCCACTGAGTGTCATGAGGTTAGATCATACTCTGCTGGGTGGATGTGTCAAAGAAGATGAGACCAAGTTGTGTATGAATGAACAGTGGGGATTGGGGAGATGGCTGAGTAAGTAAAGCAGTTGTCACACAAACCCCAGAACTGACTGACCACAAGGCCCTGTGCTAACTGGAAATGGAAGCTGAGGTCAAAATGTAAAGTTTCCTGGATAAATATCACATGTCTTCTATTATACGTAGGGTCTAGACTTGAAAAGCAATAAGTCAGAAAAGGGGAAGAGAAACTGAGAAGAGAAAGTACAGGGAACCTCGAGTCAGCTCAAGATACCCAAGGCCAAGTTCTCAGCACAGAAGGAAAGGACAGGGATAAGGGACAAAAACAGGAGATAGAGGAAGAGGGAGAAGGGGAAAAGAACAAGGAAGAGGGGGCAAAGACAGAAGGGATAGGGAAAAAAAAAAGAGTATGTGTCCTGGAGTGGGGACAAAGGGCTACCTCTGGATATTGAAAAGATAGATGGCAGATATGACCCATATGCATAAAGGTACAAGGGGGAAACCTCATGTTGGGATGAGGTGTTTAATTTTAATTGGGCATGTTAATTAGATGAGCCAAAGGGGGGTTTTGATTACTGGACTTTAATACTTTAATACCAGGAGATCCTGGTGGTCAGCCTCAGGTGAAAGAAATGGCCAAATAAGGGAATAGACGTTGGAGCTAGATTTAGAAATGTGCCCTCACTGTTTTCAGCAAAGCAGCGGAAAAGGGAGAGAAGAGACAGGCTTGCCTGAGCTATGCCCTTCACACTTGAGCTGAAGAGAGTCCCTTCCGAAGGAGAACCAGCTGATTGGGATCAAGAGACAGTAACAGAATGAAACTGACTGAAATACACTATTATATTATATAGGTGATATACAGAAATGTGGTTGTGAAACCAGCTAGTTCGTATATTAAATATATGTTAAAAATAATTACACAGATTTTAAAATTGTCTGGAGCTACACATGGTAGTAAATGACTATAATTCTAGTACCCAGGAGGCTGAAGCAGGAAGATCATGTGTTTGAGCCTAACTTAGACTAAATAGCAAAAACTTCTATCTCAAAAACACATTGTCTGAGCTTCAAATGTGCACACTAACTCACACATGGATCTCTTGCAACTGTAGAGCTTTTATTGGCTCACAACATTTAAGGTAAATTTCTGACATGTCTTTAAACTACCTAGCTACAGAGAACCAGGAGTAACCAGAAGGAAACCTGCTTTGAAAACAAAATAATAATCGAAAGATTTTAGAACTTGAACAGAGAAATACAAACAAGCAAAAAAAAAAAAAAAAAAAAAAAAAAAAAAACCAAACAAACAAACTCATAAACAAAACAGTAAAAATAAGAACCCCTTGGGAGGATGGAGACTTAGATTTGTCACATATAGTGTATCAAATGTGCAGTCGTTTGTGTTGCTGTAGTTTTAAATGACTGGAAATGCACACCAGTGAGAAAATATGTAATAGAAAAAAAATACAGTCAAAGGAAGATCAGAAGACCAGAGTATAAGAAATACCAAAGGTTGGAAGCACATGGCCTCAGATGGTGCCCAGAAGCCACATACAGAAATAAAAGCAGCAGTATTAGTTACTTTGTCAGAAGATAAAAAAAACTTTTCACTATCCTCCTAATACTTTCAAATACAACTAAAAAAAAATTAAAAGATTAACAAAAAAGAGGGCCTGGAAATGTAGCTCAATTCTTAGCATCCCCAAATCACTAAGCCTGATACCCAGCACCAAATATGTTGATACATACCTGTAATCCTAGCACTTTGGAAGTAGATGCAGAAAGACTAGAGGTTTGAGATCATTCTCAGCAATATACCAAGTTTGAGGCCAGTCTTGGATTTGCAAGAGTCTGTTTCCGTAACAATTTAAGAAGAGGGTTGTAGAGATCCTTCTTCTGTGGTACTTAGTTTTAATACTGAAACTTGACCGAATCTAGAATCCCCCTAGCAGGGGGTCTCAGTGAAGAGTTATCTGCATTAGGTTTTTCTGTGGGGGATTATCTTGAGTGGGTTAATTAAATGGGAAGACCTGTCTACTGAGGGTGGCATCATTCCCTAGGAAGGGGATTCTGAACTATGTAGGAGTAGAGCAAATGAGCTGGCACTAGGAAGCATCATGCATTGAGTGCTTCATGGCTCTCTGCTCTTGACTATAGACATGAAGTGACTAACTGTTTAGTTCCTGTCACCTTGATTTCCTCCAAGTGATGGATTGTAAAGAGAAATTGTGAGCCAAACACTTTCTCTCTTAAATTGCTTTTGTCAGAGTTTTAAGTCACAACAGGAAAAAAAACTAATACACTTTCCTAATCCCTGCAGAGGATCAGGTTAGTCTGGGTGTCCTGGCTAGAGTGGTACTCTGTGCAGTTAAGGCCAGTCAGAATCAGGAACAGGAAGGACAGAGAGCCTCATTTATAGGACCCAAGTCTACCTGTACCACTGTTTAACCACCATGTTCTTTCTAACCCTATGGGATGTGCCTGCTTCACTTTTCTCAGAAGACTTCTTTGGTCAGGACAGCATACTTTTCTGAATTGACTCCATCAAACCCTAGTTTTCAGATAGACACCCAGCCTTGGTCCGTTTTGGCAAGCTTGACTACTTTTGTATTTGGTTTAGTAGAGACTGTATTAGTCCCCCTAAGCAACCGAAGGTGTGTGGGGAGGATTAAAATGCACACATAATCGCTCTAAGATTCTGTGTTACTCCTTGCTGCATAACTGGCATGTAGAGTGAATGAAGGAATAGAAATCAGACAGTGGTGCTCTGGTCTCACAGTTTCTGAAAGACTCAGTTATAATCTTTCAGTAACTAGGTATGATCAGAAAAGCAGTAATAAATCATGCGCTAAAACCATCTCCCTAACCACACTTTTTCCTCCACATAATTTGTTTCCTTGCTCATCTGGCTGTCAGACATCAATGTCATCTTGACGTGTGAAGATGTCAGGAAAGAGAAAACAAATTTGGAAGGCTGGTTAGCTGACAGAATGCAATCTACCATGTGTGAGAATCTACAGTGTTTGATTCTGTTTCTCCCATCAGAAGGGCCATGGCCTTTTATATAACACTAACTTCCAAGCTGAGAAATGATTTTAGACCATTGGCCTTTAGAAGTTCAAATCAATTAAGGAGAAGAGAGATTCTTAGACAGGCACCAAAAAAGAGAATACTACTCACTATCAGAAATGAGATATGCATTGATCATTCACTCTGGATGTTTTTCTTAAATAATTTTTGGTGTTTGACTTGAAATTTCTTTTAAACTTGTGCATTGAGGTGAACATCTCTTACCTCATATTTCCTTCCTCCTTTTCATCCCTTCAGTCAGTTAGAAGGCGGCAGACTGGAGATGCTGCTCTGATTGTCATGGAAACTGGTCATCAGAAGCAAGTACTGAAGAGCAGGGCAATAGGGTGAAATGGATGAACTACTGTGAGCACCAGCTCTGGTTACAATCCAGAAGAGCAGCAGGGTGAAGTGAGGTCTTAGGGAATTACAGATACGTCCACAAACCCCCACTCTTTTTCAGCATCTAAGTGTCCCCTTTACCACCGGCTCAGAGAATTCACAAGCAGAAGCCATGGTGGACAGGGAGACAGAAATCCAGATGAGAGCAGAGAACTCTGACTTCCCTTTTGGATGTAAACTTCTTAGGAATCCCTCTCCTGTGGCAGTGTTTTACAGAACATACCAGACATGTTCAGATGCCCTCTGAAGTGCAAGGCAGACCAATGCAAGATGTGTCACGCAGCGGGCTTGTGTGTCCTGTGCTCAGCACGTCTGGAAGCATGTGCTTGGGGAAGCTCACTTGTCTTTTTGCCCTTTTGTGAATTCCAAATATAAGTGTCTGCTTCTGGTTGTTTGCACATAATGTATTTGACTTTGATAGAAAGTCACAACTATTAGAGATAGCAGTTCCCTCTTCACACCACAAATGAGGGGGTACAACTTTTTATAGTAACAGAGACACTCTCTGTATGCATGGGTGGTCTGACCACTATGAAAATTATTGTTATTTTGGTTTTAGTTTATTTTTTTGGGGGGGGTGGTCTTATTATGTTAGACTCTCACCAGGTTACAGAAAGGCAGAATTTGTTGTGTGTGAATATTTTGAATTCTGATAAATGAGAAGTTATAGGTTCAGGACCCTTTTTGGTGTTCCAAATTTAAAAAAAGAAATGTGTAGATTTGTAGATCTTTCCCACCCACTGGTGAGAACGTATTTGAAATGCAGGAAATGAAGTTCTAACCTCTGATATTCCTCTGGTTGGCGTGTGAGGCTTTTAGAAAATGCAGTCTCTCTGAACCTCTGTTTTCTGATCTAGAATCTGTAGCTCAGAATGGTATCAACTGGTTATGTAGATATGTCTCCTGAATTGAAAGCTAGAGAGACGAGAGAGAGACTCAGAGTACATCAGAGAGTTATAAGAACTTCTCAAGTTATAAGACTCACAAGGCCCCTCCCCGAGGTGTATAAGTGCTAACCAATTGCAGGGGGAAGGAGATCTTGAGTGGACCTGCCTACAAGTTGTACAGAGCACTTTGATGCCACAGGGCTTTGTGGTGATACAGCTGCCCACAGTATTGTTGTAAGTAACTCCAGTAAGATCACGGTTTACCCAGCTACACTCAAAAGAACTGCTTTTTGGTCTATTGTTGGTGCCCGATCTGCAGTGAACAGATGTTTGTTCACCAGGAAATGTCAAGCAATACCATGTTGGGTTGCAGTGGGAACTGAAAGAGACACCTGTGAAGTACCTACAGTGTGCTGGGACATATGAGGAGAAAGGTTTCAGCATTGTACACACACTTTCTCTCTTTCTCTCTCTTTCTCCCTCCCTCCCCACTTTTCTTCTTTAATTTTGATTCTCAGCACTTCTGTAGTGTGACCGTAGGGAGAGTATTTATGAATCAGTACAGATCAGAGTTTTTTTGTTAGTCTCACTGGGGCTGCTGATGGGCATGTCCCGAGCTACCTCACATTATGCTCTCCTTGGTCAACAGTCATCATGTAGTAACTGATGACAAGCCATTGTGTTTCTAAAACACTCAGGCTCAACATTAACCACAGACAACAAAGCAAATGTAAACAGATTTTTAGAATGGTGACTTCACTAATTCTTCCAATGAACACATACAAAATCTGAAGAAAGTTTGTGTTTGGTCAACATAGACCTTCTAAAAGCAGACGGTAGGCCAGGTAGGCACATGCTTTTTGTCCCAGAATTTGGGAGAAAGAAACATGTAGACGTTGTGAGTTCCAGGTCAGCTAGGAATGCATATTCAGACCCCATCTTGAAGAATGAGGAAGAGGAGGAAGAAGAAGAGAGGAAGAGGAGGAGGAGAAAGAGGAGGAGAAGAGAAAGAGGCGGAAGAGGAGAAAGTTGCTCACAATCAAGCCTTTCTTGCCCATGAATGGGTGACTTAGAAGATTAATGAGGACTCACATGGCAGAAGTTTGACTCCTGTCACTGAAGAAAACATTTTCACTTTCCACCTTGAGATAATTTTAACCAGGTGCAAGAGATGTGGCTCAGCTGGTAGAAGCCATGGGTTCCATCCTCAGAACCACAAACAATGAGGCGTGGTAGCACACACCTGTAACCCTAGCAGGAAGCTGAAGGATTAAAACTTCAAGGACATCCTTGGTTACATAGCAAGTTCTAGGACATCCCAGACTACACAAGACTCCATCTCAAAAAAAAAAAAAAAAAAAAAAGATAATGTTAAACACAACAGCTCTCCTGATAGACTAAGGATTGGATGTGTAACTCTTGCACTCAGTCTAAAAACACTGAGATTTCTTCAAAAAGCCAGTTTCCAAAAGTGGATTTTAACCCAGAGCACAGGTGCAGGTGATCCTGTGCAAGAAAAGCGGACCAGTGTTTCTGAGGTCATCATGACACCGCATCTCTTCTCACACTTGTCTCAGCCGATCCATTTCCTGTTACCCATCTGATAAAAGTGAGAAAAACTCTATTTACAAACTAATTCCTTCCCCCTCCCTCCTTTCTATCCATGTCTTTCTCTTTCTTAGTCTCCTGCAAACCCAGTGAAGAGCTGACCAGCAGAGGAAGACGTTATCTCAGCTAAGCTGGCAGAAAGACAGCCCACATTCAGGCAATCCAAACTCCAAGAGTAGCAAGAGGGGTGGAGATGTCTGGGTAGGCACAGGTCACCACCGAGAAGTTTAGGAGTGTGGGAGGCACAGAGGTCCTGTGCTCACCGATATAAACACTAGGGAAACCAGGAATGTTAAACACATAGTGCTGTCCCTTCAAAAGGAAAGAAGATGTCTAACCTGTTTTCTGCCCAGAAGACTGGGAGCAGATTTCGTTAATAACCTGCCGACCTTTGCTACACACTATCTGTGTGGCTGAGACCACACCAGATCCTCCAGACCACTCCCAGACACTTATCACGAGCCTGTCAATCTGCAGACTCCATCTTTATGGAAGATGTCACATGTACTTTACAAAGTGTTTTGATGTAGTCATGTCTGAAGCTTTATTGTACACACAGGATTGAGCTAATTATCACCAGAAAAATTTTCACCACATTGTGCTGTTCTTAAATATGCCTAAACTAAACTACTCAGGGTCAGACTCTGAGAGTTCAAACCAAGGCCAGCTGCTGAATCGTGTTGAACCGACTTTTTTGCCTTCTTGGCTCCCTGGGATTGTTGCTCAGATGCTCTGCTGGCTGTGGTGTTCTCTGAGAGCCCTGCATAGGAGCAGGTAGCAGAGACCGCATCACAGAAATGGAGAAAGCAAAGTTCGAAGGTTTCTAGAACTCTGTACTGTAGGAGTGAGAAGCAGAGAAGGGTCCTGTCTCAGTGGATCAGTCTCCACTCAGACTTCAGTTGTGCTGAAGGTGAGAAATTCCAAGGCTGGAATGCAGTGAGAGTCATGGTGAGAGTGTAAGCAGAGGGAGAGTGGTAAGGACTGGCTCAGAGCAAGCTGTCCCACCAAGGAACTCCTGACTGATAAAACCCACACGGCAAATAGCTCTAGTTATGACATCTAAGTGAAAAGGACAATGACCTAGAGCAGAGTAGTCAGGTCAACACTTATAAGACCGAATAGTGTTTCTGCACAAAGACTTCAGACTAAGGCTGGGTTTTCTTCACTAAGTTGATCCTGGCTTATCAAACAACAATGAGTAAGTCAGTTCTTAATGTGCTTCATAGGTAGCAGTGATTCTGCCTCTTCTAGAACATTTTATTCTCAAGCCTATAAATACAGCACTTTTGGTGAGGCCTTCTATTCCTTTCATATGAGTTTGACCTGAAACATTTGGGTTATTCATATAGCAAAACACTAAACCAGGGTCCTGGGTCTCCAAAGAACTTCTAAGTGGTTGTGATGGATAGCTTTTATTGTCAGTTTGATATAACCTAGAATCCCCTAGGAAGAGAGTCTTAGTGAGGAATTATTGTCATTGAGTTGGCCTGTGGACATGTCTGTGGGGGACAGTTTTAATTAAGTTAATTGACATGGGAAGATCCAGCCCACTATGGGCAGCACCATTCCCTAGCAGGAGATCTAGAACTATACAAGAGTGGAGAAATGGAGCAGAGTGCAAGTAAGCAAACAAGCTTTTATGCTTTAGTTTCTCTCTGCTCTTGACTGTGGATGTGATGTAACTAGCTGGTTGAAGTTCCTGCCTTAACTGCCCCACAATGATGGGCCATACCCTGGAATTTAAAGCTGAAATAAACCTCCTTTCTTCCTTAAAATTATTTTTTTGTCACAGTATTTTATCACAGCAACAGAAATGTCACTAGAATGAGTGATTCATCTTTTGTACAGGTTCTCAACTTCCTCTTTGGATGCAAAGTGTAGTGTAGTGTAGTGTATCCTATATTCCCAATAAGACACACACACTCCAGAACTGGAAATAACTTAAGATGTGCAGAGTATTTTAATCAGAAAGGTATTGATGGCTTTATTACAAATTAGATCAATGCAGCATTGTGCCACACAGATTAACCATGCCTCTTGTAAATCCTTTTCTCTGAGAGAGAGAGAGAGAGAGAGAGAGAGAGAGAGAGAGAGAGAGAGAATGCAGACACAGTTCAGTGTATATTTATGAATAAATCTCTCAAAATGGGAAGGATCCTACTATGAACTTTCCCTTATCATGTCTACACACTGACTTTATTCTTTTAAATGGCTGCATATTGTCTTACTTTATAAATTTTCAATCTAACCAGATAGGTATTTAAGCATTTCTCAGTCTTTGCTAATATAAACAGTGCTATGGTTTTAAGGCATATCTATGATCAATAACTGATTATGGCTGTCCCATCAGCCCCTGTGCCAGAGGAGGGGGAAATGGAAATGTCCCAGGAACTTTCCCCTGAGAACTGAGATCGAAGCAGAGACTAGATAGATGGACAGGAACAGCAGGTGGTGCCTGCATGACAGGAGACTGACCATTCTGACATTGCCCTTAATCTACCTGGGGTCCCTGGGGCTCCCTCAGTACTTTATTAAGGCTCAAGCAGGATTCAGAGCCACTACCCAGGCTTCGGCATAGCACACTGGATTAAACTTTCAAGGTACACCATGGACACAGACAGTGACAAGAGGGAGGTTTCTTCTTACTTTTTAAACGCTTCCTCTGCCAAGATCCTACTCAAGTGAAGGGACCTCACAGCTGACACAATGGGAACTTCCCACATGGGCCACTCAAAAGATGAGTCCCTGGCTAAATCTGGGAAGGCTTTAAATTTAGAAGATAGGGAAGTCAGTCTAGGACCTTCAGGGCCCTCACTAATGAGGGTGTGTCAACAGAAAGTTTTTATGGCGACGTCTCTGAATACAGCGGAGCCAGCAAAGGCTGCTGTGATCACATACAGATCAGAGACTGAGCCAGAAGATGTATACTTGTGTCCTGAGCCAAAGATGATATCAACAGTGGCCAGGTCATAGGCTCTATGAGGACAATGACCCTACCTTAGTCACTTCTCAAACCCAGAAGGTGGTTGTTAAAACTAAGCTTAAACACTAGGGTGTCATAAAACTGGACTGTTAACAGCATCAGACCCACACAAAAAGCCATGGTCCCTAGATCTGAGTCTCTACAAACACAGTTGGTGAGAAGTGGGTAGCCTGCTCAAGTGGAAGGCTTGGTCTAATGTGATTGACTAAAAGCAGAAACAATGTATGAAGCCACGTGGGACTTGTCATTCCTCAGTATTGCATTCTTGGAGATTCACAATAGAAGTAAACTCCACCTGATAACTAAAACCAGAGGAGTGGAGGAACAGAACTTGACCTTGTCACTGAAGCTTCAAGTACCAGGGCTGCTCAAAAGCACTGAAAATACAGGCTAGGGAGACATCTCAGGTTCGCTGTGAGCTTTCTCACCTGTGCATACGTTCTTCAGAATAACGACTCTGGGCCTCAAATATATTTACAAATACCTAAGCCAGGTAGCTAGGCTCATTTCTTGACTAGCTCATAACTTAATATCCCATTTATTCTAATTTAAGTTCTGTCACGTGACTGGCTACCCCTGCTCAGCTCTCGTGCATTCATCCTTCTTCGTGTTCCAGGGTGAATCCTCCCATACCTGGCTCTATCCCAGAATCCTTTCTGCCTACCAGATGTTCTGCCTTCTATTCTACCCTTCCCTATAGGCCACAGGGTTTTTTTTTTGTTTTGTTTTGTTTTGTTTTTTATTAACAGGTGATGCATCCATATGATACACAAGCTATTTTTTCTACAGTTCAGCTTGATTGAGGAGCTGAGCCTGATCCCTAGTACCTACATAAAACATTAAGTCCGGTGCACATACTGTAACCATAGCTCTGGGGAGACAGAGACACATGGATTGCTGGAGGTAGCGGGTCAGCCAGCATACACCATTTGATGAAGTCCAAGCTGATAAGAGGCCCTGGGTTTGGGGGTGGTGCTGTTTGTTTGTTTGTTTGGTTGGTTGGTTGGTTGTTGTTGTTGTTTTAAAAGGTGGATGGTGGTAGCTGAGAAATGACACCCAAGGTTGTTCTCTAGTCTCTATGCCTATGAGTGTGCACACACGCACACACACACACACACGGGGGGGGGGGCTATGCCTATGAGTGTGCACACATGCACACACACACACACACGGGGGGGGGATATGCATACATATACTGTTTTTTAAGTATTGAAAATGGTATTAATTTTTCCTCTGGGGAAATTTGTCCTGATCTAAACCTAAGGAGGAAAGGTGAGTTATCAGACATGTTTTCTATCCCTACCCCTGGACGTTTCTAATCCCTCTTACTTCTAGTACTCATGTATAAAAAGCCAATAATATTAGCTAAGGACACACATGTATCAGAAGGGAACGTTATAGAAATTTTTAAGTTATAGAGTTTCACATCCACATTGCTTTCTGTAATACTTGCTCTGATTTCTCACTGGAGTAGTTTGGTTCATTATCAGCTGAAGGAGTGGAAAGATGACAAACCCTCCCAGTCAGCAACATTTGGAGAGCTAAAGTCTTTCTTAAAAAGCCATGTTTATTACCATGCCTCTGGGGTTTGACTTGACAGAAGCCTTTTATCTGGGGATCTTAAGGCACTAATCATATGATGCTGGCACATGTACACACACATACAGACATGCATAGACATACATACATATGCACTCACACATGCACACACACAGGCACAGTTACACACACACACACACACACACACACACACACCATGAGTTCAAAGCTTCACAGACTTTTATTAGTTCCCCTCCCCCCCACTGGGATCCTACTTGCCAAATAGCAAACACATAAATACATAGTTTTCTGTCTGTGACCCTCTACAAACCTGTTTTTTTCTCTTGAGATTGGATCTCACACAACCCAGGCTAGCCTTATTATACAGCCAAGGGTGACCTGGAACTTCTGATATTCCTTCTTCTACTTCCCAAGTGCTGGGATTGCAGGCAGACACCACCATGCCCAGGTTTTATTCAGTGCTGAGGATTGAACCCAGGGCTTCATGCATGCAAGACAAGCACTCTACCAGCTGAGCTACATCCCCCAGAGCTCCCGCCAACTTCTTACAAATATAAACAAAGCCTCAGGCTTAGGTGACCAGACCACCATCCTATGGTAATTCCTAGGGCAAGGAAATTCCTTTATGATCCAAGGGGACTTCATTCTTTTGTCACATTTACTATGAAAGACACTCCTGGTTGTGCTTGAACCTTTGTCTCTATTCTTCTGAAGCGGATGAACCCTAACTCGTCTTTCAACAGCTCATTGAAAGGCAAAAGGGACAAAATTTTATCTTGTTGTTTCCATGAAACAATTTCCATGTGTGGGTAGTGTTTCTGACTCCTGGGGCACTGTAATCTGTGTATCATCTCTGGCTACACCCCGTCAGTCTGGGTAAGTCAGCCACTGTCCATCTTAGGACTGGGAATTGAGGCAAGGCTGAGAGGCACTGAGAATAAGGGGGCATGGGAAAGCAAAAGCATTCTCACCCCGACGTTTCATTTGTATTTTCTGCTGGCTTAGAGTCAAGAAATTTCAACACAACTGATAAAACCAAGGTCGCCTGCAGATCGAGTGCTCTCTTTCCTACCGGCATCTCCAGCAAGGACGTTAAAAAAACAGAGTTTGCTGACTCCGGGCCAACGTTTCCATGACCTTGAGTTTAACTTGTTAGTGCTCTAAATCTAAACCACACTTCTCACAAAGCTACCTCGAAGCCTCATGAACGAAGGAAAAGTCTTGAAGAAAAATAAATAAAACCACTGATAGACTTTTTCCTTTGTTTATAAACTTTGCTTAAGTTTAAAGCTTTGATTAATCTTTAAACCTTGTTGAAAATTATACTCTTTAAACAGTGTAACTTAGAAAATCACAGAATCTCTCTCTCTCTCTCTCTCTCTCTCTCTCTCTCTCTCACACACACACACACACACACACACACACCTCATTTTTTTTTTTATAGAAACGATCTTTTATTGGGGAGGATGCATCAATCCTTCTTGGCCACCAGCACATTGCTCAGCTCCTTCTGCCTTCTCTTGGTGCTGACGTGCCTGACCACCCTCTTCTTGATGCACTTGGGTGCGTGCTTGTCCTTGGACACGTTTTGAGCAACTCCATGGCGCACTGCTCGTAGGCCTCGAAGCCGCACACCTCCCGGATCATGTCCTACACAAACTTGGTGTGCTTGGTGAAGCGCCCGCGGTGCCGGCTGTGTCTCAGCTTGCTGACATTCGTCACTTTGTGGCCCTGGTTGAGGCCCACAGCCATAGAGTAGCGCAGGGCCATAGCTGCTGCTCTCTGATGGATGGCGACCAGGACAGGAAGACACACCTCATTTTTAAAGACGCAGGTCATTGGTTGGTACTGTCCTTTTCCCAAGCATCACTCTCTGGTGATGTTTCTGCTTAAATTTACATTAAGCTTATTTCTATTTAAATACTGTGCTAACTAAACAGGACTGGAACAATGGCAAGTCAATGAGCATATTAATATGGAAAGGGAAAGTTTCTCAGGGCCCCACCCTAAGATCAAGGACTACAGGCAACTAATGAGTTACTGGGAGAAGGAAGTCTCTCCTGGGGATGAGCCCCCTTCTTGGTTGTTCAATACAGAGTGGTCAGCCTTGAAACCATATACACACCACCAACAAAAGTGACCTTAAAAGGTTGTGTATGTGTTATGTGTGTGTATGTGTGTGTATGTGCATGTATATGTGTGTATATGTGTGTATGTATATGTATGTGCGTGTATATATGTATGTGTGTATATGTGTGTATATGTGTGTATGTATGTGTGTATATATGTGTATGTGTATATATGTGTATGTGTATATATGTATGTGTGTATATGTGTATGTATGTGTGTTTATGTGTGTGTGTGTATGTGTGTTTATGTGTATATGTGTGTTTGTGTATGTATGTGTATATGTATGTATATATATGTGTGTATATGTGTGTGAGTGCATGTGTGTATGTGTATGTTTGTGTGTATGTGTATATATATGTAATTTGTGCATACACACATACATACACACACATATATATGTACACATGTGTGTATGTAACAAGAATAATCAAAGAAAAAGAAGTTATCAAGTTGAGAATGGGAAGACATGGGAGGGATGGGAGGAAGAGTAGCTGGGAGGGGCTGGAGGAGGTAAGGGGAGGGGGGAAGTGATGTAATTCTATTACAATTAAAAGCATATTAAAAACAAATAAGTAAATAAGCTTCATGCTAATAAAGCAGTCTTACGTCTTTTTGGTTGTGAGCCCAGCCTTTAATGTCTGAGCCATCTCTCCAGTCCTAATTATGTCATCTCAAAGGATTCCAATGATGACTTCACTGTTAATATGGGAATGATGTTTGCTGAATTCTTTTTTTTTTTTTAACCTTTTTGCATGCATGTCTGTGTGGTACTGCTGGCACATGACAGGATGCACCTATAGAGACCAGAGACAGCTTCCTATGTCAGCCTTGACTTCCATTTTGCTTGAGGCAAGGTCTCTTTGTTGTTTTCTATGCACACACAAGGCTAGCTGGCTTCTCCTGTCTCCATCTCCCATCTCAGTGTAATCACTGGAATTACAGGTGCACACAATTGAACCTGGCTGTATGTGGACTCTGGGACTCAAACTCATGTCACTGTGCCTGCGAGGCAAGTGCTTTATGAGCCATCTCCTTAGGTCCCTTAATGTTTTGAATTCTTAGTGTATACAAGACATAATGAGTCTGAATTCAGGACTCATACTGGACTTGGGCTTACTATGAAATTCTGTTCTGTAGTGGCATCATTGACAAAGGTCTGGCTTTACTTGAGTAGAGAACCCTAGGGGAGACTCTTCAGGCTACTGGTGGCAGTGCTAGTGTGTGTCTCCTTGACACTCTTGGCAGAACGACCAGGATCCTTGATAATCAAGTATTCTTTGTTTAATGATTTTCATCCTGGGTCAGGAGAGATGGCTAGAGGTTAAAAGCACATACTGCTTTTGCAGAAGACCCAAGTCCAGTTCTCAGCATCCATGTGGGAGTAGCTCACAACTGCCCGTAACTCTAGCTTGAGAGATATCTGGTGCTTCTGGTCTCTACAGGCACCTCCACTCATATGCATACATATATACATACATACACACACACACACAAAATAAATAATCACCTAAAATTATTTCTATCCTAACACTATATTAGAATTGGAGATGAGAGCGATTGTGTGTGTGTGTGTGTGTGTGTGTGTGTGTGTGTGTGTGTGTGTGTGTTTATGAGAGAGAGAGAGTTAAGAGGGGACCAGGCATCATAAACTATAGTTTGTACTGGAAGCTTTTTGGCCTTTTCACAACTGCTGACTCTGGCCTTTTGCTGCCTCCTCCAGGAGATGTGATCCCTTTCATGTGCTCTCAGTGAGTGCATTTGATGTGACCCTTGATTGGAAGTATCCAGACCTCTACAAATAACGTCCACAAAGAGAGTCAGCCAGCGCCGGAGAATGCAGTTCCCCGCACTTGCCACCCACTCTTTCTAAACTGACTCCATGTGCAACATTTGGCTCCTTTGCTCCAGAAAAAAAAACCAAAAAAAATGCCTTAAGCTTGTTCCCATGTGTTTGGGGCCCAGGGTCTGAGAGTAACAGGCAGTTTGTATAACATGGGCGTTGGTCTAGGGAACCAGAGAGATCTCCTTTAGGGTGATTGTCTGAGCAGACTACGGGAGTCAAACATCTTTAATAGGTTTCTGACATGCCAGATGATATCTTGGGGGCCTAGTGATGCTGGCATCTTAGAGTCCACGAGCCAGGGGAGGGACTGCTGGAAAGAGTACAGCATGGAGAGCACAAGTCAGGCACCAAGTGGCAGAGCTGTGACCAGAGGTTTGCAGGAGACTGTGTTTTACCGAAGGTGGGAGTTCCCAGAGTGGCTTGGAGATCATGCTAACAACATGACCTCAAACAATTCCAGTGATGGCTTAAGTCACTTTAAAAAGTCATTTGTATGTGCTTTAAAACAAACAAACAAACAAACAACAAACAAATAAACCTGTTTACTGAACTCTTAACATATACCACCATTATGCTATATAACTATGGTCCTCAACTTTCCTAATGCTGTGACCCTTTAGTATAGCACTTCATATTGTAGTGACAACCCAACCAAGAAATTATTTTCATCGATACTTCATAACTTTTGATACTTCAGTAATTTTGCTACTGAGCAGTATCTCAGTTTCTAAGACCATCTGAAATCTATGTTTTCTGATGACTGTTACCCACAAACTGAGAACCACTGCTATAAAGTGTCAAAATTATTCTAGGATACAGAGGTGGGTTGAGCCAGCAACAGGGAATTAAGTATCCCCGGTGATAATAAGCTTTAGAAAGAACCATGACAAGGACTGCAGAGATCACTCAGTTGTTAATGTGCTTGCCCAAAAGTGTGAGGGTTGGAGTTCAGATCCCTATGATCCATGTTCTGGCTGAGTATCGCTGGAGTACACCTGTAATTCCAAACAACAATACCATTTTTTTTTTTTAATTTCTAGGAGCTGTTCTAGAGACTTCTGCAAACCTGGCCAGCTGTGGCTTGGCTCAAGCCTCCTCCTCTTCCAGGGATGTGACAATCCTGGGACATAGAGTCTGAGAGCAGGACTTATATCCAGCCAGGCTTGCTGCCAGGTGCTGAAGTGGCTAAGGGGCTTCTCTGAGCTGTCCCTGGTAGACAGGCATTCCCTGCAGCCTTCTGCACACACGGCAGATGCCTGGAGGACATACAACCTCACAAGTCTGGCAAAGAAGCTATTGTGAACTGACCAGTGCCATCCAATTCAAACTGTTCCGCTCTCCCTCTGTCCTGACCTTCAAATTTGCTGTCAGTCTGTGACTTTGAGCCTGCTGTTTGAGTCTGAGTTCTGACATCTGTCCTCCACAACAGCTCATGCTGGTTACCAGTGTAACTCTTCTCTAGTCTCACTTCCAAGTTGTCCTGGATTCTTCCTCAGCCTACACAAAGTACCTGCATAATTTAAGAGAACCAGACAGGAGTATAGAGGAACATAGAGCGGGAGTCCAATGCCCATCTCAACACTCTTGCGAGAAAGGCAGAGGAAGCTGTTGATCATGAGAAGTCAGCTGAGTAAAAATGAATGTCTCAGGATCAGAGAGAAGTAAAAGGAACTAAACGCCAAAAGCCGAGAGTTATGACTCTCCGATCAATAAAGGAAACAGGAAAGGCCGTTCCATGCTCTAAGTCAGCTTCTTTACAACAGCGCATTTAAAACCACACTCCATTAGAGAGGGCTGTGCTGGCGGGTGTCACTCTAGAGAGGAAAATGGTGTTCCAGTGCCCTTCAAAGAAAGCTAACAAACTTATGTAATGGAGGCAGCAGCCATGCAGAGGTCAGCAAAAGGGGGCTTTCTAACCCCATGTGAACTTTAAGAAAGGGACTAGAGAGATGAAAAGGACCACAGAGCAAACACCTCTGCTTCCCAACTGTCCCTTTACCTCATCCTGGACACTCCAGGGCTGGGAGCCATAAGTATGGGTCTGACTCACTCAGAGACCTCAGTGCACAGCCTTGCAGGGACACGGGAACCATTTGGGTCTACAGTGGTCTAGAGTCATTGGGCCTGTTCCTGAATGGCATGGTGTTACTTGTCACCCTTCACACACACTATAGGATGTCACATTCACTCGTGCAAACTTATGTGTGCATTTACATACCCTAAGGAGTACATGCACACACATACACATACACACATACATAAACATATAGGCATGCACAAAAATATACACACATACATAGTATGGATGTCACATACACATAGTTACAAACACACACATACACATAGATACATGCACATGCATGTGTATACATGTATTCACATGCATAAACATATACACATACACACATACATAAACATATAGGCATGCACAAAAATATACACACATACATAGTATGGATGTCACATACACATAGTTACAAACACACACATACACATAGATACATGCACATGCATGTGTATACATGTATTCACATGCATAAACATATAATAGGATATTACACACCCACATTTGTACATACATACATACACATACATATTTATGCACATACATACACTCTACAAAATGTCACATGCATATATATATATGTACATATGCATGCACATGTGTGCATATACACACACCCACATGCACTACAATAAACCAATGATGCCTTTTTTGTGTGCAGCAAACTTTTATTGATGTTATTTCAGAGAGTAGGGAGGGCTCCCTAGTCCCCTCCTGTTATTATGGGGTCTGGGAAGGAAATTGTGAGGGAGATGCTCAGTGTTGGGGACAGGGACTCCTCAACAACTGAGGGCCTCTCTCTTGCTCTCAGTGTCCTCGCTGGGGTGGGTGGTCCAGGGTTTCTTACTCCTTGGAGGCCATGTAGGCCATGAGGTCCATGACCCTGTTGCTGTAGCCGTATTCATTGTCATACCAGGAAATGAGCTTTACAAAGTTGTCACTGAGAGCAATTCCAGCCCCAGCATCAAAGGTGGAAGAGTGAGAGTTGCTGTTGAAGTCCCAGGAGACAACCTGGTCCTCAGTGTAGCCCAGGATGCCCTTCAGTGGGCCCTCAGATGTCAGCTTCACCACCTTCTTGATGTCATCATACTTGACAGGTTTCTCCAGGTGGCATGTCAGATCCACAACAGATACATTGAGGGTAGAAACATGGGAGGCCATGCCAGTGAGCTTCCGGTTCAGCTCTGGGATGACCTTGCCCACAGCCTTGGCAGCACCAGTGGATGCAGGAATGATGTTCTGGGCAGCCCCACGGCCATCACGCCACAGCTTTCCAAAGGGACCATCCACAGTCTTCTGAGTGGCAGTGATGTCATGGACCACACTCATGAGCCCTCCCACAATGCCAAAGTTGTCATGGATGACCTTGGCTGGGGGCAGGGGGTAAGCAGTTAGTGGTACAGAAGGCATTGCTGACAATCTTGAGTGAGTTGTCATATTTCTCGTGGTTCACACCTATCACAAACATGGAGGCATCAGCAGAAGGGGCAGACATAATAACCCTTTTGGCCCCAGCCTTCAAGTGGGCCCGGCCTTCTCCATGGTGGTAAAGACACCAGTAGACTCCATGACATACTCAGCACCAGCATCACCCCATTTGATGTTAGCGGGATCTCTCTCCTGGAAGATGTTAATGGGCTTCCCGTTGATGACAAGCTTCCCATTCTCAGCCTTGACTGTGCCATTGAACTTGCCATGGATGGAGTCATACTGGAACATGTAGACCACATAGTTGAGGTCAATGAAGGGGTCATTGATGGCAACAATCTCCACTTTGCCAGATGCAGAGGAGAAGGCAGCCCTGGTAACCAGGTACCCAATATGGCCAAATCCATTCATACTGAACTTCACCATTTTGTCTATGGGGCAAGGCTGGCACTGCACAAGAAGATGTAGCTGTCTATGGAACAGGGAGAAGCAGAGAGCCCCAATGATGCTTTCAAAAGACAAGGTAGTAATAAGATCTCCCAAAAGGAACTATGGGATTTAAAAGCATAATCAATGTACCCTTGCTTATTAGCATAAATGAGTGTTCCTATTGATATGTACTTGCAGACCACACAGTGAACAAGACACTTTGCTCAGAGGTACTTGCCCTTAAAAAAGTCATTGAGAACTTGTGCTTGGGTCTGGCTCTTGAGGACCTATGCTTGGCCTTGCCAGGGGCATCATAGACAGACAGAGCAAGCCGGGGTGCTTCAAAGTCCTCAGTCTTATACCTGAAAGAAAAAAATAATAATTCTAGCAGTTGAATCCACAAGGGGAATGCCAGTTTGCATTAACCAGCTGGATGCCAGGAGGACTTGCCTCAGCTGCTTCCATGCAACTTCACAAACTGAAGCCTGAGCTCTCTGGAAGGCTTAGAGAGCACAAGATTCAGTGACTGAATGAGTCATCCCTGGTGGCAGGCAGTGCACTGCCTGGAAACATCAGGAAGATACCATTGGAGGGGGGCCTGTGGACGCTCCAATAGGGTGGCATCCTGATGAACAGGGAGCCTGCAGGGTCATGTGCTTGGAATTTTATTACACTGAGATTTCTCTACAAGGATTGTGGAATGTTTCGAGTTGGATCAAAGTCAGACCATTGGTTCCAAGACCAAATATATTACTCTCATATAGAGCATAAAGCCTTAACACCCTTGTGTTCTTAGCTTGGCTGCAACAGAAAAGATTTTTTAATTAAAAACTTAAGTTACCAAACTTGTAAAGTACCTCAGAGGTGATTTCATCTAAGCAAGCAAGAGGCAGCCTTCTACATCTCTCAGAGCAACTGAATTTGAATAAGAGAGGTTGGAAGACTAATCCTTCTAAATACTGGGAGGAATAAAACCACTTGCTGAACATATACCAGCCCAGTGTGTATATATATACAAATGTCACGCATAGATACTTCGTGGGCTAGCTTCTTCTGACAGTTTGTCTACAAGCCTGCTCCTTGTTAGAATTACCACACGAGCTTTCAGAAGTCAGTTCACACTCCAGTTAAAAAGCTTTGGGTTGTGACTCAACTGTCAGCTCTTAAAATTCCTCATTGCTTAGACTGTGTAACCAAAGTTAGGGACTTATGCTCCAGGGAAAAACAGGGATCAGGGAGCATTTATGAGCATTTATTTAACTATTCCCTTATTTGTTCAACAAATACATAGCTGTTCATGTGTATCAAGCATGCACTATGTATGCTGGAAATAAAACAGTGACTTAAAAATAAATAAATGATCTTGGATTTCATTACTATTCAACTCAACATGAGGAAATCAGTTCGTTCTATAGTGACCATGCTAAGGGCTCTGCCCCAGACTGTAGTTCTGTGAGTAGATACAGCAAGGTGTTTGGGAAGAGGTCAGGTACATCTTCTGGAGATAGTGGCATTTGCAAGTTGTTACAGGATATTTGATCACATTGCAAACCCTGAGATTGTGTTATTTACTGAAAAAAATACCTGTTTCTAGTTGTGGTGTGGCTCAGCCCTTAGCACGCACCTTAAATTCCTCTGGAATACAAACACACCCTTAGTACATACATACCTTTAACCTTTAACCCCAAACAATGAAGGTACAGTTAATTTGCAGAAGGAAACACCATGTTTGAAAGTGATGTTTAATTGAGTGGCAGACAAAGTGATGAATCAGAGAAAGATTTAACAGAATAGAATATGCCCAACTCTCAGGAGAACAGAGAGGAAAAAGAAGCTACTTGAGGGGCAGTGCAGAGAGAGAAGAGGCAGTTTTACTGGGAGAGTTGTAGAGACAGGTTGCAGAGAGAGAACAAGTTAGACACAAGTAAAGACAGAATGAGTCAGAGAAGGAGAAGGATCAGGTGATTAGGACAGATTGCCAGAGTTAGTTTGAGGCCAAGCAGAGCAACTCAGGAGAAGCTGAAAGAAGCCAGTTTGAATCAGTTTTGAGCCAGAACAGCTGAGTTGAACCAACCAGAGCTCAGAAAGAACAAGAAAGGTCGAGCTTATTCAGCAGAAGGTCTCAGAAGCTGAAAACATTCTAGGCCTAGATTAGATTGTATGGAAGCTGAAAGCTTCTAGGCAAAGACTCTGAGAGGATAATTACATCAGGGGAATAAAAGTTACTGTTACAGAAGACAGATTTTAGGATTGAATGGAGTCAGCTGACAGGGAGAGAAGAGGACTTTCACGCTTCCTAACTAACAGCACTTGCAAAAGTTTTCAGCCAGGATGGACGCTGATGCATCCAAGAAAATGAAAGGAAAAAAAAAAACCATGGAAAGCAAGTGGAGCACAGTGATCCGAGGACTGTGGCGTGAGTGACTCTGGGCATGCAGACAGGGTACAGATTATCACAGCCTTGAAGGAACCCCTGTCAGTCAAGGTCAAACAGGAGAACAGAGCCATTCAGGACATTTAAATTAATCTAAAAATAGTGTAACAGGCTCCTAGACTTTAGCACCACCGTTGCTATGGTGGTAGCACCATTCAGGCCTTGGAACCCAGCACGTAAATAGCACCATTTGCCAAGACGAAAGCAAAGACTGAATCCATCCACGTCCATAGTTCTGGGAAAGTCCACAGATGTAACTACCCCTGTATTTGAGCTTCTGTAGTTTCAATTCTGGCTGTTCTTAATAGGTGAACCATGTCAATCTAGGATGTGGTTTTGGTGCTTAAAATCCCACCCCGAGAAATGCTCTGGACTGCAGTGGGGTCTCGAACACCCAGTGCTGACATTGCTTTGAGCTCCTGACTGAGAATAGTCTTCTCTGATGCATACAAGGGCGTCAGTTATGTAGGATCCAGATCTGCTCTAATGTGGATCTTTAACTCGAATGTCCACTTAAAGACACACTTCTGAAACCAATCACTTTCTGACAGAGATATGACTTCAACATATGAACATATTTGGGGAGGCAGTCCCATGTCTATCACAGACTGTCTTTCTATGTCCCCTAACAGTGTGATCACATTCAGACTCAGGATTGCTGTCTGATGAATACTTAGACACTTAGTGGTGACAGGGACCTGAGTCAACCTTGTTATATGCATGTTGTTAAGCACAACTGGGTGGACTGACAAGATTCCTACATCTTGGGAAGGTCTTCTTCCTTACTGTCACTCAGGGTTGCCACGGAGTGGGTGGCTTTGCTGTGACAGTCCACTCAGGCTGAATCAGCATGCCGAGCAGCCCAGTCTGTAGGAAGAGTTAGGAGGATCTGGCTGTTCAGTCATGGAACTTGCTCATGCCTTCCACATAGGCTCCAACTGGATCACTAACACTTGGAGAGAGGGCCTCATTATTTTTACTTTAATACACATGGTTTGGCGAATCAGACAGCACCGCTTTTTTTTTTTTAACTTTTCATTGATTATTTATTATTATATTTATTTTCTCTTTTTGGCCTTTTAAAAAATTAAATTATTTTATTTATTTACATTCCAAATGTTTTCCCCTTCCCCATTCCCCCTCCCAGAGTTCTTCACTCCATCTCCCTTCCCCTTCGAGTACTCCCACCCCCACCTTCACCCCCCTCACCTGCCCACCCCACTTTACTCCCCAGCAGCATCCCCCTGTCTCTATAGGATTAGATACATCCTCTTCTACTGAGGTCAGACAAGGCAGTCCTCTGCTACATATGTGTCAGGGGCTATGGACCAGCAACAAAGTGCTGGTTAGTGGCTCAGTCTCTGAGAGCTCTGAAGGTCTGGGTTAGTTGATACTGTTATTTTTTTTCTATGGGGTTGCCATCCCCTTCAGCTCCTTTAATCCTTCCCCTAACTCTTCCATAGGGATCCCCAACCTCAATCCAATGGTTGGCTATAAGTATCTGCATCTGTCTCAGTCAGCTGCTGGTAGAGCCTCTCAGAGGACAGCCATACTGGGCTCCTGTCTGCAAGTACAACATGACATCAGTAATAGTGTTAGGGTTTGGTGCCTACCCATGGGATGGATCCCAAGTTGGGCTGGTCACTGGATGGCCTTTTCCATTGATTCTTTGAGAGTTTCACATCATACACCCCAGTCACACTCATCTCCCTGTCCTCTCATGTTGGGGATTTGATTTGTGCTTCCATGGGAATCCAAATGTCTTCTATGGGTACCTGACACTAGTTGGTTTTTTGACTGGTCAATAAAGACCCAACAGCCAATGACTAGACAGAGGGATAGAGGTGGGACTTTTAGGATTCCCAGGCAAGAAACACACACACACACACACACACACACACACACACACACACACACAGAGAGAGACAGAGACAGAGAGACAGAGAGAGACAGAGACACACAGAGAGACAGAGAGAGACAGAGACAGAGAGAGATATTCCCCTATTAGGAGGGATAGGAGACGGACCACTCAAGAAGAGGTGCATGAGGTAGAACCTGCCATCGAGAATCAGGGGAAGTGGACCCAGGGGCCATTCTCCCAATTGGGTCTCCAGTGGCAGAGAGGAAATACAGATTTAACAAATATTAACTCAGAAGTATCCAGAGGGAATGTGTTAGCGACATGGAGGTTCAGGAGTGGCCTGGCCATTAAGCTAGTTAAGGCTATTAAATTTAACAATGTGCCACTACACCCTCATATCTGCTCTTTGCCTTTGCAACTTCCACCGGAAAATAACACACACACACACACACACAAATAACAACAACAACAACCAAAAACAAAACAAAAAAAAAATGAAAACAAAGCATAAAAAATATCTCATCATGGAAGCTGTAGTATGTCACAGTGTGTCCTGTAGTATATGCATCTGTCCACATAGCTCTGTGGCAAATGTTCATTGCAATGAGTCATTGGTTTGAGCTGGTCTCTGGCTTTTGTGACACTATCAATATTGGACCCTCACTGGGACTCCTCTCAGTTTTCTGTTGTTGCCCTGTGTCATGGAGAGCCTGCAGCTTTATATCAGCAGGACTGGCTCTATCATGCATCTCAGCCATTCGAAGATGGTATAGATTTTGGGGTGAGTCAATTCAGAGTCCTGGATCTAGGCCTGCATGATAGCTGAGCTAGTCAGCCACTGGCTCTCCTTTATCTGCACCAAGTCAAGCTCTCCAGCACTGCACTGGCTAGGCCATCCATTGGGTGACACCACTTTTTGATGGACAGCTTAGGTCACATGGTCACTTGTTAAATCATGGTGAAGTGTTCAGTCTGTTGTAGGTCCTTCTAGTCTGGGACCCACTCTAAACTCACTCTCCTAGGCTTCTCTTAATGACACTAGATAAGATGGGGACTTAGTAGTAATAATAAAGAAATATATTTCTATGTTGTTTTTTCTATACAGCAATTTATTTAAAATTTTCATAATATTTAAATCATAAATGTCCGTGTGTGGGATGGGCACATGTTCATGTGTGCACATGCATGCACATGTGTGTGAAGGTCAGCGGTTGGGATCAGGAGTCTTTCTCAGTTAGGCTTCACCCTATTTTTGGAGATGAGTTACCTCATTTAACCTGGAGTTAATCCATTGCATAAAGTTAGGCTGGCCAATGGGTTCTAGGGATTCATCGCCTGTTTCTAGGCTTGCCTCCCCCCCCCCCCCAGTACTAGACTTACATATGCATGCCAACACTTTGGCTTTTATAGGGGAGCTAAATATCTGAACTCTGGCTCTCACTCCATTTCCCTAGCCCTGATACTTAACATTTCCTAAGCTATGTTGTTGTTTTAAAGGCACATACATGTAACCAGGCATAGTGGTGCGTGCCCATAATGGAAGCACTCAGAAGGCTGAGGCAGGAGAATTATTCATTCAAGGCTCATATGAGTTACACAGAGAATTTCAGGATAATGTGGGTGGCATACTAAGACCCTGAAAAAAAAATAAATATGTAGTATTTTTAAGGAGATGTAATGGGTACAAGAGGGCTAGTTAAGTTGAAATCATCAATATTTAACAGCAAAACAAAAACCAGCCACTGACCTGGTTCTCTCTGTGCCATGAGACCAACACATATTTCCCTCTGGCTACAGAATTCCTTCTCCAAGATCTCTCCACCTTTCTCTCTCTCTCTCTCTCTCTCTCTCTCTCTCTCTCTCTCTCTCTCTCTCTCTCTAAGTAATAATAAATCCAACTCACTTTGAGCCATAGCTCTGTGTTTACTGAGTCAACATAAAACTCACTCTAGATATACATCCAATATGGCAACAGGAAGTTGACTATCCTCAGAACCAAATCATCTGAGCTTGGAATTCTTAGGATTTTACTTATTATTAATGAAGACTTTTTAACTCATAGGCATCCATTTCCAGCTCTCCTCCAGTGCCCTCTCACTTTGCATTTGAAAGCAATTGTGGTAGACCAGTTGCTTGATAATCAGGTTCTTTGAATCTATGAATTGTTCTATGAATTGTGATTTAGGCTGACACATCTGAAATGGCCATTGGGCTTTGACAGTCTAAAGGACACTAAATGTCCCCATAAGCCAAGTGTTTTCTCAAATGGTGTGAAGGCAAAGAGGAAATTTGAACTTGTAAAATCAGAGTGAAATTCCCAATAAGTGATAGTTTGAATTAAAACATTAGGACATTCTGTTTAACTTGGCCACCATTTGCTGTTGACTTTTTTTTCCTTTTTAGTTCTAAAGCAGTTTTATTTCATCCAATATCAGTTCTCTCCTCACCATGTTCCTCCTCTTCCCTCCTCCCTCCTCCTTCTCCTCCCCCTCCTCCCAACCCCTCCTGTTCCTCCTCCACCTCTCTTGTTAACTGTAGAAATTTTTAACCACCACTACACTGACCACTCTGGGCCCGTGCACTCATCTTTCCAGGCTTCCAGGTTCCCTTCTGGGATGGCCAGCAGCTTGTGAGGGCCAGAATTTCTGTTTCATTTTAACCTTTTCCTCCCTTCTCATCCTTGGTGCTTTCCCAAATAACAAGCCATCCTTCTACCCAGAGTGGGAAATCAAATTTTATTCCTCCTCCATCCAACTTTTCTTTCCTTCTGATGGAAAGATCATGGACTAAGTGGAATTCTCAAATATTATCATTGCAGGGCCCTCAAATACATGCATGTGTGTGTACATGCGCATATGTGCATTTGGGGTAGGGGGCAAAGTCTAGTTTAGATTTGGACATCAAGTCTTGTTTTTAATATGTTGTGCAAAGTGAATATTTCAGGGAATGAGTCCTAAATAAGAGATAATTTGTCCTTTTGTCTTCTCTGATCTTTATCATTTGGCCCCTCTATCTCTGACTTTCCTCCCCTTCACCCCTCTCTCCTCCCCTCCTTTCTACATAGTTGGAGCAGACCTCAACCTCCTGCTCCTCCTCCTCCTCTTCTGAGTGCTGGCATTAAAGGCATGCCCCCCCCATTCAATTAATAACAACTTTCTAAGACCATTGCATTGTCTACTGAAATATAATACTATCGAAGCCATTTGATACCAACATGCACTTAAAAACCCATTTTCTAAATATATGGATCTCACATGTTTTTTTTCCATTTGAATTTGTGAATCCACTCTGCTCCCCCAAAGCCCCAGCCAGCAGACACATACAAAAAAAATCTATCTTAATATATTTAATGACTGAACTTCTTGAATCATCCCATTATATCTTCAATAAAAAATATATTAGTCAAAAATTTCTAAATCTAATTTTTAAATTTTCTGTAACCTAAGATGTCAGTTATTTAAAAAAAAATATTAGAAAGCTTCATTGCATGTGACCATTGTATGGAATAATCATAATAAATAAATATTCATATCAATTTATTGTAAAGATATGTATACAGAACTTTTTGTTAATGAGTTAAAACTAATTTTAAATTTTTATAAGATGACATAAACAGTGGTTGCAACTAGGATGAATGTTTCCTAATGTGATTTTACAATCCAGGTCTTACGTACCAGTTCTGAAAAAAAAAATAGTCACATCAAACTTTTATCTGTGTGTTTTCAAGGGACTGGAGTCATTGGGAAAGCAATACTTCAAAAATAGCTAAGAAAACATATAAATTTAAATTTGTTAAGGAATCTAATTTTAGCATTATGTGTCTCTTAGTATAGCCTCTGCTTTGTTTTTAGAGACTTTCAATCGTGAAGCAAGATTATTAAACAAGATTTTTCCACACAGCCCACCCATCACATAACTGAATCATAACCACCATTGTGGGCAGTGTTCTAGAGTTTTAAGGAACATTACAGTAAACCAGAGAGACAGGAAGCTAAAGGGTTTCTGGTTCCTCCATGGCTTGTCCAGCCAGCATTTGAGGATTCTCCATCTTGGAGCAATGTGCTCAGAATAACATCTGAGATGAGGAAGGGACGTGGGGACCCAGGTCCATGCACCAGTGAGGAACTTCTCAGGAAGAAGGCTGACAATCTGGAAATTTGCTTCCTTAAACCTCATCATTATATCCTTTGAAGACAGTTTTGTGTCTCCTGAGGGTGACAGGAGAGCATGGCTAAGTGATGGGTGATACAGAGATCCAGGCCCAGAGCCATTCTCACCAGCAGTGTGACTGTGGATAAGCCGTGTAGTCTCCCTACAGCCTGGGATGCTAGAATACATCCCTAAAGCTATAGTGGGACTCAAACAAGAAAATACAGATGCCTCTTGGCTTAGGATGGGTTCACACCCTGATAAATCTATCATCCACTAGCAGTATATTAAAAAGCTATTCATAGGCTAGAGAGACCTATGTTAAGAACCCTTGCTGCTCTTGCAGAAGACCCGAGTTCAGTTCCCAGTATCCACACAATCACCTGTAACTCCAGCTCCATGGGATCATTGCTCTCTTCTGTGATATGCCTCTGAGGATACCAGCACACATATAACACACACACACACACACACACACTAAAAATTGTTTAGGTGATCATGCATTTAACATATTCAACCTACAGAACATCACCTATAGCCTAGCCTTCTGTAAATATGCTCAAAGCACAGACTTTGGGCAGAACCATCTAAGACAAAGCATATTGCTAACACATATATTGCTAACACATGTGTCCAGCGCTCCAGTGGGCATTTTATGAACTTTATAAGATGAAAAAAACACAAAGCACAATGTTGAAAAAAAACTTCTGTCAGCATAGTGACATGCAGGCTGCTGGTAGTTAACCCCCATGATCATGTGGCTGACCCAAAACTCAGAACCTACGCTGCTGCCAAATATGGCAAGAGACTATTGTTGGGTATGTTACTGGCTTGGGAAAGATCAAAACTTGAAGTACATTTTCTACTGAAGACATATCACTTTGCACAGTAGTAAGTCTAAAATCATAAATCATACCATTGTTAGGTCAGAGACCATCTGTACATGAAAAGCTGAATCCATTAGCTCACCAACACATGAAGGGAGGAAGAATACTCATCCTGGAGGAAGTAGTCATTAGTAGATTGTCTATGCCCCACTGGGTGATCCTGTACCCATGCATGTATGGACAGCATTAATTGGACCTAGTGAGGTATAAAGAGGAGGAAGAGAAGGAAAAGGAGGAAGAGGAAGAGGAGGAGGAAGAGGAAGAGGAGAAGGAGGAGGAGAAGGAAGAGAAGGAGGAAGAGGAGGAAGAGGAAGACATGCAGTTTTGAGGTGAGTGTATCCAGAGAGATCTGGAGTGAGCTGGAAGGAAGAAAGGATGATATTATCATGTTTCATTATATATGTGTTTGAAAACTTCAAAGAATAATTTTTTAATTATTTAAAAAGAGGGTGGGATGAAAAGGTCAGGGGTGGGAGAGTTAGGGACAGATCCAAGGACTGCATAATAAATACAGGCACTGGGTACCAGTGACACCAACACCTGCTGTGTCTATGCCCCTCCCACCTCTCACTTCAGGTGGTGAAATTGGGAAGGCAGGGTGGAGTCAAGCCAGAGCTTCCTAAATGCTGGATTCTATGCAGGGAGGAGGCCACTGGGGTGAGATTCAGAGATCTGAGGCTGGGTACAGGCCCTTGACTTCGATGCAGAGGTGGGAGAAAGACTGGATTTCCATTCCTTCTTCATTTCTCCTTGTGCCAGAGTTGGATTATGTGAGGATGTATTTCAAGATAAAATTAGACAGTGCTCCTAGGCCAGCCAACATTTTCTAAACCCTTTTTTTTTTTTTTTTTTTTTTTTTTTTTTTTTTTTTTTTTTTTTTTTTTTTTTTTGGCTTCGCTAAAAACTCTTCAAGTTAACACACACATACCACAAAGTAGTCCACCATGATAGTACACACTTGGGAAACACAAATACTGTTTTTGCAAGTGACAGTGTACGTTAACGCACTGAAATCCTAGTATGTCTCAAGACAAATGAACCTTTTTATCATCTGGAATTTCTCATATTTTCAACACAGTACACTAGTTTTACAGCACCCTCATTTCCAAGCTTGTGGAACAGGGCTCTTTCTGCCTAGCTCATTTTGGGAAATGTGTCTTTGGCAAGACCTCCACAGGCAACTGAATTACGGTTTGGCTGAGGGCTTGCAGAGAAGCAGGAAGAAATGGGTGGGGATGCATGGGGTTGCAGAGAGCTTTGCTCGTGGTGTGCAAATCCAAGCTGGCTGACTCCACAGTGCTGCAGCTTCACTGTAGAAAATTTTGAAAAAGCAGATAAAAGAGTGTGACCACCCTGAAATTTGGCAAGAGCGCCAGACACTTTTTTTCTTTAAACTTGAATCCTTTGAAGTCTTTAACTCTTCAGACTCCCGTTGGCAGCTCCTGTGAGAGGCAGAACTTCAGACTGCTCTCAGCCTGTTTTTGGAAGATGATGCTGTGGCTCCAGCAGCATCGGCTATGAAATGGTTCCATGGTGGGTAAGCTCTTAATGGTGCTGCTTCCGGTATCTCGACTTCTTCCCAACAATGGAGAGCGTCTCGATTTAGATTGGAACCACACTTAAATCTTTCCTCTGAACATTACGGGCTAATAAACCCGGTCTCCTCAGTTCCAAGCAGTCTGTCTTGTTCTACTCTTGCTTGTCAGGTGGACACACACACACACACACACACACACACATATGAGTGCAAAAGAGCTGAGGGAGGTAACACACCTATGGTCCTCACACTTGGGAGGTTGTCAGCCTTGGTGACATAGTGTGTTCCAAGGGGGCTTTGGCTACATGAGACAAGGTCAAAAAAAAAAAAGTCAAGAGTCAAAAGGCTGAAATATAGAGGCAATTCTTTTGAGTAAAAGGTAAAAAAAAAAAAAAATGACCATGTTTTAAATAGTACTGTAAGATGTGTTGGTTATGATTCTTGCTATGACCAAATACGTGACAGAACCAGCCTGAGAGGGATGACTTATTTTGGCTTCTCGTTTAAGAGGGCTTAGTTCACAGCTGTTTGGGCCCACATGCTTAGGCTGTTGGAGTGTGAAGGCTGTTATTCAGTTTGTGGGGACACAAAGCAAAGGAAACGGAATAATAAGGCATCAGTAGAGGACAGATCCCAAAGACATGCATTCAACAACCCACTTCAGCTGCTAGGCCCCATTTTCTGTCTGTCACCATCTCTCAATAATGTCACCAGATTCTGAGCATCAAAGGATTAAACCATCGATTATGTCAAAGCCTTTGGGATATAGTTATGTCAGGAAACATCACTGACACATGTGACAGAGGTGTGCCTTCTGAATCGAAGGTGTTTCTCTGTTAATTTTTAAATACTCTCCCCTCTCTCTGTCTCTCTGTCTCTCTGTCTCTCTGTCTCTCTCTCTCTCTCTGTGTGTGCATGCATGTGCATGCGTGCATGTGTATGCACATGTGTGTGTTTGTATACTTTTTATTCTACAGGAAGTGGATGAATTTTACAATTTTATTTTTATTTTATCTTATTGATGTGTGTGTGTGTGTGTGTGTGTGTGTGTGTGTGTGTGTGTGTTACATGTGTGCTGGTATCCTCAGAGGAATATGACAGTACAGAGCATTGATCCTATGGAGCTGGAGTTACAGGTGATTGTGTGCAGCTAACAGGACAGTTTGTGGGAGGCAGGCCTTTCCTTTTGTCGTGTGAATCTCAAGGATCCACTTCAGGCCATCGTACTCTGGGACAGGTGCCTTTACTCATTGAGCCACTTCACCAGCTCCCTGGTGTTCGTTAATCTGACCCAGTTGACAGTCAAACTCAGCCACCACAGAAGAGAGCTTCTCTAAATAGTAATCGACATATTCTCTGCATCCACCCTCCACACTTTGAGCCACTGCAGGTTACGGAGACAATAAACCCTCCCGAAAGGCAAGACCCTGGATATAAAAGCAGAAAGCACAGTGGACAGTAAGTATAAACATCCAAAATCTGGACCAGAACAGTCAAAGTACACCAAAACCAAGGCACATTTCCTAGACAACTCAGAAAAGTATTTCAATAATTCCTACTGTGAAGGAATTTGAGGTTATAAAGTCTAGAATTAAATAATCCCATTAAATAAGTATGTTGGAACATGTTTTGAACAAGTAGACTTCATTGTCTTATTGCAAGCAAATGTTTGGCTCACAGGACAGATGGGCTAGAAAGCAAGCATACCTCAAAACCGACCGTATTCATTAGATTTAGTCTTGTCTCATTTGCCAATATTATCTGGCTCTATCGTGGTTTGACTTTCTCTAAACACCTATGGTCATCCATTGACGTTAGGAGGCCCTAAACTGACCCAGGCACAGTGGTGCACACCTACACTCTCAGAACATTAGAGATATTCATTCCCCTATCTCCCAAAGATGGGAGAATTTATACCCATTTGAAACCAGTCTGGTCTACATGGTAAGTTCCAGCCCAGCTAGGATAAAAACAAAATAAAATGAAAAAGAATCCCCCAAAATTATTTTTTGTAGTGTTTTTACTAAGACAAAAATTCTGAAGCTGTTTTCTCTCACGTGTGTTAAACTTCTGGCCACAAACCAACAAAGCCTTACGCGTTTCTCTCTATCTTATGGGGCTGTGTATTATATCCCAAGACCCGTTTGACTATTAAGAAACAGCATGATGCGTGTAGTAGGCGTTCACTCTAAACAGAGGGATTGTTGGTGCCTAAGAATAATTAACCCCCACAATACACCCCTCAGAGCTAAGGTCAATATTAATAAAATATAAATGGCATCCAGAAGGATGCTTCACAGGCAGGAAGTAGGAGGCTGTGTGCATGTGAAGAGAGGTGATGGCTGCAACCATAACTCAAGGGCACTCTTGTGAAAATTCTAGGTTGGGTAAGACAGAAATAGTAAGAGATCTGCTCAGAGACACGTAACAACTGGAGAGCATGGCTGCCCGGAAGCAGGCTCTCTCCTCCTCTGCCTCTTTTCTAGTTCTCTGTGCGGTGGTCAGAACCAGGCTCTCTTGAGCAGTGTCTTCCTTCCAGATCGTGTACTCTGCTTGGAGAACGTGAGGGGAGATAGGCTCACAATAGTCAAAGAAGCAGTTGTGGGATTTATCCTACTGCAATCTCACTGGCTTCTCGTCATTGTGGGCACAGGGAACCCAACACCAGCCGGATACCCAGCTCTACAACCTGTGAATGCTGGGCACGGGAGACCCCAGCTAAGTTCTTAAGTGGAGCTCCTTAGTTTCTCTCATGCCTGGCGTCTATTGCAGAAACACAAAACGCTGGCTGGTTCAATGGTGGGACATCTTTCTTTAATCCTTGTTTGCAAATGATTTGTGGAGAAGAATGAGATGTGAAATGATAGCTCGCTCCATCAGCTGTGTGCGGCAGCGTAGGCAGTTTTCCACGTGAGCCTGTTTGTCTGTCCTTCTAGGCTCACTCCCACCCGGTTAAGAATCCCAACTGGAGAGATTCTGTTCCTGACAGGACCAAACCTGTTCCTGAATTATGTTGAATCAACCAGTGGAGCTAGAAGCACAGATCAAGAGATTCTTCCCTCAACCTCAGAGCAGCTGGAATTTGTGCCAAAAGAAAGTGCTAGAGTTCTGGTGGAAAGGCTGTGTGGCTAATTAAAAATCTTGATGCTGTCCAAGATCAGAAGCAGCTGCACGGATGTGAGGATACCTAAGGGTCGCTAGAGAGAGCCGAGAAATGCAGACGACATGCAGCCAGTGAAGTCATAGACTCAGAGCAGTTGGGCTGTGTCAAGGGGTTAAGTTGTAATGGTCACAGTGAGGAAAGGAGGGGAGGACAATGGCTCTTGGCTAGAGTAGGAGACAGAGTGAGCCCAGAGGCTCGTGTCCCATAGGTACAAGTGCCAGCAGCATAGCAGTGAGCCTCTCTGACAAGAGCCTGTGTCCAGCGCTTCTGCTCCCACGACAATTTGCTGTCCGGAACACTATTCATGGAGCTGACTGTGCTAACATGTTTCTCAATTACCCACAGGCCTCATTTGCTTATCTTCCTAAAACAGGTGACCTCATCTGAGGAAGAGAAGGCATACTTTCCTATCCTTTGCTTTTGGGTCCTTATATGATGTCATTGCAATATATGTGTTATGAAGGGCCAGGTTTTAAAAACATAACATTTAAATTCTCTCTATTTTGTATTTAACCCCACATTCACAAAACTCTACCTTGTTGGTGTGGAAATTGCACTCACATCTCTGTCCCCACATCCTTATCTTCCAGTGAACAAAGGCAAAAACCAAACCCAAGTGTAGCTGCTCCTTCCTTTCCCCCTCCCCTTCCCAGCCCCCTTCCCCCCTCCCCATGCAAAGTCCCTGCTCTTAGCTTTCTCCTTAGCTTTGCCCAATGGGAATGAAAGGAGAGACAAATGCCTGCCTAGCAAGCGCTTTCCCATAAGCAAGGCAGCAGCTGCATTTGAAAGATGATGACCAGATGTGTGTGAAGAGCAGCAGGATTCAGGGTGGGGAGAGCTGGGGTTTCCAAATGCTGCCACAGTAGACACAAGCAAAGCGTTTGCGGCTCGATTCCAAGCCATATATGAGCGTGCCTTCACGCTCAGGATAGAAGAGCTATTGCCCCCGAGCTTCCTGATGTCTTAGCAGCCCACACAGGGTCTGGACCCATTGCTCCTGGGATCCTATGGTGTCTTTGAACACACGTCACAGGAGGAATTAAATGTAGGTCTCCTTAAGTCTCTCCCAAAGCAGAAAGTAGGGCTCATTTTACTTTCAAATCTCCAAATGGATCAAAACTTTGGTCAGAAAATGCACAGAGAAATGTGTGAAATTTGATCTTCTGGGAACAGGTGCTTGGGCAAGATTTCTGCCATGTATTACAGCCTCGGCCTTGAACTGCCAAACTGAACATCCTTAGTGCCCCCCTGGTATAACATTTATTGTATAAATGAGCAGACTGAACAAACAGAGAGAGACCAGCCCTTTCCAATCCTTTTAGTCCCTCGTGAACTGACCAGGCTGACATTTTCAGGCTACTTGTAGCTTATTCACATCTTAAACACTGTGTCCACTAGAAGATGACTGATTCACCTTATTAATCATCAAAGGGCCCAGGTCCAGTTCTCAGCACTCACAGGCAGTTCACAACCATCACAATTCCAGTTCCAGAAGATCCAACACCGTCCTCTGACCTCCATGGCACCAAGCATGCATGGTGAGCACGAGAGCTAGCTGCCTTTACCCTTTTCTGGCTGCCACAGGCAGAAGAGCTGGCCCTACCCTAGTCTTGGGCAAAGTGGGAAAGCTGGCCCTGGTAATCTGGACAAAGGAGAGCTGGCGGGCTGACCAACTCAGCTACTACCCAGGCCCAGATCCAGGGCTTTGAGTTTTTCCACCCCAACATCTACCTCATCTATGAACTACTGATGTGCGTGAAGGGCCAGTCCTGCAGAAGCAAAGCTGCAGGATCTTCATGACACAAGGCAGCAACAGGATGTCTGAGAGGAGTCCCAGTGAGGATCCAGTATTGATGGTGTAGCAGAAGCCAGAGGCCTTGCACCAGACCAATGACCCATGGCAATGAATATTTCTGAGTAAAACTGTTCAAGCAAAAGGGTCCACTATGTGACACACCACGGCACACAGCAGCTTCCACAGCAAGGTTTTTTTTTTTTCTTTCTGTTTTTATTGTTTTCTTTGGGGGGTAGGGGTACAAAGGCAGCGGGCAAATATGGAGGGACAGAGAAATGAGTGGGATTAGGGTACATAATGTGAAATTCACACACACACACACACAAAAATCAACACAAAGTTTGTAAACCTCATGCTGAAGGAAGTAGATGGAAATGTAAAATCAGCTCTTCCCACGCTGTGTACGGGAAGTGTAAGAAAGACTAGTGTTTTACCCAAAGCTCAACCCTACTGATATCAAGCTAAGGTTGAAGGCTGCGGTCAGCCTCTCTCTTTGAGGACAGTTGAAGCCCACAGAAAAGCTTGGCGAATGTCCAGATGAAGCCCAACTTAGCTGAGTGCTTAAGACACAGCAAAGAATGAGTTTGAACTCTTGGAACCTGGGGGGCTTTAAGGCATAGTGGACCCATGGGAAGAGTGATGATATTCTTCTGTGGGAAGAATACGTGAAAGACCAAGGGGCTAAGTCAGGGTCTGAGAGACAGCTCTTAGAGCCTCCTGCTGTGCTCTGCTCACCTTCCCTTTCCCACCCTCCTTCCCTGCAAGGGTTGCATGTGTATTCTGTAAACACCCAGCTCCAGATGCTGCTCTCAGTCCTGCACTGGGACATGTAGATCTTCCCTTCACTGATATTTCTGTGTGTGTTTCACCTGGGGAGGTTAAGGACCACTGCTCAGTCACCTTGTGAACACTTCACATTCCTCCCCTCCATTTCCTAGGCCTGGACCTCTCAGAGTTAACTGGCTAGGCCTCGTCCCTTGCACAAGTCCAATGGGACCATTGTTCTTAAAGGAAAAGTAAGGGCTATTGGTGTTTTTGCAGGATGAAAGGAAACAAGCCTGAGGAAGCTTCAGCACAGCTTCTTGTGACACTTCATGAACCAAAAAGGAATAATCCAGTTTCGCATCTTTGAATTCAGCCATTTAACACCTGTCGTTCAAAAGAATACACCTGTCATTCAAGGAAACACACCTGTCATTCTAGGAAACACAGTTAGATGACCACAGTCAGGATATTAAAAGTAGTCATTAATTCTTCCAAGATTTCACATCAAAAGGTGGAGTTCTTCCTATCCCTTCAGTTAGGTTGGCTGGATAATCATCCCCTACTTGTTACCCTACTGCTACACTCTCAGAATGATGTCCCATGTACAGGCCTTCAGGATAGCCTCTAAAAAGAGAAGAAGCCACATGGACAGAGAGACCTCAAACATGAAGGTGGTTCACGGCAGCCTCTCTTATGTGGTGGTTTCTGGGGAGCCTGCTTCTCATTTGTTTTGTCAAGCTCCCAAGGTATGTGTCCTAGAAAATCAGCCTAGGAGACACTGTATTACTTTACCTAATGTAACACCAGACGTCACATGGTAACACTTCTTACATTGTGTTCTTTAAAAGTCAGTGACTAAGACCAATTCAGTATTCACAGGGAAGGGAACTCAACTCCATCATGTTATGAGGGATGATTTTGTTTTGTTTGTTTTGCTTTGTTTTTGGTGATAATTAACTCAATCCCACGTGCACAATAAAACTTAAGACATGACTACATCAAAACTCATTGTAAAGTACATGTGACATTTTCCATAAAGATGGAGTCTATGGACTGACAGGCTCATGATAAGGGTCTGGGGACCTAGTGTGGCTTCAGCAATACAGATAGTGCAAAGGTCACCAGCTTATGAACTACCATGTTCCCAGCTTTCTGGGCAGAACACAGATTTCCCTTTGAAGAAACAGCCCTGGGTGTTTACCACTCCTAATCCTGAGTGTTTATCTGTGAGCACTGAGAACCACAGTGCCTTCCATGGATACTCTCTTTTCTTCATGACCAATCACTCTAACCATCAGCACAGTACTTGTCTTAGTCAGGGTTTCTATTCCTGCACAAAAAAATCATGGCCAGGAAGCAAGTTGAGGAGGAAAGGTTTTACTTACAGCTTACACTTCGACATTGCTGTTCATCACCAAAGGAAGTCAGGACAGGAACTCACACAGGGCAGGAACTTGGAGGCAGAAGCTGATGCAGAGGCCATGGAGGGTGCTGCTTACTGGCTTGCTTCCCCTGGCTTGTTCAGCTTGCTTAATTATACAACCCAAGACTACCAGCCCAGGGATGGCGCCACCCACAATGGGCTAGGCCTTCCCCTCTTGATCAATAATTGAGAAAATGCCTTAGAGCTGGATCTCATGGAGGCATTTCCTCAAGGGAGGCTTCTTTCTCTTTGATAACTCCAACTTGTGTCAAGTTGACACACAAAACCAGCCAGTACAATCCTTTTTTAAATATTATTTAGAGGGAGCAAACCCCTTACCATGAGGGAACCTTGTGTTCTGATCAGTAAGGACACAAATGATAATGGAATTGAAGCCATAGGTCCTGAGCATATATTATGGGTACGAGGGCAAAGTTGACATCTGCCTGGGGCTCTCTAAAATCATCTCATAGTTTCACCGTGGGAGGTTACCATAGATTTTTCTGCCCAGTTGCCAATAAGAACACTGAGAAAGCGATGTTAGAACTTGTGTTCAAAATAACTATCTGTTGCTATTGGTAACAAAGTCTCAGGGAGCTGAACTGTAGGAATCCATGCCCCTTTTTGACTTTCAGATGGTTGAAGGGTTTAGAAAGGGACTTGGCTTTATTTTTAGTTCTTACAGTTCACATATTTCTCAGAAGGTCAGTAGGCCTTGGGAAAGGTTTATAGCCTAAATTTAGATTAACAAAATTATGTTTTAAACAGAAATGTTGGGGGAGTTAGCCAAAATTTAAACCTTAAAAACTGAATTGGGAGCTAAGTTGCATATCTTGGTGACACAGCCTGTCACCACATGCTGCCCTTACTTCCCAGAAGCCATTGCTCCTACTCTGTAGACCTTCCTGGACCCTCTTACGATGTGTTGGGACTTTTCTTTTTGTCTTCACTCTGTGTCCACCCTTTGCATTTGAAGAAATTGAACTAACTTGGTACCTACATTCCAATATTTTTTTTTCACATCTGCAAATAATACCATATTCGACTCAAACCAATCTGAATCAAAAAGAAATTTATCAGTTCATTTCCTTGGGAAGTTCAAAAGTTCAGGCATGAGCGTTCCAACTGTTTTCTGGGGCTGACTTTCTATGTGTTCTATGAGTCAGCTTCTGTGTTGATTCCTTTCTCAGGTTCTCTTTTTCTAAAGCCCTAAAATAGTGCTACCTGCTCTGGAAACACCTTTCTTGTGATGCAGGAATATTGGTTGCCTTTGAGAACAATGGAAGCTTTCTCTGCTTAAACACCTAGGGGCTTGGAAAGAAAAATAAATTAACTGCCACAGAAGCCAGTGGCCTTCAGGATCTTGTCTTGCAAATTTAAAGAATGAAATTCACAGACCATAGAGGGTGAGTTTTAGAAAGAAGTTTATTATGGATTTCTAAGTGGAGAAGTGAAGGAGGGAGAGGAGGAAGGGAAAAGGGGGAGGGAGAGGACATACAGAGCTCCTACGCAGCAGGAGGAGTCAGTCTGGGTGCTTTGTAAAAGACTGACTTATGGAAGAAACTGGAAAGAAGTCGGCGAGTAGGTGAGCTGGCTACTCCAGTCACCTCTCTCTGTCTCGGTCAAACGTTTGGGCAGAGGTGCTCACCCAGGAGCTAAGGGAAGGAATAAGAACCGGAGCTCTCTTCTGGCATGTTTGGCCTAGCATGGATGTTCTCAGAACTGCCATTTTGAGTTCCTGCCCTTCCTTGCTGGTTTTATCTCCACCGTCACTCCTTGTGAATCCGTATCTGGAGAACACAGTGAATATTTCTTATCCAGAACTATTAAGAAATGTCCAGAAATTCTCGGCAATTCAACTGGTATGGATTTCTGCCCTACCCTGTGCCAACAAAATAAACCGTGACAATTGGTTGAGGCCTTAATCCAGCTCCCACCCCCAGAGCAAGAGCCCCATCTGGACTATATGTGATAATATGGAAAAGAAATGGATCCCAAAGGAGAACAGAGGCTCTTGACATTAGCAGGATTGGGTACCAGGGAGGCAAGCAGCAAGTATCCAGCTTTGGCCATTAGTGCTTCCTCTGCCCAGATGGCACTCAACATAGCAGTCCCACTGAGCTCTGCACAGCCCACTACCTTCCCCTCTTCTCTTTCATCTTTGTGTTGACTGATGCTGACGTGTTCAGTGGGTTCTGGTCCCACGTAATGTCATGAAAGAATATAAATGTTCTTCCTTTAAGACACAATGTAGGACATACATACTCGGTCACCAGATTCCATTAAATAGAGCATCCTGGCAATACCAAGGACTGACAGAAATAAGTATTATGGTTCCCAAATGTATTGACCATGTAAACTGAAGCACAGATGGTTTTAATAGTCTATCCCGATGCAGGAAGAAGGGCGATAGTGATGGAGACAGGAATATGCTACCCCAAAATAGGCTCCTCGGCATATGGACTATTCTGTGCTGAAGGCAGTTGAGGAATAGCAGACCCAGGGAACGTTCTGGAAATAGAATGTAAGTTTCCCTTTTTAAGGACATCTACACTTAGAAAAGTAATTCCCACTTGTTAAAGGTGGCACATTGTCCTGTACCAAGAGGGAAAGGTGAGAGCTCACCATGAGGGAAAGCACGAAGGTAAATCTGCAAACTGCGTCTTAACAGACTGCCCTGCCCACCATCCAGTTCTTGGCCTTTGTCTCATAAGTCCCTTTCCCCACCAGGATTAAAATCCCCCCTTAGGCCAAGCCTAAACTGGCCTGTAAACTCCTGGTTCTGGCTGCTTCCTGAGCTACGTCTTCCTGATGCACATGATTCAAACTGATTTCGGTTTTCTGTTGTTCATCTGTCTTGTATTGGCTTTACTCACAGGCCCAAACCATTGACCCTAGGAACGTACAGAGCCACCCACCTGTGTGCTAAGAAGCACTTAGCAGAGTGGCAAATCAAATTTGAGGGTGCTGTAAGCTCTGTTATGTTTAAAGTATTAAGTTTCTTATCTGCTAAATGATTAATCTTTTTGAAACTACTTCCTTTCAACCCAGAGAGGTCAGCTTCAAGTGTATGAGTCACTGTGAGCTAACCTGTCAAGAGAATGGGTTTCCTATGTGACGGTGTGCAGGGCGTATAGGATAGCGCTAAAGGGAAGGGAACCAAACTGAACAGATTCCACTTGTCAGGTTTTTATCAAGAGCCACTAAGATCCAGATCTGGGTAAGGAACGTTAAAATGATACAAAATGACGTTATCGCCCTCAAATAGCAGTCTCGAATGCAACAGACCCATGAGCAATACACGCAGGACACACATGTTAATAAATGTCCCCAAGGTAGTAGTGATGACACTGATTGAGAGCCACTCCAAGCTTCACAGTCAACTCTCTCAACACTCACTAGAGCACACATGAGCAGGTCCAGACTCTGCAGTGGCCCTGGTCCACAGGTCCCTGTTAGGCACCTTCCTGTTTCTGACCTCTCCCTCTTTCTGTTTCTCTTCCTGTTAAATCTTGGCTCTTTCCCGCTGCTTTCCCTGCTGTTGCAGGCCTGTGAATCATGAGCTGAATAATTTAAAGGCAGCAGCATCAGACTTCCAGAAACAATGCTCTGGTGAACTAAGATAATGTGGCCACCAGAGCATTTGCATCTACGTTCCTGACAGGTGATATTGTTAGGTTGCTAGTTGGCAGGATTAGAGACCATTGGTGCTGGGCTCTCTTCCGCCTTCCCACTAATCAACAGCTTGTAAAACTAAGGCTGGAACTACAGTACCAGAATTACCAACCCAAGGAGTGGACCAAGTTATACCTCTGGCCCTGGGAGGAGCTGTGGCATCTTAAACTCCTATGTAACTAGGCACTAGCTGATAACTGTCTAAACCTGATGCTATGAGCCCTTAACCCTTCGAGATTACTATCAAGGTGTTTTCTGATAAAACTGAAGGGCACACCTTGGTCTCAGGTGAGAGTCAATCCAAATGAGCCTGTCCATCACCTATCCAGGAAAATGCTCCTCTGGGATACCGTCTGCTAGACTATTTATAGAAACAATATAAAGCTAACCTACAATGTAGATCCACACATGGTCCATCAGGCCATTTTTACCCCTTAAGAGAATTTCTCTTTGTTCTCTTTGCTCCATGACAAACTGTATGCATCTTCTCCACTAGGCTTTGTGTGTGTGTGTGTGTGTGTGTGTGTGTGTGTGTGTGTGTGTGTTTTCTGAAAATAAATTTCCTTCAGAGAGATCCCAAGACCTGGCGAGACTAGAGTGAGATCCTGGTGATGCTGTTAACCAAAATAGCCAGGGAATCAGCACGGACTGTAAGCACCCAGAGAACTCGAACATCACTAGGAATTGAGGAATGATGGAAGAAGTGGCTGGATTAGCTGGTAGTTAGTGATGGGGCAAAGGCAATGCACAGCTGAAGGTTGTGTTAAGACAATACGTCCATGAGGAGTTACGTGCCGTAAAAAGATCTGTGCACATTTTATCCCATTCCATTCTGCTACTCCCAGCCTCCCAGGGGCATTTCTACAAACACCTTCCCTAGGGGATCAGCACAAATCACAAATACATTAGAGTCCTGAACAGAAATAGAAGCGAGAAACAAAACATGTAAAGCTCCAGAACACGCCCCCACCACCACCACACACACACAACAAGATTTGTTTATCCAAGTCACCACAAAGATGGGTTAGAGCCAGTCCTTAAGTTATGAACCCTTAAGATTTGTAGGTGACTATTGAAATGTGGGGACTGAGTCAGGGCCCGATGTAGAATTTAAAATAAACAGAGGAAGACCAGAAACACATCTGAGACAAGGTCCTCCTTTTACCTGCCCTATGAAGGTCACTTTTTTAAATTGAAATAAGCTCCCGGATTAATTTAGGTGACTTCCCTACCCCCCCCACCTCCTGTTCACTCCAGTCCCTACAGGAAACACAGGCCTCACTTAAGGCTATCCAGGGTTAAGCATGTCAAGGCATGCCGCAAGGATTTTAGGCATGTGGGAGAGCCACTAGGAATTTTCTTAGATGAGAGACAGAGGGAAAGAACTCCTCAAGAAAGCTCTGAAGCAAATAAATCTGTGCCACGACAGTGGTCCAGAGTGGGAGAGGCCAAAGGGTAAAGAAAGTGAGGGGACCTCTCAGAGCCTGATGGAGTTTCAAACTCCTGTTCTTGAAACTTCCAGAATATCACAGTAAGGGAGTTCAGCACTAGGTTATTTAAAAAAAAAAAAAAAAAAAAAAAAAAAAAAAAAAAAAAAAAAAAGACATATTTTACACATTTTCATTTAGCATACTAACATGTTTAGTTTTTGACACCGAAATAAAAGACATTGCAAATAATTAGTGTTATTCGCAAGATATTAATGTCTTTTGCAAGCATTACAAATTCATACTTCAGTGTTCAGTGTGGGTGATGTGACCCATCAGGGTTCCTCCCAAAAAGACCATATTCCTTTAGTCCTGCTGAGTCCCTGAGATGCTGCCCAGGACCCCCCTCGAGTCATCCTTTTGATCCAGCCTCACTACCCTAGCCTGATATCATGCTTAGTGGTCACAGGAAAACAGCAAGTAGCAGACATACACCAAAACAGCAAGCATGCAGACCTGGTACCAACAATGTCTTCAGCAACTCTGGTGACTGTAGCAACCTCAAGCATCTGTACAAATTCTCATCTTGATCAGGTGTTAGCAGTCCTGGCAGTGCCTAGGCCATCGCAGGGATTGCCTGCCTCTGCGTGGCACCACCAGCACTGGCTGCACCTTCCAAATGCACCCTCCAGACTGTCAGTGGAACAATTGCTCACTGTTGACTGTAAGACAGGTCACTAGTCAGGGCGATGAGAGGAGCCAGATAGCCCACAAATAACCAGGATTATTGTCTCCATCAACTTCCTTGCCCTCTCCCTAAATGGCTAGGCTTCTCTGTGGGAACACACAGTTTCTCCAGGGCTGGCTTATTTTATAGAAGTTGACCATGCTGAGAATCACTGAATGGTTGAGTCCCTTTAATTCTCCAGTTTAGTACCAAGAAGCCCAATCAGGGACTGGAGAGAAGGCACAGCAGGTAAGAGTATGTGCTGCTCTTGCAGGGGACCTGAGTGCAATTCCCAGCACCCATGTCTGGTGGCTTATATCCACTTGTGACTTTCATTGTAGATGGATTTGATGCTTGTGACCTCTGTAGGCACTGGCACTCACTTGCACGAGTCCCCACACAGACAGATATACATATACATACATAGTTAAATATTTTTTAAAAAGCCGGGCAGTGGTGGCGCACACCTTTAATCCCAGCACGTGGGAGGCAGAGGCAGGCAGATTTCTGAGTTCGAGGCCAGCCTGGTCTACCGAGTGAGTTCCAGGACAGCCAGAGCTACACAGAGAAACCTTGTCTCGAAAAAAGGGGGCGGGGGGGGACATGAGGAACATTGTCCCAGAACAGATTTATTGGAGAGATTTAAGTGGTGTAACTTTGCTTTAGACACTAGCACTTTCTTCTATTCTTTTATCTTACTCAGGTCATAACTTGGAAAAGAGAAGTCTCACAGAAACCACCATCACCATCACCACCACCACCACCACCACCGTCACCACCACCACACCATCACTACCACCATCAACACCATCACTACCACCATCAACACCACCACCACCACCATCAATTGTTATCTACCCCAGGTTCTGGTTTATTATTTGGTCACAGAAGATGCCTAAAAATAGACTTAATGTGGGCTGGTAAGACTGATTAGCAGGGGAAGGCATAGTACCCAGGCTAAAACAGTGAGGACAGAAGTCTTCCTCCAAATGAAGCCATGCACAGTCAAGTCCGACAACCTGAGTTCAATCCCTGGATCCCACGTGGTGGGAAAAGAGAGCAGACTCCTCCAAGTTGTCTTCTGACCTCAACACATATTCTCACATACTTATCCATGAAACAAATTAATTAATTAAAATATATTTAAAATGAGAAATGAGAAAATATATAATACTTTTTCCTGATATCAAATATCAGAAATATTTGATAGAAATTTGGGGTGGCAGGGGATAAAACCAAAAAGGCACATCTAAAAAACCTAGATTAATGGCTGTTACATGAACTCAATTTGTACTTGAAGGTTGACGCACCTCATTTATTTATCGATGTGTGCTTTGAAGAAACGTCATTTGCTCATCAAACCTGAAATTGTTGTATAGAAACCGTCCCTCGTTTAATCACACTCTATCTGGGCAGGCAGCCTCAGTGTGAACACTGGAAATTCAGTATGACTTGATTTACTGACAATTCAAGCCAGTCACTGAGGTGGTGGTAGAAGGAGATGGCAACTAATTCTGCTAGTCAAGAGAGTCTGGAAAGTTTCAGAAAACTGAAGACTAAAAAAGAAAAACAAAACAAAACAAACAAAAAAACAGCTGAAGTTAGTCAGCTCACAAGACAGCAGGTTATGACAGAAAAAAAGAGCAAGCTACCTGTCGGCAGTGGTGACAGGGCTGAGCCATTGGCTGACATCTCAAGACTGAGCACCCTCCAAAGCTTAACAACATAGAAAGGTTTCCTTCCTGCAGGGACGGGGATGGATTTGAGCTTTGACCCATACTTGAACCCATAATCTGTCGCCTCCTGAACGGACCAGCAGACAGAAGACAATGGACACGGGATCTCCTTCCCAACATGGTTTATTCAGGAACCTTGAATTACCACAAAAGCCCCCAAGCTCTAGCTCCCAGCCCTTAAATTTCTGTGTCCTCTCCAATCAGAACCTGCCACGCGGTCATTCTTGATTGGTGCTGAGCACATACATCACATGGCCCGATCTTATGTAATGATGAACAAGCAGAATGCATGCGCAGTAAAGCCTAGCCTACGTGCCACCCAGGCTTCCTGAAATGGTGAACCAACACACCAGGGGCGTCTGGCACCCAGCCAGGTGCCATCTTGAGTTGAGTTCCGCTCCCCACAATAATCCCCAACATTTAACAAAAAAGATGGAGTCCAGAATCATCTCACAGCAATAACAGAACATGAAATAACAAGAATATTTCTGCTCTGGGAGACACAGGGTCACAGCAGTGACATCCTCAAGTCCCGAAGTACCCAATGGAATACCTGTGTATTACCCTGACAAAAGAAACTTAAGAAGAAGTGGTTTATCTGGGCTCACAGTCCAAGAGTGTAGTCCAGCATGTTGGGGAATCCATGGTGACCAGAGCTTGAGGCAGCTGGTCCTGTGGCACCTACAGCAATGTGTGCTTAGCTTAATTCTTCTGTCTTTTTAATTGACATAATATTTCTATTGATTCGTTGGGAATTTCACATCATGCACCCCATCACACTCACGTCCCAGTCCCTTCATGTCCATCCCTCCATCCTCATGACCCCCCCAATATAAATAAATAAATAAATAAATAAATTTAAAAGTCCGATTTGTGTTATCTGGGACATGGTCAAACTCTCAACAGTCTGCCACTTGAATAGAGCTGAGCCCTCCCTCCCCAACCTGCACCCTGCCAGAAGCTATCAACTGTAGAGAACTGCTGCCCCTGAGAAGCTTCCCCCTCTGGGTAGCCAGGCCCTTTGTGCTCTGAGCTGGAGCTAGAGGGAGGGAAGCTTAACCCGGTGTTGCCAGATGCTGTCTATGCAGGATCTTGGTTGGCAATGAGTTCCAGTGCAATAAACACACCAGGGAACAGCTTTGGAGAACTGGTTCACTTATTGGGGGCAGAGAGAAAGGGGTATTTACATCCTTGGGGAGGTGGCCACAGTCGCTGGGACAAGGTTTATGTGGCTGGGTACCATTGGCCAAGGCAGAGGTGTTGAAAGATATTTCATCTGCATAGTTGGGGGATGGAAGGTCGGGGTGAGAGTGGGGGGAACCTTATAAGGTCAAACAGTAGTGAAGCCTGTTAACTGTCAAGGTAATACATTCCTGCTAAGGTTGAGGCTTTATAGCACCAGGTTAGGAGGGAGGAGGGAGCCAACTTCTGCCATCCTCATATTTGAGGTAACCAGGGTCAAAGTTTCCTCCTCAACCCTGGGACATTACAGTCCCACAGAGAGTATCCTACCAAGTGTTTTTAAAGAGTTTTCCTCATGATTTTCTGTTTCTGCTATTACTTTGGGGCATAGGGGAGGTAAGGGTTGTCATAGAAGCCTTCCGTGTCCCTCTTTCCCAACTGTACATTTGCAGCCATCGATACCACTGAAAAAGTAGCTTCCTTGCTTTTTACAGTCAGCAGGAGCACAGATAATGGGATTCCACATGATTTCTGTCAACAGCACAGACCACAGACACTGGGTCACAGCTGCAGTAGGACCACAGATCCAGACAGAGTTCCAGAGTGACAATTTGGAATTTTGGTTTCTTTAAAACACACACACATACACACACACACACACACACACACACACACAGAGAGAGAGAGAGAGAGAGAGAGAGAGAGAGAGAGAGAGAGAGAGAGAGAGAGAGAGAGAAAGAGAGAGAGAGAGAGAGAGAGAGAGAGAGAGAGAGAGAGAGAGATTATAAGAATGTGCTTTCATTTTAACCCCAGGTGCAGGGATGTGGGGCTGTTTAGGACAGTCCAAAGCAGCTGTCTATGATTTGCCTCGTGCTCTAGCAAAGGCATGGTTTTGCCAGCTGCAGATAATTCCTATGATGTTTGGAATTCTGGGAACTTTTCAGAAGGTATATAAATGCTGAGGGAGGGGGTTGGTGGTTACTGGTCCTTCAGAGGGGTTGGATGTGGTTTGTTAGTAGTCATGCTCAAAGAAGAAACAGAAGAAACTAGATTCAAAGATTCTCTCTCTACCCATCCTCATTTTTCTTTCTCTCCTATCTAGTGAAACTGAGAGGATAAAGGATGAGAAAAAGAACCCACAAAGTAGCAAAGACCTGCTACAGGGCCCTAGGAGGCAACCTGGACAACAGACTTGGACATCCATTTGACCTTAGGTGATAACACAGCCACGGAGGACTACTGACCCACAGCCCTCATGGTCCAGGGGCAGCATGGACCACAGTGCTCAACCTGGTCTCAGAAGGCTATACAGGCCACTCACATCAACATCTGCCATCTCCCACCCGCACCCCACCCTCACTACTCAACCCGCCCCCAAGCTGGAGGACATCACCAAGGCTTCAGTCAGCAGCACAGACCGAGCTCATCTATATGGATCTTGGGCTTCATCATAGTATAGAGCAGCAACATGGGCCACAGATACCAACATAGCCTCCGACGGCATCACAGATCACAGTGATCTTTCCTCATCTTGGGCCTCTGTCATTGCCCTAAGCCAGGTGGCGTGTTTGGGGACTGAGTCTGAGTCTGCATAAACTCTAGGCTGTTGCACACCACCCCACTGATCCCACAGGGTAACAAAACGTTCCACTGTCGACCTCAGCCCTCTCTCACACCTGCCACGGACTGTCAAATCTTCAGATCCGCCTCTCCCCACAGTGCACGTGCTGTTCCATTTTTCTGTCTTTCCCACCTCTCCATTATGTGTTCATTGTAGGGTTGCCCACCTCATGAGGCGGGTCCACCTGGCTTTACTTCCTCCTTTTAATTCAAACTGAGACCCAAGCCAAGAGAATGGTGTGCCTACTGTTAAGGTGGGTCTTCCACCTCACTAGCCTAATTAAGATAATTCCTCACGGATGTAGATACTCGGAGGCCAGATTATTGGGAGGCAGAGGCAGGTGGATCTCTGAGTTCGAGGCCAGCCTGGTCTACAGAGTGAGTTCCAGGACAGCCAGGGCTACACAGAGAAACCCTGTCTTGAAAAACAAAAAAACAAACAAACAAACAAAAAGACCATTTAGGTTGTTTTGTTGAAATCAAATTACTCTGACTAACACAGCAACATAAACTGATATCTGGAGTCCTGTTCTTACACAGACAAGAGCCTCTAAACCACCAGAAATTTGAGTTTGCATGAACATGAATCCTCCCAGGGTCCTTAACTCAAAGAGCTCATCTCATAAGAAGCTTAGCGAAAAAAGACAACAAGAAGAAGGAAAAGCAAGCTTCACGGATGGTTTGTTTTCCTCCTGTAAATATTAGTGATGAGGTGCAGAGCACTTCAGCGGAGATTACCATAGAGCCGTTCCCCTGACAGGGCTCCTGAGAGGAACACTTGTTTTACAGGATGAGTCACTGAGACCCTCCTGCGCAGTAAATGGGGTTCTGTTCTCTCTGCTGAGCACGTGGGTTTCTGTTCCCTTTATTTCTGCATTGCTATAGCTTTGCCTCTTGCTCCCCTGGGTCTGTCAGAAAGTAAGACCGGTTAAAGAGGCAAGCTCACGTCAGCTCTCACTCATCCCCGGCCTTGCCAGCACAGTACCATTCACAGCAGCTCTAACCTAGACTATAACCAAGACTTACAAAATCGTCGACTCTGTCTGGAGAAGTAGTTGTTCATCTGAGATGGATAATGCTCTTTATTTCTTTTAGTCTTCTTTGTCCATTTCCCAGGCATCTGGATAAGGCACCATGTTTGAGTGTGAGATGACCATTGTTTCACAGACCACCAAGTAAAATGGGGCAGATGGAGAAATCTAACAGCAGAAGCGGCTGGCTTGTCGTTCTCTGAAGTTTAAAAGAAATTCATGGTCTAGGATAAGCCTTGGAAGCATGCTAAGTGAACAAAAGGGCCATGCGTGGTGGCATATGTATCTGTGAAATATCCAGGCAGGTTAGTAGTTCCCAGAGGCTGGAATGGGAGGGAGAGACAGAGTGATGTTCCCAGGGTGTCTTGGGGGTGACAAACCATTCTGGAACAAGACAGTGCTAATACCTGAGCAACACTCTGAACTGTGAAGGTTACTGGACGGTAAACTCTCAAATAATTAAAATGATTTCATGTCACATAAATTTCTTCTCAACTTCTAAAAATATTCTAATTAAAAAAAAATCATTTAGGGAGGCTGAGAGATGTCTCATCACATAAGAGCACTTGCCGAGCAAACACAAACAAGAAACTGAATTCGAATACTTAGAACTCAGGTCAAAAAGCTAGGCCTGGCCACGTGCACACCTACAACCCCAGAGCCATGAGGGCGAGGGCAGGACAATCACTAGGGCTTGCTGGTGACAGCCTAGCTCCAAGTTCAGTGAGAGACCCTTTCTCAAGAGAATAAGGCAGAGAGTGACCAAGCAGGAGACCTGACATTATGTCTAGCTTCTGATCATGCATGTGTGCGTTCATGCCCCTCTCCCACATGTGCATCTACTCCAAACATAATACATATATGCATGCTTGCACATACACACATACACAGAAAGAAAGAGAGAGAGAAAGAGACAGACAGACAGACAGACAGACAGACAGACAGAATAGAAAAGTAAGTTATATGATACCACCCTATCACATTGATGTGCTCATGGATAGAACAGTGGTACAAAGGTTTTGTGGGTATCCAACTGCCTTTGCACTAGATTTGAGGGTTTCATCACAAGAGGGAATTCATGCCTGGAACTATCAACCTGGTCAAAAGCCCATGGCTTGGGATGTTATAGGCACTAGGGGCAGGAGGGGTGACCTACTTCGATCTTGCTGCTAGATGGACATATTGTTAAACTGCCTTCTTCATAGTTATGCTTATTCTTACAGATTAGGGCTCTCTTAAGCTTGGCCAGATAATCTTCTCTCACCATCATCAGTTACTACAGAAACTCATAGTTTGTCAAATCTCTGAGAGTAAGTGACAGCTGAGTGTCCAGCCCTGATTAGGACACCTATAGCACCTCTCCCTGGTCCTTGGGGAACAGAGATGGGGGGGGGGGGAGGTGGAAAGACTGTGAGATCTGGAGAGTGAGGAGAAGGTGCCACGATAATGCTGCCTCTGGATACGACATAGCCATTGTATGCATGAGCTCACCACAGCTACAGAAACCCGCACAAGGCCTGCACAGATCCAGCCAATGCAACAGTTAGTATTTCAACAGATAGTATCAGCTGGTATCACTGGGTTACATAAGAGAGGGGAGAAGACATGAAATGGGAAGGCGATGTCTCAGGAATGCCTGGAGCCGGTGAGAGGAGAGAGTTGGGGGTGAATATGATCAAGATACATAAATTACACGTATGAGATTGTCTAAGAATAAATAAAGTATATTCTAATTTTTAAAGTAGGCTTGTGTTGACTTTTGCTTTTCTCTTCCTTGCTCCCGCATTCTTGCTCTGTCTCTGTTATGGGTTCAGTGTCAGAGATTTCTCACAGGCTCATGTATTTGAATACTTGGTATTTGGCTGACGTGATGGTGGTGTTTGGGGAAATTGTGGACCCTTTAAGAGATGGAGTCCAGCAGGAGGAAGTGTGTCACCGGAGGCAGGGCTTGGGGGAAGTGTGTCACTGAAGGTGGGCTTTGAAGGAAGTAAGTCACTAGATACACTGGACTGCCCAGCCCAGAAAGGCCAATCCCAGCCTCACCGCCAGCCCCCTTGCTTTCTACCATTAAGCCAGAAGCCTCCCGCTGCCAAAACTGGAACTCCAGATAACCGCCCCCCCCCTTCCTTTAAGTTCCTTCTTGTTGCAGTCACATCCATGAGAAATGTAATTAATTTGGTCTCTTACTTATTCTTCCTGAAGCTACAGAATTAGTAATGTTTGCATTAATCATAGTGGAAATTAAATACCACTCTCCGCAGCCAACTGGCAAAAAATGCAAAACTCAATTTTAGGGCAATTGACTACCCAGTCAGTAGACAATCTGAAAGGGAGAAGAAACATGCGCTCTCTAGTCAAGTCCTGGGGGAACCTGGGCTGCTACTCAAAATCAGCACAGCTTCTCAGAGTTGCAAGTTCCTAGGTGGGAGGGAAGGTAACACACAAAGAGTAAAGAAACACACTGATGTCCTTTTTCCTTCCCTTCTCTACATAGATGATAGACAGACAGACAGACAGGTTCATTTTTTAAAATTATTATCCTTCCTCTCAGGATTGTCCTTTGGGATAAACCAGATGTGTAGAGTAAGGAAAGAAAGTGGTCAAGGCACAGAGAAGGGCTAATATTGGCTTGTGATTGTCACGTTGACCCTGGACACTCATGTCCTGGGCATTGTGTGAAGCAGGTGGAAAGACACAAAGCCTGAGGAAAACAGGCTGAAAAACTCTTGCTCTAAGTCCGACCTTCCATCCGCTCTGTGTCTTGGCTTGCCCCTCTAGGCCCCAGCACCTCTACCTGAGCTGGGAGAGTGGTTCTTAGGGGTGCTGTCACCACAAAAAGAGTCCAGAGCACTGCTCAGAAGCCCTAGTCTGTTCTGCTAGCTGGTTTCCAGACATCAAGGATGGAGAGTTATCGGGTGTATCAGATGTGGACTCACCACATGGAACATGACATAGAAAACAATTTGGTGATGGGGAATATGTGAAAAGAATCCGACCAGGTGGCTGGCACTCCCAAAGGCAGGGGCAGTCTGGGACGGTGACAAGAGCCAAAAGCAAACTGCTCAGGAATTTGCAAGGTGGTCTTAAGGAAAACCGTTATTTGAAAAATTGCATTACAAACATGATTGGATTTCTCAGTTTCACAGTCATAACCCACATGCAGTAGAAAATCAGCAGTTGACCACAGGACAGATATTAGGATAAACTGATTATGAGAGGATTTAACAGACAGGGATCAGCTTTGTTTCTCCTGCTATCGTTGAATTGCTCAAATGTTGACCGTGGATATATAACCCCAGGAAAAGCCAACAGAAACCTTTTGTGAGTGTCTATTGAAAGCATAGGGTTTGCAATTAATTATGCTATACATTTTTATTACTAGTCATAAATAGTATGTTACCCATCGTTTAGGTCAATGAAGCAACAATTTTTCCCCAGAAAGCCCATCATCAGACTTCATTACCCCACCATTGCCTAACGCTTACAGCCCCAGGAGAGCTGAACTGAGCAATTTGTTCGTCTTCTCAGTGACAGAGGAAGACAGGAAGCTACTGAAGAAGAAGGGAGGGAAAGAAGGCTGGTTAAGGTTGAGTGCCAAATTGATTGGTTAAGAAACATCCAGGGATCCAGGAGGCGCATCTCTGGATGTACCCTCGTCTTACACAGGTGGAGCAGGAGGCCTCCTGATATAATTTTAGAGGCACCTGAAAGTCGGCCAACTCAGTAATATCTACTCCTTTAGCTCTTTGAAATTTATAGACCATGTGAGTCCTACCTTTGGATCCTCCCAGAGCTTCCTCCTGCCTCTATTACTGGCTTCCTCCACAATCATTATATAAATACCTGGATAGGACCTTGAAAAGCACCAGACTTGCCAAGAAGAGACATACTCAAAAGTCCCAGTGTGGAGAAGAGCTGAACAGCCACCAAACATCCATCAGATGGGCCTTAGCAGTGCAGGTCCAGCATGGCATGACCCTCTGCATTAGAGCAGGTACCAAGGGACAATTGGGACGTGTAAGAGCTTTGAAAGGGGAAAGTATAAAGGCAGCGCAGACTCCATCACCTCCAGGCAGCCTGCTGCACATTGGCATTAAGCCTGTATGTCCAACCTTAGTGAACTTCACTGGAAAGGACGGGTTCTAGATCTATAAAGATGAGCGAGTGCAGGATCTTCAATTCTAATAGAAGAGCCACTTTCTTGGGTACGATGGCCATCGGGCAGTCTATGTCTACACGGGCACAGGGCATATGGAAAGAGTCTGAGTCTTTTATTCCATTTTGTCTGATCCTGAGGTTGCTCTGGTAAAATTAGTGACTTCTAAAAAGGAGGTTCAGCCCTGGCATTTGCCTTGTCTATGGTTTTGCAGCAGCCCACCCAGAACCCCACTTTTCCTGGATCTCAGCATATTTATCTCCCAATGTCTCTTACCCTGATCATGATAATGATAATATAGGAAAATATAATTAGAACCTAATAAATAAGTAGGCACTAATGTCTACTTACACTAATAATGGTCTAGGGAAGTCGCTCCTTTATAAAGTGCTTGCCTTGTAAGCACGGGGAGCCTTGGAGCCCCAGCATTTACACTAAAAAAAAAAAGAAGTTGCAAGTGAAGGTGTGTACATTCCTAATTTCAGTGCTAAGGAAGAGGAGACAGGTGGGCATACACACACACACACACACACACACACACACACACTCCCCTCACATCTAGAGTCCATATGTAAGAGAAAATAGGCTATTTCTCTGAATCTGGCATAAAGTTGTATTTTTTAATATGTATAGTGTTTGCTGTTCAGAAGCTCTTATAGCAACACATTAGCCTCCCAATCCCACATTTTAAAACCATTTTCACTAGAAGGGATAACGGTTCTGCTTCTGAACTGTTGTAAGAACCCACAATGCAGCTTTGTCTCTCTCCCAGGTCATCAGTCTACAAGTGTTGATGTGTAAAGACTCTTACAGTCCAGGGGTCTAAGGACAAGCATGCATCCCTCAGTGCCGTTTCCCTGGCAAGGTGTACTATTTGAGAAATTACTGCACACTCAGGCTTCATTCTACGTGGGATCATTTTTCTCAAATCCCTTCAGACCCCAGGCAGACTTGCAGGTGAATGGATCTGTCCCGCTCTCAGCAGGCAAGAGATACATTGTGTTTATTTCACTACCCCCCCATGAAGGATGCAGCACCATGGAGACAGAACGAGGGAGGTGATGACTATGGAAGGCTATTTCTTAATAACTAGAAACGGAACCAGGCATGGAGGCACATGCTTGCAATCCCGGCACTTAGATTCCCATGAGTTCAACGCTAGCTGAGGCTTCATAGCAAGATTGAGACCAACCTAAGCTACATAGCAAGACTCTATCTCAAACAAGAGCAAAGTAGAAATACAAACCATGATGAAGTCATGACTGCTTACAGCCCTGGTTATCAGCACATGTGTGATAGGTCAGCGCCTCTGGAAGCCTTGCTGAGGATCTTGTCCTAAACTATCAGATAGAGGAACTGCATAGATCATTGCCATCTCTGCCTGCCTGCCTGCCTGCCTGCCTGCCTGCCTGCCTGCCAGGTTCTCTAGCTTCTTGGTTCTCAATAAAGGCAGAAGAGGCCGGCAGAAGGACTGTGTGCTCTGGGTAGAGTGCCTACTTACTGTGCTGCAGTCACAACTTAAAATGAGCTCCTTTAATGGTCTAGCGAGGGTACACTGCTACAGATGCTGGGTTAACGTCTGCAGGCATCATTCATGGGCATCATAAAATGTAAAGACCATCCACCTAGAATTGGACTAACACACATACACACACACACTAGCAAAGGCATTAGAAAAGGGGTGGGTACTGGGCAGTAGATCATGCTGAGTTGAGGCTTCTGGCTTGTGAGATGAACCAATAGCAGATACCTAAGCATAGTAGGGTAACTGGAGGTGGCCAAGTAGTCCCATTATTGCCATCCCCACATATTTAGTATCTCTGCTTCCCAGTACTGGAATAGCAGGTGCACATTGCCTCCCTTGGCTGTTTCACATGGGTTCTGGAGATAGATAGATAGGTTGATAGATATAGAGATAGAGAGAGATAGAGGGATAGAGAGACCTGTAGCACAGCCTGATCTAGATGAGAAGCTCAGAGCTTCTATAGTAGCTTTAATATACATGAGGCTTCATCTTGTCTCTCCTTTCTCACAGGTGTTGGTTGCACCTCACCACAACACACTCACACCTGCCTATCCCTAATTCTCATGGGGATTTATTTCAACTTGAAGACAGTGATCTATGAAGGTCACCTGAGAACCAGAACCATGATTCGTAAAAATCAGTGTGAAGACACATTGAAACAAGACAGTTATCTTTATATTTGGAATTTGTGGTACTCTTTGTAAAACACTGCTGGTCATTGGCAGTCCCTGAGGCCCTATGAATAACACACCTTGAGCATTCTCTATGCAAAAAGCTTGGCATCAGAAGTAGTTTAGATTCCTTTCAGATTTTAGGATGTTGTCACACACACACACACACACACACACACACACACATATATATACACACACATATATATATGTATGAACATATGCAATATATTTAAAAAGGTGGAGATTGCACCATGTCTAAACACAAATTTGAGCCATCACAGAGAGAGGGCTCATCAGGTTAAAACACTTGACATGCAAGCCAAATAACCCTAGTTTAATCTCCAGAACCTACACAAAGATGGAAGAGAAAACAAATGCCAAACAGTTGTCCTCAGTATCCAGGCATGTGCTATGATACACACACACACACACACACACGCACACACACACACACACGCACGCGCGCGCGCGCGCACACGCACACTTTTAATTAAATATTAATTTAAATTTGTTTCATACACACCTGTGCATGTAGCTGGAAAGTAACTTTACTCAAGATTTTTAGTGGGCCTGCATTGTTGTTGTTTGCTTGCTCTGATTTGTCCTGATTTTTGAGGCAGGGTCTCTCTATATTGTCCAAAGGTCACAGACTAGTTGGAAAGGGAATCAGAAACATAACATGGTACATTAGCTCACAGGTACCTAACACAGTATTCCGGTTCTGCTTGGGAATCTCTACTTCATGTCTTCTCAGTGTGCAAAAGGGTTCTCTGGAATTCATTCTCAATTACTTCTGTATGATTGAATCCTAAGCCATCAAACAGAGACACAGGCAGAGATTTGAGGTCAGTCTGTCATCCAAATGACGCATGATTCTCTGGATAAGATGACAAAACTCCCAGAGTAGAGGAAAAGAGAGAAAAGAGAGAGCAAACAATCAGAGTTCCAACCCAAACCTCATAACAGGATGACCAAGTTAACTGTGTCCAAGGACCATGTGACTGTCCTCTATGACTTTATGTAGGACACCAACAGTACCAGTCCTCATGGTCACAAGAACTATAGAGATACGTACCTGACATTTTTCTGGCATTTTCCCCTTTCTGTTTTAGAGCATGCCTAATTTTACTAAGAATAGGATTTCCAAATGACCAAGCTTACCGTCAGTCCTCACAGATCACTGAGTATCTTCCTCTGAAGAATTCAAAGGATTTCAAATTGAAATTTAAAAGGTACCTGTATGGACAGAAACCACCTACATTTGAAAACGCTGAAGGTTCAATCTTGCTCTTGCTGCCAGCAATTAGATTTAAAAAAAAAAAAAAAATCTCTAAAAACACTCAAGCTGTTGGGATGCCTGAGTCCTCGGGGCTCGGGGTTAAACATTAGATGTGAGAGTCATGTGGAGCCCAGGAGGGATGAGTGTTATGTCCCAGATCATTTATTTTCAAAAGGCGTTTTGAGGCAGGAGGAAAGAGAAGGATTCTACAAAGTGATCGTGTTGTGAAGCAAAAGTAAAACCATTTTCTCCTGGGAAGTGAGATTGCCTTTGATAGACTTACCTTACCTTAGTGCTGGAAGTCCAGTTATTGCTCTTCTACTTCTTTACACCACAGGGGCATGACAGTGAATGAAGAAGGTGCCCTATGGTTGTGTCTAGAATGCCCAAAGTCCCAGGTATTAATAGATTGGTTCCTAGCTCTGTACAATTAGAAGATAGTGGAACCTCTAGGAGGTATGACCTAGGAAGAAGTATTTCCATCATGGAGAGTGTGCTCTTGAAGGAGACTATGGCACCCTGGGCTCTTCCTCCTCCCTTTCAATTCTTCTCCAAGAAGAGACTGGTTTTGTTCTACCATGGACTCCCCACCCTAGGTCTCAAATAATTGGGCCAATTGGCCATGGGCTAGAAGCTTCAAAACTGAGATCTGAAAAAAAAAAAACAAACTTATTTCTTATAAGTTGATTACCTCAAGTATTTATTACTGTGACTGAGAGCTGACTAACAAGAATCATGGAGATTTATTTATTTTTCCACAATACCATACTTCTCTACCTCTCCCTGTGTTCTGACAGCTTTGTTAAGAAGTGATTCTCTTTTGCTTGGTCACCAGCTACATATCTTTCCACGTTGTCAAAACAATTCTATGGTATTTCTTTTGCATATACGTGCATATGTGGTAGTTGGGTGCATACACAAGTATGTGTGCATGAATGTGAGACCAGATCTCTCACTGAACCTGGAGCTCACTGGTATGTCTAGCCAGCAAGTCCCAGTTACCCTTCTGCCTCTGCCTCCCAGTACTGGAATAGCAGGTGCACACTGCCTCGCTTGGCCGTTTCACATGGGTTCTGAAAATTGAATTCAGATCTTCATGTATGAACAACAAATACTTTGTAGACTGGGCCATCTCCCCAGTCCCTATGATTTCATTTAGATCTTGAAAATTTGGATCTTTACAATCCTATCTGAATTGAAAATGAAGGAGCAAAGTCCTCTTGTGGGATGTTTAAGGACCACTGTGGCATGTGATGGAAATCATACTCAGAACACCAATGGCATTAAACAATTTATTATAATCACCGATCTTAGAGAGGAAGCTTGCCAACCATACTGGAAGAACACAAGAAGAGGCTCAACCAAACAGGGAAACAACCAAGAGAGCAATCCTGTAGGAAACTGCTTTGTTAGGGAACACACAAGGAAATGTGAGATTTCATCACCCTGCAGATTGTCAGTGGGACACGATTAGAGGAAAGAAAGAAGGTGCAGCCATGGTAGGGACCAACCTCACCATATTGGTGTACCTGGTTACCTGGGCAGGGTGCTTGAAGTAGAAATTTCTGGTTTATTTGGAGGAGACTCGGTTGTGTTATGTGATGTTTTTCTGGAAACTGTCTTATGAGAGGATGTTTTTGCTGAAGCAGACACATGGGAGGTTGTTTTGCTGAGAACAGACTTGCGGGTTTTTTTTGTTTTTTTTTTTTTTTTTCTGGAAGTTGCCTGGGAAACGGACGTGTGATATTATGTTAGAGCAGATGCTTGAGAGAACATGTGATGTTTGGGAAGGGTATAAATATAACCCAACATGCAGTGGATGACACTGTTTGGTTGGTTTGCCTTGTCATTCTTTGGTGGTCTTTGTTGGGCTTTGGGGACACTGGTCTTTACTGACAACACTGTGGCATTGGTTCACCTTGCCTTCTTCACTGATCATCGTTTGTCATGACTTTGTAGACAGAAATACACCAAAGAACTTCTGGTGGTGTTCTAGCAGCTTCTCGCCACTTCTGCAGACATGGGCCAATTGGCTGAGCCTTATGGTTTCTTCTGGATCAAACTGTCATTGCTGACTCGTGAATACTGTTTCCCAGTGGAGTGAGCTACTGCTGCTAGTTCATGTGAACTAAACTGCTGATATTCTGAAATGCAAATTGGATTTGCCCCAAAGAACTATTTCTAAATAGGTCCACAGCCTCCTTTTGCCCTATTAACCTTTTCTTTCCATTACCTCTGGTAGGAGATGGGCTAGAAGGGAGGTTAAGTACCCTTATTAAAGTAGGTTTTGAAAAACCTAAGCCTACAGGTACTCTTATACTTTTTGAGAGATGTCAGAGCATCAGTACATTTTGGAATAAAATTTTACAGGTGAAAGGATGGAAGAATTGTGACTCATCTGGCTACACCCTGGAGACAGATATGCAGGATACTGTAGGACAGGGAAATTGGTTGTGGTGTGGTGGGAACATGTGTGTTGGGGACAGGGAAAGCAGGCATTGGTCAAAGACTAGGGATTGGTGGTGGCACAGGCAGGGTTAGCCAGACTAGGCTAAGGCACTAGTTTTGGGACTCAGGTTAGATCTAGGTTTTGAGTGTGAGTGAGTGAAGGAGAGGATCAGGTACACTAGACTCTGAAGAAGAATGTCTAAAAAAATAAGCTAAATAAACCAGAAAGTAGATCGAAGGAAAGGGTCAAAGAAGTATGATGAAATTTTTCCTAGATTTGAGGAATATATACCTCCAGATTTAAAAAGCCCAACTGTGCCCAATATAATGAAAATTCTTTAAAATCTCCTTCAAAATACTAGTGATAGAGCATACTAAAAATGCTCAGAGAATGGACATGTACATATACATCATATACATATACACATTCTAGGATAAGAGTGGCATCAGGCTCTTCAACCTTGTCCAAAGACAAGTGATTGTCGATCTAATACTCTGCTCAGTCCAGCTACCATTCAAGTGTGACACGACACAGAAGATATTTCTAGCCATGCAACACCTTGAAATTTTTACTTTCCTATTCCAAAAAGTTATTGATGGATATGTATTGCCTGGCAAGGGAGTAACGCTAAAGTGAAGCAGAGACTGTGGCTCTGAAGGAGGGAAGGAAACAGAAGAGCACTGAGGTTCTGGCTGAGCACCAAGCCTAAAGCATATTCAATGTAGGAGGTGACAGAACAAACTGGGGATGTCACCAGGGGAGAAAATCCATCTACATAGGAAAAACACTGGGTAAGGAGGATTTCCCAACAACCTTTGCAGTTAGGAATGACTGAGTATAGCAGTCCTGGCCAATGAGATGTGAGCTTCAATCTACTGGCTAGAATTAATAGAAAAACAATTGTTTTTCAAGACAGGGGGATGTCAAAGGCTGGCTGATGGTCTCATTATGGTTCTCACTGCTTCCTCCTGACTAGAATGAGGATATGGAATCTGAAGAATATGAAGAAGACATCTTGAGCCCATCAGAGAGAAAGCCACACACTGAGGATCTTGTACCCCTACCATCTACCCACAAATTCCAAGCTTGAACCAAGATGGAACTCCTGTGAATCAGCCAGCCCCACCTTGTCCACCTGGATTTCATTATATCTAAGACATAGCCAATGTCTAGACCCAACCCACACATCCTTTGTTCTGCCCCAACCTGCCCTGGCTGTATCTGACACAGAACAAGAGAAGTTCACATGCTTCTTGCAAAAATAGAAATGACATGAATAATTAAGGCAGTGTCTGCCCCCAACCCACACAAATGTCTTATAGAAATGTCTGGCAATGAGAATTACTTAGATGAACCCAAAGACACAGAATTTAAAACATCATCAAAAAATTCAAGGATTTTTTTAAAGAATACACACACACACACACACACACACAACTTAATGGACTTAAAGAAAAAGAACTTAAAGAGAATAAATACCTGAGTGATGCCCAGGAAAACACAAACATAAGGCTGCTGGAAACAATTCAGAATTTGAAAATGGGGTTCACAAAAAAGATTGAAATATTGAAAAAAACTCAAGCTTAAATAAAGATGGAATTGAAAACCCAACTACCCCACCAGAAAACTCTAAGGGAAGTCTTACAAATAGAATGAGCCAAGCTGAAAACGGAATATCAGGACTTGGAGACAAACTAGATGATGGAGAGGTGATAGCAAAGAATATGAAAAATTAACACAGGAAAGAAGCGCACAGGAAATGTGGGGCACTATGAAAGGACCAAGTTTTTAGATTACAGGCATCAAAGAAGGAGAATTCCTATTCAGTGACATAGACCAGATATTCAACAAGATCACAGAAGAAAACTTCCCCAGGCTAAAGAAAGACATTCACATAAAAGAAACACACAGAACTCCAACTAAACTAGACCAAGAAAGAAACACCCCTACACCCTACAGCATATCATAGCTAAGACACTAAGTATACACAGCAAAGAGATGTGTCTGCTGGTGATACTAATTTACTCAAGCTGACAATGAAGATTAATGATCACAAATGACAGCACTGTCCTCTACTTCATTGTAGCTAGGACTGAAAATCTGATTGACTGAATTTTGCAGATCTGGAATATATTTTCAGTCCATATATAATGGAATTTATTTCAATACGTGAAGGGGGGCAATTTTATAGTGTTATTTATTCTACACCTGTGACTGCCCGTAGCTTGTGATGACACTGGGGGAAAGTGAGGGATTTTAACATAGAGTATATTATGTAAACAAGGCATAATTGCTAGTAAGGTTGGGTTTTTTTCACTATAAAATGAAACTAAATGTGTTTTATCCCTAGATTAATCCAGAACAGATTGTCATTCCCACCTTGAATGGGTTCCCAGATACATCAGACATTAGCTCCCCTGCCCAAAAAAAAAATAAAAAATAAAAAACGGTTTCCAACTTAGGAAAGGAGAGAAGACTCTGCCAAAATAGGCACACATTATGGTACGTGTTTTCTATAGTAATCCCAGCACTTAGCTAAGTGAAACAATTCATTAAGCCCCAAAAGCTTCAGTAGATAATTAAAAACCATGTTGGAGAGAAAAAATAATTTATTCAGACTTTAATATGTGCAATCGCTGGAAACCAAACTGGGGACTCTGGGGAGATGGCTCAGTCAGTAAATGAACTGGCTTCAGAAGTCTAAAATGCTCCTGTAAAAAGCCAGGCACTGTAGTGCACACGTATAATTCTAGGGCTGGGGACATGCTGGCCAGCCTGTCTAGCTGATTTGGTGAGCTCTAGGTTCAATGAGAGACTCTGTCTAAAAAATAAAGTGGAAAGCATCTGAGGAAGACACCCAGTGCCATCCTCCAGCCTTCACATACATGTGCACACACTTGCACATACACACATGCTTGTGTGTTAAACATGCACACTCATGTACACACCTGCTTGCATGTAAACATGCACATACACCTGCTTGCATGTGAACGTGCACATACATGCACACACATACAACTGCTTGCATGTGAACATCTACACACATCTGCTTGCACATGAACATGTAAATTCATGCACATACACACATCTGCTTGTATATGAACATGTACACATAGGCACACACACCTGCTTGCATGTGAACATGAACACATGAACACAACCTGCTTGTATGTGAACATGTACACACACATACTTGCTTGCATGTTAGCATCCACACACAGGCACACAACCTGCTTGTATGTGAACATGTACACACACCATGTGAGCATCCACACACAGTCACACACACATGCATGTGAACAGGAACACATACACTCCTGCTTGCATGCAAACATGCACACATAAACAAAGAAGAGAAACAGAAACAGCAGCTGGGCCCCATTTCTGCAGTTGCAGAGTTCAATGTGTCTCCTCTCTGATCTCAAAGGTTATCAATACTCTTTGCTCTCACACAGATTTTGCTTTTGTCTTTCTCCGATATTGATCATATCTCAGTGTAGGAGAGCTGAGTCAGACTAATTTGCTTGTGATCTTTGTCAGATTCCCCTCTGGATCCTAGTCCCTTGTATGTAAGGGAACTGAAAGCATCGCTCTATCAGACAGCTGCTTCTGCCCATCAAGCCGCTAGCACTAATGAGCTACTGTTTTCTAGAAGAGGTGTCTGGGCTGAGAAGAGAGGGGTAGCTTAGTTTTGGGACGTCCCCCAAAAGCTCCATGCTGGAGGCTTGACTGCTGTTGGAAGGGGGTACCTTCAGCAGAAGAGGAAGTTAGGTCGCTGGAGGTATACCCTTGAAGGGGTTGAGAGTCCTCCTCTCCTCCCCTCTCCTCTCCTTCCTCTTTCTCCTCTCCCTTCCACCGGCCCCTTCTTCTCCCCTCCTCTCTCCCCCTTGCCTCCTGGAAGCCAAGAAGAAGCATTTTACTCCACCACACACCCTCTGCCATGAGACTCTGCCTAAATACAGGTCAAAAGACCAATAGATTGAAATCTCTGAGCAAAGTACATCTTTCCTCCCCTTTAACTGTTTCTCTCAGGTGTTTTGACAGAGCGATAAAAACTTATTAATACTAAGACTATATTAAAGATGGGCTTCTCAGAAGAGGGAGACAGGAATTCATCTCTCCCACACTGGTCTACTGCCTGACTTGCTAGAGAGTTCCTTAATGGGTCCTTCTCTAGGCCTTCTACAGAAGCCATTTTCTCTGATGGGAATTTCTTCCTTCTATCACCTATGCTTAGTTATTTTTCATAACTGTCCCTACTCTTTCTTCAGACTTCAACCTAAGTCTCTTTCTAGAAAGACTAACTTTGACCAAAGTGACAATCAACCTCTGCTGCAGTAGGGATGGCCCCGCAGTTAAGAGCACTTGCTACTCTTGCAGGGTTTGCAGGTTTGGTTCTGAGCATCCCACAGGATGCCTCAGAACCATCCTTAACTCCAGTTCTAGAGCATCTGACACTTTCTTCTTGCCTTCATGGGCACCAAACATGCACATGATGCACATACATACATGCATACATACATGCATGCATGCATACATACATGCATACATACACACACACATACATACATCATACATACATACATACATAATGCATGCGTACATACATACATACATGCATACATACATAATGCATGCGTACATACATACATACATGCATACATACATGCATGCACACATGCGTGCATACATACATACATGCATACATACACACACACGCACACATACATACATCATACATACATAATGCATGCATACATACATACATACATACATGCAAACCACATGATTATTTTTAATGTAAAAGAAACCCGAGCTTCCCTGAATACAGCAAGGATCTAAAGCAAACTTGCATGCTTTGTATTTATGACATACTGGGTTATAAACTCCATGCTTGTAGAAGCCATTCCAGGGAACTCAAGGACATAACCTTGAAACACAGAAGATGCTCAGTTATTCATTGTTCAGTTAGCCATAGGTGTCACTACACATACAGGTCTGTGTGGACTGTGCTTTATGTTCGAAGTAGGGGAAAGTGGGGAGACTGTGGTAGAATGGGGTCTTCAGAAAGGGATTTTTACAGCATAGCTTTTTATATTAAAACCTTACACACACACACACACCAAGAGTGTCAGAGAGCAAGGCAGAGACTGGCAGACTGAATTGAACAGCCAGGTGCATTGCATGTGATGCTTCTTAGGTAACTGCTGAAGAGGGGTCGGGACTGAAAGGACAGAAGCACAGAGCAACCTTCAGTCATCCACAGTGGGCAGAGGCATAACTCGAAAGTGCTTGAGTCCTGGCTGTTGTCCAGTTTGGCCAGGACCCCAGATGGGTCATCTCCATGTTTACTACGTCCTGTTCCTCTTAGTGAGAGTCAGGAGACAGGTGGTGTGGAACGAAGTCAAAGCTCTCCTTTCTTTATATAAAGAGGGTAACAGTAGGTGGCTTCTCTTCGAATGGGAGAACAAAAATAACATTGTTGCTTCTGAAGAAATACTTTCAGCATAAGGTCAAAGGAATAGACGAGGCCAAAGGAAAGGCGAGCTTTAGGTTTGAAACTTGAGCTGGGAGCCGGGATAAGAGAAAGGAAGAAGAGAGAAAGGGGCAGACAACAGTTTTCTCTTTAACTTACATGTGTTATTACCTGCATATGTATAATATATGCAATGTATATGCATAACATGCATTACCCAAAGTATGTGGGTATCACTAAATAACGTTGAAGCAGTTACAAAAACCTATTATTAATTTATGAGCCTGCTTAAAGGATGCACACGGACACATCTTAAAGCAGTCTTGAAATCTGGGATTAGAAACATCATGAGAGTCAAAGAAAAAAAAAGCGGCACTTCTTAGAGTCTGTACATGTTTATAAATCCCTCTCCCTACTACAGTTGATAGGGATTCCTCCTGGAAGGACAGACCCCCTTCTACCTGGCTATCTTCCATATGTGGGCCAGCTGAGGCTTTAGAGGTCATGACTCTGGAGCTACTTAACCAAAGCAGGCTTTTGACCGTCATTCTGAAGAACTTCATGTTCACTGATGTTTCAGAGATGATCCTTGTAAGTGGCAGAAGTTTGCTCCAGGTAAAGCCCCACCCCCACCCCCTGCTTTGGATTATCAGTTAGTCTGAGGGCTGTGGAGTGAGGTGTAGCTTGTGTGGGTAGTTTTTCAAGTGTTCTTTCCCCTCAGAGTTCTGAAGCTAGCGCATCACCTTTTGCGCTTCTTTGTTTTCTTTTCTGAATTCAGAAAGAGCAGCGCCCCAGTGTCTGCCGGGCAACGTTGCTAGAGGCAGCATTCCCGGAAGCTCCCTGCTCCAGATGATCCCAGACCTCACATGACCTGGTGACCACACATCTGGAAGCCTTATGTCTTTCCAGGCTATGAATCCTCCTAGCATAGAGCTCACTGCCAACCTCCTGTCTCAGATGCTGCCGCTGTAAGCAACTAGCCTGAGTAACATCAGGCAAGGCAGCTTTGTCCAGGTCATAGGCCCAAACTAGGTGGACAGCAGAGGTACCCAAGAAAGGTGTATGCCCCACCAAACAGTGCCTTCTTAGACAGGGACATACCACACTCGGCTTAGCCAAAATGCTCAGAAAGTCAGGAATAAAAGGACAGTGGTGCTTGCTTTCCTGAGTTTATGGATGGTACACATTTTGCTATGGTAGCTACTTCAGCTTATCTGGTCTGGATTATGAGACAATTATTGAAGATCATGGTGCCTGTGGGGTGGATAAAGGAAATCAAATCTGAGTGCATGCTTCAGACGTGTGTAGGGATAGTACAATATGCCTTTCGAGGGACATTAAATGACAAGGTCTATGGTAAAGACGTTTGTTTGGTGGCATATGTTTGTCATCTCAACTCTCAGGAGGTTAAGGTTGTAGGATCAGAAGTTTGGGGCTACATAGCCAGATCCTGTCTTTAAAAAAAAATTGTTTTTAATCCATAGCGACTAAAAATAATTACAGAGACAAAATCTATACCTACAATCACAACAATAACAAGCACGATAATAATGACCATTTATTGAGCTTGGCACATATGCCAGATATCATGTCCAGAAAACCCACCAATAGCATGAAAGAACAGGTAAGATGGTTTCTCCACTGTCAACTGGATAAGTTGTAGCATCACCTGGGATGTGGGTCTATCTGGACATGCCTGAGAGGAACTCTTTATTAGATTAATTGAGATGAGAAGCCCTTGCCCACTGTGGGCGGAGCCAGCCCCTGGTCTGGGATTCTAGACCTGATGAAGAGGGGAAAGTGAACCGAACACCAGCATCCATTGCTTTCTTCTTCCTGGCTAAGGATAAAAGGTGACCAGCTGCTTCAGGCTCCTGCTGCCTTGACTCCTCTGTCGGGATGGACTATGCCTTGGAACTGTGCACCAAAACTGTCCTTTGTCAGGACAAATCTCCTTTGTCAGGGTGTCTTATCACAGCAGCAGAACAGTAACTAAGACCATAGGGTAGATCTCACCTCATTGGGAAACGAGTAGAGGTGTTGGCCTGTCGGCCTTTAACTGTGTGTGTACCTGAGGATGACCTTGAACTCCTGATCCTCCTGCTTCTACCTACTGAGTGCTGGCTTTACATTTGAGTACTACCATGTTCAGTTTTTATGTAGTCCTAGGGCTCAAGCCCAGAGCTATATCCATGCTACCAACTGAGCTGCATTCCCAAGCAATCCCTAAATTACCCTTAATTTCGCATCCTAAACGGGCCTGTCAGGGTCTGATTGACCATCTCCCCACAGTTACGCTGAGCTCCACCGCACCACACTGCCACCCAGGGCACGCAGATTTAGCTCATGCTTTCTGAAGACAAGCTTAGGCCTGGCAAGGATGACTTCAGATTCTCACGTGTATCTTCCCTTCCCTTCCCCCTCCTTCCCTTCCCTAGCCACCTCCACTTGTACTTTAACTCAGTCTTTTAAAACTAGATGGGGGCATCCAGGAAGTATCTGCTTCCCTTTTTATTCCGCAGTCGGCAGGTCTCCTAGCAACCCTGGCTCTTCGCAGCCTGGGAGGTGGATGTGTTGAGGGAGTCTGGAAGGCAGAGGTGAGAATGTGAGGAAAGCTCTTCCCTCCTAGGTCCCGAAGTACAGAATTGCTACTTCACAGTAATTAATATCACTGAAAAAGGCATTTGTTCTCCTCCGTACCGTGTTGTGTTCAAGCCTCCGGGTAACAAACAATTTGTTAAGGAGGGCAGGGCTGCACTTTTGTGCCAGAATCAGAGATTATTTGAAAGATACTGCATCTGCTTGCCTTGGGCACTGGTGAGAACAGTAAGGTTAAGCACAATTTGAGACTGGAGTATATAAGGTCAGTTAGATCAACATGCTGGTCTCAAAATATATCCTGAACTGTTCTTTGATGATAATAGAACTCTAAGGCCAGAAGGTGTCTTAGGATCATATTGTTCAAATACCATAGTTTTAAGCTGGTAAGTAGAGGCCCAAAGATGTAAGATGGTTCACTTCTAATGAGAGAAGGTCAGAGCTGGGGCTTGAACCCTGTTCCTTGACATCAGCCCGGGACTTCTAACTACCCAGTGCTGCCCATATAGATGAGCCATATTGGCACACCACTCAAGGGATGAGTGGCACGGCTCAGCATTTAAGAGTAAAGCTTGTGTAATAGGCAAAGCAGAAGTCGCTGGGTCACACGACTGTGCCCTTGGCCTCACTGGTAATGAGTCTTTCCTGGCTGAGCAAAGACAGACAACAGATAGGAAATGCAGAGAGCTGATTGGTCTGCGTCTTCAACTGCTGTTTTCTTGAAAGGTTGAGTCTTGTCTTCATCCTAATGGTCATATCAAGAAGGAAAATGAGGTCTCATTCCCAGTGACTCCAAACAGCCCATCCACTCGGTTTTGGAGCTAGTTCTGGTAAGTTCTAACAAACTGTAGAATTGCACCAAAATTCATCATGAGTGACAAAGATCCAAGTCAAATGATCTTTGAAAAAAAAAAAAGAACCGATAAGCTTGTTATTTGGTGGTACAACTTGGAGCAACTCAAAGACTATGAGTGGTGTTGCAGGCACCAGAGTGAACGGATTGGAACCAGGGCTCTGTCCTCTCCCTGGACTTTTTCTCTGGATCTCTGTGGAGCTCTCTTATCTGCCCTTTAAGCAAGACTTGTCAGCTGGGGATGCTGGCACACACCTGTAATCCTAGCACTTGGGAGATGGAGGCGGGAAGATTGAGTTCAAAGACTTCGGAGGTCCCTCATACACCCACCTGAAGTTCATACCCTTCCCTAAACCATCACTCTGTTGGGGAGGAATTGGGGAGCTATGGTTACCCAGCACTGCCACTGGCCCATGCTTCTGTAAGTGGTAGGGAGCGGGTAGTTATTGGCCAACAGGTGACAGGAAGTAGCTCCAACAAAAACAGAGCAATAGCCATTGTTATCAGCTGCATCTCATTTTCCAGAAGTGCTGCGGCTCACAGTGCTATTTCCATTAGTGTGTGAGTGTGTGTGTGTCTGTGTGTCTGTGTGTCTGTGTGTCTGTGTGTGTTCTTCCTCCAGCTCACATGCTCATGTCCAGATCACCAATAAATAACCTTGGATGAAAACATTGGTGGCCCAGGGAATTCTGGATGCGTTAATCGGCTTTGTCCCACATGAACTATATCCAGTTAAGCTATAGGAAGCCTCCAAGGTCTGGAAGCAGGACGAGTGTGCTGCACGTGGAAGCCAGAGCTGGGAAGCCAGAGCCAATGCTCTAGTCTTGGTTTTGTCTACTCTATCACCTTTGGAAAAACCCTTTCCTCTTTCCTCTCTGTTCTTGCCACGTAAATGGGAGAAGTCTGACCCCATTATCCTACAATCCAGGTGCAACAGAGAGTGTCACTGCCCCCTCTAGTGGTTTCTCCAAATTAGGAAAAGAACTCAAAGCATCTGAGTTCCTACCTCTCTAGAGAGCCTGGCACATTTCTACTGAAGTTGAAGGGCAGAGGGTGAGAGAGCCCTCTGTTGCATGCACATGCGGCAAGCATCCTGACCTCTATCCACTAAAACACTACGTGATGTGTTTATAAAAAGATAAAATTCTGTGGGTGTGTGTGGAGAGGTATGGGAAGGGGATGGCTCAGTGGGCCCATGTAGAGGCATCTCTTCCGATGAGGGACCAGTCACACACCAGTATAGTAGAGAATAGAGTTTATTGAGGGCATGGGGAGGGGAGCCAGGAGGGTAGTAGAGGCAGAGAGAGAGAGAGAGAGAGAGAGAGAGAGAGAGAGAGAGAGAGAAGAAGAATAAGAAGAAGAAGAGGAGGAGGAGGAGTAGGAGGAGGAGGAGGAGGAGGAGGAGGAGAGAAGTAGAGGCCGGCCATGACCATGTGTAGAGAGAGGAAGTGGGGAGGGGACAGAGAGGCAAGAGGGTAAGAGAGTAAGAGATTAAGAGAGTGCGGAGGGGGCAAGCAGCCCCTTTTATAGTGGATCAGGCCTACCTGGCGGTTGCCAGGTAACTGTGGAGGTGGAGTTTAGACAGAATACTAACACTATGTCCATACAGTAGTTGACAGAAATACACGGTGCTGGCAACCTTTCAAAACAGCTGTATTTGGGAACAAAAATATGCCAGTCGTTTGCCATGGATTGACTAACTGTGAAGCTAGTAGAGGGTTAGAGGAAAGGAAAGACCAGGCTCGCCAGTACTGTTAATCAAAATTATTTTATTCCTGAAACATTTATTGAGTGTGTGCTGAAGTGCAGTACCAAAGGTGAGAAGGTCTTCATGTCTAGCCCTCTTGGCGCTTATTGGCTACTACATGACTCAGAGTTTGTATAAATAAAGGAATAAACATTGCTATAAAATAGAGACCTAAGGCGTCTCTGAACTAGCATGGTAACAGTGACAGTATCTGGGAAACTATAATGAGCCTTAAACTGATGTTGTATGGGACTTTCCTGGGGAGGCACAACACAAGGCTTCACCCCAGGTAGGGAAACGATGCCAGGCCCAAGGAATGATTCTAGTGAAGTCCAACTTGGTGAACCAATGAGTTACTATTGAGAGTTTGACTGGGATGCTTAACAGCAGGCCACCCAGCAAGGTGACTGTCATGAAAGCTGCACCCCTGGGAGCTCTCTGCCAACCAGTGGCTGGGCAGCTTGGAGCATCCCCTCCAGGCAAGTCAGCCTCGGTTGTTTAAGTTCTGCAGCAACTGTTTCCTGCCTCTATCGCCTTGGAAAGGGGCCTTGAGGGCCTTGCAAGTCTTTACTCTCCAGGATTTGGAAAGTTAGATTCATGCCTCCCTCCTCCCTCCAGCAGGGAATGTTTCACAATGGAAGACACTGACAGCTGAGTTATCCCAACACCAGGAGGAACCAGCTCAATCCTGGATTACTTAGGTCAGAAACAGAGCAAAGGACAAGCAAATTGTGATAAATATTTTAAGTTTTAAGAGACATCATGTAAATGCCTTTTACATTTACACGGGCCATGATCTGGGGACGCAGAGGAGCAATAAGACATTATTGTCCTCACGGTGACCTATAGAAGCCAAAGGAAGCTTAGAGTCCATCATGGCTGTATTCCCAGAAGACTGTGGTTGCAAATCAAGCATAGTTATGATGTCAATGGGCATGAGCAGGATATAATAGACAAGTAAGCCTTAATAGCCACCACACCTTAGGGAGTTGAGCCTTTTTCAGTATGCATTTGGTAGTGCGTGCTCTTTGGAGTAAGGCAGCCTGTGTCCAGACCAGAGCTTATTAAACTTTTACTCTTGCAACCCCCTTTTGTCTAAAATACTGTATGCATAATCCTAGTATACAGTATATAAAATAGGCATATACCTCATAAGGAAATTCATTTAGAGCCACCGCAGAGTTACCCAACTGGTCAAAATGGGGAGAATATGTGACTGAGATGCTCAGCCCCAATCAGTACTTGAACAATGCAGCCCCAATGCCTATGGCTCAGGAAACAGTGTGAATGACGGCATAGAACTACTGTAAAGACAAAAGACCAAAATGTCTGTTGTAAAATAGTATCTTCTAGACATGGCAGGGATGTTGCACCCACAAATCTTGACAGTATGGTCGCCTAAATAAGACGTAAAGACACCACCAGTCAGCTTTCCAATGAAATTGGGAAAATATCTGGCCCTACCGCCAGATTAAGTTCTACAAGTAATCGAGTCAGTGGGTGTTGAAGAAGACCATCAGTTTTCTCCAGGCATGAACCTCTAGAGAGTTATACATGTGTGCATGCATGTGTGTGTGTGTCTAACAATAATTATAAAACAAAGAAGCCATAAACTTGAGAGGGAGGGTGAGTAGATACAGAAGGAGTTGGCAAGGCAGGGCAGAAGTAACGTAAGAACAGTACTCACGTACAAAACTCTCAAAACATAAGTTAAAAAATTTACTTAGAAATAACTCTTTGGTAGGCACGTAGTTTTACCATCTATTAAAGACTAAGCCAAATTTGCATACCAGTGAGATGACCGTGTTTATTTATTTTCACATAAAGAATGAAATCTTGGCTGGATATTTGCTACTGAAAACCTCAGAGCACCTACATTCAATGTTTTGTGTATGTGTGTGTGCAGATGTACATGTATGTGTGCACATGCACGTGGACCAGAAGACAATCTTTGGTGTCTATCCTTAGATGCTGGCCACCGTTTTTGTGATATAGAATATAGTAGTGGCTTTTCTGTTATGGTGGTAACACATCATGACCAAAAGCAACTTAAGAAAGAAAGAAAGAAAGAAAGAAAGAAAGAAAGAAAGAAAGAAAGAGAAAGAAAGAGAGAAAGAAAGAAAGACCATTTTATCAGAAAGACATGGCGGCAATGGCGGGCATGGCAGCAGGAGCAAGAAGCTTAGAGATCGTATATATCCTCAAGCACAAAGCTGAGGGAGTGGGGTGGGTAGAGGAGAAGTTGGAGATGGAGGGAAGAAATAATATAAGTGCAGTACTTATGTGTGGAATTTTTAAAAAAAAATACACTTAAAACTTTGCTTTGAAACAACTCCTTGGTAGACATGCAGCTTTATCATTTATTAAAGATTAAAGCCAACTTGCACACTAATGAGGTGAATGTGTTTATTTTCGACTTCACTGGAAGGAGAACAAGGCTGTGGACTCTCAAAGCCCTTCCCTGATGGCACACTACCTCCAGCAAGGCTACATTACCGTACATCCTTCCCAAACAGCACCAGCAACCGGGGACCAAGTATTCAAATGCCTGAGCCGAAGAGGAACATTTCTCATTTCAACCACCACATAGGGTCTCTCACTAGCCTGGAACTCATCAAGTAGGAAGACTGACTGGCCCAGGAGCCCTGGGCATCTGCCTGCCTCTGCCTCCCTGGCACTGAGATTATAAATCCATGTTATTGTATCCAACTTTCTAACGTGGGTTCTGAGTATTGAACTCGGGTCCTTCTGTTCACACAGTAAGCTCTTTATCAACTAGACTCCCTCCCCAGCCCACAGCTTCAACCTTCTTCAGCGCTGTCTGGATTTGGTTTTATAATCAACAGTGCTGATAACACTGCTTTGCATAAATACACAGTACAGAATGCAACTATGTTCGGGGCCATATCAAAAGTTACAAATGCTGTCTTATCACTATGCAAACTTCACTGCACAATTTTTTTTTGAATATTGTCTTAGGGCTTCTATTGTTGTGATAAGACACCATGACAAGAGGCACTTTGAGGAGGAAAGGGTTTATTTCATTTTATGATATCTGCTCCTCACTGAGAGAAGTCAGGGCAGGAACTCAGGGCTGAGACCACGCAGGCATGCTGCTTACTGGCTTCACAACCACAGGCTGAGCGAGTCCCAGTCACATCAATCCTTAATGAGGAAAATGCATGACAGACTTGCCTCTGGATGGAGGCTTTTCCTCAACTGTGACTCCTTTTTCCAGATAGCTAGCTTCTGTTAAGTTGACAAAACCAAATAAACCATAAAATAATATTAATAAAAAAAGCAGGACAAATTTGTTTTTATTTACTTATGTGTGTGTGGTGGTGGTGGGGGTAAATGTGAACGTGTGTGTGTGTGTCTGTGTGTGTGTGTCTGTGTGGATCTATGTGAGGACGTGTCTGTGTGGGTGTATGTGAATACTTGTGTATGGGTGAATGAGTCCACGAGATCCTAAAGCATATATATATATATATATATATATATATATATATATATATATTGAGATTGCATCTCTCCAAGTAGCCCTGGCTCTCTTGAAACTCACTGTGTAGCTCAAGCTATAGATCACAGAAATCTGCCTACCTCTGCCTCCCAAGTGCTGGGATTAGGCGCTCACAAGCACGCCCAGCCCAGAGAGTATTTTGAAGGTGTGGTGAATGAGTGAATGAGCTGAAACTGATGCTTCATAATGGAATGAATGAATAAGACAATGAATGGATGACTTAGTAAGTGAATTAATTAATTAATTAATTAATGATGGACTTTTGGGACTTTCCTACCTTAGGTCTCTTAAGTTCAAAATCCTTCTAGAAAACATGATTATGGCCGGGCGGTGGTGGCGCACGCCTTTAATCCCAGCACTTGGGAGGCAGAGGCAGGTGGATTTCTGAGTTGGAGGCCAGCCTGGTTTACAGAGTGAATTCCAGGACAGCCAAGGCTATACAGAGAAACCCTGTCTCAAAAGAAAGAAAGAGAGAGAGAGAGAGAAAGAAAACATGATTATAGAGTTGGTGGCCTTTGGGAGGTGACCTTGTGCTGTGGAGAGACATTTAGCCATGTTACGAGGTGTTTCTGGTCCTCACAACTGGCCTGAGTGACATTGACATCTACGGCATGAGGAAAGGACAGCATTATTAGCACAAAAATGTCAAAGGAGCTACATGACTCGATGTTTTCTGAGGCCGTCTTCCACAGGGAACCTATAAAGCAGATGGTTGCAGGTGCTCGGTGCCTGTGAGCATCTTTGCAATGTCATAGTGCAACAACTGGGCAAGATGTGACCTCTGGCCTCTGTTCTAAGTTTCTAATTGTTCTTTATTTTGCACAGTAAAGCCAAGCTGTACTGTGGCTAGGTGCTGGTTCACACCTGTTACCCTAGCACTCCAGAGGCTTGATCGGGAGATCCATGAGTTCAAGGCGAGCCTGGGCTACACAGTGGATCCTTTGTCAAGAAAACTAAAGAGCCAGCAAGATAGCCCAAAGGATAAAGATGCCTGAGACCAAGCCATCTCTGGATCCACGTGGTGGTAGGAGAGATGCAAATCCCACAGGGTGTCTGTTCTTTGACCTCCCCACAAACCCTGGCACAGGCATGCACACACATCCGCAAGGTGAATAATTGTTTTAAAAATTCAAAACACCAATAAACAAAAATGAATACATAAAAAGGGACACATGCACACATACAAAACCACAAATACACACGCACACACACAGTCCCAAAAGTTATGGCTAATAGCGATATAATAAATTTTAAATGAGTTAAAAGCATACATTTGAGGACATTTTAGGGATATATAATGAAAAACTACAACTTCATTGAAACAGCACTGATTCTCTTAATGAACATATGAATGCTTCTTAGCAAATCTCAAGGAAGAAAAATCCTAATTAGTAAAAAGCACTTATCTTTAGGGTGTGATTGATAGCTATCTTTGCCTTTAAATGTCTTACACTATGAATATGTTCATTTATTAAAACTTCTCAAAGTATTCTTTTCATATTTATTAGTGACTTTTGTTAAACCCCTTATCTATAGATCCATGGTCAATACTAAATACATTAAATTAAAATATAGAAAACGTTCAAAGAATTTCACTTACTAAGATATTAATGTGCATTTACCAGGGCTCCATTTAGTACTGAAATATTTATTAATACATGAATGAATTATTAATCCCTTTATTTTATTCATTACTTAACATCTCAGCACTTTTGAAATTTAATTTCTTTGAAAAAAATCTCAAAATAGATTTTTGCAGGTTTATGGAGCTTGTTATAATAACTTACGGAAATATTTTTCTCCACGGGGAAAGTTTATTCTAGAGAATTTGGCTTAACTAGAATGGCTAAGCTCTGCTAAGCCTACATATTGCATAATGTCAGGTAAACATAAAGTACATAATTAGTGTGCAAAGATGAAGAAGGAGAGAAGGAGCAGAAGAGACAAAGCAGAATGCTAAACAGTGGAACCACTGCTGGGGTGTGGTTTAACTAGTTACTAGCATGGTTTCACAAGATTTCAAAAAGCGAACTGTGGATGGTTCCTTTCTGCACCTAAAATCCATATTCATTCTGTGTTATCACACATGGAAGTAACTTTAAACACTAACAGCTGTAATATACAGAATCCCTCCGCACTGATTCTTTGAGCACAACAGTTAACCTTTTCCCTTTCAAAGATCAGGTAGGTACGTCATTCGTGGCTATTTTGTGCTGAGAATAAAGCTTAGTGAGGCAACCAGGAATTAAACATTGTTCAGAACAGGATCAGCTTGACATTAAAATAAATGTCAGGTGCAGGTAAAAGTCATTGAAGACGTTGGTGTCTATTAAGAAAACGCAGCCGGACGGTGGTGCACTCGGGAGGGAGAGGCAGGCCGTGGCAAGTTCCCGGACAGCCAGGTCTACACACAGACAAACGCTGTCCTGAAAATCAGGGGGTGGGGGTGGGGATATGATGTAGAAAGAAAATATATAAAACCAGGTGTAATAGCGTACACCTCATGGCGCCTAGAAAGGGACTGGAGACAAAAGCCTACTTGAGGCCATGCTTCAAAGAGACTACGTGTCCCGACCCCCAATAGACCATCAACGGATTAGTCTATTTATGATATCGGAGCTCTGGGGACACGATCACCTCCCGAAGACCAGCCACTGAACACTGTTGTGTTGCGGACAGTTAAGCTATAAGTCACAGCGACTAGTAACAACATAGTGATGTATTTTCCTGACCGTAAGGAGCCAGTTATAGTTTGCACCTGGGATGTCCCCAAAGTCTCCTGTGATGAAAGCTTGGTCCCCAGCCGATGGGGATGTCTGGAGGTAGTGTGAACTGTAGGAAGTAGGGCGCGATGTGGGGTGAGGTGACTTTGAAGGGTGTGATTTGTTTCTTGGCCTTCTCCCCCTAACCTCTCTCTTTCTTCCTTTCTCCTCTCTCTCCTTCCAGCGTTCGGGTACTGGGGACTCAATTCAGGTCATCGGGCTTGGCGGCAACCACACTCACTGACTGATTTATCTCACCTAGGATCATTTTCAATGAACTCTTCCCTGAAATTTGTAAGATGTTGGTTGCTTTGGGGAAGAAAAATATATTCTACGTTGATCTCAAATCCAATATGTAGTCAAGGATGGCCTTGAACTTCTGATCTTCTTGACTCCAAGTCCAGAGTGGTGAGACAGGTGTATTCTAACCATGCAAGCTTTTATGTGGTTCCAGGGGATGAGCTTGGGGTTTTATACATTCTAGGAGAGCACGCTGCCGTCTGAGCTACAGCCCCAGCCCTGATAAGCAACTATGATAAGAAAGAGTATTGTCTGGCTGTCTGACTGACTGCACCTCCCACACCCAAATTTGTGTGTGTGTGTGTGTGTGTGTGTGTGTGTGTGTGTGTGTGTGTGTGCTGGGAATGAGTGATCATTCCCAAGGGTGTACACTACTATGCTTGTCATTTTTAGAAAGTTGCTTTTAAAGATTTATTCTATTTTATTTTAATTACATGTATGTGTCTGTGTGTGGTTAGTCATAAGATCCTAGTGCCTAGCAGGTTTTGCTTTGTCTTGGTTTTTGTTTTGTTTTGTTTGTTTAAACGTGTAAAATGAATGAATTTATTTCATAGAGGCAAACGGATAGTCCTCCCTGCCCTTGAGAACATCGCCATCTAGTGGAGGAGACAGAAATGCAGCCAAACCAAAAGACAAGTTGTTATATGTTTAAGTTAGAGAGATCCTGGATGACTCATTTTGCTCAGGAAATCAGACTTTTCAAAAGGTGAATGTTGAAATTCAAAAAATTTCAAAAATATTTCAGCTGGTTTTTGAAATATTTGTGATATTTTGAGTGAGAAAACAAGGACCTAACAGATGGTCAGAAATAACTTTAGAAAATTTCGGTTTTGTGCTGATCTGAAACCTGGAGGTTTAAATTTTCCATGGGCCTTTTTTTCTTATTTGAGCACAAGAAAGATAGAAAAATGATCCAGGAAGTCTCGTAGTCAACAGTCAACAGTGTTAAATGCAAAGACACATCACCTTAGTGGCGTTGTTCCTGACTCCATTGTTGGGAACAGACTGAATCTAAGAGGGTGAAAACACTTGCTCACTGGATGTCAGTCAGTGCAAGGAGACATTAGAAGGCTGAGGTGGGAACACTTGGAAGAACACACCAAGGGCAACGTCCTCAGCTTTGGAATTAATTTAACTATGAAAGTCTCAGTAAGGACAGACGTCAAAATTTAACATGAATCTAGATCCTGAGAAGATCAGAGACTCCTAAGGCAGAGGAGTGCATACCACCTGCTCTGGGCTGCAAACCCTGGTCCCCTCATCAGGCAGACTGCAATCAAGATGTGGATAGTGACTTTAATGAAGGAAATGGAGAAAATATAAAAGGAGACATTTCTCACCTTTAAGCAGAGTGAGCAATCTTAATTAGTCCTAAATCCCTAAAGGAGCTGAGGCCACTGTTCTGGGCCCACTCCCACTCATAACATTCACACTTCTAAAATAGCTGCTGCTTCTTGTTCACACAAGTTGCTGTTGTCTCCCTAGCTTTAGGTCATGATGTGTCTTCTGTACCATTCTGTCCCACAAACTAGCTCAGATCAGCTGACAAGATCCAGCTTTCTCATTTTTTTTAATCTGACAAATTTTTTTTGCCATGATAGGTACCCTTGATTTTTTCTTTGACAGGATCTCTTGGTATTTTAGCCCTGGCTAGCTTGGAACTTGTTATGTAGAGCAAGCTAGCCCAGAACTCACAGAGATCCACTTGCCTCTGCCTGGTGAATGCAGGAATTAAGGGTGTACACTACTATGCTTGGCATTTTTAGAAAGTTGCTTTTAAAGATTTGTTCTATTTTATTTTAATTACATATATGTGTCTGTGTGTGGGTATATGCATGTTAGCCTGGGTGCCCAGAAAATACCCCAGATTCCCAATCTTGAGCAAAATGAATAATATTGAAGAGATTGCTATTTCTGACTTCAAGATTTATTAGAGAGCTACAGTAATAAAAACATTATGGGAGCAGCTCAGACGTGTAGACCAATGGAGTAGAATGGAAGACCCAAACATGAGCCCTCATCATCATAGCCCTCTGACAGCTGACAAAACCATGCCCAGCAAAACACGGCGTCTTCAACAAATGGTGCCTGGGAAATGGATGTTGACAACTCAGAAGAATGCAATTAGAGCCACATCCATCACCTTGTACAAAGATTAGGTCCAAGTGAATAAAGGCCTCAATCTGGAACTTGAAACACTAAAACCACTTAAAAAAAAACATGGGCAGTACCTGTGGGACATATGTGTAGAAAGGGAACATGGGCAGTACCTGTGGGACATATGTATAGGACGGAAACATGGGCAGTACCTGTGGGACATATGTGTAGAAGGCCTCCCTGAACAGGACTACACTTGCCAAGGAATTAAGGCCAACAACTGATAACTGGGACCTCCTACAACTAAAATGTTTCTATACAGCTAAGGAGACAATGAATCAAGAGAAGAAACTCACAGGATGGAAGAGAACATTCCCAGATATACATCTAACAGAGGATTAATATCCAGAATATATGAAGAAAAAGAGGGAAAAGGAAGAAGAGGAAGAAGAGGAGGAGGAGAAGGAGGAGGAGGAGGAAGAGGAGAAAGAGGAGGAGGAGGAGGAGAGGGAGGAGGAGGAGGAGGGGGAGAGGGAGGGGGAGGGGGGGGGGAGGGGGAGGGGGAGGGGGGGGGGGAGGGGGAGGGGGGGGGGGAGGGGGAGGGGGAGGGGGAGGCAGCAGCAGCAGCAGCAGCAGCAGCAGCAGCAGCCCAAAGGGTTTAGGAAGAAAATAACCCAGTTGTAAGTGGGTTAGGGCTCTAAACCGAATTTTCAGTAGAAGAAATACAAAGTTAAGAAATACCTCAGAAATTGTTCATCATCCCTGGCAAGAATGATGTGATTAATTAAGGATGTAAATTAAAATAACAACAAATAAACAAACAGACAGACAATCAAACAACAAAGGCTGATGAAGCCATAGAAAAAGAAGAACTTCCATCCGATGTTGCAGGAACACAAACTGGTGCAGCCTCTGTGGAAAGTGTGAGCCAGCTATACAACTCCTTAGCCTGTGCCCACACAACTTGACATCCTACCTCACCAATTCTTGCTCAGCCATGTTCATCGCTGCCCCATTCACTGTAGCCAGGAAATGGAAGCAACCTAATGTCGTTTAACAGAGGCATCGATGGTGAAAATGTGGCACAAACACACGTGGCACGTGGCACAAGCAAGTACACGTGTCCTGCTCAGCTGCCTTCAGTCACAAGCCACAGCCCAATGGTTATTTTCGTACCTGAAATCCCATGTTCAAGTACAATTTCTTCCTCCTATCCTACCCTTTATTTCTTATTGTAAAAATTGTTAGTGAGAACTTACCATCCAGCCACCAAACGCTGGGGCTTTTAATTCACAGGATCTTTTATGGAACTTATTTTTGGTTAAACCAAAAAGCACTTAGCTTTTGGGGACTAGCTGACTTACTTGGCTATCTGGACTTATTTTCATGTTCCAATAAAAACCAAAATTACTTAAACAGTTAGAAACATCCAAGTAATTCACCTAACCTTTTCCGAATTATGCTAGAGAAAAACAATAATCCGTGTAATAAAAATACTTTGCTTAGCTAAGACTTACAGAAATATTTTCTCTTTAATTAGGTCATATTCATATCAAGATTAGGTTCTGTCATCGTAACAGGAAATAGAAGAGGCTGAAACATGTGGAGATCTATCTGTCACCCGTAAGAAATCCAGATGTGGTCATCCATGCATGAAACAACAGCCCTGCCAGACAGAGCAGATTCAATTCCTTGTATTATGAGTCAATCTAGTTCCAGGTGCTTCATTGCTAATCTGTCATCCCAGCTCCTGTAAGCAACTCACTGAGACACACCACACCACACACACACACACACACACACACACACACACACACACAGTGGAAGGGGTATTACTTGGGAAAAAGAAGGGGATCAGCTGAGGTGGGAAGGAGACAAGAGAGCGTAATGGGGACCAACATATTATATACAAATTCATTAATGTAATACACTATTATATAATTAATATATGCTAATGAACACATGAAGGGATACTGAAGTTGTAGAGGTATCAAATACTCGGTAGGAAACAGGAAAGGTGAAGTGGAGACCAGTTTTTCTAATCTATCTGTTCTTCTAAGTGAGTTTCCGGGACACCCTGGCCAGCAGCTTAACAACTCTGTGCTCCCATCTCGTTGGCCAGCACTTAGTCACATGGCTGCACACAATCAACAGAAGATGGGAAATGGGTTTGTTTTCAAATGTAGGATCACAGCTACCTCAGTAATGTAATGTTTATCTTGTTAAAGAGAAAGGTTTAAAATAAGGGCAAGGGTGAATGGGGTGGGTAGCTTGTCATCTGTTCCATAAGTGTCAACTCCCATTGCTTGAGAAGCCCCAAAGACACTGAAGGAATAAAGATGGGGCCTAACAGTCTCACACAACGCTACCTCTCAGCCAGCCATGCTAATGCCTGTCTTTCTTTTAAAAAGTATTTTTTTTAATTTTATGTGTATAGATGTTTTGCCCACATCTATGTCTGTGTACCACATGTGTGCACTGGCTGTGGAGGCCAGAAGAGAGCGTCAGAACTCCAGGAATTGGAGTTACAGATGCTCAAGAGCCACCAAATGGCTACTGGGAATTGAACCCAGGTCCTCTGCAAGAGCAGTGGGTGCTCTTATCTGCTGAACCATCTTTCCAGACTCCTGTTTTGTTTTGTTTTGTTTTTGTTTTGTTTTTGTTTTGTTTTCCTTTTTAAAACATTTTGTTTTATTTATTTATTTATTTATTTATTTACTTATTTATTTATTAGTTTCATCATGCTGTTTAATCTAGCACGTTGCCTAGAAAGGCTTGTAGCATTAAGAGGACAAATACTTCTCCAGCATGTCTAGAGACCATTTCACCCACTGCTCTGTTTGGCCGCTAGCCTCCTGTCTTTCTCTTCAGCAATGGTGAGATGGATTCATTTTCCTCGGGGAAGAGGGATGCATGGCTTGTTGCCCTTGCCAACACAAAAATGGTGAAAAGCCAAGTGACAGAGCTGTTGTCATCAGCATCTTTCACAAGAACCACATCAAAAGAGCCAGGATGTCTCTCTCTGTTGGTGACTACACCAATTCTTCCCAAGTTAGCAACCCCAATCACCATACAGATTCCCAGTGTCGAACTTGATGAAGTCAGTTATTTTGCCTGTCTCCAAATCAATCTGAATGGTGTCATTCACCTCGATGAGGGGATCAGGGTATTGAATAGTACGAGCATCATGGGTCACCAGATATGGGATTCCTTTGGTGCCCACAAAGGTCTTTCTCACTTTGCACAACTTGTAGTTGGCCTCCTCAGGTGTAATACGATGAACAGCAAAGTGAAGCGACCGTTGGTGTCATAGATCAGCTGGAAGTTCTCTCTGGTCTTGTCAATGCTGATGACATTCATAAACCCAGCAGGGTAGGTTATATCGGTCCTGACTTCCCCATTCATCTTAATGAATCGCTGCATACAAATATTTTTTACTTCATCTCCAGTCAGGACATACTTAAGTCTGTTCCTTAGGAAAATGATCAGAGGCAGGCATTCCCTCAGCTTGTGAGGACCAGTGGATGGACGAGGAGCAAACACGCCAGTCAATTTATCCAACATCCAATGTTTTGGAGCAGCTAAGCGCTTCAGTTGTTTCTTGGGACCACAAGCCATGGCTGTGCTGGGAATAGAAAGAGCTTTTGTTTTATTTGTGTGTGTGTGTGTGTGTGTGTGTGTGTGTGTGTGTGTACGTGTGTGTGCGTGTGTGTGCGTGTGTGTGTGATGGTGCTTGAGGATACCAGAAGGTGACGTCAGATCCCCCTGGATCTAGTGTTTCAGGCAGAGGTGAGCTGCTTCTGTATGCAGAAGAGAAACAGATTGTAGTATTTGTATTTTACGGTTCTAGATAGGCAAGAATTAAACCAGCATCCCTTCTTCCCCTCCCCCAACACCTCTTCTCCACTGTTCTACGAAATAAGCTTTGTAAGCTCTCCTCAGTTCTTCTTAATCCAAGGTGCCCAAGAATTTCAGGTTGTTTTCTGCTATTGTGATAAATGCTGTGACAAAAAACAGCTTGGGGAGGAAAGGGTTCATCTCATCTTACAAATTATAATCCATCATGGAGAGGAAGCCAAGGCAGGAACTTGGAGTGGAGACAAAAACTGAATCAGAAACCATGGAGAAAGAATGCTTCCCAGCCTGCTTCCTCTGGCTTGCCCAGTTAAGTTACTTACGCAGCTTAGTCCCACCTGCCTAGGCATGGTCCCACCCACAGGGGACTGGGCCCTTAAACAACAATCAGCAACCAAGAAAACACCCCACAGACACTCCCACAGGCCAATCCACCAGAGGCAATGTCTCAATTGCAAGTTCTTTTTCCTAGATGTGCTGACATCCAAGCTTGCCCACCACAGGAGGGCACCCATCACAACCTGCTCCTGTTAGGGTTATCCCTGTACATCTGTTTTCAGGGATGGAATCTCTGCAGAGCATGGTTTTCTTCCCTCTGTGACCATCGTAGCACATACAGGGTAACCAGGAATCCACAGATGTTAGCTGAATCAAAGGTAGTTGTTAAACATCCTTGTTTCTGTTCACTGTCCTCAGAGCTGTCCCTCAGCAAAGCCAGGGGTGGGGGAGGGTAAGGCTTCTGCATCTCTCTTTTGCCTTTGGCATTTTGGATTAAAATGTCCCTGATGGTCTCCGGTATTTGAATACTTACTGTCGTGCTGTGGGGGAGGGAGAGTTATGGAATAGTTATGAGGTGGAGCCTAGCTGGAAGAAGTATGTCACTGAGGATGGGCTTTGGGGATTTATAGCCTCACCCCACTTCTAGTTCACTCTCTGCTTCACATGTGTGGCCGGAGATGTGATCTCTCAGCTTTTCACTCTGTCTCCCCTACCATTATGGACTGTACCTCAGCAACATGTACGTGATTATGGTATTTTATCACAGCAACAGAAGAGTAAAGAATACAGTCAAATGTCCTCCTCCCTGGGTCCTCCCTGAGCCATCCTTGTGTCTTCGTGTCCTCCTTGTGCCCACCCTGTGTCCTCCTTATGTCCTCCCCTGTCCTCCCCACATCCTCCTTATGTCCTCCCCATGTCTTCCTTGTGTCCTCATGTCCTCCTTCTATCCTCCTCATGTCCTCCTGTCCTCCTCATGCCCTCCCCCATCCTCCTCATGCCCTCTCCTGTCCTCCCCTTTCTTCCTATGCTTCTCTCTGGGGTAGCTCTAGAGCAGCTTCAGGTCCCTTCCTGGTGTCTTCTTAAAACCTGCATATTCCTGAGACTGACATGAGATCTCAGCCCCCACCCCCATTTTATTGATCAATAAAATTAGCCCTCAGAGGCTAGAGAGATGGGTCAGTGATTAAGGGCACCTTCCTACTTTTGTGGAGGACAGGTTCAGGTCCCAGGACCCACCTGGTAGCTAACAATCACCTGTAACCTCTGTTCCAGGAGCTCTGACACCTTCTGACCTCAGTGAGTGCTGCATGTGTGTGATGAACTCACACACATGCAGGCAATATACTCACAGGCATAGAATTAAAGAGAGATGGGAAGAAAAGAGGGCCCAGAGAGGTGGTATGTTCATAAAGCTGACTGGCAACAGAACTGACACAGACCCAAGGGCTCCCTACTCCCAGTTCCTGGCTTTGTGACTCACTTTGTTTCAAATCCTGCAGCTTGGACCCTTTGTCCTCGGGCTGCCATTAAGGACTGGTGAAGGCCTGCTGTTAACCATTCCTGTACTAACTACAACCACTGGTGCTGTAACTCCCAGAGGTAGACACTGCAGAATGGTTAAGGTAGTCCCAGCCGCTAGCCTGCTGTTACGTGAGTCTTTGTTGTTGCTGCTGTTTGCATCTCAACCCCAAATTTGTCAATGTGGGAATATCTAAGGTCTACCCATTTCCCACAGTGCCCTTTCTTGACACTGTGCACTTAGTGGCATTCTCTGACACAGGACCACCCCCCCACCCACCCCCACCCCCCACCCCCCACCCCCCGCCACTCCACATAAAGCACTGCAGCAGAACTGCAAGCGGGGAAGAGCTCAGTGCTGAGCCTGTTGTAATTCCTGTGAAGGGTATCTGAAGTTCCTCAAAACAGTCATGAATGAAGCTTTTCAACACTGCTTGGAAGGAAGTCAGAGAACTTCACATCTGAGGCTCAGCCAACGCGGAAATGAGATTCAATGAGTGCCACAGAGAGATACACAAATGCCTCAGGACAGAACAAAAGCCAGCGGAACCAGCCAAGCGCAGCCACTTCCACTAAATGCATTTACCTGAAAGGAACTTGAATGCTTTTCAAACCATGGCATCGTATTTTTCCATGAAGTGCCAACTTCTCTGTATTCATCGATAAAACTGCAGACCTAAATTTAAATTTTATTTTAGTTTGGCACAGTTGCTGGATTTTAGGGAAAACCTTATCAGATCTGGATTATATCAGAACATGGTCTGAGTGGTAGTCTGAGGAAGCATTGCAGGTTTTCAAAAAGGAAGGTGTATTTATTTTTATCCTATGTGTATGGGTGTTTTATCTTCATGTATGTATGTATACACATCCCTGTCTGTTCACCAAAGAGCTTACTTAGCACAGGGTGCGGGATTCCCTGGAACCAGAATTGCAGAGTCACAACAGGAGTGCTGGAGAAGCCCAGTCCTCTGCATCCGAATCGCTAAGCCATCCCTCCAGCCCCATGTTCTTTTAAAAGATGGTCCCTGATCCGGCAACTGTCTTTTCTACAGTTTGTGATTCTAGAATTATAGGTCCCTGATACCTGAAATGACCTTACAGTAAATCTAATCAAACACGTATCTTAGAGGTGAGCCAGTGTAATATCAAAATCATCTTATTTTGTAAAAGTTGTTCCAGTTTAGAAGCAGGAATTAAAAGTAAGAACCAGGGCATTCAGATATCATTTGGGTCCAAGTGTTCAACAGGCCTGACAGAAGCCAGTGCTCCATGCCCCATCTGTTGGTCTTAAAATTATTCCTGTAATATTTTCTGCCAAATAAAAACTGTATTGCACTTCAGTTTCCTTTAGGAAATGAGTGTCTACAGACATTGGTATAAACACTGAAAAAAATATGTTTTGCTTTTTTAAAAAAAGTTTTATTTTATATATGAGTATGCTGTCTTCAGACACACCAGAAGAGGGCATCAGATCCCATTACAGATGGTCATGAGCCACCATGTGGTTGCTGGGAATTTAACTCAGGATCTCTGGAAAGGCAGCCAGTGCTCTTAACCACTAAGTAACTTCTCCAGCCCACCTTCTTGCTTTTATACACCTTAGAAAATAAGTTAAACGGGCTTCTAGAGCCTCTTCAGAGACAGAGCAGTTTTTTCATTTACCAAATTAGGATAATACATTCTTTTGAAGTCAGCCGTGGTGTAGTACACACATAAAATCCTAGTGCTTGGGCATTGAGGGGAATTGAAGATTTGAGGCTAACCTGGGCTACATAGCTAGATCTTATCTCAAATAATCAAAGAAATAAGACTCTTTGAAGACATTTATGACAGTCTAATTAGGCAAGGTATGGAAATGTACTTTCAAATTCAAGTGAAAGACTGGTCTTTAATTTATGTGTATATACTTCAGCAAATATGTATCAAGGACTCAACTGGGTGGCAGATTCCATTCTAGAGACCAGGTATATAAGGAGTTAAGTAGATCCCCAATCATCCAGGAGTCTATAAGGACAGTGCTTTCCTTACTCAAAACCCAAAGGAAAAGTACTGGGCCAGCCTCCTGGTTATGTTCTGCCGTGCTGTTTCGTTCTTCTTTCTCGCCTAGCATTTTTTCAATTTTAGTTAGCTGAGTAAATAATTGCTTCACTTGGCCTGTGTTAGTCACTAGCTTTTTAGTTCCGTGGGAACGTGTCCTTTTTTGTCCTGAAGCTCTGTGCCTATAGTGTGGCTGGCCCAGGAAACACTAACAAATATTTATTGGGCAGTTGGGTGAGAAAACGGATGAAAAAGCAAATGGATGATTAAAACGCACGATCCAATACATCGCAGGTCATATAAATACACCGGGCTTTCACAGTACCGTGGCAGTTTATGAGACTATTCAATATGAGCCCTTATGGAGCTGCTCTCCAGAGCGCAGTTATTTGAGACACCGTCTCACACTGCAGCCCAAGGGTAGTGGCTTCAACAGGGAGAAATCCACCTGCCTCAGACTTCTGAGGTAGGGATGATCACAGGCATGGGCGCGGCAGACATTTTTTGGGGGGGTGGGGGTGGGGTACAGGTGTTTATTGCATGCTGAGGACGGCCTTCCATATTAAAAAAAAAATTACGAAATTCTCAAGGCAGGTACCTATATTTTCACGGGCACCTGCCCACTCAGCTTAAACCGCCTTATCTGTGAACTATCCAGGTCGTCTCCGTAGAAGCACACCAACAAGATTGTTGGGTGACTCAATGGCACCGCAAAGTCCAACTAGATCACCTTTGGAGGAAGGCCAAAACGATGAGACAAGCTCGCGCAAGGCGGGGACTTAAAAGTGCTGCCAGGCGCCACGTCTGACTCTCCTCCACGAGACCGCGAGTCACGTGTCCTAAGCTGCGCCCTCTCCCCCGGCTCCCGCTCGGCCTGCGCACGCGCAGCTTTGGGGCGGCCTGCGCATGCGTAGCATCCTCCCCTCTCGAGGAGTGCTGACAGCTTCCGGTCTGGCGTCCCCGCCCCCCCGGACAGCTAAAGCTTTAGGGGCTCGGTGCTGTCAGCTGTAGGGTAGAGTGGGCCGGGCGTGGCTAGAGACCACGAGCCCCGCGAGGCGGGCTCCCTGTAGCCATGGCCTGCTCCATCGTCCAGTTCTGCTCCTTCCAGGACCTGCAGTCCGCGCGCGACTTCCTATTCCCTCAGCTGAGGGAGGAGACCCCCGGCGCCCTGAGGAGGGACCCGAGTAAGTGTCCCAGCGACCGAGATGCGGCTGAAAGCCTCCCCTGGGCGTCCCGTCTCTCTCAACATCAGCTTTCAGCGTCTCGCGTCCTGTCGCCAGTCTGCCACCCCTCCCCACCCCCTCCTTCCCAGTCCAGCTTCACGTCTTCTCCTTCTGTACACCACCTGCTCAGGGATAGCATCCTCCGCCTGGTCCCTGCCTAATGTCCGCCCTGTGCATGTCCCCAGCTCCCATCCTACTTCATCCCTGGGACTGTGGCCTTGACTCTGCTTAGCATCCCTGCCCTCTTCCATCTCTTTCCTGGCATTCAGATTTATGGAATAAATGGCCGATTGGCAAGTGAAGGGGTTTTAAGATGGTGAGTAAACTCCCAAATAATGAAAAGTAACCTCTTAGGAAATGAGGAGAATCCAGGGTAGGAACTAAAATTACAGCCACATGGTCAAGAGAAGTTAATTGGCGTTTATTGAGGTGAGAAACAGCACCTGTTATTACCATCAAACAATGTTAACAAGCCCTTCTTCAGCAGTGTAAATCCCAAGGCTGGGTTATTAGATGCTGCGTATTACCTGAGGATTTATTATATGCTTCTTTGTTTCTTCTTTTGAGAGAGGGTATCTTGCAGTGCTTTCTTTATTGTTAGTATGAAATCCATTTCGCTCTCTAGCTTAGCTTTGGTTTTCTGTGCTATAGCAGAGTGGTGATATAAAACCCAGTAATTAAAAAATCCTCTCCCTTTCAAAATTTAGAAGTTATCACAGGGGACTAACTAGGAAAATTTGGCCTCACACTCAAGGTCTGCCTGAACAACAATGTTTGAAAATATCAAATTAGGAATGAATAGTCTGTACCAGTCATTTGCTGCTACATGCCACTTAAATTTGGTAGTTTCTGACCAGTAGGACCTATGATTTACTGGTAATATTGCACGCGAATGAGGGTACCCTAACATGCTAGATGGCTTGGCAAGCATGTTTGTTGAGAAAGAAGGCCATATCTGAAATGCTTGTGGTTTGTCCAAGTGAGCACATGAAGTTTGCACAGTAGAGAGACATCCAATACTTGGTATGCCATCTGTAGTCAGGCTATTAATTAGTTAATTAATTAAGTGTGAAGTGTGGTTTCAGTCTATAGAATTGCTAAATATTGTGTTGTGGACTCGCTACAGAAGATAGAACCTTAGGGAGAGACTGAAGTTGGAGAGTCTTGTCAAGGTTCTTGGGAAGATGGAAGAGAGTCTCGGGAAGGAACACCAGGTGACGGAAATGTTTCAGAAGCTGAAGGAGAGGAGCTGATCCTGGTAAGGGGTGGTCAGCAGTTTGGGGAATGTGGCAGAGGGTAGATAGGACTATGAAAGCACCCAGTGGTTTGGGGAAGATGACAGTGACTGAGACCCTAGCACTGTTTCAGTGGCGCAGTGGCCAGAAGTATGGGTGTAGGGCCTTGGAGGAATTAGAAAGCGGATAGTGAAGAAGGTTGTGAAGGACAGCAGATGTGGGTGAGAAACAGGATGTAGAGAAGAGGAGTGCATCTCTGTACTATTGCCACCGTCCCAGGACAGGCCACACTACTGTCTCTCAGCCTGAGCCTTCTTCTGGACCACACTTAGCTTTTCTAATTAGCTTTCAACATTAGTCCTGGTAAGCTTCAGGGCGTGTGTGTGTGTGTGTGTGTGTAGTCTCACATTCTCCTTAGAATCCATAGTGTTTTTTTAATTGTACTTTAATTTACAAATCAATACTGGGCCAGTGAGAAGGTTCAACAGATAAAAGTGCTTCCTTCTAAGCCTGACTACCAGGGTTTGATGGAAAGATCCTGCATGGTGGAAGGAAGGTACTGATTCCTCCAAGCTCTCCTCACCCCTACACATATGCCATGGCACAGATATGTGTTGGTGAATGTACACACACACACACACACACACAATAAATGTTTTTAAAATCTAAAATTCCTGTGTGGCTTCTAAGACCCTTCCTTTGCTGCCTCCCTGCCCATTGGTTTTGAGATGGAGTCACACTCAAGCACAGGGTAGCCTGGGACTGAGCCCAAGCTGTCCTCAAACCTGTTCTCTTGTCCAGCCTCTTGAAGGCTGGAGTGCAGGTCCAACTACGTCTATTTGTGCCTGAGGCCTTTGCCCTTGCTGTTGATTGTGCCTGGAATGTTCTTTGCACATTTCTGCGTGCTGGTCACATCTTTGAGTGTCAGCTTAAATGTCCGCTCCTCACAGCAGCCTTTTCTGATCACCCGCTAACCCCCTGCTCCAGCTTCTTCTTCTCAAACATAGCATTGTGTTTTGTCACTATCTCTGTGCTATCTGTGTGGTGCCTCGAGAGATACTTAATATGACTTTTGAGGCCTTAAATAATGGCCATGCAACTGAGAAACTACAGTTTTAATTTAACTTAAAAGCCAAATGTGAATTATAGTAGTTTTCTTGGTACAGGGCTAGATGGTAAAAATCAGAACTATATAGATTAAGGACATAAAGTCAACTTGTCTATGACCAAGACCATACAGGACCTGTGTAAGGACATACAGTGAAGAGTAGGGCCAGTGTTAGTCTAGCCAGCTGGGAATGCAATCACCTTGCATCTAAGTGAACTTGGACTCTGTCTATAGGCTATTACACTTTTATATTGAATTCCTTGGTTTATACATATTGACATTATTATGGCTGAAATCCACTCATTTGGAAAATAACCAGCAAACCCCTTTCAAAAATTATTGTTTGGCTTGTGTTAAATGCAGCTTTAGTTTACAGATAAAAGTTGACAACATAACTTGTTCTACAGCTAGCGTACTTGGCTTTCTCAGAATGTCTCTGGCCATGGAGCCATCTTTACAAAGCGCCCAGTTTTGCATCACGGAAACTTGGACTTAAACTTTTATTACAGTGAAAATTGTTTAAAGTAAAAGTGAAGCTAGGAGCTACAGTTGTGTTCCAGTGGCAGCGCACATCTGCAGCAAGGTCCTGAGTTCAATTCTCAGTACCAGCTGAAAGCAAAGTGAACTTAGCAGAGCCGGTAAGTAGGACCCGATAGACTACTGATGCCCAGTAGCTTTGCTTTTCTTTGCTGTTTTAAGTGGTTATTTAACCGGGAAGCAGAATTCCCAATAAAACTCAAGCATTTTAAATTTTCTATCAGATACAGTATTAATTTGCTAACATAATTCATGTCAAAAGGATATGTAAAACAAAAGATCTAGTTAGTTGTGAATTATGGAGGCTTATCACTTGACTTAACAATACTTTACTAGTACTTTCAATGTGTATACCAGCTACAGAAAACAACTGCTACCTGGACACCCAAAACCTACAGACTATAACTCAAATGGCTTTTTGTTATTTTGCATCATTAATTATAAGACTATAGTTTGTAGCTTTAAAATAAATTGAACTCTGGCATAGAGAGATGGCTAAGGGTTAAGAGCACTTACTGCTCTTTCAGACAACTCAGGTGTGATTCCCAGCATCCATGTGGTGGCTCACAACCACCTGTAACTCCAGTTCCAGGGGATCCAACACCCCCTTCCCATTGGGGACACTAGGCACACAAGTGGTATGCATACGTAACAAGCAGACAAAACATACTCAAAATAAAAATATAGTAAATAATGAATGAAAGGTCTTGAATGCTCTGGTTTCCCAGGTGTACTGGCTGGTTTTATGTCAGCTTGACACAAGCTAGAATCATCAGAGAGGAAGGCGCCTCAATCAAGAAAATACTCTCACAAGATCCAGCTGTAAGACATTTTCTTAGTGATCAATGTAGGAGACCCAGCCCATTGTGGGTGTTGCCATCTCTGGGCTGATGGTCCTGGGTTCTTTAAGAAAGCAGGCTGAGCAAGCCAGTAAGCAGCACCTTTCATGGCCTCTGTATCAACTCCTGACTCCAAGTTCCTGCCATGTTTGAGTTCTTGTTCTGACTTCCTTCAGAGATGGACTATGATATGGAAGTGTAAGCCAAATAAACCCTTTGCTTCACAGCTTGCCTTTGGTCATAGTGCTTCATTGCAGCAATAGAAACCATAACTAAGACACCAGTGTTTGCAGTTAACAGTAACTGTTCACAGTAGTTTTAGAAAACAGATACCTATTTCAGACATGAGATCTGGCTTTACTACTGTGTTGTCCTCTGGAGTAAGTGTGAGCCCCATTACCCAGTGACACAGTTTCCAGTGAGGCTGCTTTCTAGTCTAGTGTCTGAAGCTTATGCTTGAGCTGGGAAAACAGTAAATAAACATGTACACCAAGTATGTAGGCAAAAGAACAACAGATAATAAATGCATGCGGAGAGTATGCATCCGAATATTTGAGCATGATCTGAGTACTGCAGTGTGGCTCTTAGTTTAGCTAATAGTTGTTTCCTGTTGGCACTCTTTTAGAAAAGAGAAGGAAGCATCGGTTAACTGCCGGAGCCACCAGAACTAATGGCAAGGTGACTTTTCACTGTAACCTTTAGTGGGTTTACTTTGCATCATGGAATATAATAAAGCATATTGAATATCAGCTTCTTATACACTGTAAATATTATTTTATAAGACCCTGCTGTAGAAAGAAGCAGGCCATTAGTAGAAATTTCGGCAGTTACCAAATGTCCTTAAAAGAGGAAGAAGTTACAGAGAAGTTCTTATCAAAAGGAAATGGACATTTGAATATTCTTTAGCTTCTTCGTTCGTTTGGTTAATACTGTGTTGACCACCTGTGAATTAAGCACAGCGTGAAGGTGTAGTGGAGGTGGGGCGGGCAAGCCTGCTGAGCATGAGCTCTGCCACTGAATCACACTGCAAGTTCTCTTTACATTAAAACAAAACAAAACAAAAAACGAGACATTAGCTTGTTAAATTGTCCAGGTGGGACTTGAACTCATTCTGTAGGCCAGGCAGGCCCAAGCTTGACTCACTAGACTTGTGAGTTGGAGGCCAGCCTGGGGGATGTGATAACTGCAGAGGTCACAGAACAGAACCAGAAAGTCTGACAGAGAGATAGACCTGAAAAACTGACTGACTCCAAATGGCTAAAACAAAGTTTTGAAACAGAGCAAAAAGACTCAGTACTTCAGGATTTCAAAACATACTACAAGGCCACAGTAACCAAAACAGTATGGCATTGTCAGAGAGACAATATTAAAACTCCTAGGTGCCTGCCATCCCTACATTTCTTTAGCAAAAAAGGAAACCAGAAGTGCCTTTACAGCACAGATCATTTCCCTCTGTACACCTCACATATAAATTCCCCAGAAGAGAGAATCTTGTCAGCTTAAGAAAATAGATGTAATGTACCCCACTTCATAAGCCCTTCAAAACCTGCTGTGAAAGCTAGCTATTCATGCCCCACCTTGCAGGTGATAAAGCTTCAGGACCCTGCTATACCATGTGGTAGCTTCTAGCCACATGCAGTTAATTTAACCTAAGTCATAAAGAATCAAGCAGTTCAGATCCTGAGTCATACTGGAAAGTGGTTAGTCTCCAGATGGAGCCCCTGGCTATTGAGAAGTGCAGATGTAGATAGAACACTGCCTTCGTTGCAAAAGCCACGTGGAAAGTGCTGCATTAGTGAGAATCCACCCAGACTCTTGGGCCTCAGCAGCCATTCAACACATACTCAGAAGCCGCCTGGGAATTCTTTTTTTAAATGATGTTACCCGATTTTTATATAATGCATATCTGCACCCTTCTTTGGCCTACTTAGCCATGATGGTGTCTTTCCAAACCTCTATAAAGCTCTATGACACTTTCTTACTGTCCAGTACTCAAAGACCTTACCAGATTTCCCATCAATGGATATTAAGGTTATTTTTCATATTTTCACTGTGTGACTAATGCTCCAAACAGTCTTACTCATCCTAGTCACAGTTGCCAAATCATTTTTAAAGTTGGTTTTCAGATTCACTCTGGCGATGGTAAACAAAGCACCTATGAATACACATACTTGTTAGAAACTGTTATTACTTTTGTGTGCATGAACACACGTGTGTGTAGGTCAGAAGACAACTCTGGAGTTGGTCTCTCCTCCCATCTCTATGAGAGTTCTGGGAATTAAGTTTTCATTGGATTTCTTTCTTTCGTTTGTTTGTTTGTTTGTTTGCTGTTTTTTGAAGTTGAACTCAGGCCTTAATTAACATGCTTAGACAACTGTTCTACCAACTGAGCAACAATCCTAGCCCCTTATAATTTTAAAGTTTAAGATATATTTTAATGTTTTACTGGTACATAGTGAAACATATGAATACGTTACAGCATGGTATTCAGTACATGTATCAATGTGTCATAATCAGACTAGGATGATCAGTATGCCCATCACCTCAAGGGAGTCACAGTTTCTTCCTGTTGGGGACAGTTTACATATCTCTGCTAGCAACTTTGAAATACACAGCTAGTATCATCACCTGCCATCTTTGTATCATGCTGTAGAGCACCAGCCACCCCTTCCGTCCATTCACACCTCCTGTCTCTCCCCATAACCCATCACCACTGTCACACCCGTGCTAGCCCTCTCTCACCCCCTGCCCTCTGTTCTCACACCTCTACCAGCCTCTGCCAACCACTCTTCCAGCCTCTCTGTTTTTATGAAATAAATGTCATTGTCATCTATTTGTTTTTAGACAGGGACTGGATATTTGGCCCAGACTGGCCTAGAGCTCGCTATGTAGCCCAGGTTGCCTTTAAATTCACCAAGACCTGTCTCAGCCTCCCACGTGCTGAGTTTATAGACACAAATCACTATGGCAACTTAAACTTTCCACCTTCCAAATGTGAGTGAAAAATGCATGGTATTTGTATGTCTGGATCTGACTTGACTCATTTAACATTATGTCTCTTCTCTTTCATCTGTACTGCTGCAAATGAGAGCTCATTTTTAACGGTCAAATAGTATTCCACTGTGCACATGTATACTACATTTTCTTCACTGATCCATCAATAGATCTCCAGGCTTAATTCTCTATCTTGGCTGGGTTTTTTGTTTTTTTGGGGATTTTTTGTTTGTTTGTTTGTTTGTTTTCGTTTTTTTAAGACAGGGTTTCTCTGTGTATCTCTGGCTGTCCTGGAACTCACTCTGTAGACCATGCTGGTCTCAAACTCAGAAATCCACCTGCCTCTGCCTCCCAAGTGCTGGGATTAAAGGCGTGTGCCACCACTGCCCGGCTATCTTGGCTGTTTTGACCAGGACGACAATCAACACAGGAGTGTATCTCTTCAACCTGCTGATTTCCTTTGTTCTGTATCCAGTCATGGGAATATAGAGTTCTATCAGTTCTCTTTCTAGAGTTGTAAAGAGTTCTGTGCTATATTCTCTGGTAGCTGACTTGCAGTGACTTCAGGTATGTCCGCACCACAGGCATTTCTCCACATCTTTGCCGGTCTTCCATTCCTGCTGCTGCTCGTTCGTAATAACCCCTCTGACAGTGCTTTTGATTCAGCAGTTACTGCTGTTGAGCACTTCTGCATGCACTTCCTGGGCATTGTGTCCGTGCCGTTTGCCCAGTGTCTGTGCCATTTGCCCATTTTTAATTGGATCATAGTTACTATTTTGCTATTGATTTGCTTGAGTTCTGTATGATCCTAGGTCACCATCATTCTATCTTTTCCTGGCTGTTACCCCTTGGATTGGTTTTTACTTTTGTTGTTATATTTTGACCCCCTAATATCTTTACTTAAAGCCATGTTCTAAAGTGTTTCTCCTATGTTTTCTAGTAGCTTCATAGTTTCAACTCTTACACACATGTCTGATTGATTTTTTTATTTGATTTTTATATATAACTGTTGCATAGGGCTGTTTTACAAAAGTTCTGTGCTTTTATTTATTTATTTATTAATATTAGATTGTCATTTGTTTTTAGCTGTATTAATGGGATTTTTATATTTTTTTTGTCCTTTGAGAACATCATACTTGTATTCAATATATTTTAATCACACCCACCTTCCAACCTTTGAACTTCTCCCAGATCTCTCCATGTTCCTCCTCCAACTTCATGTCCTATTTTTTTCCTTTATAACCCACTGAGTCCAGTTAGAGCTGCCCCTATGCACATGGGTTAAGGCCACCCACTGGATCATGGGAAACCTACAAGAGCTGTGTTCTGAAGGAAATTTCTTCCTCCCTCAGCAGCCACAGCTCAGCTGCCTGTAGCTCTCTCTGGGCTGAGGCCCTGTGTGCCTTTCTCACTCATGCTGGAATGCTGACTAGCTTGATCTTATGTAGGTCTTGTGTAGGCAGCCACGGTTGCTGCTTGCTTTTATTTTGAACTCTTCTGTTTCATTGATGTATTTATTGATTGTTGTCCATGTTAATGCCATAGATTGACTCTGCCAAGTTATACATCTCTCAAAAGTGTGACAGGAATGGTCTTATACATTTCTCTCCCAATTGAGCTTTAGAATTTAATAAGTTTTAAAAGCCAAATCTATATTGGGATTTTGATGAGCTTATATTCATTTGGAGAGGGTTGGCATTTCCTATGACTAGATATTCTTCTTTCATGCTAAGTTTATTGAGTGTAATAGGGAGAGACGATCTGTATTAAAGACACATAGTGTGAAATGCGATATATGACTTACATGTAAAATGATTATTACAATCAACCTATCACATCTGTCTTTGGAGGATGTGGAGGACAGAACACTTTCTATTTAGGTTTAGCAATTTCAGATGTACAGTGCAGTACGTACCTAAGCTATATGTTGTCCTTATTTCAGAAATGCTAACTATGAAGCAAAACACGATGATAAACAGGCATCTCTATATTTTTCTTTACTGTGCATCTAAACTGTTACAGGTGCTCAAGTGATAGTGTTAAAGCGATTAGGTTTTCTTTATGTGCACTTGAAACAGCACCCCCTAATAAGTATGATACAAAATTTGGATAGTATTCAGAGGATTCATTTTAAATATGAAAAAATGATTTCCATAAGGAAAATAGTTGAGTACTAGAAAAGGTTAAAGAAGGAAAATGTAGAACCAGAGTCTCTAGACTATGTGGAGATTAGTTTCAGTCATTTCTACACCCTTGTCACTTTTCACACTGGCAAGTGTTCCTTAGCCTTGTTGGTCGGTGGGGTTCCCTCTTCTGTGCTGTGCATGTGCCTCTGCACATAAGAATCTTCTAAGACTCTACCAGAAAACTCTTCGAGCTGATAAGTACCAAGCAAAGGGAGCAAGATACAACATTACTACTAAAAAATATCTTTTCTTTATACAGACATGCTGAGTAAAATTAGGGAAACAGCCCTATTCACTATAGTCTCAAAAACAAACAAGATTGTTAACCTTAGAATAAGTGTAATCAGTGAAGTGAACAATCTCTATGGGGAACTTGAAAATACTGAAGAGAAAAGCTAAGGAAGACACTGGTAAGTGGAAAATCCTCCTATGCTCATGGATTGTTAAAGTAGCCATCTTAGCAAAGAACCTGCAGATTCATTGTAACTCTGTTAAAGTGGCCATCTTAGCAAAGAACCTGCAGATTCATTGTAACTCTGATCACAATTCCAGCACCAGTCTTTGAAGAAATAAAAAACTAAAAATCACAATTCACATGAAAACACAAAGTACCCTTGCTAGCTGAAGCATGACTGAATAAAAGAATAATGATGGAGGAGCCGAGCACCATATTGGATTCAAGTTACCACAGGATATAAGGATGGAGGAGCCACCATACTGGATTCAAAGCTACCACAGGGTCATAGTAATGAAAGCAGCATTGTGTTGACACAGAGATAAACACAGATCAATGCAATGGGAGAGGTCTGAGCAGCTTTCAGTTACCTGGTTTTTGACAAAGATGCCAAAAATACACACTGGAGAAGCAACCACATTTTCATCATATGATATTGGAAAAACTTAGTGCCTACATGTAGAAGAATAAGCTAGATCCTTAGCTACCACCACAGACAACATCAACTCAGATGGATCAGGAACCTCACCTAAGACCCAAAACTCTGAAACTTTTAGGAGAAAATGTAGAGAGTACTCTGTAAGAGCTTTGCAGAGCAAAGTCTTTCTAAAAAGGACTCTGGTTGCTCAGGAAACAAGGCTAATATTTGGCAAATAGGAACCCATGAAATTAAAATTTTCTATTCAACAAAAGTAACTGAAACTGCCAATAAACAAGCAGCCTACAGAGCAGGAAAAAACTTTTTCTTAGCTACACATCTCATAGAAGATTAATATCTAGAATATACCGAGATCTCAGAAAACTTACAACATGAAAACAGGCAGATTGATTTGAACAGAGTCCTCAAGAAAAGCAATATAAGTGGCCAAGAAACATTTTTTAAATTGTTCATTATCATTAGCCATCAGGGAAATTAAAATTTAGCTTACTTTGAAATTAAAATTTAGCTTACTTTGAAATTAAAATTTAGCTTACTTTGAGATTTCATCTCAACTATAATCAAAGTGGCTATTATCAAGACAACAACTATTTGTGAGTGTGTGGAGAAAGAGGGGCCCACATTCACTGTTAACACTAGAACTATCATAGACCCGACTATACCACTTCTGGGCTTTAGTGAAAGGGCTGTGTACAAGGACACACGTGCATATTCATTTCACTGCTGCTCAAACAATCATTAGAAAATCGAACCAGCCAGGACGCCCGCCAACTCATAATGGGTAATGGAATTACGGCACATATGTAAATGAAATTAAGAAATTTTCAGAAAAAAATGGATGAAACTAGAAAATATATGGAGTGAAATAACAAAGGCCCAGAAAGACAAATACCACATACCCTCCTCTGTGTGGATCCTAGATTTGGATTTTTAGATTTTCTGTATTTAAGGTGGAGTGATACCTGTAGAGGCCAGGAAGCAAGAAAGAAATCAAGAGAGATGTAAGGGCCCCCTTTGAGGGAGATAGTTAAAATATATTTGAAAGCAAAGAGGATACTAGGGATAGACAGGGTTAAACAGAATTAATGGTAAGTTCTTTTAATATATAAAATTTATTATTTGAATTCAGTGCTGACCCATTTAAAAACCAAAGTAAACAGGAAGCACAGTGGTCTTTATGTGTGACTACCTCTTGCATGGTCACCTGGAAAGATAGCTACTATAGGAAGGCATGTAGTTGACAGTCTAGGCAAAGATCCAGTGTGGGTGAAAGTGTGGTGTTTGCAGGTTGGAGACTGCAGCAATGAGGCAGATGCAGCTATCAGCTTCATCCTGCTAAAGAGGAAGGTGGGCAGCAAGGGGTTAATTAAACTGCCCAAGCTCCTACAACTCTTCAGGCGAATTTAGTATCCGCCCCAAGGCAGCCTTATAGACTTGCCTTGTCTTAGCACCCTAGTCACTGGCCACATTGGGCATTTGGAATGTGGCTAGTACACACAAGATGTCCTCAAAGTAAAGGATGCACTGGGTGGTAAGACTTAGTATGGGAAGTCTTAGTATTTCAATTTTGTATTGGAATGATAACATCTGGCTATGCTATATTAAAATATAGTATTACATTTAGTCCTTCTTACTTTAAGTGCAATTACTAGTTAATTTAAAATTACACCTGTGGCTGCTGTTGACCCTGCCTGACAGTGAGTGGGCAGTGACTGATGGCAGGGAGGAGAGAATGGTGTCAGGCCATACGATCTGTGTTGACTTAGTGTACCTAATACTGTGATCCTTGGGCCATCGGGCAGATATGTGGAATTGGGTGTGGGGGGTGGGAGATGGGGTGAGTCAAGGACTGGAGCTCTGGACCCATGCAGACCCCTCCAAACATTCCTGGAGAAAGGGGCAGTCTCCAAGCCACCAGCTATCCTGACACTTTAGTTTCTTTCGCATTCTTTTGTTGTTGTTTTATCCCCAGAGGGAAACTGGCAGGTTTGTAATTCTGGGGTTTTAAAGGTTTGAGATTGCTGTTTTATTTTTACTGATCCATTTTGTTGGGTTGTGCTTCAATAAATCGAGAGAGACATGCACTGGTGGTAGTGTCACTTACAGAGTTACTTTTGGATATTGAGTGGCTGCTGCTTATTTAAGGAGTAAAAACCCAATTACAGTTACCCTATAATATGTCTTGTAGCCTTCGATGTTGGTGAGTGCCACACAGCTCATGGTGCAAACTGGGGAGCTGCCAGTGGCTGTGCTGTGTGGTGGTTAGTGGTGTTTGGCTCACTGTGATCACCTCAGAAGTTGCCACTCAAGGGCCTCATTCCACCACACACCTGCATTTTAATTCAGACCAAGACTTAGGACTTTTATATTATTTTAAAACTATAGAAGATATAGATCTAGTTACTCGCCTAAGAGTCAGTCACTGTAGAATATTTAATATTTCTAACTTTTCTTTGTAATAATAGATAACACATTAAACAAATTAATATTGTTTCCTCATGATTACATGAACTTTCTAGACCTCAGGTTTTTCAGAAATATGGTCCATATTAACGTAACATTAGTTTATAATTTAATATTAAACACATGCTTTGCTTACCTATAACTTTGATCAATGATTAATCAGTAAAGAAACACCACTAATAACATGGCTGGCATTATTTTTAAACCATGGGTCTTGGGGATTGCTCAGGCCCCCACACTTGCTCAGTGAACACAATACTGACCCAGCTGTCTGTCAATAGTCTGATGACTTTGAGAAACTATTCCCAGGACTGCAGGAGCTCCCCAGGGCATTTTTCTTTCCCTTTGGTTGAAAGCAACTTTCTAGTCAGGCATTGGAAAGTGGGTAAGCCTTCATTGACACAGATTTCTTAATATATTTCTCAGGGCCATTTTCTTTGGGATGTTTTAAATTGTAACATGAAGAGATATTGGATCTCTGTAGGGGCAGGAAATCTAAACAACTGCTGTCTTCCGCTTGACTGTATGAGTCATTTGTGAATTGAGTCAGGTTCTTTTTATAACAATATAGAGGAAATATAAAATCCCTTTTATAGTGTTGTACATTCAACAGAGATTATTATGTTCTTTAACTGAGCTCTTTGGAAACTTACTTTCTTTTGTATCTGGTATCTAGCATGGAAAAGATGCTACTTTATGAATGAATGAATGAATGAAGTAATGAGTGAATGAGTGAGTGAGTGTCTTCCTGGAGAGCGTTTATTCTGCAAGGTCATTTTGATGTTCTGGTAATTTGATATATGCATAATTTGATAGCAATTTTAAATGTGAACCATGGACTTTAATTTCTTGTTTAAAAGACAATGCATTCTAAAACTGTTTTGTTGTTGTTTTGTGAGTTTTGTTTTTTTGGGACAGGATTTCTTTGTGTGGCCTTGGCTTCTGGAACTCACTCTGTAGACCAGGCTGGCCACAAACTCAGAAATCTGCCTGCTTCTGTCTTCCAAGTGCTGGGATTAAAGGCTTGTGCCACCACTGCCTGGCAGTCAGCCCACAGTGAGATTGTTTTGGTGTGTAGTAAGATGAATGAAGACAGTATCTAATAGATGATATTCCCAAAGAACAAAACTAAGTTCTCCAAAAGAGTCTGAAGACATTGTTCATTGTATAGGATTGGCTGGCTTTCAACTCAGTATGTAGATCAGACTGGCCTTGAACTCAGAGAGATCTACTTGGCTTGCCGCTAGAGTACTGGTATTTAAAGGTTTGTATTACCACTCTGGGAAATTGTTCAAGTTTTAAAAACTTCTCCTAAGATCTCATTTTTAAAAAGATGAAATATCTTTTTGATACTTAAATATTTAAAATATTTAAAAAAATAATTTAAAAGAAACTAAATAACTAAATAAATACAAGCCAGGACGCTTGCTTAGTTGGTGGAATGCTTGCTTAGTGTGCATGGAGACCTGAGTGTGAGTCATACAGCTACAAAGCCCAGGTGTGGTGGTGCACACCTGTAGTTCTAACATTCATGAGGTGATGGAGGCAGGAGGATCAGAAGTTTGAGAGTCATCCTTGGCTCTGTAGCAAATCTAACCTAGCCTGGGATACATGAGACCTCGTCTCAGTGAGAGACAGAGACAGAAAGACTCTGTTATCATTTGGCCTTCTCCATAAGCCAAATGTTTTCCTTGTCTTTGTCCATCCAGAGGACCCAATGCCTTCTTCTGGCCTCCATGGGCACTCACACACGTGTGCACATATACTCACACATACAAATGAATAAAAAAGGAATGATGATGGTGATTATTTACAGTGCGAGAGAGTGTGTGTGTGTGTGTGTGTGTGTGTGTATACCTATGAAGTATCTCTCTTGTCCAGGGTATGGAGCAGTCACAGCACTTACTGTGCACAGTAGTTAAGTGTTCATCTCTCGCCTACATAAGATAGATCCTTTAAGACCAAGGAATGTGTTTGTACTTTCTTTAGCTCCTACTACAAGGTCGGGTACATGGTATTTAACAGAGCAATTGTTAATTGACTTAATTGATTTGTATCTGGAAATCTGTAGGCCATGTGATTTTAATCAAAGGTTGGTGCTATTTTAGGACTTAATATATGCCTAGCAGTGAAATTTGGATTTTAGGAAGTAATTATTTGGCATTTAAGTGCTGAAGATTAGACTGTTGTTAGTACATACTAATTGAGCAGTGATTCCAAGTGCTAGACTATAACACTTGGAAGTCATCTCTGCCTCCTTTGTTTCAGCACTCTTTAAAGCTGAGTGTGTAAGTGAATGTTCTCATTACTTCTTTCTTTGTAAATCTTCGTGATTCTGTCATCTTCCAGGGTTAGAAAGCTGATTGCTTAAATGTATTTCTATTTCATAGTTGTTATATTTGCTGACTAAATCATGATGGCTAGCAGTGAGAACTTATGCATCAAATACAGAACCCCTGGGATGCTGTTAAGTCCTTCTGCAGCCCCATAGTTCCCAGAGGTACTATTCAAGGAAACTAAAGCTTACAGATGAGGTAATTTGCTTCCTCGGAGGTAGGAAGTGCTGCATCTGGGATTTGAGCAAGCATTGGGTACTTCATAATGCATTTCATAAATAAAAAATTGATAAAATTCAAGTAAAACATCTGCAGTGAGAGTCTCAGGCCTGAGTCTTCCTGGAATTTCATTGGTTTTTAACTTAATTTGGGATGATAGAGTATCTCATTCTTGTCTCTGATTGCTTGAGAATGATAATTTTATTGCTTTGAGTAAATTCTGAGCAAATTATATAAAATCAGCATGAGCAATCCAAGGGACGGTGCTTTCCAAACCTTCCTGAGGTTTTTAAATTTTTGTTGCATATTTTAGTGAATATGTTTTAATCTAAGAAGATTATCCCAAGTGTAAGAAATAAGAGTATCAGAAGAGGGTGGAGTAGGGGGCTTATCTTGTTTCAGAATTCAGGTTTTCTCTATGGATACCTTGTCCTATCAAGACACAACATTCAGTCTGGCAATGGTGGTGCATGCTTTTCTAGCACTCTGAGAGGTAGAGATAGGTGGATCTCTGAGTTCAAGGCCAGCCTGATCTGCAAAAATGAGTTACAGGACAGCCAGGGCTACACAGGAAAAAACTGTTTCAAAAAGCAAAAAAAAAAATGAAGAAAGAAAAAAAATTTACTTTGAAACTATCTGTATGAAATTTTATGTTTGTTGCTTTGTATTTATTTATCTTAAGTAACAAGTATTTGTTAAAATTTGCCTGTGTGTAGTTTTTGGTTTTTTGTTTTTGAGATGGGCCTGAGGCGGCCTAGGATGTCTTCAAATTTGGCTATGTAGTCAAGGCTGGCCTTGAATTTTTGAGCTTCTGATCCTTCTGCCTCTACTGCCCAAGAGCTGTAATTATAGGCATGTGTCACCATGCCCAGATTAACTTTTAAACTCACCTTCACATTTGATTAAACATGGATCTGCTCAGTGTCCAGTATTTCAAGATTTAAATAACTCGTACACAGTTTTGCTAGACAGATTTGGAAATCAAGTAGATTCTATGCTTCCTGGTTCATACTATATATGACCAAATCCTGAGGTAACAGTTTACACAGTCACATTCTTCCTTAGCATCCACATTATATAGAGATGGTTTCTGCCAGATGTAGTGGCAAGCATCTGTGATCCCAGTGCTTAAGAAGAGAGGCAAAGGGATCTCTGAGTTCAAGCCCAGCCTGGTCTACATAACAAGTATCAGAACAGCCAGAGTTACACAGTGAGACAGTATCAAAAACAACAAAGACCAACCAAACAAAAAATTTGTTTCTGATTAAAAATATGTTAAACCTTTTAATTTTAATTTCATGTTCTCTCTCTCTCTCTCTCTCTCTCTCTCTCTCTCTCTCTCTCCACCCCACCACCCCTCTTTTTCTAGGTAAAACATCAACCTGGGAAGATGATAGTTGGGGAGCCTGGGAAGAAACAGAGCCCCAAGAACCTGTGAGTCTTTATAAAAGCATGTTTTGTTTTTATTCTGTGTGTGGATGGGGTATGTGTGGAAGTCAGAGGAGTCAGTTCTCTCCTCCCATGGTTAGTGGGTTTCAGGCATTGAACTCAGGTTGTCAGGCTTACATAAGGCCTTTCCCCACAGACCCATCTTGCTGGTGCTCTGCTTGGTTTTTGAGAGTGACATTTTCCTTTTGGGATGATAATGGCATATTTCCCTATCAGGTTGACATTTTTAAAAAACCTCTGTCACAAAGTTTTTATGTTTACTTAGAAGTAACTAAATAGATACTAGCTTTTAAGGATCTTAATGATTTGACAGATAGTTGGGCACTGTAGCCTAAGCTACAGTGAAAGACTTTAGACTTTGCAATTCTTGATGAACATGTCATTGGCTGTGGTCCTGGAGGGCCACATCAAATCCAAGGACTTAGCATCTGACAGTGCCTTTCTTGCTACATCATAACATGACCGAAGATGGATAAGGGACAAAGAAAAAGGGAAGAAGAAGAAGGAGGAGGAGGAGGAGGAGGAGGAGGAGGAGGAGGAGGAGGAGGAGGAGGAGGAGGAAGAGGAGGAGGAAGAGGAGAAGAAGAAGAAAAGAAGAAGAAAAGAAGAAGAAAAGAAGAAGAAGAAGAAGAAGAAGAAGAAGAAGAAGAAGAAGAAGAAGAAGAAGAAGAAGAAGAAAGAGAGAGAGAGAGAGAGACAGAGAGACCGAGAGAGACCCAAACTCGCCTGCCCGCATAGCAGACCCCACTCCTGTTATGACAACTCCATCCCTTGAGAGCAGTATCGTTTGCTCACTCTGCCTTTGTGATGTCACTTCTCATTGGTCCTCAACTTCTCATTTTATGTTGAGGGTTAGGTGTCTAACATGGTGCTGGGGACTCAGTGGATCCATAGCACTGGGCGATGGAGAATGTTGCTTGCTTGGGATTGTTTACCCCTCAGCTATTGTAGATGCTTTCACCTGCTCACTCAGAGAATGTTTGTTGTGCCTGTCATATCACTCAGGGAGTATTCTGTTGTGCCTGTCATATTTCAGGCCCTTTAGGTGCTAAGAATATAGCAGTGACCCAGGCAGACCAGGTCTCTGTGCATCTTAGCATGCTTTCATCTGTGAGTCATGGAAGACCTAATGGAAGCTGCTCTAAGCAACTGGAAACCTCGGTTTTTCACGTAGAAGGTCCTACATTATTGGTCAAGTGGTCGAGCTCTGTATGTCATCAGGCTCTTCCTGGCTGGCTGGCTGGCTGGCTTGTTTCTGTCACAAGCAGTGTGGTAGCATTGTTGTGACCAGAGGGAGGAAAATACTTGGACCTTCGCTTCCTCCTGCTCTTCTGAGGAAATAGCTTTACTTAAAAGCCACTTACAACTCTGCCACATCATTTTTTGGCCATATGACATCCAGAAATAACTCGTTTCTGAAATCATTGACTTTTATGGATAGAGAGACCTCTTCCATTCTATGTTTTGGGTAATTTCTAATTTCATGCCATGCTTACGGTATTTAATTTCCCCCTTTCCCCTTGGTTATTCTCCTGTTCTTCTGTTCACCCACAGGTTTTGATGTGTGTTTTAATTTCATTTAGTTCAACATGTTTTCTGATTTCTTTTTGGCTTCTTTTAAAATCTGTTAGCTAAGTATGTTCCTTAATTTGTAGATGCAGTAGTCGCCCCTTAAGAATGAGGGGGACTCTTCCTGAGATCCCCCCCCATAGGTGCCTCAAGCCTGTAGGAGAACCACAAATCCTACCTACATGTACTACTTATCCAATATGTACATGTGCATACCTGTGAAAATTTTATTTTATAAGTTAGATGCAGTAAGATATTAACAACAATACCAATAATGAAGTGGAAGCATTTTAATAATATGCTATAATAAAATAGCTAGCATCATTGCCTTTGCATTTGGGGATCAGTATTAAATAGAATAAGAGTTATCTGCTCTACAATCTTCAGACTGTTGCTTTAATAAACAAAATGACTGCCAAGAGACTGATGGATGAGTAGCAATGTGCTGGACAGAGACAGAGTTCCCAGCTTCAGGACCCAGGGCAGGTAGAGTGGGACAGTGTGAGATCTCACTGGGTAAATCAGAAGAGCACATAATTTAGAACCTACGATGGCTCATTCCTGGCATTTTCCAGTTATTTTAGACCATGACTGGCTTCAGATGACTCAGCCACAGAAGGAGAACTGTGGATCAGGAAAACTGTTATCAGGAATTCACCAGATTTCCTTCTGCTGAGTATTTCTGAGTTTACCCTGTTATCAGAAGGCTTTTATGTACTTCTAAACTGTTTAAGTCTATAGAGCCCATTTTATAGATTAATATGTGGTCTGTTCTAAAAGATGTTCATCTCTGGGAAGAATTCTGCTGTTGATGGGGAACCTACATTTCAGTTAGGTTGGTTCATTCGTGTCTTCTGTGTTCGTCCTGATTTCTGCTGTATCAGTAAGAGAAGAAAGTGCACATTTCCATGGTTCTTGTGGAATTGCCCCTTCCTTAGAGCATTGTCAGAGTTGTGATGTGTACTGAGCAGTTCTCCTGTAGAGTGTCTCTATGTATGCTTGTCATACTTCTCCATAGCTCCGACTCTGAAGTGTGCAGTGTCCCTGCTAATGTGTAGTAGTGTCTCTCCTGTTTGCTCCTTACACAGGTGTTCTTCCTCCATGACATGGGTCTTTCTAAGCCTTTCCATTTTAGCTGACTTATAGTTTTGAAGCGAATTTGTGTTTTTAATAGACAGTTGGACTTTGCATTTTTAGTCAATCTGATACATGGGGCTTTCATTAAATAATTTCATTTTATGATTTTGCGATTGTTGTGGTTAAATTTTCACCTGCCATCTGGCTATTTATTTTGTAAGTACCTTGTTACTTTTTAGTTCCTGTATTAGTCAGCATTCCCTAAGGGATGAGGATCAAAGAGTGACTGTTATTAGAAGGGACCTATTCGGCTGCTACATGACATGGCCCGAGTGTCTGACAAAATCCTGGAAATTCAGAGCCTGTAGCTTCTCAGTCCATGCTGCTGGCTGTCTCAGCAGTTCTACTGTGGTGCTGAAGGCCTGGAAACTTCCTGGAGAGCCACTGTGTCTAGTCAGTGTTGGAAGCCTGAAGAAGCAGGCTTCTGTATCTGTGAAGTCAGCAGCAGGGTAGATGAATTTGCCAGCAGAGGCAAACAGCAAGAATAAAACTCTTTTCTAGGACCTTTTGGTGTGGCCTGCCATTGGAAAGTGCTGTCCACATTTTAAGATGAGCCGTTTTACTTCAGAGAACAAAATGGAAGCTAGTCTCCCACTCAGTGCTCAGTGCTGAGCCATGAGGTCCTTCCCAGTTCTAGTCAGTGATAACCAGGATTGGCCATCACAGTGTCTTCTAACTCCTTACTCCATTCTCTGTGCTAAGCAAGTATCTAGTGTGTCGTTTCAGTCACTCAGACTTGCATCGGTATTGTTACATTACGTGGATACCAAGTATCTAGTGTATCATTTCAGTCACTTAGACTTGCGTAGGTAGGTATTGTTACATTACGTGGATAGTATGTTGATGACTCACACACTGTCTGCTTTACTCTGACAGTGCACAACTCAGCTTTCTTAGTACTCTCAAAGTCCTCTAACTACTGTCACCATAACAAATAATATTTCATATTTAATTACCCTGAGAGAAAGAACCCCCATAATCCATTACTGCTCACTTCCTAGTCCTTTCTGTTCCTGTCCTCCAGTAACAGCTGACTGACTTACTGTATATGGATTTACCTGTTCTGACTCACGCACTCCTACTCACTCCCAGTTCAGACCTGTCATGGTTTGTATCTGCATTGTTTGTTTGTTTGTGGTCTGGGAGTCCTCCTCCTCTTCTTTGTCCTCACAGCTGCACCAGGCATGTCAGTCAGCAGAAGTGTCACTCAGCAGAGGAGAGACAGTTACTTCAACTACTCTCTGTGATTATGAGCAACCCTAATGGTTTATATCCAGAGGCACAGCAAGTAGCAAAATGAAAGGCTTGTCAGATACTCGAAATTCAGAAGTCCAAGCCCTGGCCAAGGTAACAGATATTGTCACCCACAGGAAGGTAGAGTGGAAAGGAGGCCTTTTTCCTGTCAGGGACAGACCTCAGACTTCCCCAGAAAATAACTGGATTTTGTCCACATTAAAGATGACGCCAACAGTGGGAACAGAATGTCTTGCTGTCCACTTTCTGTTCAATGGTGTCAAGGTGCTGTAACTGCAAGCACTGAGGGTGTTCTCAGTCAGCTGCCATTGGGCAGAGAATCCACAGAGAAGCTTCAGAGAGTCAGCAGCCACCATAACTGAGTGAGTGCTGTCCCCACTTCTCCCATTATTTTGCAAGTTGTTGGTCATTTTGATAACTTGAGAGAATAAAAGGTGTTTGTGGTTGAGAGACTTAGTACCAGAAGTCTGGACAAGCCTTTCTAAGAAAGGAGAAGCCAGTTTGCTCTTCTGGTTCTGAGCTGTTAGCTGGTAACTAACAGGGGCTTAGTGAGTACTCAGGACTCAACCGAGTGGAAGTCACCCATGAGGAATTGACAGTAGCCAGAAGAACAAACTGACAAGTTAAATGCCTTGGAAGATGGTGATGGTAGGAGCATGATGGAAATGAAGAATGCAACATAGGGCAAGGATGGTGAGGAGGAAAACTACGCTGAGAAAGTGTGGGGAGATCAGCAGGGAGGGGCTTGTGCCCATGGTCTGACAGCATCCCTGTACTTCCTGGTATTCTGTGAGGACCCCTGCTGTCCCTCCAGTTCATATTGAACAGAGTCTCAAAGAATAGAGTAGACTACAGTAGAATATGAGAAGTTGGCACTGTCACCTCTGTGGGATAACTCTGGACACTATTGTGACCCAGGAACCTCTGGTCTCAGTGAGGTCTCTCTTTAAAGAAGACATTGCACCCACTTTGAAGGATGATGCAGATAAAAAATGGTAGCAAGAGGTTCCTTTACTACAGAGGGGTTTGCTTGCTCCTGGAGCATCATCTTAGTCATGCTGAGAAATAGTTCATAGTTTGGGAGGCCTGGGGCTATGGTCTCTGTCCACCTTCAAGAATTCCATTTGTCAGTGTGGACTAAAACCTCCAGTGACTGAGCAACCATAGCCAGAATCGGGGTACTTTCACATGTGCTTAACCTACCTCTTAACCCCTCTGTGGAATGCAGCATTCATCTGACAACATCAAGTGCAGTAAGAGTGTGTGAGAGACACGTCCTCTGAGCCTGGAAGAACCACCTCCACAATGGGCAACTGGCTTATGGCGAGGGATAGACTAGGCTCTCCACTAGGCTTGTCCACTTCTCTTTATTGTTAGTGAGGTTCCTTCCCTCTTACACTTCGAATTGCTCTGGGATACAGTAGAAACCTAGTTGTATTTCCTGGGCTTGTTTCTAAAGGCTGTCTTGTCTTTCTTACACTAACCTACATTAGTAAAGCATCTTTTCACTGGTGCGTTAGAGCAAGTGGTAGGAGGGGTAGAATTGGCTGGCTCTGTTGTAACCATATGGTAGACAGGGCAGTTCTATTCAAGGTCCTCAGCTTAAGTGGTCAGCATGGAGATTTTCTATTCAAAGTACTTTGAAGTATACTTCATCTGTTTTACAAAGGGGAACATAATACAGTTGTCTGGGGCAATCATGATTTATCAGACTAATAGGGCATTGGAGCATGCTGAGTTAAAGGGCCATGTTTATAGGCCAAAAATTGGAATATGACTCACGGTGATTACATGTTCTTAGAGTATCATTCACTTGAGATAATTCTGGAAAATCTCTAGCCTTATAGTATTCCTCCCGTAGACTTTGGTGCCATCTCCTGCCCAGAAGACACAGTCAGCTTAGTTTGAAGGCAGAAGGTGGCTTTCAAGCCATGCTGAGCATCTGCTTCAGACCCTCCTGTCAGGTGACCACAAAGGTTTCTACTATATCTCAGAGCAATTCGAAGTGTAAGAGGGAAGAACCTCACTAACAATAAAGAGAAGTGGACAAACTTCCACTTGTGAAAGAGAGAGTCTTTTCCAAGGCTGGTTCTCACTTAGGAGCTTGGATTTTTGACTGTGACATTGACTTATTTCTTCAGTGTCCTTTCTTTCAATTCTGATGTGAGCCAGGTGTAGCCTAGTCATTCTCAGTGAGGAGTGCTTTTGTCTCCTCTGAACACTGACAGTGCAGGTATCTGTGGACAGTCTTGGCTTTCCGTTTGGGGCAGGGGTATGTCTAGTGGGCAGAGGCTGAAGGTCCTGCCAGACAGTTCTAGCACAGAGGAAAGTTACCCACAGCCGAGCATGATTCCCCTCAAACTGGCAGAAGTGCCAAGGTTCAGAACATGGCTCGGTGCAGAGCTTTTACTGTTACTCTGCAGTCTCTGCCTTACTGTATTTTTGTTCTCCGTAATTTCTTAGCCTTTTGGATGGTGAGCTTCAAAGCATTGTTCTGTCAGACATTGGTTTAGTTTAAGTAGATTCTGGTGAGGTGATTTGCTAGTGTGAAGAATACAGTTACAGTGATTGCTAGACAGCATAGGTGGCTTTGGGTTGTTTCTGGATTCTTGTCCTCAGAGTAAAAAGCGGTCAGGTCAGTGTGGATGTCACTGTGGTGGCCGACATGCTAAAGAGACTTACCTCAGTCTCTCCTTATCAGCTGCAACTTTTCCTTCCTCACCTGTGATGCTTAGTTTTAGTTCTCCACGTTCCTTAGGGACTCCCTGGAGGAACCTTGTATCCTGTGAATTTGGGCTTGATGGTGAGGCCTCTTCTGCCACTTGTGCAGATAGAAGGGGAGGGGAAAGGGGTGTAGGGACCAGACTGGCAAACATGGTTTCCAAGCAAGCCACCTCATTCCTGCCTTCCCTTTCAGAGGAGAACCCTGATGGTGGCTTCACAGTGCAACAAAGGCTGCTTTTCAGCTTCGTGTCCTGTCAGCTTAGCACTTAATTTTCCAAGGTCTGTCCTCAACACTACAAAAAGGGACAGAGTAAAAGGGGTTCAGCTGCACTGAATGAAGCTCAGGAGTAGAATGAATGCTTAGCATACACAAGGCCCCAGATTTTATCCCTGGTCCCTTCCCTAACCTGCAATATAAGCTGTTTTAAATTGGGGTTTTGTACCAGAGAAAATAAAGATAAAATTCACGTGGTTAATTCACACTCTTGAATGTGTATGTGTATATGTGGTCTGCCTGAGTGTGTAAATATATATTCCATGTTTGGGCATATATATGTGTGTGCACATGAGTGCTCACGGAGGGGTTGGCATCAGGTGTCTTCCTCAGTTGCTTTCCACACTGTCGAGGTGGGATCTAAGTTAAACCCAGAGTTCACTATTATGGCTCATCTGGCAGGCCTGGCTAATGAGCTTACTCCAGGATCCTGCCTCACCTTCAGAGTGCTGCAGTTAAAGGCAGGCTTCAGTACCCGCCTGACGTTCATATAGAGTCTGAAGATTTGAACTCTGATCTTCATGCTTACACAGCAAGCATGTTAGCCACTACACCACCTCCCAGCCCCCAACTACTTCCCCTCAGTTGTGTGTGAGTGTCTAGTTTGTATTCATTTAAAAAAATCAAAGACTGGGAGACAGAAAACTAAGAAATGAGTGCATGTGTGTTGCTGATTTTTTTTTTTAATGGGTTCTATCCTTTGTAAGTATATTCTAAATTGTTGGGCCCCTAGTATGTTAGCAAACTTTAATCTTAGGACAGTGTAAATGCTCATTAATGTTTTAATCTTTTATTTCACTTGTGGTTGACATTGGACATCTCTTTATGTTTTCCATTTATAAATATTTTGGTGAGTACATGCTATTTTTTTTCTAAAATCTGATAGCAACCTTAAGGCCCTTAGCATTTGATTTAGCTATAAGATCTATTCTACTTAAACTGGATACTAATTGTTACTATTTATTGGGCGTGTTAGTCTGAGAACTAAATGGCAGAGTCTCTGGGTAGATATTATTTGGTACTTTTTTGATCACATGGAACCTGATGGAGCAAAGGCATTTACTATCTAGTGTTAAATATTTGTTCAGGAGACGGGCATATGCCTGTTAGGTTTGCAGCTGGATTGTTATTACTTCATGCTTATTACAGAAAACTCAGGCATTACATATAAATGTAAGCATTGCACTCTCAAACACTAATAATAATTATCATTACCAATTGAAGGGGCAGGTGAGTGGACACTTGCTCTGTAAGTATTTAGACATAATAACAACAGACTTGGAACACACTTTCCTCTTGGGCCCAAGGCCTTGGACTCAGTCCTTAGCACCAAAAAATAAAAATAAATAAAAATAAAGGGAAAGTAATAACAAATAATCCTAAATTAATTGATTGTAAAATAAACTGTAAAATTACTGACTTCCTCAAATTTTAAAAATTGAGGTTCAGAATGTAAGTTTTGTCACTAATTTTACTTGTAAGAATTTAAAATATATATATATATATATATAACCAAATTAGAGAGAGTTCATGCTTTGCCCCATTTTGAGTTTGAAAAGACTATAAGATCTTTAACTTGAGCGGTTCAGACTCTGAACTTCCACACTGAGTGAGAAAGCTGTAGGTTTGACCGAGGGGTGGCATAGCTTCACTGTCTCTGCTCTTTCTGTTGAGTATTTGAACTGTTCTATAGAGTTTTGTTTAGAGATAAGTCCCATTATATTCCCCCCACTCCCCAAGGAAGGAAGGAAGGATGGAAATTTGAAAAGCATTAGGCATAACATAAATTAGAAGCGGACTCCCAGGAGACGCAGCACGGAGACCTTGCTTTGTGTGAAGGTATAAGTGAGTATCTCTGAGTCAGGATGGCTATTTGCTAGACCGACCATAAGTGTGCCGACAGGTCCTGAGAACACTGGGTGCTACTGGCACCCCTAGAATGTATAAACAGCTCTGAAAGTTAGCCCAGAGAAAAGTGCACCCTGAAGCTGCTGCTGGCTGTGTGGTAGCTGTTTCATACAGCAGTGGAGACACCAACAGACAGACACCAGGCCAGCGGAGATTCATCAGCGTGGGCCAGCTGTCTGCAGTTGAAGGCTGGTCAGACACACCTTGGAAGAACCAGTCATTTGACATCTTTGCAGCCTGAAAATCAAAGAAAGGAGAATGTTAAGTATATGAAGCAGCCTGGGTTAGAGATGATGCCGTCTCCAGGGGCTCTGTGGCAGCTCCCCGCTTTGTTCAGGTTCAGGTGAAAACATTTTCCCTGGCCATAAGGGAAAAGCCTCAGTGTACAGGCCTCACTGAAACAGCTTTCTTCCCTCTCCCAGTAGGCTCACCTTTATAGTGACAGATGCACTGCTAATCTTGATGTCTCGTTTTGTGGGAAACTTCCTGATTAACTGTGGGGTACTTTTTTTTTTAATTTTTAATTTCCCACCTCACTTGGGAAATTTACCATTTTTTTTCAGTTTGTGGTGTTATTTTAGGATCAGTGGCTTCAAGGGGACAATATTAGTGTCTGTGGTCTCTAACTGTGGATAGGTTTTTACAGAAACTTAATTGGTAGGCAAAGATCCTCTAGGTACAGAATGAACAGTGAGCCTGCATCTTGCCAGTTACCAAATGTGTACCAAAGCCTTGGGCTTCATGGCTTGTTCTGTATAGCTCCTTACCTGTTGATAAACTGAAAGTGCAGCTTTGTGGTGAAGCTAGTGCTAGTTCATTGTGGTCCAGCCTGGGGTGTGCCTTTCTTATTGCCCCTATCCTGGTATTTTTTTTTTGTCAAATTATATCTTCTTTGACTTGAAGCATCTTTGAAAGTTCTGACACAGGGACTCCTGCAGACAGATCTCTGTTGTTCATGCATGGCTTCTGTTTCTACTGCTGCTGCCTGTGCTTTGAGCTGGATTCTTAAGAACCACTATTCCTTTCCGTTAGCTGGTCACATTTCCACGAAGGGAAAAGTGAGAGCATGGGGCAGTTACCCAAGGAACTGGGATTGCACCTAGAGGGTGTCACAGGGATTCATTGCTGGGAAGACACCATGACCATGGCAGCTCTTGTGAAGGAAAGCATTTAACTGGACTGGCTTATAGTGCAGTAGGTTTATTCCATTATCGTCATGGTGGGAAGCATGGCAGCATGCAGGCAAATATGGTACTGGAGAGGTAGTTCAGAGTTCTGTATCTGGATCCACGGGTAGCAGGACAAGAGAGTGACGATGAGTCTGGCTTGATCTTCTGAAACCTCATAGCCCACCCCCCTGTGACACACTTCTTCCAACAAGGTAACACCTACTTCTGCAAGGCTACCTGTCCAATAATGCCACTCCCCTATGAGTCAATGCAGGCACTATCATTAAAACACCACAGAGGAGAAAAGGAAAAATGGTTTAAAGGTGTGGTTAAAAAAACACCTCAAGAGAATGCACTGGCTTTGCTGAGTGTGGTGGTATGTCCCTATAATCCCTGAACGATCCCTGTTTTTTAATCAAATATTTTATATTTCTCTGTGGTTTGCTCTCCTTCCAGGCTGTTGCCTGAAGATGGGGTTTCATGTACACAAAGGGACCCAAGACTTAGATTTAGTATCTTGGGTCTTAGTCACTAGTGGGGAGGAGGCTCTAGGGTGTGATGGCCTCCGCTCACAGAGGCCACTTTGAGGAGCCTCAGATACTTCATGGAGTAAAGGACCATGCTCTTGTAGAAACTATGGATCCCTGGAGAATTGTAATCACAGCTGACTTTTATCTGTGGAGATAACTTTCTACTTTTTCTGTATAAAAATATGTTTTAAGAGAGTAAGGCAAATACAGAACTCTATTTAAAAAGAGCTTGTCTAAAATAAGAATTTGCCAGTAATAATGTCTCCTGTTTTCAAGAATGTGCAGCCTTCTTAGTTCAGGTTCCAAATCTGTTCTTATTCCTAACATGAAGGCCTTAGAGGTAATCCAAAACACTTTCTGTATCCCATATTGTAAATGTTCTTTTTATAGAAAACTAAGAATCCATCAAAAAGAATCAATTTCTTGTGGTATGAAGAAAGTATGCCTTCTCACAAGGAGAAAGGGAGGGAAGGACAGTGAATATGTTTGCTTGTATGGACAGAGCATCACAGGAAGTAACAGACATTAATATATTTCACTGGTTGTCTTTAGAGTAGACCACTGGATAGCTCGAGTTAGATAGCTGAAAGGGGTGTGTGTGTGCACGCGTGCGTGCATGCGTGCATGTGTGTGTGCGCGTGTGCGTGTGTGTTGTGATTTTCATGCTACAGTACATGTGTGAAGGTCGAAGGATAACCTGGAGGAATCTGTTTTCTCCTTCTAACATGTCAGTTCTGAAGAGTAAATTCAGGTCTAAGGCACCTTTGCTTGCTCAGCTATCTTACTGACCTAAGAGACTTTTCTAACGACCTTTTTAATGCCTAGTGAAGTTCCTACTACTGAGTTACTACTGGAGAGTGATTTTCTTGTGGCATTCCACTAATGCTATGTTATTTATGTGTAAAAGTTTTATGTTAGTTTTCAGAAAAGATGGGTTTATTGTAGTATTTTATTTGGTGGCTATCATTGACATAGTTTGGTGTGGAAGAATTGGGAGTATTTTTTTCCTCTCCCTTTAACTCAAGACAGGCAGGCACAGTTGCAGTGTTCTTTAAAGTTTTTGCATTTATAGTAATTGCACTTTTATGCATAGGAAGAAGAAGGAAATACTTCTAAAACACAAAAAAATTCCTGGCTTCAAGAATGTGTTTTATCCTTATCTCCAACCAGTGACCTTATGATTATAGCTCGGGAGCAGAAGGCCGCGTTCCTAGTGCGTAAGTACCCTCTAGTCTCTGCTGCCTCCGTCTCAGGGCAGGTTCAAACAGAAAGTTGACTCAGAAACAGTGGTATTCCTGTTCTGTATTATTACATGGTGGTTCTATAATTTACGTACTACATTTAATATATAAATGGAATATTTCCCTTTCAGGTATGTGTGTGTTGTATGTACACATATATGTGCCTGTGCATGTGTGTGGAGGCCAAAGGTTGCCATTAGGTGTCTTCTGTTGCTCTTCACTCTAGCTTTTGAGACAGGGTCTCCTGCTGAACCTGGAGCTGAAACTGGCTGCCCAGTGGACCCTGAGATCCTCTGTCTCTACCTCCATGACACTGAAGCACCTGGCCCCTTTTGTGTGTGTGTGTGTGTGTGTGTGTGTGTGTGTGTGTGTGTGTGTGTGTGTGATGTGAATGTTAGTGATGGAACTCGAAAGGCAAGAAGTTTATGGTCTGAACCAGCTCCTTAGTCCCAGAACACTTGGTTTTCCTTCTGTGTTGTCACTGATTTAGCTCTCCTGTAATACTTGTGAGGCACTGTTGACCATCACCTAATTCTTGCAAAAGTTACTCAGTTCTGAAAAGGGCTAGAACTGGCCCCTTACAACAGTGAAAAGGAGGCTTGGTGCAGCTTGAAAACTCACAGTACTGTGAAGTTTCACTTGGTTTCTAGGTTTTCAGCTCATATATTTTTGTTGAAGATTAAATGTTAAGATTTGGAGATACACAGATTATTAAAAAAAAAAAAAAACCCTCCTAGAACAAAATAAGATTATATATAAAACGTTTGTGGGTAGTCTTACAGAGAAAATTCATTCCCATGGCATAAATCTAATATAAAACCTTCCCCTGCCATTTGAAAATAAAAGTAGTCTTATAAGTAAAGTCGGTAAGATGGCCCATGAGCATGCGCAACTCTATTCTGCAGGAACTCTGAATAGAGCAGTAAGTTGTGGGTTAAACTAGAGGAAGGAGAGACTAAAGGCTGGGAGACCAGACAGTCTTACAAAATGCTTTTACAGATTAAAAACATTATGTATTGCCTATAATACATATCCAAATCAATCCTACAGAATTTTTTATCCTACAATTTTATATCCTACTTTTTAAAGTGGAAAGATGAAAATCTATAAGTAAGTTAGTGGTTTTATTTTATCTTTTATTATTTTTTCCAGCAAAATGGAAGCACAGTGATAAAGGGAAGGAAGAAATGCAGTTTGCTGTTGGTTGGAGTGGCTCCGTAAGTGCGGAGGAAGGGTAGGTGCGAGCTTACTTGTTTGTTCCTTGTGTGATAAGTGTATGAACTGGATTTATTTGTAAATACATCAGTTTTATTGCTTATAGACTTTGTGTGTGTGTGTGTGTGTGTGTGTGAGTATTTTTTGTATGAGAGAGAGAAAGAGAGAGTGTGTGTGTGTATCCATATCCATCCCAACTTTACTGGTTGTAGAGAACTATTTGGTTAACAGATTCTGTTTTATTGCTCTTATGAGTTTTTTATAAACTAATAAGAAAAATATTTTTAAAGATTTATTTAATTTTCCATGTATTAATGTTTTGCCTGCATGTGTGTATGAGCACAGGTACATGTCTGGTACCCTCAGAGGTCAAATGAGGGTGTTAGATCACTGGAGAAACAAGGAAAAGACTCACTTTACATCTTGAGAACCCAGCATGGTCTGTGGGGCTGCTTGCACAGCTTATGTTGGTTTGATGGTTTAAACAAAGTCAGTAAGAAGTGTTTAGATTTCAAATCTTTTTCTCTGAGCCCCTAACAATATTTTAAGTTTACAAATTAGGGAAAAAATGATTTTAGGGAACAACCCTCATATGTCCTTATGTTAATGGAGGATGGAGAGGTAGCTTAGTAAGACCAGCTGTTGCTTCGGCAAAGGATCCAAGTTCAGTTACTCCAGTTCTAGAGGATACCTTCTTCTAAAACCTCAGGTACCAGGCACACACACGTGGTGCACATGATACTTGTAGACAGAGCACTCGTATACATAAAATAAACAAATTCTTTAAAAAATAAATAGCTTATTACGTCAGTGTATGTAAAATGTAAATGGAGAGTCCAACCAGGTGGAATGTAGTAAGTTCCTAAACTAAAGAACTCACAGAAATCCAGTGTGCTGGCTCCTTCTGCTCTGCACCAGCCTTAGACAGGGAGACGACAGGGTGGCTCTTAACTGCAGAAGACAGGCATGCTGGGAAATGGGTGCCTGGCAACCATTTGAGATTTTCTAGGTTTTCTGTACAGTGATTTATATAAAGCTTGGCTTTGTTTCATGTCAATACCAAATTAAAAAAAAAATTGCCTTTTGCTATGTTATATGTATGGATTTACTGTTTTATGTCAAATAAAAATAGTTCACAGTGTCTTAGTCAGGGTTTCTACTGCTGCAATGAAACACCATGACCAAGAAGCAAACTGGGGAGGAAAGGGTTTATTCAGCTTACACTTCCACATTGTTGTTCATCATCAAAGGAAGTCAGGGCAGGAACTCACACAGGGCAGGAACCTGGAGGCAGGCGCTGAGGCAGAGGCCATGGAGGGGTGCCACTTCCCCTGGCGTGCTCAGCTTGCTTTCTTATAGAACCCAGGACTACCAACTCAGGGATGGCACCCCTTGATCATTGGTTGAGAAAATGCCTTACATCTGGATCTCATTGAGGCATTTCCTCAAGGGAGGCTCCTTTCTCTATGATAACTACTCCAGCTTGTATCAAGATGAGACACAAAACTAGCCAGTACACACTGGATATGTAATTAGTCCAGGTATGGTGGTACACACCTTAATCCCCAGCACTCAGAAAGCAAAGGTAAATGAATTTCTCCTGAGTTCCAGGCCAGTCTGGTCTATGTCGTGAATGTCAGGCCAGCCAGTGCTGCGTAGTAAGACTGCCCCTCCCCCTCTTTCTCTCTTCCTTTTCCATCCCCACCTTATTGCTAAGCACAGTGACTAAGCTCATGATTTTGCTTTTGTTTCTGTCTGTAGGGAGTATGTAACCAGTGCTCTGTGCATCCCACTGGCAAGTCAGAAGAGGTAAGGATGAGACAGGCTTCTGTTTCTTCTGTTTTGATGGCTGAGCCATTACAATCATCAATTTTATTTGTGACAGGAGTTCCACTGGGCGCCCTGACTGGACCTGCATTGTGGTGGGCTTTACATCTGGTTATGTGCGGTTCTACACTGAGGTGAGTTGGGTTTCCAGTAGCAGACAGCTAGCAACTACAGTGCTGTGCATCCCATCATACTGTTCTGTGACTTCATTACCAAGAATGCCGGTGCAAATCTAAGGAGTCTTAATATGAATCTCTAGAGATGTGTAGCTTGACTCTTTGGCAGTGGTTCTCAACTTTCCTAATGCAGTTGCTACTTCATATCTGTAATTTTCTACTGTTAAGAATCAATGTAAATATCTGGTTTTTGATGGTCTCAGGCTGCCCCTGTGCTGCCCAAAGGGGTCTTGACCCACAGGTTGAGAACCACTGCTTTATGGGGTGGGAATGGGACAAGTGAGGAACTATCTGTAGAAGAAACAAGAGAGGCTACACACTGGAAAAGAGGACCGGGCATTCTTGGCAGACTGTAGGTAGGAGGGTGGCACTATAGAGAAAATCAGCAAGGCCCCCTGTGCTTGTTTCTAGAGTGGAGTGCTTTTGCTTGCACAACTTTTGAATGAGGACAAAGTGCTTCAGCTTAAATGCAGGACCTATGAAATCCCAAGACACCCTGGAGTGACTGAGCAGGTAATGTACAAATTATGCTCTTTACCTTGTAATAGTGTAAAGTGGCAGGGCTGGAGAGAGGGCTCAGCAGTTAAGAGCACTGGATGCTCTTGTAGAGGACCCAGATTCATTCCCCAGAACACACTTGGGTGACTCAAAACCATTTGTCACTTCTGTTCTAGGGGATATGACACCCTCTTCTGCCCTCCTCAGACACTAGGCCCTTGTGATGCATAGACATTCATGCAGATAAAATATCCGTTCAGTTAGGAAGAAAGTAACAATGTCATTTTTTTGAAGCAATTTCCTTTGCTCTTTTGTTGGAAAATTAAGAGATTTGTTTTATAACACAGTTAGCTGAGCTGGCTTATTATCAAGAGATAATTGGTTGCTAAATTGAATACCAGTCTTCGTGTTTTATAAATGCAATTTTGTATTAAGATGATCATCTTAGTTGGTCTTCTATTGCTGTAGAGACACCAACACCATGGCAACTCTTATAAAGGAAAACATTTACCTTGGGGCTGGCTTACAGTTTCAGAGGTTTAGTCTAGTATTGTCATAGTGGGAAGCATGGTGGCATTCAGGCAGACATGGTGCTGGCAGACATGGAAAGGTAACTAAGTGTTCTACATCCAAATCAGCAGGAAGATGGAGAGACACTGGGCCTGGTTTGAGCATTTGAAACAACAATACCCACACCCCAAGTGACACAATTTCTCCAACAAGGTCACACCTACTCCAAGTCCACACCTCCTAATGGTGCCACTCTCTGGTGACCAAGCATTCAAATCTATGAACCTAAAGAGGTTATAGATATATACAGATACATACTGTATGAATACATGGACTTAAATTGCATAATAAATTACAGAGGTTATAAAAAAAAAAGAAACTAGATTTTGTCTGTCAGCATCTAAGAATGAATTAATAACATAACTAATTGTTCATGCAGTTGAAATAAGGTACCTGCTTAGAGAAAGGGTGAGCTATGACTGCTGAAGAGGAAGAATCCCATGGGGTGAGATTTGCTGTGAGCCTTGGAAAACGGGCATACAATTTAACTGGTCAGTTGGAAAAAGAGAAGGCTAAATCTCTAGTAGTTAGGAGAAAAGTGAGGAAAGGTTTAAGTGTAGGACTTTGTACATGGTAACAGAGAAATGCATTAGAAAGCCAAGAGGCTGGTTGATAAGCAGAGCAAGCTAAGTTTGCATGAAGTAAAAATGAAGCAAACTTCAGAAGTGACACAGAAGGTTAGAGAAGTTCTGAGAGAAGGAGATGGCGCAGCCACAGGCTGCTGCAGCTAGAAGGGACTGGACTCAGGGAGGGTAGCTGTGGGGTCTGATTGTTGTTTTGGAGTTCGGTGTTTTCTTGTGTGGCTCATGCTGTTCTAGAATCCCCAGTCCTCTCCCTAGTGTTGTGATTATAGGTGTATCTCATCTTGCCTTGGTTGAAGTTGGATTTTTAAAAATTACTGAGGCAGGAGATTGTGACAAAAAAACAAAATTAAATCTTATCTCTGTGATTACTAAAATGGAAAAAAAAAAAAAAGGATTTCGATGAAGCTTAAGTGACAGAATGCCTGCCTAGCGTATGAGGCTTGAGTTGAGTCCTCAGCACTGTAACAGGATTAGTTAGTTAGTTAATGTAGCGTTGATTACAGGCAATCACACTCAGTATTGTAATATAGGTCAATTGTGTGCACATTTGTTTGGGAATGAGTATTGGGACAGGCCTCTGGTTTCAAGTGAACATCTGTGAGGTGTTTTATTTGTTTGTTTGCTTTTTGTTGCTGTTCTGTTTTGTTTTGTTTGACACCGAGTCTCTCTACGTGGTCCTGGCTGTCCTAAAACCAGATTGGCCTTGAACTCACAGAGATTTGCCTGTCTCTGTCTCTTGAGTGCTAGAATCCTAGGCATGTGCCACCACATTCGGCCAGCTTCTGTTTTTAACACTTGACTTACATCTTCATAATGGGTATTTCTTATGAGCTGAAACAAAATTTTTATTATTCTGAAACCATTTCCAGTACATTTAAAAGCTATATTTGAGAGGAAGTCAAGTCTTTGGCCAGAAGGAGTTCTGAAGTTAGCTCCTGCTTCCTTTTGCTGATTTTTTTTTTCCAGATTGTTCTGTTTCCGAGTTTACCGTTTAGTCATAGCATTTAACTAAATATGATTCTCAGTGTTTTTTAAAGAGGAAGATGTTATAAGAAAAGTTTTTTTTATTTCCACCCAGAATGAAGAGCTGAGCATCTTGTATCCTGCTGCCATTGTGACTATTGATGGATTTAGTCTCTTTCAGTCTCTCCGAGCTTGTCGAAACCAGGTGGCAAAAGGTAATTTTTTGGCAAGAAGTGTGCAAGTTCTGGTGATGATAGTTCTATTCGGTGTAGCCTCCTCCTCACACAAGCAAGGTGTCTCCTGCAGGGTGGATTGTTCATAAGCAGGGGCCGGAGCCTCTGCTGCTGAGGTATTGTGAGTGAGTGTGGTAGCTGGAGAGCAGCAGGCTCTCTTCAGTTAACTCAGCAACATAGCTTGGCTGGGTGAGGATTTGATGCAGCCAGTAAACCTCTCCCTAGGAGAGAAGCCATGGGATCCGTGCACTAAGATCCTCTGGCTCCATCACCTCCCACTCACTGAGAATAGAGGCGCCAGTATGTGCTAACACATTCCCTCTCAGGGGGAGAGAGCCCAGCAGCTCAGCTTGGCCTCTTTATTAGAAATACTTGTCAATCAAAAGATGCTAGAAGTCTAAGCTGCATGTATGAGGACTTCATTATTAGAGGTGAAAACTGCATGGAGATAATCAAGAAGCCTCATTGTGGTGATGGCAGAGTAAGTGCAGAGGCTAGGGTCAGCAGCAAGGGTGTTCCCTCAGCACCCCTACATGTTCGCTCGCTCGCTCGCTCCCTCCCTCCCTCCCTGCAAGACAGGTCCATCACCAAGCCTGGAGCTCACTGGTTGAGCAAGATTAGCTGCCAGTGACCTCAGGGATCTGCCAGTCTTCATCTTCTGCCCGCCAGCAGTGTCATGGGCTCCCTGTAGGTACCACACTGGTTTTTACATGGCTGCTGGAGTTCTGGACACAGGTCCTTGTAATGTGTGGGATACTAATGGAGCCATCTTGCCAGCCCCCTGAGAACAGCATCCATAGATGTGTTTGCTGCTTATCAACAATAAGGATAAAATTCCAAGTCTAAATTTCCATAAAGTACAAAACAAGCAGTTCCTTCTGGAGGGGAAGTAAGCCTTCATATGGCCTGTTTGGACAGGTTGTCTCAGCAGGTTGTGATGGGGAAATTCTCAAGTCTTAGTTTTATGGTTCTTTTCAGTAGTCCATACTTTTTTCCTTACATCAGCATACTTTGAATTTTTATACCTATTTTCATTATCTTTTAAACTGTTTCAGTTTCGCCCATTATGGCTTCATTATTTTCAGTTTGGTGAGATAATCACCATTTTGGGGGTCCAAGGAAGAAGATAGACTGTGGTATGTGACCCTGTGCTATTCCAAATAAGTAAATAACCATTTATATATTTATTAAAAGAGAATGACCATTCTCTTTTGTTGGTAAGATTTCTAATAATAAACTAGGAGAGGTAATTGAGAAAATTCTGTCAATGGTATTGTTGGCATTTGTTTTTGAACCTCAGTCACCATTTATTTGTTTAAGGATATAATGTATATTCTTATATGTATAAGAGTATAACAAAGTCTAGCCTATTTGCCATGTCAGGTAGGTCAGGTGGATCAATAGGTACCTCAAACCTCTCTAAACGCATTGGTTTACTGTGGGTAGGGTGGCTGGAAATGCAGAAAGTTCCTCCATGAAGGCCACAAGACTGCAGGCCCCAATAACCCGAGAAAGTCCTTGGGTTTCCAAAACAGCTTTATTGGTATGACAGATGATAGTTGAATCTGGATGTCCACACCCCTCCCCACACACCCTGTGAAACTCAGGACAGACCTGAGTTAAATAGGGAGGGAGAAAGGGGGGAGGGTCTGGGGAAGAATGCTTAATTGGCTATGCCCTCTGGCCTTCAGGGATTGCATTAGTATGTAAATCTCTTGAGGCCGAGGCCTGTGGTCACACCCTCTGCCTGTGCTCTTTGGGAGGGGCTGCATTGTCCTATGTGACTGAACAGTGTACATTAATGGAGTTCGAGGCCATGTGTTAGGAGCCTAGATTCTGGGAGCACAGCAGAATAAATGCCTGTCCCTTGCAGGGTCTCTAGGCTACTTCTAGCCAGCGCTTCTACCGAAAACCAAGACTCCTTTCACGGCCCTACAGTTTACAAAATGATCTGGAAGCCAATACTTGAAGTTTGCTGCTGGACAGCTGAAGGCTTACAGGCTTATGCAAGTTTGTCTACCACAGTCAAAGCCTGATGCTCGCTTAGGACCAGCTACAAGGGTCTTTTGACGGTTGTGGTTTTGTGTGCATTGCTATGGCATGAATAAATCTCATCATATTCCTTTTTTATTACTGTGCTTCATTATTAGTTGACATTTTAGAACAGTAAATATAAATTAGATGCCTTTTAGATAAAATGCTATTCTATCCATTGTAATTGGATTGTCTGATCTTTTTGACAGCTGCAGCATCAGGCAATGAGAACATACAACCACCACCGTTAGCTTATAAGAAATGGGGTCTTCAAGATATTGACACCATTATCGATCATGCTAGTATTGGTAAGTATTGCTGGTTCTATTTTTATTTTTATTCTTATACTTTTTTATTGAAGCATCTAATTTATTAGAAACCGACATTAATTCTTTTTTTTTTTTCTTGTTTTGTTTTTTTGGGGGTTTTTTTGAGACAGGGTTTCTCTGTGTAGCCCTGGCTGTCCTGGAACTCACTCTGTAGACCAGGCTGGCCTCGAACTCAGAAATCAGCCTGCCTCTGCCTCCCAAGTGCTGGGATTAAAGGCGTGTGCCACCACTGCCTGGTCTGACATTAATTCTTATGTGAAAAAGAAATCTACTGCCTTTAGTGAGACACTGGGAAGTTAATTTCAGCTTTTCTCAGCGAAGCCTGTGTCTTTAAGATAGAGTAGCAGAGTTGATGTTCTTTGTCTATGACATTCTGATTCTTATAATGACCTTACAGATCAGTCTTCTAAAATGTAACTTGTGGATAACAGAAAATATATAAGGCAGGTTTCTTCCCATGAGAGTATTTGACGGATTATTGTGTAATTCAAAATGTAAACATCAAAGACTGGGCATGGTGATACATACCTGTCTTCTCAGGATTTGGGAGACCAGATAGAAGAAGGATTGGAGTTTGAAGCCAGACTGTGTTATAGAACATGATTCTGTCTGTCATTTTTATGAAGTGCAAGACTAGTTGAAAGGTATACTGAAGAGTAGAGTAACTGTAGTAGGCCCCAAGGAGGAAGTCAAAGGCACTGAGCAACCTGACTGAATCTGACAGGAAAAGAACAAGCTCTCTAGCCAGTGCACACACTGGCCTGGGGTGAGTTGCAGAGTCTGCTGGAGAAGCAGTGAAGGCCAGGGGAGCTGGTAAGAGTGAGGCCAGGGACACAGACAGGGACCTAGCCTTGAAGCCCTCCTGTCCTTATACAGGAATGGGCCATCTCAGCCGTGTCAAGAACCACTAAGTTCTCAGCAATAGTCTCCTCACATTGCTTGTTAGGAAAAACCACTTTGAAAACAGTTTAGAGACTGGGAGTAGTCTCTAATAGTCTAATGGTCACTATTAGGAGAAGCTGCATATGTTTGTACATGTTTATAATTCCAGCTGTTGTAGGAATATAGCAAATTCAAGGCCAGCGTGGGCAATGTGGCCATACGCCGTAAACAAAGAAAGAAAGGAAACACTAATGAGGAGACTGTTCTAATCTTAGAAGTAATGGGTTTCTGAATTAAGGTGGTAAAAGTGAAAATAGAAAGAGCAGTACTATCTTAAAATATTTTCCATTGTTGTAATATATGTTAAAAATTTGAACAATGACTGGGCAGTAGTGGTACACAACCTTTATCCCAGCATGTGGGAGGCAGAGGCAGGAGAATCTCTCTAAGTTGGAAGCCAGCCTGGTCTACAAGTGAGTTCCAGGACAACCAAGGCTACACAGAGAAACCATCTTGCCTGGGAGCAAGATGACTTTTCCTCAGGGTACAGCCAGCTTTCAGGGAAGGAGCCTTTCTCTCTCTGGTCTCCTGATGGAACTCCTGTTGTCTGAATTCAGCCAGAAGTCAGCAGGAACTGTCGAAAGAAAGCCTGCTCTAGGGAAGGCAGGAGTTATGTGGTGGGCTGGCAGAAGGTGTCTGGCACACAGGCCTGCTGATGCTGTCTGCATAGTCCTGGATACCATTCTTGTGTGGAATACTCTGTTTTATGTATGTAATGGGTGGAGTACTCTGTCGGTAAACACTTCAGTGTGTCTTCAGGTTTTTTGCTAAGAGAAATATTAACATACAATTTCCAAAGTGTTGAGTTCAGCCCAGGGTCTCCTCCCTGCTCTGCTAATTAGACTTTGGAACATTGAAGCTGGCTGGGGAAAATGATTGGATAGAAAACATTATTCTATTCATTTACTCCCCAGCCTACACATGAAAACAATAATGGTACAATAAACTTTATTTTATCTACATCTTTACATAAAGGTCTTAATTAACTCAATCAATCAATAAATACCTATTATTCCCTAGGAACTAGTGCTGGTACTGGCAGCACGGCAGTCCAGACGCCGGCCTGAGAAAGCTTATGTTCTGCTGATAGAGATAGACAGGAACTACAAGTAGATGTGGTGCTGCCGAAGCACCAGCAGGCATCGTAGAGGAGATCAGCAGGCAGAGACTTTAACTGGGCTAGAGCATCGATTCTAACGTGGGATTGAACAGCCCTTTCACAGGGTCTGCTCACATCGCAGATATCTTGCACATCAGAATTTACATTACGATTCATAATGGTAGCAAAATGGCAGTTATGAAGTAGCAGTGAAAATAATTTTACGGTTATGGTCACCACAACATGAGGAACTGTGTTAAAGGGTCATAGTGTAAGGGAAGTTGAGGACCAGTGCTCTGGAGTAAAGAAGTGTGGACATAGATGCTAAGGACGGGCCTCTCCAGAGAACCGAGCTGGACTGAGACAGGAAGGGTGAGGAGGAGCCAGCTATGGGAAACTTTTTAGCAAAGCATCCTCAGCAGAGGACAAACTGACTGTCAGCCTGGGCACCCCAAAGACCTCAGGGGACTTGGGAACAAGGCAGGTCAGTGTGCCTGACAGAGTGTGTATGAGAAGGGAAGGCAGGTTGGACTCATACAGGAGGGTCAGAGCTGAAGGCAAGGAAGGTGAATTTTATTCTGAATTTGTGGTTTCTAAGGCAGCCCGGCCTATGGAGAGAGGGCCTGTCTCAAACAAGACCAAAAAACACCCCTTGGGTGCTCTTTAGAAAGGCGTGGGAAAGGAAGTGAAGCCGCCTAGTGTTGTGGTAGTTCAGACATGTGAGAGTATGGACTTAGAGCATGTTATCGACATTTGTCATACAGTTGCTCAGGTCTGCATTTGAGAAATGAGAAAGGGGATTCAAGGACTCACCTCCAGTCTTTCCCTAAGTGACGGAATCACAGGCGGTGCCTTCACTGTTGAAGCACTGTGAAGCAGCTGTGTGGAGGAGCAGATTCACTGAAAGGAGAATAAGGAAGATCCTTAAGGGGGGCAAATCACGCAGGTCACAAGCTATGTTTTGCATGTTGATTTCTGGCACATTCCAGTAGAGCATCAAGTGGGCAGCTAGAGGTGGTCTGAGGCTCGGAGGCAGTGGGATGACTGCACAGACAGAGGTCGTGGTTCAAGAGAGGGTGGTTCTCTGGACCTGGCAGCCTGGAGCTCCTTATTACCTTATTCTGAGCAGCTGGGGGAGACAGGTGAGCACAGGAGCCAGGCTGGGGTGGGTTTGCCTCACAATAAATGTTTCCATGTCCTATTTTCAAACAACAAGAAGTAAAATTGCAGTATGTCTACTTTCCATCCCCAGCTGGTCCTGGTCAGTTCTGTGAGCTGCACATTCTTTTCTTCTTTAAGCTCCATGTCTGAATATTTCTGCTGGATGTACAAACTTGGCATCCCATATTCAGTTACTGATTTTCTCTCCTGATACTTGCTGCTCTTTTCTTGCTCTTCACCTGCTCCCCCTTCGCCCAGTTGCACGCTGGGCCTTTGCCTGCTCTGCTGCTTGGGCCCTTGCCTCCTAGCCTCTCTCACTGCATCCTATTGTGCCGATCTGGCTCCTCAGAGCAGCTGGAGCCTTCTGCAGACACTGGGATTGCTGCTTCCCTGCCTGGAACAGTGACCCCCTAGCCACTCAGTCTTCCCTCAGTGCGAGCCCCTGTTTACATGTCACACTGTCAAGGAGGTCCTCATAGATACGGAAGGAGATGTGGAAGTCTTGCAGTGAGCTTGACCTTATGGAGATTTATGTGCAGAGGGAACCCACTGTTTCACAGTTTGGAAAGGACTTGTGTTCAGGGAAAACCTTCAGCAAGATTATAACCCCAGTGGGAAAATCTCAGCTAAGGCACTAGAATTATAGATGAACATTTTCTCAGCCATGAGTAAAATTTACATCACTTGTAATGAAGAGTGAATATGAAGTGGCTCTTGGCAGGATGAGAGAGGAAGAGGGTCCTCTGTAAGCTGTCTCACCCTGTATGCCTGAAGCACAGCTTTATAGCTTGTTACAATAGAGAGCCTGGGGGCTGGAGGGATGGCTCAGCGGTTAAGAACACTGACTGTTCTTCCAGAGGTCCTGAGTTCAATTCCCAGCAACCACATGGTGGCTCACAACCATCTGTAATGGGATCTGATGCCTTCTGGTGTGTCTGAAGACAGCAACAGTGTTCTCACATACATAAAATAAATAATAAATCTTTAAAAAAAAAAAAAAAAAAAAAAAAAAAAAAAGACAGTGCTCCTCTAGATTCAGCAGCCAACCACATAGGGCAGTGCGTAGGTCTAAAGAACTTAGTGCTGCTGTAGAGACCAGGCTAGCCACATCTGACTGGGACACAGTCTAGTTTGTTTAGCGTATGCTTGCAAAGGACTGGGAGTCGGGAAGCACTCAGACAGCGGGGTGGGCCTTGTGTGAACAGTTGTTTCTTTCAAGAGCAGAAACTTGAGGTACTCCAAGGTTAAGGTTTCCTCTGAAGAGCAGGTGGAGTAAGATTGGTGCCAGGGCTTCAGGAGGGGCTGGAATGGAACCGTGGATCTGAGCTGGATGGGATGGGACGGGTAGGAAACCCAAGTGGTGCTTGGTAAGTTGAGGACAGATAGCAAGGTGGTGAGTTGAAACCTTTGGTAAAAGTAGCATCGCTGCAGGGAGTATGAAAGTAATAGAGGTGGAAACAGGCTGAGCTTGCAAGTTGGGTGCTTTTAATATTTATCAGCACCTCTTTCTTTCTTTCTTTCTTTTTTTTTTTTTGGTTTTGGTTTTGGTTTTGGTTTTGGTTTTTGGCTGGCCTCGAACTCAGAAATCCACCTGCCTCTGCCTCCCAAGCGCTGGGATTAAAGGCCTGCGCCACTACTTTCTAATGTGGATATTTGTACTTTTGGAAATTACTTGTGACTTAAAACTAAGTAGCCTCTTAAAACACAAGTAAAATAATAGTTTAAATGAAGCCATTTTAATGTATTCAAACTAGATTTTATACTCTTTTTCTTTTAATTATAAGGTATTATGACTCTGTCGCCGTTTGATCAAATGAAGACTGCTTCCAATATAGGTGGATTTAATGCGGCAATTAAAAACAGCCCGCCTGCCATGTCTCAATACATCACTGTGGGCTCCAGTCCATTCACTGGCTTCTTCTATGCTCTAGAGGTAGGAACTTCATCATGAGTAGAGCCACTCGGAACTGTTTAATTTGCCTAAAAATCAGATATAGTAACATAGCCTTTAGAAAGATTAGATTTGTAAGTTTCATCTAAAGCTAAAATTAATCACGTTTCTTCTAAAGAATTTTTTATAATTAAAAAAATTGCTTTGTATAAAAGTGTTTGTGTGGAGTGTGTGCATATATATGTGTGAGAGACAGAGAGTGTGTTTGTGTGTGTGTGTGTCTCACTGACTGCAGGCATGTGTTCTGAGTGTGTATGAGTCAGAGGATAACTTTGGAAGCTTGCTCTTCCCTTCTACCTTGTAGCTGGCCTTCCAGGCCCAGCTCCCAGCTCCCTTGTGGGAGTGCCGCCATTGCTGATGCACACTGCCACATCTGGCTGCTCTGTGTAGCTGTGGTGATTGAACTCAGGTAACCAGGCTTATGTGTGTGCACTTTTACTCACTGTGCCATGTCACCAGTCCAAGCTTCTCCTAAATTATTTAGATTAAGTGAAAAGCTTTTAGGATCAGGGCAGAGCATTGGGGGTGTACTTCACTTGGTAGAGCACTTGAAGCGCATCTGAAGCTGAGTTTGATCTCCAGCAACATGTAAGAGATGTATGTGGTGGTGTATACTTGTAATACTAGCACTGGGAGAGGTGGAGGCAGAAGGATCAGAAGTTCAAGGTCATTCTCTACTACCTAGCAAGTTTGAAGCTAGCCTGGGCTACATGAGGCATTGTTCCCTGCTCCCCACGGGTAGGGGTGTGTGTCTGTGTGTGTGTGTGCGCGTGTGCGTGTATGTGTGTATCAGCAACAAAACACCCAAGGTAAAACCAATAAATCGTGGTCTCTGAAGCCCTGAGGTCTTTGACAGCCGAGCTTTGTTTAAATATTGGTGCCACTGCTAGCTGTTAATTGTGTCAGCCTCCAGGGATTAGAATAAATGAGGAAGTGCGACACAGAGCAAGCTGCCCATTATCGTTGATACAGTCTTTGAAAACTGTGTCCTAAAATAGAGAAAAGTTAGGTGTTACATTCTGAAGCACTTCTCACTTAAAAAATAGCCTTCTCTGGAAGGGCTGAACTATCTTTTCCTTTTATACAAATATATATTTACTTTTTAAAAAAGCAAGCGAAGGGGCAGTTTTGTACAGCTGGGGAATCCGCAGCACAGCTAGACAATGCCGTTGTCTTACTGGCCTTGGTTTTCATTATGCTACTGCAGTTTAAAGAGAAACCTTAAAAGTTGGCTCTAGGCCAGCAGCAGCTGAGCACAGTGGAAGTTCTTGCTTCCCAGTGTGTTAGTTTGCATTGCTGAGGCCAAAGTACTTGACAGGAGCAACTTGTGCCTCTAGTGGGTTTTATTTTAAGTCCTCGAGTTAGTTGTACTTTTTTGCTGCTACTGAGGTTGACACTTCCTCGAAGAGCTCCTGGTGCAGACGTTGGAACCTGCATCTTTATGTAAGGCTCCTCTAGAAACAGGTTTCATCCATGTTCTCTCTGCGTGTCTGGTTTGCAGGGAAGCACTCAGCCTCTGTTGTCTCACGTTGCGCTCGCTGTTGCAAGTAAGCTGACTTCCGCCCTCTTCAGTGCCGCCAGGTAATGCATTTTAACTTGATCTGACTTGGATTTGGCTTGATTGTGCCTAGATTTTGATACTGTGCTCTGAGACCCTTGAAGCTAGTATTCACCTGTGTCTCCTCTCCTCAGTGGTTGGCTTGGTTGGAAAAGCAAGCACGAAGAAGAAACTGTCCAGAAACAGAAGCCCAAGATGGAGCCAGCCACCCCACTAGCTGTGAGGCAAGTCAGCCATGCTTTTCTCACAGGGTGCTTTGAGCAGCCTGTTATGGTTACATTCACCTGGGGCCCTCGGCTGATTTTCTCCGACTTTCTGTGACTCTGGGCTTCTGAAATTTTCTCCTTGTGTGGGATTCTGTTCTCAGCTAGAACAAGAGTCCCCTGAGGAGGATGAGTCTTCAGAATGCCGGCTAGGAGGGCCTTCCTGTCTTACTACTGTAGAACAGATCAGTGTCTGAAGAGTGCAGGTTTTTTTGTTTGTTTGTTTGGTTGGTTGGTTGGTTGGTTTTTTTGGGTTTTGTTTTTGTTTTTGTTTTTTTGTTTTTTTTTTTTTTGTTTTTTTTTTTTTGTTGTTATTACTTGTTTGGCCTTCTCTTTAAATGTTGCTCATTACCTGATATAAAATACCACCATAAAGGAAGTAATAGCTGGGCGGTGGTGGCGCACACCTTTAATCCCAGCACTTGGGAGGCAGAGGCAGGTGGATTTCTGAGTTCAAGGCCAGCCTGGTCTACCGAGTGAGTTCCAGGACAGCCAAACGCTATACAGAGAAACCCTGTCTCGAAAAACCAAAAAAAAAAAAAAGGAAGTAATATTCCAAATTCTCTTTCTAAAGATGTTCTTCTAAAGATGGAGAAAGCAGACTAACAAAACTGTTAGTAAAATCAGTTTTTTTTGAGATTTGTAGGTTTGGATTCATTACTCACTAAACAGAGGTTACCGTCCCTTTTCTTCTTGGCAGTTCTGAGACACGACACCCCCCCTCCCCCCAGCATGTGGGCCAAGCACTGCACTGCTGAACTGTGTCCTATCCTTTCCTGCTACTCCGTGCTATAACACGCCTGAATTCTGAATTCACTCAGCCATCTGAAGTTGGTCAGATGGCCTTTTGTGTGTCACATCTACGTGACAGAGTTTGAGCACTTGCGCTGAAGGCCTTCTGTGCGAGCTCCTTCCAGATCACTCCCTGGTTGCCTCTGCTGCACTGACTCACATAAACTGCTTACAGGCAGATAGCACACCCTCAGGAACTCTTTAGAAAAAGAAAGTTCTTACTTTAGGCAGCAGCTTACTTGTTTTTGTGTTATTGAAGTCAAAATATTTGACAAAAACAACTTAAAGCAGGAAACATTTATAATGGTTCACAGTTCCAAAAGGGTTCCGTCTGTTGTTGTCAGTTGGTCCATGTTCTTGAACAGACTGTCATTACAGTGGGAACTCATGGCCAAGGAGAGCCATTAATCTCTTAAGTCCAGAAAGATGGGATCCAGGAAAAGGCCAGAGGCTTCCATAAGGCTTTCAGGGACATACCTCAGTGACCTACAGCTTTCAGTTAGGTGTCCCTTTCAGATTTTTCACAACCTCCCCAATAATGCCCTCATATTAGAGAACTATCAAAGGATTCATCTGTTCAAGGTCAGAGCCCTCACCTAATCTGGAGTCACACTACAGACACTCCAGGAGTGTGCCTTGTGAGTGTCCTAGGCATTTCTCACAGCTCCTCACCATACCAGACATGAGAGTTAACCCTCACAGGTAGACACATTAGTGTCAGCAAGGTGTGCGCTCCAACACAGAGCAGAAGACGCCTGTGCTGGGACAGAGTGTCCCACAGTGCAGTTGATTGTCCTGTTTTCTGTCACAAGACTCTTACTCAAAACCAGAAAAGACAGGGTAGTGCTGGGGGAATGTTTCTTCTCTGCATTTTATGTTATAAATATAAAAGATAATGGAGTATTAATCCAGGCAAGGTTTGTATGTTTTCTATTTAGAAATAGACACAGTTTATTTTATGTATGCATTTTATTATCCTACATTCCTAGCTTTCAATGTGATTTTAGCTTTTATTTGTTTATTTTTTTAATGACAGATTTGGACTTCCGGATTCTAGACGCCATGGAGAAAGCATATGCCTGTCTCCTTGTAACACCCTGGCAGCAGTCACAGATGATTTTGGCAGAGTTATCTTGTTGGACGTAGCCCGAGGAATTGCAATTCGGATGTGGAAAGGTACTTCCCTATAGAAATGGAGAAAAAGTTGCCTTACTTTTTACCTCAGTAGTTGAGGGACTTCATTATCCTTTAGCTTTTGGTTGGTAACAGAATTCAGTCCCCTGACTTTTCCTTCTACTATCAACTCAAGTTGGTACCATTTGACTAGTAGTTAGTTGATACATCATCAGTTAAAGCACTGGCTCTTTGTTTGGTTAGTATGACTTGGTTGTTTGTGCTGCTGGGTTCGCACCCAGGGCCTTGCACATGCTCCCACTGGACTCTCTCTTCTCATTACAGGCACGCTCAGCCCCTCCTCCCCTTGCACTTCCAGTCAAATTTGTCACTCTTGGGTTCTTGACCCTGTCACATGCCTTTCCTTCATGAGACTACTGTTGCTGCTGGCATTGCTGTTTGTGTTCTCCAGCTGCTTCAGTCACTTGTCATTTCCACGAGTATTAGTTATAAGACGGCCACCCCAAACAAAACAGCCTCAGCTCTTTGCATATTTCCTGTGCCACCCACTTTCCCTCTCCTGTCCCTCCATGGAGCTTGACTAGCAGGCTGGCCACTTCGTCTCTTGATTATATTTTAACTAGCCACACTAGTGCTCTCCCCAGATCTGTTTTTCTCTTTAAGGAAGGGATTTTCACAGAGAGGATAGGAAGGAAACGGGAGCAAAGGCAGGGACAGACTCGGGAAGCTTTGATGAGATCTGCAATATCTTCTTCTTAAAGGAGAGAGGGATCTGAAGCAAATATACATGGTAAAATATTAAAATGTGATGTTTTGGTGACAGGGTATTCTTTTTTATTTTTTCTGTTTAAGGTCTCTAATAATAAAGAGATAATGTACTTCTCTGTCTTCCCTTCCCCCTAAGTAGTCAGTAGTGCCTGAGGACCTACTGTTGAACCCAGGTGAGTAGACTGACTAGCTCCCTTTCTCTGTCGGCAAGGGTATCGGGATGCACAGGTCGGATGGATTCAAATTGTGGAGGACCTCCATGAACGAGTACCAGAAAAGGGGGATTTCTCCCCCTTTGGAAGTACTCAAGGGCCCAGTCGAGTAGCCCAGTTCCTTGTGATCTATGCACCACGAAGGGGGATTTTGGAAGTGTGGAACACGCAGCAAGGACCTCGAGTGGGAGCTTTCAACGTGGGTAAACACTGCAGGTAAGCTGCCAGGCTGGCCTCTGCTGGTCCCCAAGAGGAACACAGGGAAGCACTCCTTAAAGCAGCAGTAGATGACAAGGCCTTGGAGAATTGCAGAATGCTCTGTCCATCATGTTTTCCCTGAGTGCCTGACGTAGAATTGAGGATTGTGTGCTACATAGCAAAGAAATATTACTGAGGATGCCACGGTCGGCCGCTGACTCAAGTGAGCTGGTTCTAGCCGTATGTAAGCCATTTTTCTTATATAGTGAAGACCCCCAAGGGGAAATCGCTGTTCCCAGTGATGCTAGGCAAGGCATGCACCTTATTTGCCATTGGACTGTGGGTTTGATTGTGTCCATACAGTTTCCTAGAACCTTTGAAGTAGACCTCCTCTGTCTGAGTTAGCTCTGCTCACTTAGCTCCCTGGCATCAGTGGTTGTTTGGCTGGTGGTTAACCCTGAGTTGATGCAGATGTAGCTGAGGTAGCAAAACCTTGTGGGATTTCTCCTCCTGCTGATCTTACCCACTGGTGTGTGCTTGCCTTAGGCTGCTGTATCCTGGCTACAAAATCATGGGCTTAAACAACGTGACAAGTCAGAGTTGGCAGCCTCAGACTTACCAGATCTGTCTTGTTGATCCGGTGTCTGCAAGTGTGAAAGCGGTGAACGTACCTTTCCATTTAGCGCTGAGGTAAGAGCTGATGCGTGTGCTGTGACTGCTGTGCAGTTTGTCTGGTCCTTCCCCTCGGGCTCCTTTGTTTCTTTGTTTGATATTTAGCATTTGGTGGTTTGTTTGATTGCTAGACAATCCCTTTAAAGTTAAACAGGAAACATAAAAGCAGACAAAAGGTGAGTTGGATTGCATCGGGATTAGAAGGAACAGACACACATTGTATAATGGGTCACATTTATTATTTTAGTGATAAGAAGAGTGAAAGAGCCAAGGACCTGCACTTAGTGAAGAAACTGGCAGCCCTGCTGAGAGCAAAGTCCCCCAGGCTGGGTAGGTGCCTCTCATCCAGTAAAGCACTGTACTGTGAGTGCCTCAAGGAGTTTGCCTCGAGCATCCCAGCCTTTTGCAGGATGAGGGGTGGGATGGGCGTTTATCTTGTCAGTGCTTAGAGGGGAGGATGTGTGCATCAAGGGGGGATTAACTGCCCAAGAAAATGATAGTGTGGGGGCTGGGAGACTGTGACTCCTTTAGGATGACAAAGAGGGCAGACAGCTTGTCTTCCATAGAAACTTGTTTCTAGAATAAACTGAACATTCCAGTCTGATTTTCTCATTTCAGACTCATTTGAAACGGAAATACAGGAGTTGATTCTTGATATTAAGTACCCTGCAACCAAGAAACAAGTAAGTGTGTGTGGCGGTGAGTTTTCCTGCTGAGAAACCGATGTCACTCAATCCTGAGAAAAATTTTATTTTCATAGTCCCATGTAGGAGTGAGTATCTGTTCTCTCTTTTTTAAAAAGCTTACTATTACTATATATGGGATTGCATGTGCTTTATACTTACACACACATGCATAAATCCAGTATAATGGAAACATAATAATAACATCATAGGTACAAGTGTATGACTACCACCTTAGGAAATTGAAGCTTCCAGGACCTCTGAAGAGCCCAGCTGCCCCTCCTTAGTCCCAACCCCATCTTCTGTGTAGCTGTTCTGAAGCATCTGATGTATTCTCAGTTTTCTATAGTTGGAGACATGCTGTCTGTTGTGTTCTGTGAGCCCCATGCTGAGGGAGCTGCAGCTCACTGTCATTCTCCTGCCGTCGATAGTCAATCCACAGTGCGTTGTTTTCCTTGTGTCTCCCAGTACACAATTTAGGTTTCTACTGAACTTGCACCTGAAGGTGGGATCTCTGAGCTGTGAGTTTTGCATCTGTGTTAGTAGATGACACATTGCTTCTCGTAGCTGCACTTGTCCTGATGAGAGTCCTGGCCCAAGGCCCCACAGTCCACAGTATTGCCCGGCTCGTTGTTGACATTCAGATCAGTTTTAACTTTACTGACCTGAAGAATTCAGCCCCATGAAACCCCCCCCCCCCCCCCCCCCCCTCGCCACTTTTAAATGCCAGCCACAACCAGTAGGCTGTTATGTTTGTGACCAACTATGAGTTATGACCTGGCCTTTGCTTTTGCTTGGCAAGTGGCTCACAGACTCAGAGAAGTTCTTATTTACATGTTGAAACAGATACTAAAAACTACTAACAACCAGCTAGGTGCACAGGGCAATACTTCTGCAGATGGGTGTGCAGCTTCTGTCTCTCCAGTAGTCTCTGCATGCCACAAAATGTCAGCTGTCTGCAATTCCAAGGCCTCCATCCCTGCAAAAGTTATGGAGTTTTTATTACTTGGGATGATCCATTGCACCATTGACTGTTATTGGTCAGCTTACCCTTCAGTGTTCCTCCCTAGAGGCTAGGAGTGGGGCTAAAAATTAGCATTCTCTAAGCTCCTGGCTGGTTGCCATGGTAACCAGCCCCATCTTGTGACTGTGTCAAGAATTGCCTCACTGAAACAGAAGATGTTTGTGTTCTCTGGAATCTGGGGGCAAACAGGAAATGTTACCACGGAACATTCTCCCAGTTTCTCTGTCCACAGGGGTTTTAGCACCCCAGTTCCAGGAGCTGAGGCCACGACCAGCCAACAGAACAAAGGATTCTTTAGCACCTGTCACTCAGGAAATTATTGTTAGAAACTGTAGGAGCTGTAAGCCAGGACCCAATGGCAAAGACCAGTGTGCATCTTATTACCTCACTGTGTATGTGGAACCGGGAGAAGTGGTTTGTGTTGGAGCCGTTTTTTAAAAATACTTTATTAGCTGGGTAGTTACAGCACGTGCCTTTAATCTTAGCATTCAGGAGGCTGAGGCAGGCAGATCTCTGTGAGTTCAAGGCCAGCCTGGTCTACAGAGTGAGTTCCAAGATAGCCAGGGCTATACAGAGAAACCCTGTTTCAAAAAACAAACAAAATACATTATTGTTTTATTATAGAGCAAAAATGTCTCTGATTTTTGCTCTAATTCTCCATTCCACTGACTGCTAATTGGCTTTCTCTTCCTCAGGACAAAAATCTCAGTTATTGAACATGGCATTGTGCTGACAATGTGAGTCAAATAGAGAAAGCCATCACTCCCCTCACCGTGCACCACAGACCAGCAGAGCTGGGATGATGCATGGCACAGGTTGTCTGATGACGAATTCTCTTCCTCCTCCCCTCACCATATCACCATTCATGAAAGCATGCATTTTTTTTAATGCTAGAAAAGTCAAAACTGCCTGTTGCCTTATAACACCAGAGCAAAGGAAGAGAATGAAGACCTTGAGAGACTGAATACAGTGAGGGGAGAAAGTGTACTCGCCCACAGCCTGCCGTGTTGGAAGGATGGAGGAGGGTTCCGCTTATCCTAGGTTTTGGTCTGTTTGGTCACTTCCCTTCTGTGCTATAGATAGTTGCCTCATAGGACTGGTAGTGTTGAGAGTCACCGTCTTCGCTCGTTTTGACCTTTCAAATACAGATATTATTGTGCTATGAGACTGATATTTATCTTTATTTGTTTATTTGTAGACAGAGTTTTTCTGTGTAGCCCTGGCTTACGTGGAACTCACAGATCAACCTGCCTCTACCTCCCGAGTGCTGGGAGTCCTGTGTCCTGACACAGGCACTGTAGGCTTAGGGTTTTAAACTACTTGTCTCATCAGTTAAAATCCAATTTAATCTGCTAATATAAAAGGATAAATACAAACTTTATGTTCCTGACTGGTTGCTGCCTCAGGTGTGGTGAGGTATTTTCGAGCCCATGACTGAAGAAGTTGAGGCATCCAGATCGGTTGTCATTGGGGAGGACAGAGTGTGTACTGTGTCTAGCAGGCATGGCGGTTGTGGCAACTGCCATGTGCATGTGTGCAAGTGGTAATGAGGTGGCAGCTTCATAACCAGCATGGCAGTAACCTCTGCTTGTCATTCATTCCAGGTAGAGGTCACTTCAAGCTGTGTCAGAGGATGACTGTCCTCGTTATGTCCTGTGGCCATTCTGTGACCCAGCAACCGCCATCTAGTTACTCTCTGTCTGGACATAGGCTCGGTCTCATACTACTTTAATGTAACTTGAATTCTCAGCTGTGTGTACTGAGAGTGGGGATAGCAAAGATGCAGGTCTATGTATAAAGTCAAAGCTAACCTGTGGCTGCATTATCACTACACCTGCTCACTGTTTCTTCTAGGCTCTGGAAAGCATTTTGGCCAGTGACCGTCTATCATTTTCCTGCCTTAGAAATGTTACTCAGACTTTAATGGACACTTTAAAAAACCAAGGTAAGGGGCTAGAGAGACGTCTCAGTGGTTAAGAGCACTGACTGTTCTTCCAGAGGTCCTGAGTTCAATTCCCAGCAACCGCATGGTGGCTCATGACCATCTGTAATAGGGTCTGATGCCCTCTACACAGCTACGGTGTACTCAAATATATAAAATAAATAAATAAATTTAAAAAATAAATAAATAAACCAAAGTAATAGATACTGTTATGGGTTCCCTTCAGATTATATATTATCTCATTATGGGATATATGACACCATCATGTTATATTAATGTAGAGATAACTAACAGCTAGAGGGAATCAGCAGACAGACATGAAATAGGGTACTTACTCTATACTGGGACCTTTAAAGGTTGCCCATCTGTTGTGAGGGAAGATGTCAGTACAGAATGATGGGAAGCAGCCACAGAGAGGCTAGCTGTGTTGTGTCCACTCCACCTCAGGCATGGGGAGCATTTGGAAAAAAGGGACAGAAAGTCTGCAGGAAGCACAGGTGGGTGGCTCCCTGCCCTAAACCTGTCACCATGAAGCCATGCATGTCCCTGCAGTGAGGATGACAGGGCTCATACGTCCCCTGCCTGAGAAGCTATTGACAGTGGATGCCTTCAGGAGGTGGGAGAGTAATTTTCTGTACAGCTGTGGGCTCCTATTAGCTCACAGACACTCCAGAGGGTGGCCTCACACCTGGGATGAGATACATGAGAAGCAGAAATTGGACTCAGTGGGTTATTTAATGGGGGAAAGCGTACTATACTTGTAAAACTCCCACCCTCAAAAGTGTTAATAAGATATCAAAGTTTAATGTGACATTCCATAACTTCTATTCCAAATACCTCCTATAGACTTTGTGTCTGCTAATTTTGGTGTGTGGTATTTTTATTTGTAATTTTTTGATAATAAAGTTTCTAGAAAAAAAAAGTGGACATGAAGTTGGGAAGGGGTGGTGGTGAATATGCTCAAAATGTATTATATGCATACATCAAATTCTTAAATAGTTAATAAAATTATTATTTTAAATATTAAAAAATTAAATTGTACATGAAGAAAATAATTAACAATATAAAATTTTTAGAGAGTGATGAAAAACTGTTATTTTGAAAGAGTTGCAGAACATTGTGAAAGCCATTGGGGTGAAGGTAGCGAGCTAATGTATGCGAGAACCAAATAGGGCTGGGGTCCTGGCACAGGCCTTCAATCTCAGCCCTTGGGAGGCAGAAATGGGTGGGGCTCTGAGTTCAGAGGCCAGCCTGGTTACAGTTGCAGGCCAGCCAGCTCTAAGTAGGAGACCTAGTCTTAGAAACAACAACAAAACCCAAACACATTTTTTTTCTATCTTTGGCTTTTGCTTTGCCTCCTAGAAGAGCGATTTCTAATGGGGACCTTCTTAAGGAATATTTTTTCTGACTGGGGTAGTGGTCAAGAACATTGACTTTTTGAAGTGATGTTCCCTTCGTGTGGAGGAGCTGCACTCTCTCGTCCTTTAGGGACAGAGGAGGGAGTTCCAGAATTCACAGCCTCATCTCATTAGCAGGGCTAAGTTTTAGGACTGACTTATTTGTTTAAACTTGTCTGAAAAGAATTACATTTGAAACGGTGGATGGTAACTCCATATTCTGTCAGCTGAGCTTGCAAAGGTAACTGACTCCAGATTCCTAATACCAATTGAATTGTGGTGTGCAGTGAATTGAATCCATTTACTTGGGGCTTTCCCTAACAGTAGAGTCTAAAGCCAGATTATATTTAATTACATTTATACTTAATCATGTTTAAGCCAGGCTACAGTGACTTAAAGGAGAATTCATACTAAGTTTCTGCAGGACATAAAGCACCTAATTTTGAGATAGTTTTCATTCTTGGCGTTTTCCGTAGATACAGAAAGCACGCGCTTGGTAAACGGTGGGTGCCTTTAGAGCCCATGTCTCAGTGGAGCCAGCTCACTGAAGAGGCTTACTGTGCTTCTAAAGTCTCACACCCCTTGACAGCATTAACAGATCTGCTGTTATGTAGAGAATCAGTCAAGTCACAAGACAAAAACTAAAAAATAAATCACAGTTTCAAGTTCTATTGCTAAATCAGAGTCCTGAAATTTTTCAGTTTCTTACGCTGTTTTATAATAGCTGTGAGGACAAGAGTAACGCTTTTTGATATTCATTCTTAAATAAGAGTTCTTCAAGTTTTCCATAGCTGCCCTTGAAGAGATATATATTTATTTGTTTTACATTAGTGAGAAATACTTAAATTAGTATGCATAATTTGCTCGGTGGGGAATCTTTCCTCAGCATTAATCTTGAGCAAAATAAAACCCACTCAGTGGGATGTTAGTGGAAGTCTACGTAGGTCTTTGCCAGGCTGTCCTGCCGGTACATTTGCCACAGTCCTGTGTGAGCCTCATTGTCTTTGACCCCTTGATAACAGTCAGAGCCGTGCGTGCGTGCACACATCCTCAGGTGAGCACAGTGTCTGGTGCGGGGCCAACAGACGATGTGTAGGGTCTGCTCTTTAAAGTACTACACAGCTCTTGCTCTGTACCTCTCTCCCTTTATTAGAAACCATTATTTCACTTTAAAAGCTAGACATTTTATTATATTGGAAACATTATCTTTGCTTTCAAAATCTATGATAGGTTCAGCATATCAATATTAACCTATTAAGAAGTTGCCAGAAAAAAAAAACAACAACAACAACAACAAAAGCGTTCACCACAATGCCTGTATCTAAGCTTTATAGCCGGGCAGAGGCAGAGGCAGAGGCAGGCGGATTTCTGAGTTTGAGGCCAGCCCGGTCTACACAGAGAAACCCCTGTCTCAAAAAACCAAAAAACAAACAAACAAAAAAAAAAAGAAATTGCATATTTAAGAGATTTTGAAAGTCTTTATGAGTCTGTTAAGTATGTCTAATATGTTTTTCCTCCACCTTTTAGAGCTTGAGTCTGTTGATGAAGGACTGCTACAGTTTTGTGCCAGTAAATTGAAATTACTACATCTTTATGAATCTGTCAGTCAATTAAATACTCTTGATTTTCACTCAGATACACCATTCTCTGATAATGTGAGTAACCGCAGACATTAATATTATGTGCACAGTTATCTCCATGAGTATTTTTAACTTTTAAGGTTTCTTACTCAATAAGAAAATTAAAGGTTCGGGGTGGGTGTTTTGTTTTTAAGAACTTAAAGGCATATTTTCTCTCTCAGGCCTCCTTTCTATCCCTTGCTGCTTAATTTATATTACTGTATATTTTGTAAGAATATAAAAAATATTAAATCCCATTGTCAACTCATCTTTACTGTTTTAGGCTCCTTTGGTTTTTCTTGACATTTTTTAAGGTGATGTCATTCACTGTCCTATTGCTGTGAAGAGACAACGTAACAAGGGAACTCTTATAAAAGAAAGATTTACTTGGGGCCTGCTTATAGTTTCAGAGGGTTACACTGATATCCTTTATGAATCTTTTTCTGCTATGTAGTATGTATTTATTAGGGCCCAACTTTTAGAAAAGTATATATTACTCTAAAGAGACTTGATAAAATGGCACTGTTAGTAGTGTATATAGTTTTCAAGTTTAGTTTACTTACATAGCATCATATTCATGAAATGTTATTTAAAACTAACATAAGAAACAGTACATTATCTGTCATGTTTCATACTAATTTTAAAAGCCATCATTGCTCATCAGCCTAGAATCTCAGTTCTGTTAGTGAGCGGCTAGCATCTGTAGCAGAACCACAGAGAGACAAGGCCTTCTCTTACTCGCAGGACCTGGCTGTGTTGCTGAGGTTGGATGACAAGGAGCTCCTGAAGCTCCGGACCTTACTAGAGAAATACAGGCAGGAGAACACCAAAGCCACTGTCCGGTTTTCTGAGGATGCAGACGGAGTGCTGCCTGTAAAGACCTTCCTCGAATATCTAGAATATGAGAAGGATGCACTGAGCATAAGGAAGATCGGAGAAGAGGAGTATGTGGCTCTAGGTACGTAAAGCCCTGTAATCTGTCCCGAACGCCCTTCATCCACAGAAGTCCACAGAAGCATACAGCAATTCAGTGCCTGCTTTTTTGAAATTCAGTGACCAAAAATTTAATGTACATATTCTTTTTTGGTCAGTGATGCATTCTTGGTGTCCACACTCCGTGTCATACAAGTTTAATTGTATTAATAAGCCTTCTAATAAGAGTGTTAGGGCTAGAGAAATGGCACATTCAGTAAAGTGCTTGCCATGCAAACCTGGGGACCATAGTCTGAAATCACAGCATCTGTGTAAAAAGCCAGGCATGATGGCATCTGCCTCTAATCCTAGCACTGGGTAGACAGAGATACGGGAATCCCTGGGGCTCTGTGGTCAGCTAGTCTTTGCCTAACTGGGGAACTCTAGATTCAGTGAGTGATCTATTTTTTAAAAAAATAAGATGGAAACATTTGAGGAGGACATCCTGCGTTGACCTCTGACCTCCATCTGTGCATATACACATACTACACGCATGCACGCACGCATGCACATGCGCACAGCAGTTTTAAGGGATTGATTTGCCTTCTGATCTCTTAAGTCAAATTTAGACATTAAATTCTTTTTATTCGAGTGTGGAAACTTTTAGTCCCAGCATTCAGGAAGCAGAGACAGGTGGGTCTTTGTGAATTTGAGGCTGGCCTAGTCTACGTAGTGAGTTCCAGGACAGCCAGGGATATATATAGAAAGAATCCCTCTCAAACAATAACCATAAAAATTCTTTTATTTCATACTGTCCTGCCCCTCTGGAATTCCAGTTTATAATCAGTGAGATTTGTTATATGAATATTTGTCCTCAGTAACATGTTTGTTTGTTTGTTTGTTTGTTTGTTTTGCTAGGCAGTTTCTTTTTTTGGAAGTGTTTGCATGGAGAAAGCTCCACTGAAGATATGTGTCACACTCTGGAGTCTGCTGGACTTAGCCCTCAGCAGTTACTGGTGCGGTTTTGTTACTGAATCCTTTGCAAAGGTCACAGAGAAGTGTTAAGTTTTAAAACATTAATGTGTAAAGAACATACATTAAAAAACCTGAAATGATCAAAGGAAATTGCAATTGCCATATCAAAATGTTTTTTATTTTCTTATAAATTTCTGGGCTCAGATAAATATAGACTGTAACAGGTGAATACATTTACAGTAGGCTCTGATCATCAGTTGTTACATTAGAATGAGATCTCTTAAAAAACAGTGTCAACATTTTCCAACTTAAATACTCAAGGATGGAATCTTTACACATCCATGCTTTTCAAGTCCCAGCATCTCAGAATTATCTATTGTTTTACAAATCTTAGAGATGTTGTAGAAAGGCTTTCATGCTCACCAACATGGCTTCATTTAAAATACGTTTTCCAGAGCACATTTGGGATTTTAGAATGGGAATCTGATAATTCATACTCATTTCCCACCTCCACATCCCCGTGTCTTTGGCAAAAGCAAGACCAAGATAGCTCCTCCCCCTGTCTCCTATCAGAACTTGCAGCTGCTGCTTTTGCTCTACAGCAAATGTCTCAGTGTTGTTCTTCCTGGCAATGTTCTCCTAACTGTGCCTTAGATTGTGCAGCCTAAGAGGGAGAAGGGGTGGGATTCAGGTACCCAGCAGGTGTTGAGACACTTAGGTATACACTTTACCTCAGCGTAATTCCCAAATTACATGATAGACCAAGCACCCAGCTAGACAACAGCGGCATCATTCACACATGTGCACTGGGAGAAACTATGGGATCTTCCCTACATTAAATACTACTTAGGCTGAGAAAGATTTGTTTTTATTTCAGTCTCTGCTCCTAAGTGTTTGGCTTTCAAAGGAAAAAGATATTTTGGACAAACCACAGTCTGTCTGCTGTCTTCATACCATGCTATCTCTACTGAGCAAGATGAAAGGTAGGAGACCAGTGCATTTTTGGGCCAGATTCATCAGGGTTTTCACTGTGATGCTCAGAAACAGAATGTAATGTTTGAAATACCACACAAAGACAAAAAAGGCTTTAGTATGGAGTCCACTTCGGTGGGGTGTGCAGCTAGGAGGTAGATCCTTTGAATACTCAAGGCCCTGGTTTGCATCCTTGGCCCTGTGAATACCTGAAATGTTCATGAGCACATGAACACCTGTGCATGAGCACATGCAAATGAACACATGCACATGAGCACCTGCACATGAGCACATGCAAATGAACACCTGCACATAAACACATGCACATGAACACCTGCACATGAGCACATGAAAATGAACACCTGCACATGAGCACATACAAATGAGCACTTGCACACGAGCACATGAAAATGAACACCTATGCATGAACACCTGTGCATGAGCACATGCAAATGAACACCTGCGCATAAACACATGCACATGAGCACATGAAAATGAACACCTGCACATGAACACCTGCATGTGAGCACATGCACATGAATACCTGCACATGAGCACATGCAAATGAGCACCTGCACATGAACACATGCACATGAGCACATGCAAATGAACACCTGCGCATGAACACCTGTGCATGAGCACATGCAAATGAGCACCTGCGCATGAGCACATGCACATGAGCACAAGAAAATGAACACCTGCACATGAGCACATGCAAATGAACACATGCACATGAGCACATGCACATGAACACCTGCACATGAGCACATGAAAATGAACACCTGCACATAAACACATGCAGTAGTTGAAAGCTTGCTGTGCATTTGCAGTGTTTTAATATGAGACACTGAAATTCAGCTGTCAGAAGGTATAATGTCACCAGAGAATAGTCTTTGGTAGAAATAATATTTTGCCTATTTTGGTAGAAGGAGTGGCTCAGCGATTAAGAGCACTCATTGCTCTTCTAGAAAAGCCAGGTTCAATTCCCAGCACCCACATAGTGGCTCACAGTTGTCTGTAACTCAAGTTCTCAGGGTCCATTGCCTTCTTGTGGCCTCTACAAGCATCCGACTCACATGTATACACAGACATACAGATAGACAAAAACCCACACGCATAAAGTAAGTGGCAATTTTTTTAGAAGTTAAATATATATGTATATTCCCATTCCCAACATTCTTTTTTCATAATGATGAAGATACTTCAAATAAGAATTTGGTATTGAAGCCGGGCAGTGGTGGCACACACCTTTAATCCCAGCACTTGGGAGGCAGAGGCAGGCGGATTTCTGAGTTCGAGACCAGCCTGGTCTACAGAGTGAGTTCCAGGCCAGCTAGGGCTACACAGAGAAACCCTGTCTCAAAAAAACAAAACAAAACAAACAAACAAAAAAAGCAAAAACCTCACCTGGTTACCAAGGGATCCACAACATGACATCATCCCACAGCAAACACCTACGTTTCTGAGACTTCCTGTCTCGAGGGGGGGGGAAGAATTTGGTTTTGACTCAGAAACAGCATGACTAACAGTATAAAGAAATGAAGAAAATGTTCTGAATAAAATCAATTGCAGTGTCTTAGCGTTTTCATTGCTTCCAGGTAACAATCTGTCACTGAGGAGGTTGATGAACCTAGAGGCAGAAGCTGAAACGGAGACTGGAGGAGTGTAGCTTGCTTTATACACTCCAGGTCACCAGCTGGGGTAGCCCACCCACGGTGTGCCGGGTCCTCCCACATCCAGTCATCGTCACAAAGATGCACAGGGCAGCCTCCATAAGGAGGCGTTTTGTTAATGGAGGCTCTTTGCGAGCAGATGCCTGAAGTTTGTGTCAGGTTGACAGAACCCTAGCTAACACACAGCATTAATTCTCCAGTGCATTTAGACATATGTAGGGACATCTGTAAGGGGTGTAGTTTAAGCCTAAAGGATGGGGCATGGATAGTACACACCTATATTGACAGGGTAAGATTTTACCATTTGCTTTTTTTCTTGTCTCTGTAGTGGCCATCGATGAGACATGGGATTCTCAGTCTGTGTCCCCTTGGTGGCAGCAAATGCGCATGGCCTGCATTCAGTCAGAGAACAATGGAGCTGCCCTGTTGTCTGCACACGTTGGGCATTCCGTTGCTGCACAGATGTCCAGCAGTGCTACAGATAAGAAAGTAAGTGGGCAGCCATGCAGCTTCGCGCAATATCGGTTCCATTGGCTGATGTCTGGTTTTCCACTTTGGGGTGGGTAGCTTGCAGTGTCCTGAAGCCTGGAGCTGGAATGTGTGAGGAGTTTGAAGTAGCTGGTAATGGGCAGTGATACGTTCCTCACTACGGGGTCAGGTCAGACTGGACTGCCTCTTAGGTTTATTCAGGTTCTGCAGCCAATGATTGTCTACATCCTCCTCCAGACCCAGCACTCAGTTAGACAGACCAGCGCTTTCTACCGAATTTGCTGTGTGGGGTTTCCTGTCTTCTCCCAAGGCTTCATTCACATTAAGAAGTTTGCTTTTCTTACATTTCATGTTAGGTCAAGTAGTTTCTCCTAATGAGCTGTTAGGCTAACACCTAGATGGGTCTCTAGTGGTTTACTATAAACACAGTGAGTCCTGAAGGTTATGGGGTAAATGTGACTACCAGATTGAGATGTGTGCAGTGACAGCATTAGCTGGTACTTTCTGTCAGTACCAAGTCTCTGAGGCCAGAGACTCTAAGGTGCACATGGCTGAGCTTGACTTATGGCCACTAGGCTGACCTCTCGTAACTGTCCTGAGTCTGCAGTCTCGTCCAGTCAAGTTTTGAATCTACAGAATTAGTTCTCTATTGCTGTAAGTTGATACTGATCCAGAGTCTGCCAGGTGGCTGGGGCTATGGCTCAGAAGAGCACTTGCCCAGCATAGATAGGTAAGGCCATGAGTTCGATCTCAAGCACAGCAATGAAACCAAACATGCTACCCAGGGTGTGAGCAGGATATCGCCTCTCAGTTTTCCCAGATGGCTTTGGATGCTGATGCAGAAGCCCTCACGGACTCCTGGGAAGCCCTTTCTCTGGACACCGAGTACTGGAAGCTCCTGCTGAGACAGCTGGAGGACTGCCTCATACTCCAGACTCTGCTGCATAGCAAAGCAAGCCCTCCAGCTGCCAAAGCATCATCTCCACAGACAGAGCCACTTCCAAGGCTTTCTGTTAAGAAACTGTTAGAAGGGGGAAAAGGTAAGCCGAAGCTCACTGAATATGCACTCAGTTCTTCTCTTCTCTTCTCTTCTCTTCTCTTCTCTTCTCTTCTCTTCACACAGGCTAGGACAGTGTAGCCGGGTCTTGCTTTGAACTCATAGTCTTCCTGCCTTAGCCAAGTGCTAGAAACATAGGTGTGTTTTTTAATTAATATTAGACAAATTCTAGGTTTTCAGTAAATAAAATGTCTACAGAGACTCCCATCCTTAGACCTGAGTCCATTCTTCTCCCATCTTACCTCTCTCCTGGACACTTAAATGTTTGTATTTCAAAGTCGATCCGAGTAGCCATCCAGAAAACCATTCCCAACCAGCGTTCTCTTCTCCCTCCTGATCTCCAGAGCTAACCACTTCATCCCTTGTGCTTTCTTCCCCGTTTTGTGTTTTTAAATTTTCCTTAAGTATGTTTCATGTTTGATTGCCACATAGTAGTCATACACATTGTGAGACATAGAGTGATATTTTAATTTATGCATTATTAGCTCAGATTTATTACACAGATGTTTGTTATTGCTCTGTGTCAAATCCTCTGCGGTTCTTTTTTGAATGTACAATTAGCTGTGAGGATTCTATTTTGTGCTGTAGACCCAATGCACCCTAGTGCCTGGTGCTATCCTCTCTCCACCCTTCTTGCTGGCCACTCTCTCCCCAGCCTCTGTTCCTGGCTCTCCAACATCTACTCCTGTGAGAGCAACTGCGTGCTTCTCACAGGTAAACAAGATCACGAGCCATCGTCCCCTTCACTGACACATGACTTTCTGCCAGCCACAGCATTGTGGTTCAGGGGCATCAGAGCCTTCATTTTCATTTCTCCCTGAGTGTTCATCCTTCGTAGCAGAGGCCCTAGGAACCACTCGATACCAGAATGACAGTTCTAGATTTATATATTCAAGTGCTCATAGCTTTTCATGATTTAATAGTGTGTGTGTGTGTGTGTGTGCGCGCACACGCGCGCGCATGTGCATGCAGGTACATTGACTTTGTGTGCATACATAGAGGACAGAAGAGGGTGTCACATGTCCGTAGTCAGTCTCCTTCTGTTTCTTTGGGTCAGGGTCTCTTTCCAAGCCTAGGGCTCAAACTTTCTAGGCTAAGTTGGAGACCAGCAAGAGCCAGGGATCCTTCTGTGTCTGCAACTCAAAGATGGTCTTCCGAGGTTGTCTAGGATCCTGGCTTGTTACAAGGGAAACAAGCTGTGTACTCCAGGCCTCATGGTTGGGTAACACTGACTCAACACTGAGCCATCTCTCCAGCCCTGTGCTTATAGATTTTTATTTAAGTTGCTTTCTCATTCTTTATAAGATTGGTAACAGTTTTTCATATCATAAATTTGCTGTATCCCATGTTGTCACCTAAAGAATGTTGGGGTTCACTATTTTTATATTAACTCAAAAAGTATAGTCAGGGGCATACTATAGAGAAACAGATACAAGGTCATTTAGAAGCCAGACATGAAGTCTGATTTCCCAGCACCCTGTTCGTGTCATTTTCACAGACAAGGTGAGTTTACTATGATGCATTATTTTTATGGGAAACTCTTTGAAATAAGAGGTAAGCCAGGCATGGTGGCACATGTTAGTCTCAACTATTCTGAAAGCAGGTGGGGGATGAACACTTGAACTAATAAATTTCAAACAAGCCCTGGTGAGCAACATAGTGATACTAAATGTCTGCCCCACCCCTCCACCCCAAAGACAGGAATGGTGGGAAAAGCTAGTGTTTATTTTTAAATGTACTGTTTGTTTTAGGTAATAAACAGAATTTTCCAGATACCTTGAGTATTTTCAGCTCATACAAATGTTTGTACCCTCTTGATGAGTAAAACAGGTAAATTATGACTAAATTTTACTCATCGATGTTTTATAACACAGTGAAGTTAGTTGTATATTAGATATAATATGGGGTGGGTGGGAGGTCACTGGGGCAGTGATTCAGTGGGTAAGACTGCTTGCTGCCAAGCATGAAGTCCCAGTTCAGATCTTTGAACCACATAAAAGCTAAGTGTGTCTATGCGCACTCTACCCACAGCTGTAGGAGATACTGAGGGCAGACTGGAGTGCTGCCATCTTCGCTCCAGGTTCAGTGAGACCCTGTTTCAAGTGAATCAGGCAGAGTTACAAAGCAGGAAACCCAGCATCCTCCGCTGATATATGCATGTGCAATACATGTATACAAACACATGCATTATTTTAAATTAGAATAAAATGACTTGAGGGAGGCCTTAGTTCCTGTGGTAGAATGATTGTCTGCTTGCACAGTGGTAGGCTAAATTGCCAGCAGTAATGAGCTGAGTGTGGCAGCACACACTTCCTCCCTTACTCCAGAGGTAGAACCAGTAGCAGCAGCAGCACAAGCTCAAGGTCACTCATCCTCAATTTGATGGTTTCTTTCAGTCAAGCCTGATGCAAGACCCTTTCTCAAACAAAGCACAAAAGAAACCTTTAAAACAGTAGTAATTCCTCCATCTGTGTCTGGTGTGATACATTTTGAATTTATGGACCTGGCAAGTATGTAGTATATAGGACTGATATATGTCCATTTATGTTTCCTTGAGATTTTCTCAGTGTAGAAGGGTGCCCCCAATATCAGCTGTCTTGCTTACCCTCTCAAGTTGAATGATCGGTATTCAGGTGCTTTAAGTCTCACGGCTTTTTGGCATCTCAGGTTCAGGTCAGAAGTGAGTATGCTGTGTGTATGTGTACCTAAGGGAGTATCTGTGCCCATGTTCTGTATTTGGCTCCATTTGGCATGTTGCTGCTCATATTTTACCAGATTTCATTTTCTTTCTTGTCTCAAACCTGTAGGTGGTATTGCAGACAGTGTAGCCAAGTGGATATTTAAACAGGACCTCAGCCCTGAACTGTTGAAATGTGCCAACAAAGAAAGAGATGTAGAAAATCCAGACGAACCCAGAGAAGGTATTGCCCGAAGTCTCCCTGAGGTGTCAGAGGTGGAGATAGACCTAGGAGCCGTACCAGGTGACACCCGAATAATGAGCACTATGGAATTCAGGGTGGAGTGACACGGCTGAGTTCTTGTTACCAAAAGGATGCTGTTATCCTCTTGTGTCTTCCAGACTTACTCCACCTCGCCTATGAGCAGTTCCCTTGTAGCCTTGAGCTTGACGTACTGCATGCACATTGCTGCTGGGAGTATGTGGTTCAGTGGAACAAAGACCCAGAGGTAAAAGTCTCCATCTGCTGAGTACGCCTGCATGCCTGTGCATGACCAGGCTTGTCCTGGAGCACATTGCTCTCTCTTGGGTGTGTGTGTGTGTGTGTGTGTGTGTGTGTACACTCAATATTGAACCTATGGATGGCTTCATGTTTGCTAGGCAAGGACTCCCAACACTGAACGATATCCCCAGCCCCTTCACATTTACTTCCTGGAGACAGGGTGTAGTTAAGTCGCCCTTACTGGCCTTGAACTGAGGCCTTACTGAGTTGTAAGTGGTGTGAAGCACAGTGGCCAGCTGTGTAATTAAGTGTGGTTTTCTTACCCGCCTGTGGATAATTTATTCAGACTTTAGAAATGATATCCTCATTCCAGCTCCACCATTCCTTTTTCCCTGACACTCCGCGTGTGGGACTCAGAGAGGGTGACGGGGGACATGGACAGGATTCTCGTCGTGGTGTCAGTGTTTGGTTGGTTTAACAAAGGCAAGTCTATTGTTTAGATCACTCTACTAGTGTATTCTTCTTAGTATTCAGTATTGTTACATATTAAAAAGCCTTTATGAGGAGGGAGGAAGAATATGAGATTGTTATATGAGAATGCAGCCTGATATAAGGTCCTCAAAGAAAGACTTTGGATTCTAGGGGAGCCATTTACAAGAATACTTATGAAGGAGCTGTAAGTAAAGGAGGTGGCAAAGGAAACGTCTACAAGATGCTTTTGTATCTTGTTTCATCTTGGTGTCAACCTGAAGGATGGATGCTTTCCTTAAGTGAATGGGTGGTGGGATAATAGGTTTGGTGACTAGTGGTAGGTCAGCCATTCAATTGGGATCCAAAGCCTGCTTGGGGCCATGCCATAGGGCACTTCCAGACCAGGGTGCCCACAGGAAGATCATGATCCTGCTAGTGTGGGAAGTGCGGCCTTAACAGAGTTGAGACTCCAGCAAGACTAACCTTGAACAAGAGTTAGCCATGTACACAGTAGGGCTGTTTCTGGGTTATTGCTCTGATCTAAATACAAGACCTGTAGTAAACATAGACAAACTAGAACCAGCCATCAGACCCTAGGCTGGCATTAGGACCTTTACTCTGACTTTTACCAAGGTGACAAATGCTGTTGGGTTGTGCCATTTCATGCAGAAATGCAGGAGGAAATAAAAACTTTACAGTTCACTGAAGACAAGGGCAAAGCACACATCTTCAAGGGAGGAGAGGACCTATGTTCAAGACTACACTGGTAACAGTACAGTACTGTCTTAAAAGAAAGAGGAAGCAAGCAGTACCACATTTGGTTCTGGCTCTCGGAGTCGGCATGAGCACCTTCATGACCTGTTCCCATTCCTTACAGCCTTACAGCCATCCTACTCATAGCACATAGCTGGTTTGCTCTTTGGGAAGGTCCCAGAGCCCTTTGTCTCACTGTCTCCCTAGGCAGGACACCCAAACACCCCACAGGAGTAGTCATCTGGAAGCAGTAGAGAAAGTGGCATGCTTAATACCCAGTGTTCCTGTTAGTGCCTTGGCTTCTGTTGTAGTGGAAGGATTGAATAATGTCTCTGTCTTGTTTGTGTAGTTTTTCTTTTTAACTACTCATCTACTTCACACATCACACCCCATCCCAACACAGACACGAACACACATGCACGCGCACACACACACACACACACACACACACACACACACTCTTACCTTTAATTTAATTTTACTTTTTTAAGGATTTATTGTGTATACAGCATTCTGCCCACAGTCCAGAAGAGGGCACTAGATCTCATTACAGATGGTTGTGAGCCACCATGTGGTTGCTGGGAATTGAACTCTGGACCTCTGGAAGAACAGCCATTGCTCTTAGCCTCTGAGCCATCTCTCCAGCCCCCCTTCCTTTAATTTTAAATTGAATTATCCCTGGAGAATGTCCAGTATCAACACGTGTGGTAACAGTAGTGATAGGGAGGCTTCAAAAGGTGTTAGCAAACATCTGGGGGATTCTGTGAGCATCACATGCCATTGGATTGGAGAATGTCAGCCTTGGTGGTTACACAGATAGCTTCCGAGGCTTCCCTCCGGTGTTTCCTGTTCCCTCGCTCTAATCCTTTTCTTCTTACCATTTACTTCTGACACTGTCTGATATGCTTGCTTTCTTATTTATTGTCTAGCTCCCTCACTAGACTCTATGCTCAGTGAAGGCAAAGGTCTGGGTCTGTTTTGTTCAGAGCAGTATTACGTAGGTTTGGTGCATGGTAGATGCTCCACATCTGCTGCATGACTGTTTGCAACGGGAATTCAGGTTTCATACCCGTGAAATTCAAGTATTGCCTGAAGAGAGGAATTGTATAGTAGATAGACCTCGGGAGCTCGAATCTCCCTGTCAGCATGATCTGGGTTCGTCTAGAAATTAATCATTAATTAGATAATGAGATGATTGAAGTTATCTTATCAAAAGTTTTCTTCTTACCTGATTCACAGAGTTTCTTTCATTTACTTCCCCCTCTCCCTCTTCTTATTTGTTTGAGTCAGGGTTTAACTTTATAGCTTAGCCTGGAACCCACGTAGTCTGGAGGTCATGATCCTTCTGCTTCTGTCAGTCCCTTCTGGTTTGCTTATTTGCTTGTTTTTTGAGACAGAGTCTTACTATGCAACATTGACTGTCATGGAACTCACTATGTAGACCAGGCTGGCCTCAAACCCACAGAGATCCACCTGCCTCTGCCCTCTGAGTGCTGGGATTAAAAATATGTGCCACCGCCACCCAGCAGCAGCTGCTACTACTGCTGGTCCTCTTCCTTTTCCTCCTCCTCCTCCTCCTCTTCCTCCTCTAACTCCTTCTCTCCTTTTCCTCCTCTTCCTTCATATATGTGAGTGCTTTGCCTTCATGTACGTATGTGGATTGTATACATGCCTGGTGCCCTTGGAGAATGAAAGAGGGTGTTGGATCCCCTAAAACTTGGATTATAGATAACTGTAGGCCACCATGTGGGTCGTATGCAAGAGCAACAAGTGCTCTTAACCACTGAACCATCTTTCCAGTTCCTTTGCCAAATTCTTAAATAGGCTTATGGACAAATTTAGTAAGAAGTCTCCAGTTGGGGCTAGAGAGATGGCTCAGTGGTTAAGGTTACTTGGTGTTCCTCAGAGGACTTGACTCCAGCACACTAGGCAGGATGCTCAAAAGCCTGCGACTCTTGCTTCAGAGTGTTTGATGTGCTCCTCTACCCTTCACAGGCCTCCTTACACGGTGTGCACTTGCCACAGAAACATAGAATCAATCTTTAAAAAAAAAAGGTTTCCATTGATATGAAATAACCTTTGTCTTCTCTCTCTCTCTCTTCTCTCTAAGGAAGCTCGATTTTTGGCTAGATCCATAGAACACTTGAAGCACATTCTTAATCCACATGTTCAAAATGGTGAGTAGCAGGTATTGACTCAGGAGCCCCGGCCATAATAGCATGGGAGTTGTCAACTCCCATCCTCTCCCAACATCACTGTGCCTTACTGTGTGCAAAGAACCCTTGTACTCACCTCCTTCTGGGACTATGGAGCTGCTACTGACTGCCAGCTCTCTTCTATGTGGAGAAAAGCATGGCTATTGTTACTTGCTTACTTGAGGGTTTATCTTAAGTATTTTTAATGTTTTAAAGTACTTTGGGTGCAGGGGGTAAGTGGTTTTTTGTTTTGTTTTTTGTCCTTTTGTTTTGTTTTGCTTTGTTTTTGTTTTCCTGCAGTCTCATGTTGCCCAGGCCACCCTTGAACTTCTTTTTTTCTTGCCTTAACCCCCCCTAAGGCTCGCATTACAGGCATGAGCCATTATATCTGGCTACCTTGACAGCTTTTTAATATGTTATTTTAATAGTTTGCATAAGAATTAAGCTGTTCTCAACAGTTCATGCATGTCTTTTGTTGTGAATTTCCAAGATATGCTGGGGAACCAGTAGGTACAGTGTCAACAGACACTTCCCAAGAGGTTTTCCCAAATCACTGTCCCAGGCAGTGTGTGCTTCATCTGTCTCATACCCTCACCAGAGCTGGAGAGCCAGGAGTGCTAGACAGTAGCCGAGCCTTGTGAGCATGTGCGAGACCCTGTGTTCCACCCTCAGCACAGCAACCAAGCACACAAGTATCCTAAGCTGTTCTGGAGGCTGTGTGATGGTGAGGGTGTTCGTTTTTCCTTGTTACTTGTGATACGGATTTTATACTTATTGTTTATAAGTATACTCTTCTGTTTCCTTACCCTTTTGTTTAAAATGAAAATTCTGCATAAGATGCAAGAAATAATATACAGAGTCCATGTAGTTTGCCAAGCTTCGGGCAGAGTTCTGTGTCTGACGAAGCTGTGTTCTATTCACGGCTCATTCATTTGCTGTGTAGGTATCGCGTTGATGATGTGGAATACGTTCTTGGTGAAAAGGTTTTCTGCTGCTACCTACTTAATGGATAAGGTGAGGTAGTTTTAATTTTTACATAATGATTTCTTAACTTAGTTCCCTTCATTTCTTGATATTGAAAGACTGCTCACACTAGCATGTGTTGGTAGTCTGTGTCTGGGTTGTCAGTTGATACCATGTTTTGCTCCTGCTTAGTTAAATGTACGTCCCAGGAGTAACATCTTAAAATTACATATGTATATCATGAAAATATATAATTAAAAGTATATGTGTGTGTATATATATGAGATTATAATATAATGACATCATTAATCCCCTTCCTTCCTTTCCTCCAGCTTCTCCTATATACACCCCCACCTTGCTCTCTTTAAAGTTCATGACCACTTTTTCTGTCATTATTATTACATACATGCACATATGCTCCTAAACTTATAAATACAACCCTGCACAGTCCATATAATGTTATTATTGTAGGTATGTTTTCAGGACTGATCAGTTAGTTGGTACTGGATAATCAGTTAATGTGTCTCCTAGGGAAGACCGTTTCCCACACTCAGCAGCCTTAGTTGCCCTCCGTCCCTGGCTGTGGTTGAGGCCCCGTGAGCTTTCCCTCTTCCACATCAGCACATCTGTTGTGCCGTCCTTGTTCAGCTCATGTTCAGACAGTAGTGTTGGTGATGCTTCATCTCACAGCAGACTCCCTGTTTCCCTGGCCCTTAGACTCTTACTGTCCTCTCCTGTGCAGTGATCTCTGAGCCTTGGCTGACTGAGTTGTGCTGGAGATGTATCAGTTAGGACTGGGCTCTGCATTTTCATTCATTGTGGTTTTCTGTGATGATCTCTGGATGAGGAGTGAGAACTAACTTATCTTCGAGTACAAGAATAACATTTAGAATGTACCTGGGGATTATGTGAGATTAGTAATGTATCAGTGTAGGTGCTCCAGGCAGTTGGCTGAGTTTCTAGTATCAGAATGATTTCCCTCTTGTTGAGTGGTCCTTAAGTCCAATTAGAGACCCAAGGTCTGTGTGCCACTAATGCCCCCTCAGGGTTATCATGCCATTCTGGTCGTTATTGTGGTTCATCAGTTGGCACCTTCTGGTGTCTTGAAAACTGTCCACAGACAGGGTGCTTTCCAGGTCAGTTCTAACCAGGCCCTGTATCTTAAGTATGTGGTGTCTGCAGCAATAGGAATTTACCTCTGGTGGCCAGGCAGTCCCTTTTCTATTTTTAGTTTTTGAATGCTTAGCAATTCTCCTGTCTCATACTCAATTACAGGTGCACACCACTAAGCCTGACTACAAAATCTTTTTTTTTACCCCCCACCCCTTGACTACAAAATCTTAACGCTCTTATCCTTTACCCAGTAACCACCGTGGCTATCTCCTTGACACATGCTCCAACGGGGCTAGGAGTCGTTTATTCTGTTGCACTGACCTAAGTCATTCTACACGTTTGCTTCTTCCCTTTATATATGAGGTGGCCTATCGGGAGATACACCAGCAGAAGAGAACACTGCATTAAGAAAATGATCACTTTCTGTTTCTCTTGCTAGCCTGATAGCTTTCTGGATTTAGAGACTTAAAAATCATGTCATGTGAACAGGGACATAGCTCTAGGGAAAAGAAGTTGAGCATGAAGAAATTTTTACAGGCAGTGGTTTGGGGTTTTCTGGTTCGTAACCTACTTAGCACAGAGTTTTCTTAGCATGTGTGGTAAAGGTTCATTCAGTAAAGTCTGCTACTCAATATTGAAGACATTGGGCAGTTTTTAGTAGAGAAATTGCATGCTCAGGAATTCTGTCAGCATTGTGGAATGTCATAGAGTTGGCCTGGACTGAGCCTGCTGTCCAAAGTCTGTTACAGGAGTTAATCTCAGGTAATGAGTAAGGTTTTTCAGTCTCAGCTCCACTGTCCTCTGTGAGCTATCAGGTCATTTCCTAAGGGAGAGCTTCCACCTCCCATTTAGCCTGTAGACATAAATAGTCATGCTTTCATAAGTGTTCACTGGTCAAGGACATCTTTGTTTGCTTGCAGTATAATTCTTATCTGTTCTGCTGTTTTCGTTTGTAACCACTTAAAACTATTATGTTTGTACCAACAAACAGAATTCATAGGTGTTCTTTACTAGGAATTTTTGGACAACACAGCTACTTGTATATACAAACGGAGAGCTGAGTTTTACCAAGCTTTTGTTGCCTGTCTGCCTTCCTTCTGTTCTTCTGTCTGACTGTCTTGTCATCTTTCAGCCTCCCCCACCCCTTTCTCTCTGTCTGACAGGGCCTCACTGGCTAGCCTTGAACTTTAAAATTCAAGGTCACTTTTCCTCTACTCTGGCGGGCTGGGAGTTCAGCTATGTACTGCTCTACCACACCTGTGGGGACTTTTCTTATTGGTTCAAAACATACAATTTACCAGGGGAGGAAGGATTTTTTTATTAGAAGTATTATTTATTTCACTTTATGTATATGAATATTTTTGCCTATGTGTATGCATGTGTACCATGTACAAGCCTGTTGAAGCCCTGGATGTGTGGGTGCAGGGAATTGAACCTGGGTCTTCTGCAAGAGCTACAGTGCTCTTAACTGCTGGGGTGTCTCTCCAGCCCAAGAGTTATTTTTGGAAAATAATTATTCAAGAGCTCAGCATGATATTTTTGTGATATAATATTTGAGTAGCCAGCTAATCATTAATTTCTGGTATGTGTGTTTATATCTGCAATTCTGGTTGCTTTTTATTTCCTGTACCATTCTAATGCCTTTTAGTTTAAATTGCTAAATATTACATTTTCTGTCTGTTTTAGGTTGGGAAATCTCCAAAGGATAGGTTGTGCCGAAGGGTGAGTGAGCCCCATTGTCAGACCTATACTCTATCTACATAGTGTCGTACTGGAGGGGTGAACTTTGGTTTTTACAGTTGAGGTGATCAATCTGGAGATAACAAGGAACAGGAAGAGAGTGCCACATTAAGGAAGTAGTTGTGGTCTTCAGCCACTGTCAGTGTCCCCAACTAGGACTAGACAGCAACTAGTCTGTGACATTCCTCCAGCTCAGTTAGCCTTGGCTTCTGATGGGAAGCAGCATGTTGTGTTTCCGCCTTGGTCTGCCTGCCTCCAGCCCCTCACAGTAGAGATGCCTGGCCTTCCCTGCAGGCAGGCTCTCCACCTAACTGCAGCTCACCTCCACTGAGACTGACTGACTCACAGACACTGAGGCTGCTGCTCAGCAGTGTTACTGTCCTCAAACTGGGACTTCTTGTTCTTCTGAAATACCTCAGTAAGTGTTGAGACACATACATATAACTGTTAAAGACCTTCTCAGTCACCACAACCGAAGATTTCTCCTATGTCCTTCAGACTAAGGTTGTGTGACTGGAGCTAAGTACTCATGAGTGTGTGCATGCACACACACACACACACACACACACACACACACTTTGTATTATGTACTTTGAGGAAGTGAATAATTGCTTGCTTGTTGGCTTTAAAAAGACGATACAGAGATGCAGTGGCCTTCACACTGGCCTGTTAAGGGTCATTGGAAACTATTTCTTGCCAAAAAATTTGAATCTAGTATTTGGTTGTCAAATGGGAGATTCTAGTTTTATTCAGAGAATCCAGTTCAGTGCCTTCAAGATACCATAAAACCAGCAGCCCAGGCTGGTAACTAAGACCTTTCCTGGTTGAGTCTCATGTGTACACCTTACCGTATTCCATGGTTAGCTGGCTGGCAAACACTCTGGCAGGATGAAAAGTCTGTCTTTATAGTGCACAGACACGAAATGTTACTATCTCCCCTCTTGCCCTTGGAGATGGAATCCAGAGTCTTTTATATGCTGAGGATACCCCAGCCACTGAGCCACACCCTCACCCCAGAACATTGGCTTTTAAGATTGATAGCAATAATACTGATAACATACTAAACACTGATATCAAACTGATACTACCAAACCTACTAGCAGGAATTTTAAGATGTAATGGCTGCAGATTGTATTCAGTGTAGGAAGTCAGGCAAATGGACATGCTGCACCCTCCTTTCTGTAGCACAGCAGTTCTGATGCAGGGTCGTTGTGTTCCTTTCTGAAAACAGGATGTAGGGATGAGCGACACGGCACTGACATCCTTCCTCGGCTCCTGCCTGGACCTTCTTCAGACGTCACTGGAGGTAAAAGAAGTGTATGCTAGCCATGTGGTGAAGCAGGCCTGTAATGAAGGCCAGCCAGGGCTCTGCAGTGAGACCACACACACACCTGTGCACACAAAACTCTTCCCACACCCTTTCTCAGTCTGAGTGTCTCTTTAGATATTAGACATTCTGAAATCCATTCAGTTTAAGAAATGACTTTTGGTGGATTATATATCATATTCATCTGTAGGTTTTGACTTTCTCTGTCTCTCTAAATTATACTTTGTGGTTTCTCGGTTGTAAATGGGGATGCAGACTTTAGGTTTACACTGTGGGATGTTGCAGCTCTTTGCCTCTGACTCCTGACACAGACTTCCATTGTCACCCTGTCAGGCTGACATTAGCAGGGATGAAATCCAGGTGCCAGTCCTGGACACTGAGGATGCCTGGCTGTCCGTGGAAGGTCCCATCTCTATTGTGGAGCTGGCGCTGGAGCAGAGGCCTATCCACTACCCACTGGTGGAGCACCATTCCATCCTGTGCTCCATCCTGTATGCATCCATGTGCTTTTCTCTGAAGAGTGTGAAGCCACTTGCCCTTTTTGACAGCAAGGTGAGTTCCCCAGAGGGTTCTGGAGCTGGTTTGGAGTTGCTGGTTAACAGGCTCATGGGTTTCTTACTGACTTGTACGTGTTTGGTTTTTAGTGGTTTGTAGGGGTGATCTCTGAGAGGCTCCAGGTCCCATGTCCCCTGACCTAGCTCCGTTCTTTTACTTTCCTCACAGTGTGCTTTGAGGCTTTGCCCTCTGCCATCGGTCCTTGTCATTCTGCATGTTCTCCTTAGACAGATAGACAGACCTGCTTGCTTCCTCTTGTGTATGTGTAGGCAGGACTTACTTGTACAGTTTGATGAGTATGCTTAACTTTAATGCCCTAAGGAGCTCGTAGCTATAACATCTAAAACATACCCTCACCCCATCCTGCCCTGACTTAATTTGCTTTCCATAGTTCTGTGGCTTGAGTGCTTGACATAATGCCTGTTTGTGTGCTCGTGCACACTAGAAACCTGGAGGTGAACTGTACCCCAGCCCCATCTGTTCACTCACTCTGAGCTGTAGCTGGCATGGTGCTGTGTGCCTGTAACCATAGCACCTAGGAGGCAGAAGCTGGAGGTATTGTGTTCAAGGCCAGCATGGGCTACTTAGCTCATTCCAGGCCATCCTGAGCTGAGACCCTGTCTGGAGAACCAAAACTATCCCACCTGAACATGGCTCTCCATCACTGTCTTCCCCGCTTGCATCGTCCAGCAGACCCCTTCCTACCATCCTGTCTCCATTGCTCTCAAGGCCCAACACTGAAGGAGCCATCTCCCCAAACAGATTGGTTTCCTGCCTCACATTTTGTAGCTCCTTGTAAACTCAGCTTCACACTTGGTGGTCTACAGAAAGGCTCTGTATCATTTGGTAGCTTAGTAAGTGCTTCCTTTTTCAGGTGCCCTGAGATACAGGGTTAACAGGAAATAAGAATTTCAGCTTTACAGAGTTGGAGGATGCAGCTTCAGCTCATAAGAAAGTGAGAGTATCCCTTCTCAGGCTCAGCCTTTGGCTAAGGTCAAGTGTGATATCACTTTTCTCAAGACAGGCTTCCCCTCGGGTCTCTGTAGGAGCAGAGAAAGCGTCTCCCTGTGGAAAACCGCTTCTCAAAAGAGGGTGTCCAGGGCATGGTGTGTGTTCAGCAGCTTTACTTAACATTCACAGCCCTCAGTGTGTCTGTTCTACTATTGTAAGGAAGTTCTGCCCATAACATAAAACAGTGAGCCGGGACGGACTGCCCACAGCCTTCCCTGCCCCACCTGCCGTCCCTCAGTCACACGTCCCGTCATGGTCCTCGCTGGTATAGTCTGCTTTTCATAGACAACTATTTTGTGTGGCCAGTGTCTAGGTTTGTTTTGTTATCACTCAAGCACCCTCTTCAAGCCCTTGGCTGTGTCCCTGAAACTCACCACACCTCTTTGTTGTTCCTGTGTGTTTGCCTCTCACAAAGCAAGAGCACAGTAAAAGTCTGGTGCATTTGTAATCAAGATGTTCAAGGAAAGGTGCATGGCCACAGTGTACATAGCATATGGAATGTGAGAAAGGCTCAGTCAGGAGCTGGGGAGGCCGTGGCCGAGAGGGTGATACACTAAAGGCTCTGAGGAGTCCACCTCAGAGCATTGACTGCAAAGCCAGCAGAGCTTGAAGGGGTTACAGAGCCTGAAGGAAGGGGTTACAGCCCATCTGTTCTCAAGCTTGGGACCCGGCAGGCCATCTATAGAAAGCTTATTTAGGATGATCTTAGACATGCTTGGTTTGGTAGTCTACATAAGCAGCAGTAATGTATATATTTTAAGAAATTTGGGGCCTGGGGATACAGTTTAGTGGTAGAGCCCTTGCTTAGTATGCTGTGTGCCCAGGGTTCTCTCTCTCTCTCTGTCTCTAACCAGAGGCTGACAGAGAGTTGGGGAGGGGCCATTGTAGTTAGTGGTGGTGTTTAGTTTATTTTGTTTTGTTATTTTTGGTTTTTGGCTTTGGCTGATTTTTCAAGACAGGATATCTCTGTGTAGCCCTAGCTGTCCTGGAACTTAGAGATCGACCTGCCTCTGCCAGTCTGGTGGGATGAAAGGTGTGCATCGCCACTGCCCAGCTGAGAGATTTTTAATCAATAATATTTAACATTTAGATTACAGGTGTTTAGGGCAGTGTATGATTGTTTATGTACAACATAGCAGTAGAGACTGCATCTAACCTACATAGGACAAAAAGGAATAAATAGACGGCAGCTACCCTGGCAGCTAACCTTCAAAAGAAAAGCAATGATGGGACGCTGATGACAGACTTTCTCATTGAGACAACATTAATAAATATTGAGTTGGAATTAGTTTATCTTTCATTTGAAATTGTAAAAGACACTTAAGAAATAGTAGGTTTGGCATGGTGTTGCATGCCTTTACTCCCAGCATCCTGGAGGTAGACACCACCTGCAGGTCTCTGCTACCCAGAACTACCTGCAGCCTGGGCAAAGGTTGACCTATGTCTGAAGCCAGTGGTGTATAGTTTTACCCTACGTGGCACTAGGCGTTACTTAGAATCACAGGCTTCACTATGTAGATACTCTCTATCTGGGATGGCTTGTTCATAGATGAAAGATAATTCAAGGTAAAGTGTAGCCAGTGTCCGGCCTCGGTGCTCTCTCAGTCCATCTCCTACTGAGGGAAACCTGACACCCTGTTGTTTGATTGGTTTTTGTGTTGGAGGAGTATGGAGGCCAGAGGACAGTGGGTGTCATCCTCCCATCTTAGCTCTTCTCTTCACTGCCTGAGAAGGCCATTCCAGCTTTTTCTGTAAGTGCTGAGGATTTGAATTCAAGTATGTATGCTTGTTCAGCAAGTGCTCTTACCCAGTGAGCATCTACCCAGCCTGCTCTGCTCTGCATGACAAGTACAAGTTTTTAAGGATTCAGAATACATACTAATTGTTCCAGTGATCTACTACTGCTTAGCCAATTATCCCAAAAGACTTAGTGTCTGCAAACAACTAACACTTGCAATTTTAGATTTTAGCCTTGCACAAGATAGTAATTCCTATCATTGAGCTAGATCCACAGACCTTCGTAATTTTTGGTGTCACTTAAATAGCCTTTGAACTCAAGATCCTCTTACCTCCCCTGAGATTACAGACATGATTCACCATGCCTGGTTCATTTTTTTCAGGCCTTATGGGTCAGGAATCTGACTTTCTTACCTGCCTTTGGCATAAAGGATCCCATGAGACTGTGGTGGAGTTGCTTCATGGAAGTGTCAGCTGAAGACTCAGCTGGATTGGGCAATATGATCTAACCCATGTAACTGTCTGTAGGGTTGCTCACCTGACCACTGCATCCTCTTAGAGGGGGCAAACAAGAGCACCCCAAGCAGAACCACAGTTCTTTGGAACCCAGTCTGGAATGTCACTTGCTGTCACCTGTCTGTCTACACTTGCTGGCAGCCAACAGCCCACAATTCAGGGGAAGAATAACATGGGGCTCAAATACTAGATGAGTGGGGACCATCTTAAAGGCTGCTGGTCACACACTGGATAGTGGTCACCATGCTAGATGACAAATAGAATGCTGGCATCTTCCTATTTAAGGAAAAAGTTCAAGTCAACCACGAGTTACTCATAAGGTGATCAGCTTTAGAAATCTCCCTTATTCTCCCTTAATCTCTACTCACCAGGGTGTTTTTGTTTTTCTCTCTTTCTCTTTAGGGAAAGAATGCATTTTTTAAGGATTTAACTTCAATCCAGTTATTACCAAGTGGGGAAATGGATCCAAACTTTATTTCAGTAAGACAACAGGTAAGTTAGTTACTGGATTTTGTTCTTGTTTCTTAGGAAGAAATAGCAAAGGAGAAATATAGCTGTCCTTTAAAAAGATGGCCACTTCTTCATATGATTCCCAGGAGCTAGTTTCCCTGGTGTGTGTTCCTTTATTGATAGCAAAACCATTTTCGAGCCAGTAGGACTGCTTGGCATGTGAAGACATATAGTGACCTTAATTCCATCTCCTGGTAGAGGAGAGAACTGAGTCTTCCACATTCATGCTGTGGCATGTGTGCACATGTGTGCACATGAATGCATGCACACACACGTTAAAAATTAAAAATAATTTTAATGTAGTCTGTTTGACAAAGTTGACTTGAGGCACTTTTAATTACGTTATTGATGTATATGGGGGTGCCTGTCCCATGGCACCGAGTATGGGGTGAGAGCAGCTCTGTGGGTTCAGTTCTCCTCCACCTGCAGATGAACTCTTGGGATTGAACACAGGCCACCAGCTTACACAGCAAGCACTGGGCTCCTTTTAAATGAAAAGTACTGACGAGGCAGTGCTGTGCCTTCCTGTCTTCAAGTTCTTACTGAAAGTTGTCAGTGCAGCTGTCCAGGCTCAGCATTCCAAGGACAAAGATCCCTCTGCAGAAGCAGCAAACCCTCATTGGAAAGTTCTCAACTGGCCAGCTCTGGCTGTGGACTTAGCCCATCACCTTCAAGTGAGCGAAGATGTCGTTCGAAGGCACTATGTGGGAGAGCTGTACAACCATGGAGCTGACCTCTTAGGAGAGGAGGTAAGAGTGACCCGTGAGGCTCATGGGATGTGAGCTATAAAACAGACAGCAGGAGGAAGCAGTAAATTAATAGTAAAATAGTCAGATAGAGTGGTGTGTGCATTTGGGGTGTGGAGGCAGGAGGATAAGAGCTTGTAGGGTCAGCCTCGTCTACATAGGCCTACTTGGACATGAGGCCAAGTGTGATGAAATGAGCAACAGAAGGGTAGAGAGCGGTTCCTGATTTGTACCTGTGGCCAAGTTCAAACAGGCAGAGAGCAGTGAACAGTAGGGCTGAGGACGGACCATCTGCTGGGGCAGAGAAGCAGGAATTCTACACTGGAGATGAAAGGAAATGGAGCCAAGAAAGTGGTAACTAGACCAACCTCTCAAGGAGAAGCAACCAGCCACTGACATTGCTGAGGGACAGAGGAGTCCAAAGGTCCCTAGATGAGGACCAGCATGGCAAGGTGCAAGGCCAGAAAGCCACTATGGCTGCCAGACCTCGTAAGCAATGAGTCAGGGTGGGTAGGTATCCACTCAAGCAAGAGTGACTCCCTTAGCAAGGAGAGGAGGTTGGCTGTTCTCCAAGCCTGTGGCTACTTCATAGTACTCAGTAGCCATCAGATGGCAGACTCTAATAACATCATCCCCTTTACTTGAAAATGAGGTATATTGTCGTATGAATTGAAAACTTCGGTAATAAAAATAAGCTGATGAGCAAGAGTTGGGTTTAAATTCTAGGCAGATTTCAGTTTTCCTTTATCCTCCATACACATGGTCATGTCGAGAGCCAAAGTAGTCTCTCCATTGGCAACCTTCCCAGGTTGCTGAATTTGTTTCTCCATGTTCACCCTCAGGCCATTTTTCAAGTTCAGGACAAAGAAGTTCTAGCATCTCAGCTGCTAGTGCTGACAGGGCAAAGGCTGGCTCACGCACTTTTCCACACCCAGACGAAGGAAGGCATGGAGCTGCTGGCCAGACTCCCGCCCACACTCTGCACCTGGCTGAAGGCAATGGTGAGTGGAGGACAGCATGAGCGGAAGGTCGGCGATGGCCTCTTCAATGAGCTCCATCCCAAAGAAATGCTTTATTGGGAGAACTTCCATAGTAAAGCTCAAGTCAGTGAGGTATTGCTTGGTTGCATGAAACTAATGGCTGCTGTGCCCCATTCACAGAACCCCCAGGATCTTCAGAACACTGGCGTGCCTATTGCAGCAACAGCTAAACTAGTCCATAAAGTGATGGAGCTCCTGCCAGAGCAGCACGGGCAGTACACCCTCGCCTTACACCTCATCGATGCCGTGGAAGCCATGGCTACTTTATGACGGTAGCTGCAGGCCTGTGACTACATGAACCACTGCATGTTATTTTATTTTACACAGTAAGATTTGGAACTTTGGAAGATTTTTTTTTTGTATAATAAATAAATATATTACTTTAAAAAGTGCAATCCTGGCTAAAATTCCACATCTTCAGCAAAGACTGGAGATAAATTATAAACACTAACTACCCTGTGACTGATGCAGATGCTTTATTCTTTATTTTTTCATTCAAATAAGCAGCTTTATTGTTAAACTTTGATATTGTTACTGGTTATAATTTGTGGATTTTGTTCTTACTGTAGTAGTCTAGTTCATATCCAAATGACTCCTGTGGGGATAAAGTGTGTTCACACTGCTTCCGTGAGCGCACTAGAGATACAGCCCATGTCCCTTTAAAACATGCAGAGATGTCCTCATGGTTGGTCATGTACCAGGCTGTCACCTGACAGGGAGCTCTGGGTGCTGACGGCTTCCTGTCCAGGGCGCTGCTGTTGTCAGAGGAGAACTGGCTCGAGATGAGCAGAGGAACCTAGGGAAGACCCTCAAGTCTGCTCCGCTTGCCAGGCTTAGGAATCAGAGATGTGAACAAAGAAAGCAGCAAGATCAATTATTATGTAAATTAAGATTTACTCTATTTTGTCAAGTTCCAAAATTGTATCCACATCAGGTAATGTAAAAAATGTATTATCTTGTAATACATGTTAAAAAAAAAAAAAAAAAAAAAAAAAAGCAAAGAAACTAAAATATTTAAAATCCAGCTTTATTTTTCTTTCAAGTGTTCAAAAATGTCTGTTTCTGGGACTTGGTCATGTTGTCCTGCTCCCAGGACAGGCACTTTGCTGTCACAGCCTTAGCAAACCTACCTCAGCTGGGTGGAGAGGATGAGCCTAGGCTAGTTTTGTACCCCGTAGTGCCTCAAGCAGTCCAAGTGCTGACAAGTGTGAGGAAACCCACCTAGTCTGCCTGTCAGCAGTGCACTGTGCTCTGCAGGTCAGCAAGTCCGTGTATAGTGCAGTTATTGCTGTCTGCCGTGGTCATGGTTGTTCACAGTACTCATTCAAATCAAGGGAAGAAGCCAACTCCATTAGAAGGTTGAGAATACTCTTCAGGGACTCCACAATAAAGTGACACCCAGGCACATAACAAATATGAATTCTTTTTCATTAAAAAGTTAGATCTAAATAAGACTGTGACTGGCTAAAACTAACTCTGCTAAGTGTCAGATTTCAAATCTTCAGAGAGAAATGTTTCAGATGCTGCTCAGGTGGCTGTAAGGTGCACCCGGTCCTTGATGGAATCCCTGCAGTCACAGCTTCATTGACATACATACCATCCTTGACACAGTTCTGAGGAGGTCTACTCGCCCCAGGACCTTCTGCAGTACTCTGGAAGGTGCAGGATATGGGCAGCTTGCCAGGAAAGCCCCGTGCTGCAGGCACTGCTAATTGTTAATCATGGTCTTTTTTTCTCTAGTCCCATTACGTCTTTTTTGGGGGCGGGGGCTTGTATTTTTTTTAGACGAAAAACTGGCTAAATTTACTCTGGTAGGTCACATAAGAGAACCAGAACACAGATTATTAAGTCTTTAGTTAGATTTATCATCCAAAAAGTTTATATAATGCATAGAATTTTAAAACTAAATTCTGAGTTTGTTTAACAAAAGCAGTAACATAGTCTACTACTTCACTAAGGGCTTTTAAAATAATTCTGATAAAAAAGGGAAATTAACATTTATGTATCCATTCTCTAACAACAAAGTGTCACAAATAAAAGGAATTAGGTTCTAACACAGTGTCCTGCAACAAGGGTGTGCACATGCCTGTAACCACAAGGGCGTGGCACGTGCCTGTAACCCTAGTATTTCCCTAGACACTCGCCCTCTCTTCTTACGATTGCATATTTTTACCCTATTAATGAAGGTGTTTAATCCTAACTTCTTTTTTCCAGGTTGTATTAGATGTAGAAGTGGAGGGGCCAGGATAAATGTAGATTCAGCAGTTCAGAGCACCAAGCTTCCCAATGCTTCACACTTCTGCAAAGATTTACCTTTGTTAGAAAAGTTCATCTAAGGCCAGTGTAACACCTGCTACAGTTAAATAGCTTCTTAAAAGATGATTACTTGTGATTTAAAATCATGGAAAACTAAGATTAGTAACAATAAGCTTACACTGATTATAGCATTCACTTAGAAGTTGCTATAATCCATTTCATTAAGAAACAGTATCTTACAGTGCACAATAGCAACAGAGAAATTCTGCTTAGTAGATTAGACATCCTTGGAAGATCAATCCAGTATGGATTGTTTGAAAAATGCTCTATTACTTATCTGCTGTCAATGTATTGTGAGTAGTAAATTCTGTATATACTGTTATTTTCTGTCTGTTCATTATTGTGAACTTATGTATATCAGTGAAATAAATTAACACTTCACGCTATTTCCTCGGCGTTCATACACGTAAGAACAGAGAGACTTTTCTTGACTAACAATTTGGTGATGATGTTCTTTGCAGTACACCCAAAATCCTGTTGCTTTAGAAACTTAATGTTTGCTAGTAGGCAGAAGGAACTGACCCCTTTCACCTTGTAGGGGCACACGACTCTGCCACTCGTAGCAAAATCACACACTTTATTATTCACAGCTTCTACACCATTGTCAGCTGGGAGTTTTCTAGAATGCCTTTATTTTCAGACATCATAGAACTTAAATACTGAGTCAAAAAAGTTTTAATAAAATATAAAACATTCTGCTGCCACATTGAAAGTAACCATATTCAGTGTCTGTCCATGAGTGTGTCTGCCCTGTATACATGTATATCTGCATATATATTTCCACATGTGTATGTGTATATATACATACATACACACACACACACATTATTCTTTCAGTAGTTACAAGAGATACTCTTATAATCTTCTGATTCTTACCCATCTGTCACCATCTACTCCTCTTCTCCCGACCCAAGCTTTGGGTTTCTTTCTGGGGACTTTCTAACAGTTCATTCCTGCAGCCAGTCAGTACTGTGGGGAGCGTTTTGTTCAGAGCTGTTGACATCAGATTGCTACTTTGCACCAACGACCTCTGCACATCGAGGACAGAGAGCGTCTGCAGTCTCAGCGGTATGCTTCCAACATCGAGGGCACTTTTCTCTGGCCGTTGGTACGACAATGACTTTATATGAAGACTCCTCACGAATGTCACCACCTTGAAAGAACACACAGAGCATGTCCAGTCGCTGAGCTTGCACTACCAATCCTCAGTAGCTCTGGCTGCTCCTTCCTAAGGCTTTCCTCCCCCCATGTTTCTAACATGAGCCAGGTTTTGCCCTGTAACAAACTCACTAAAACAAGATCATAGAGGTGACTGCTAAAGAGCAGACGGCTCAGACCAACCGCTTCTTTGCCATGGTTAGAGCTGGCTCTGTCATTCTTGACCCTGCTACACAGTTGACTTGGGTGGTTTTTTTTAAGACAGTCTCTTCTATGTAGCCTTGCCCTCACAGAGATCCATCTGTCTCTGCCTCCTGAGTGCTGGAACTAAAGGTGTATGCCACCATGCCTAGCTCTTAACTCAGGATTCTAGAGACAGTGGCGGTGCCAGCCACTACTCAAAACTTCAGCTACACAAAAGGAGACACAACTGTCCCACTATTCCTGTTAATGAAGATGGATCAAGGTGACAGCTCTGCACAAAAATCCTGTGATAAAAAGTCTACCCAACCCTTTATAAGAATGGCTAATGGTGTTTTAATTAGGATATGCATAAAGGGAAATCTTAGAATTTACATAGGAAGGGTCGGTGGAGCTGGGCAGTATTAGGCACTATGTATCAGAACAGATGGGGAAAGACTCAGTGACAGTTACTCGGGTGAGAAGGAACTGTCCCCAGCCTCAGCTTCCATTCTGAGCGCCCTGAGAGCTGGCTCAGACAGCCTTGCGTAACCCATGGAAAGCTGGGGGTGACATTAGTTATTCAGTCCCCTCTCACTCTTCTCACCTTCTAGATTGATGACAAATGTCCCCGTGAGCTCAATGTCATCTGCGGTTCTTTCCCGTGGCTCCTGAGCCAGCAGTGTTGTCTGGGAGGCCATCATCAGCTCGTTGAGCTGAGATGTGCTAGAGGTCTCCTCAGCTTGGAGCATCTGGAATGCATGGGAAGGTTACTGTTCCAATGAAAGACTGACAGCCAATTTTAGTTGCTGACTGGAGTATACATTTTGTTTCACTTTGAAAACTATGTTCCCCCTAACCCCCAATCTATATGGTGATTATACTTATTTTGCAATGAGAAAAGGAAGGTTTAGTTACCCTTTTCTGTTAAGCTAAAACTGCCAACATTTAGAGCCTCCTTTGTTATCACGATTCCTCTATTAGCAGAGGGGGTAGGACACTGTTAAGAAAGACTTGCTTTTAGAGCAGCAAACTGGGGGCAATAGGTAGTACAACTTTTCCACAGTGTACAGTGAGCCAGGCTATCTGATAAGCACTTTGAGATTTTCCCATCAAATTTTTGATCTTCAAGATAAGTTTGTGAATTTATATAAATATTCCTTTAAAAATAATGAGGCTAAGACTGATTTGGTTTCGACAAGTTGACTCACTTAGTAATAGGTAGTAACAAGTCTCCCATCTGACATCTAGTTAGGATTCCTAAGGAAGTCACATTTATGGTTGGTGCCAGTTAATACTGGCTGTCAACTTGGTAAGATGTAGAGTCTCCTGGGAAACAAACCTCTGGACATGAGTTTCTAGATGAAGTTAACTGAGGTGGAAAGCCCAATTGTAAATGTGGCGAGCAAACCAGAACTAGGCTGTGTAGCCTTGGCAGGTCAATGATTTGACTGACCTCAGTTTCTTCCAACAGCTTACAATTCTTAAATACCACAAAGGCCAGTGTCTGCCGTTACCTTACCATTGCCAACAACGCCACGGACTCTAGCGACTTCAAGTCTCAAATCTTTAAATGTGTAAATTGGGTTTACCAACCAAAATGAGGTGGTTTCTTTTTACAGATGTAGGTATTTTATGAGCATGAATGTTTGCTATGTGTATGTACTACACATAGTCCCAGGGCTGGAAGAGGCCAGAAGAGGGTGTTAGATCCCCTGAAACTACAGTGACAGGTAGTTGTGGGCAGCTGGGAACTAAACCCAGGACCTCCACTAGATTAGCGAGCTCTTTAACTGCTGACCCATAGCTCCAGGAAATGTGTTGATTTTCTGGTTCTGGTTCTCATGAAATGAAAGAGAACTCATTTGTAGAATATGATTCAGATAAAATTTCAAAATCCAAGCCTTCAGTAAATAAAACTTTCATTTTTTTAATGTACTTTCACACTTCTGCACCGATCTAAACAGGCCCCTGCATATGTCAAAAGTTCAATCAGTGAGAAGATCAGTACTGCAAGACTGAAATCCTAGTTTCTAAATTAATTCAAGATCTTAAATCTACCACTTCACCTACTACACACGGCCTCAACCACTACACACTACACACAGTCTCACCCACTACACACAGTCTCACCCACTACACACAGTTTCCACCCAGTACACACAGCCTCACCCACTACACACGGCCTCACCCACTACACATACCTCCATGATCTCAAACAGTAGCCCCGGCTCGATCACTATGATGACCTCATACTCGGCAGCATTTTTGCCAGGAATGCTGCCAAGAAAGGAATCTCGCATGGCACACGCACTCTCCACTGCCTCCTCCAGGCCTGGCTTCTTCCAAATAGAGCTTGTATTAATCCAGCCAGTGCGAAAAACACTCTTGGGTTCTGAAAAAATAAGTGGGGACTGAGTCACATACAGTTTAGACAGCGTATAAGCTCTAAGCAAACACTAAGGAGAGACAGGCTGTCATCTAGGATGTGGTGTTCAGTGAGTCAGCCTGATATTCCCAGGAGCCGCAAGTCACACATTATAAACACATACACATAGAAATCTCAGAGCAAAGCTGAACTGTGGGCATGAGATGTGTTTGGTGAGGACACAACAGTTCCCCATGCCTGTGCCTTATGAACAACCCTCCATCCACCTAACCTGCAAGTTTCTAGTTTTCTATGAAAATAAAATCAGGACAGAAAAAAAGCTAACATAAAAGCATTCACTATAAAGCACTGTATTTTATTTGAATAAAGCTTAAAATACATTTTGAAACATTATAAACATTTAAAGATTTATTTATTTTATGTATGTGAGTACACTGTAGCTATTTTCAGACACACCAGAAGAGGGCATCAGATCCCGTTACAGATGGTTGTGACCCACCATGTGGTTGCTGGGAATTGAACTCAGGACCTCTGGAAGAGCAGTCAGTGCTCTTAATTGCTAAGCCATCTCTCCAGCCCAAAGATTTTTTTTTTTAATTAATTTTTATTTTCTGTTCATTAGTGTTTTGCCTGCAGAGATGTCTGTGTTGGATCCCCTACAACTGCAGTTACAGACAGGTAGGAGTTGCTATCTGGGTGCTCAGAATTGGACCTGCAAGAGCAGCCGGTGCTCCTAACTAATGTGCCATCTCTCCAGGCCCTTAGAAACACATTTAAGCAAAAGTGATTTCTCAATGTTGTCAAGGGCTCCATACATTTCAGAAAGCACTAGAGGTGTAGCCCTAACTCTGTATGAAGGGACAGAGCAGACTGTACCAAGTGACACTTATCACAGCGACACTGACAGTGTACCTGTGTGAAGCTTATAATGCCACAGCCAACCCCCTATACGAGTCTTCCCATGCAGAGAACAGTTCTTACCTTTACCATAGGGAATGTGCTGGAACACCTCTTCTGCCAAGTGAGGAAGAATGGGTGCAAAAGCACGAACCAACACATCCAGAATTTCTGCCAATGCTGTCTGACAGGAGCGGCGCTTGGGATCCTTCTCGCTTTCGCAGTAGAGCCTGAAAAGAAGAGCCTGCTCAGCAGCTGACCCGCTGCTCTGGCCTTCACACTTCCATGCTGCCTCTGGACACCTTGTCGTCTATCCTATTTTACTACTCTCTCAGGATCTATCTGGTTCCTCATATATTGCCCAACTGTGAATGTTTAAGGTGGATGACGGTCTAGATCACTGACTTTGCACATAATAAGGTAACTGACCACATCTGAGTGAGTGCTACTCCCAGTGGTGCCGTGGGTGCACTGTGAAAGCCAGTGTCTTTAGTGGTCTGCCTGGCTAGGCCTGGGCCTGCTCTCTGGACAGCATGGTATTCATCTACCAGCAGCTATAACTCACTGTAAACAGGTCCATGCACATGAGTGGCTGTGTTCTGATACAGGGTCTCACTGTGCAGCCCTAGCCAGCCAGCAGAGAACTCTTTGTAGACTAGGCTGGTTTTAAACTTAGAGATCCCCCCGCCTCTGACTCACAAGCGCTGGGATTATAAGGATGGGTATTATCCTCTTCATTTTTCAGACAAACTGAGATTACCCTCTAATCACCCAAACACAAAACACAAAGTTAAGTGCAGACATAACTGACATCAGGCTTGACTCCAGAGCCCAGCTATAATTCTGCCCAGCTGCTCACCGTGACCACTGCATCCTGGACACTGCTGACACACACTCAAGCATTCCCGCTGAGGACTGTGCAGTCACACTTACCTATCCTTGACTATGCTGAAGTAAAAGCTGGACAGTTCTCTGGTGTAAAATGCTTTCAACAGTCTGACAACTTTTCCAAAGTCATACTGTTTATATGAGTCAGTAATCTAGAGAGCAAAGATGGAGAAATGAAGGCTGCAGCGAGCAATGAGACCAACAGTACATCACAGGCGAAGCAAGCTCCTCTCACCAGCATCTCAGAGGGGATGGCTCAGATGCTGGTCGCGCTTGCTGCACAGGCACGAGAACCAGTATGGACCCCAAAACTTGCATAAGTCCTCGGTAGACATAGTGCAGCTCAGAACAGGGATCTGAAGCAGACTGGCTGCAAAGGCTATCATAGGGGTGAGCGCTGGGTTTTCCTTTCCTGTGATAAAACTTTCCCTTGAAATTCTGAGTACTGTTAATTGGTTCATTTTTCTTGTTACTTTTACAAATTTGCTATTACATTTATTTGGGGCATGGGGAGAAGGCAGGTGCCACAGATCACATGTGGAGGTCAAAGGACAGTCAGTAGTTGGTTCTCTTTCACTGTGTGAGCCCTGGGGACTCAGCTCAGGTCATCAGGCAGCAAACACCCTTACCCTATGAGCCATCTTACCTGCCCATTTGATTTATTTCATTTGACTGTAAGAACCTGCCTCAAAGGATGAGGTGGAAGAAGTGTCAGCCTTGTGCTTCTACATATGCATGCCAATGCACACACACATACACACACACACTTGCACATACACATGCACGCAAACCACATACACATACATGAGAAAAGAAAAAAAAATGTTTCAAAGACAGACAGGCAAGTCTGCAGGAATGTTGGGGACCGTCATTCTACAGGCACAACTGTTCACAACAATCACACTCTACTCTGGGAATGACAGCAGAGCATGTTCCAAGGAAAACAGGTCCATGTTTAATGGCTTGTTTTGTGTAAGAACATATGTTCATGTATGTGTAGGTGCACATGTGTGTGGATGCCAGATGTCAAGCTCGAGCCAGGAACCATGTACCTTGCTTTTTAAATAGGGTTTCTCCCTGGTCTGGACCTCAAGTATGCTCCTCTGGCTGCTGTCTTCAACCTCCCAACACTAGACTCACAAGTGCACGCCATACCTGGCCTTCTCAATGTGATGTGGGGCTAAAAATCACACTCAGGTGCTCCGGCTTGAGCAGCGACCTCTTCACCCACCATGCACTTCTCCCAGCCCTGGGTGTGATTTGGATTTTAAATCTGCAGGGCTGAAGAGGAGCTCAGGCCCTTGGTGCATGCTGGGAAAGCTCTCTACCACAAGCTACTCTCCCGCCTCTAAGTCCTAAGTGATGGACTCACACCACTTTTAAGTTTTCAAGCTTTTTTAGGCCATGTTTTTAATCCTAGTACTCAGGGGGCAGTGGAAAATGGATCTGAGTTTGAAGCAGGATGGTCTACACAGCAAGTTATAGGCTAGCCAGGGCTACACAGTGTGACTGTGTCTCAAAAGAGATGTATTGGGGAAGTACAGGGTCAGGGGGAGAAAACAAGTTTTAAGTCTGTACTATTTAATTTACTAGTGTTTGTATGTGTGAGTGCATGCACCAACAGGCATGTGCAGAGAGCTCAGAGGACAACTTTTGAGAGTTGGTTCTTTTCCTACCATAAGTTCTGGAGTTCAAACTTAGGTCACCAGGCCTGTATCAGCTGAGTCACCTCACTAGCCCAAATCAAACCAGCAAGTCACTAGTGTCCCCCCCCACACACACATACACACCCTCATCCATGTTCTGAGTGAAAATGTGCACATGTGCTTCTGACACAGGGTACACTGAAGCAACACAGGCCAGGTTTCAGGAACTGTCTACATACATGTGATAGTTCACCTTGACTGTGAATGGGAATTAGAGCTGCCTAACACACATGTGCGCATGTCTGTGGCTGTGTTTTCAGAGAGGTTTAACTGGAGGGAAGACTCACTCTGAATATGAGTGGCACCATGGTGGGCAGGGTCCTGGGGGGAATAAACAGGAGAAATAAGTGGTCATCAGCATTAATCTCCCAGCTTCCTGACTATAGATACAATGTGATTGACCACCTATGTTCTGGTCACCGTGTCTTCCCAGCCTGCTGAGACGGCAAAGCAGTTAAAGGTATCTACCAACAGGCCTAACAACCTGAATCTGATCCCTAGGACTCTTGTGATCTTGGACAGCTACATGTGCATAGTGGCACAGCCCCCACTACACCAACTAGACAGATCCAAAATCAACTCTTCCTTAAGTTGGTGTTTCCGAGTACTTGTCAGGGAGAAGAGGCTGACTCCAGCAGCCCCAGGATGGGCGGCTACTGTGGGAGAGCTATTCTGGCTCACTGGCCTTGGTAAGAGTATGTGAAAGGAATGCGGAAGAGCCAAGAGGTGAGAGTGTGGGACACCTTAAGCGTGCTCAGTGGGCCCTTGTGGTGGGGGTCTGGAAGGGCAGAATGGCCAGAAACCTGAGGACAAGGAGAAGGACGACTGGACACTAGCTAGAGGTCACTCGTGCTGCACTCTGGCAGAGACCCAACTGCACATTGCTCTTGTCTTAGTGACTTTTCTCAAACTCATTTTATTTTCTATATTAGTGTTTTGTCTGCATGTATGTCTGTGTACCACTTATGTGCCTGGTGAATGCAGAGGCCAGAAGAGGGAGTGGGATCCCTGGAAATAGAATTACAGATGGTTATGAGCTAACATGTGGGTGTTGGCAACCAATCCAGGTTCTCTGGAAAAGCGGCCAGTGCCCTTAACTGCTGACCCATCTTTTCAGTCTCCATGCTGGTATTTGAATGAAGCTAAACTCAAAAGTAATGAAGTAAGCTGTCTTCCAGAGGAAACTTCAAGCCAGTGTTGTATCCATGCTGTGCTGTGCATGGTTACTGTTTGCTGTTGTCAGCCACCCCACGACAGAGAGCAAAGGTGTACAGATGTGCAGATGGTGAGGAGAGACACCTGAGCAAGCTCTATGATACGGAGAGCAGCAGCTGGAACTGTTAGAGCAGAGCCATTTAAGGGAACATGGGGTCAGTAAGAAAGGTGCCCAAGATCACTACCCAGGCACTGAAGGCTCCAGCTTATAAATGTACAATTCCATTTGAAAGGACAAAAGCTAAACTTAGAATCCTGCTGGAAGGTTCTCTGCTCAAAGTCAACTAAATGTTTCTTAAGTTCTACCAACAAAACCCACGAAGGCAACTACAGTTGTGACAGATGAGGGCAGACGACACCTTGAATTGACAGTAGAACTTGGCAGTGTGCCACCTCTTCATGGTGCTGGTTTCCCAGGCACAAAAACCACAAGAGTTACAGAGCCATGGAGGCTCCAGACACTAAGGCCAGGCAATGTATGACTGGTTCAGATGCCCGCAAGGCACCCAAGAGGCATGAAGCTGGGAAGCCTCAGCACACACGGCACACAGAGTGCAGGGACTCAGGAGCTGTCCACACTCTAAAGGCACACCTGCCACAGCAGTGCACTTCTCCTCCTTGTTGAAGGAACAAGAATCTTGAGAGACGCCTGCTGGGAGGAGAAGCTGGTTCCTGTAGTTCTCAACAGAAGGCAGTCTTAGAGGCAGGGGAGGGGTGAAGAAATGGCTCAGAAGGTAGGCATGCCTGCTAGCAAGCCTGACAACCTAAGTTAGATCTCTGGGACTCACAGAGTGGAAGGAAAGAACCAAGTCCTGTAAGTAGTCCTCTGACTTCCACATATGAATTCTGATGTGTGCACATATGCACATGTGCATGTACACATACACACACACACACACACAAATTAAATGTTGAAAAAAAAGAGCAAGAATCCAAAGACATGAAAACACTTCAGGCCATGGTCATCGCAAACTGTGTGGAATGTAGTGGTACCTTCTGGGGTACAATAGGGATGATTTCTAGTGAGCGAGGTCTGTCCACTGGAAGCTATGGGAAAGGTGCTGATGCTGCTGTTTGCCAACGCATGCTACTGTGCACTGACCTTTGTTGCAAAATCCTGGATTAAGTGCAGCATATACTGGTCTATGACGTACATATTCTTCACAGGAACAGAATCCGTCTCTGGGTTAAAACCGGTCAAATTTCCCAGGAGAAAGCGGAGTGTGTTTCTAAGCTGCTCAGAGAGAGAGAAAGCACACAGTTAAAGACAAGTCACCAAGCTTCTCCATTTCACCAGTTACTTTATAACTTCATATTAATTTTTTCTAAGTTCTGTTATTTTCTTAGTAAGATTTTAAAATCCTATTATTCCTAAATAAGACTACAAAGGCACAAAGAAACTCTCATTCTATTACCCAATTTTATATAGAAACAACCACTGGCTGGGTTTCTCATTAACTCTCTTCCCTAGCCTGTTTTGCGCATGTGTTTATTCATACATAGATGGCTATATGCTATTTCATCTGATTCACATATGAAAAGAAAAACAAATGCATCTGGCTTGCAGAGTCACTGAGTACACAGAAAGCATATATAGAGTATAATCTTACATCAGCTTATGGTCTAATCTATACATTAATCAAATATAAAAACATGAACATTTCTTTTGTTCTTGTTTTTGTTTTGTTTTGTTTTTTAAAGACAGAGTTTCTTTGTGTAGCCCTGGCTATCCTGGAACTCTCTTTGTAGACCAGGCTGGCCTCAAACTCACAGAGATCTGCCTACTTTTTCCTCCCTAGTTCCGAAATTAAAGGTATGCACTACCATCTGGCTGATGTGTACATTTCTTAGTGTTACTACTTTAAACAAACTAACATGGGAATTTAAAGACAGCCACATGTAGCTCATTTTCATGCATGTCTCATAAACTTCACTGAGCAGGACCGACCTTGCTGATGTCATCTCTGGCAGCAGAGAGTACAGAGGGGCCAATGGTCACCTCCGTGAAGATGTTGGATTCCGCTATCCACCAGCGCAAGATATCAGCTCCATAGGGAGGCTCTTTGCTGTGGTCCTTTTCATTGAAAAACAACATGTGAACAGAACAGCTTTTGATTTATTTCAATTAGAGGAACAAAGGTTTTAGCTAAAGTTCCCCGTCAGAAACTGGAGTCTGTAAATGCAGCTGTAAGAGCACAGTACTAAAAAGCTCAGTACAAAGTAGGCTCTATCTGAAAACAGGAAGGCTAGCAAGACAAACCTGGCTGAGACAGATGGCAGGTTTGTCCCGGTGACTGTAAGATATGAAAGTCACAGGGGCAAGGAAATGCACCCTATGGACCTCTCATGTAAGTACCTCCAACCTGCCCCCAACTGCCAGTAACCACAGAGCTGATGCCATTCTGAATTTAAAGTGTGTATTTCTAAGAATATAATAATATACACTCAGAATTTATAATCTCATTTTTTCTCCTGTTTCCATTTAATTATAAATCTGTGGTTTCACATAATAAAACCTGATACCTTGAGGCCTCCACATACATGTACACACAAGTTTATGTTTAGAACATTATAGTAACCCATCCATTATCCTTGGCCCTCAATTCCTGGGCTCAAGAAGCCCTCATGTCTCCACCTCCTGAGTAGCTGTGCCACCATCCCTGGCATATCCTGTCAGAGACAGTCCTAATCTTGTCAACCTGTGTCTATTCACTGAGGTAAGCACTAAAGACTTAGTTGTCGATTTAAGAACCTGACAACAAAATGAAAATGAGTTTCAGTCAGACACCTACTTTTCCTCCACTGATGATAGTGTCAGGATTAATGACATTCCCAAGGGACTTGGACATCTTTTCTCCTTTTTCTCCGATCATAAATCCATGAACCATCACTGTCCTAAGAAATATAAGGACCAGTGTGAGAGGCCATTTTAATCACTGGTGATGTCTTGACAGACAATGGGTGAACACACTTCTTGTTTATCAGAATTCATGTATCAGGGTGTGAGTCAGGGAGTCCTTGGCTTAAACACAGCACAGCAGCTGTTCTGTGGCCTGTACATCAGAGCATTTGCTGCCCTCTGATTACTAAAACCAACAAAATAATGAGCAGCGCAGACCACCTCCTTAAAACTAACTTCCAGAAGACAACTTGAGAAAAAAGCACTTTCTACTGTGGTTGGCTTTTCAAAGTGACACAGGAATGGGCAGTGAACTATCTCAGGTGGGAGACGACTGCAGCAGACAAAGCCTTAGGATGCTGTGTCAATCTTCCATAGCAGCTGCCTATACTCTACCCCAGCAGGGTTTCAGTCCCTCAGTCACTGTGGGTCCCCACAAAAGGGGACAAGCTGAGGCTGCCTGCTCTCACTTGCCCACACTGTCCTCCCCTATACTCCTGGTGGATCGCCACACAGCTGAAGATGCTGCCCCACAGAGTCCGTTAGCTAACTCCACTCAACGCTACCTCATCTTCCAGGAGGTGCAATCTGCCAAGTGACAGGTGCCACACACGGCTGTATCTCTCCCCTTTTCTTTGTCCTGTGTTGATTTTATTTGCTTTTTGTTGTTCCTTTGGGGACAGGGTCCCCACATGGCCAGGCTGACCCTGATCCTAAGACCCTCCTATTTCTGCCTCCAGAGTGCTTGGATCTGCAGGATGTGCCACCACAACTATACAGAAGAAGACCATGCAACCTTCTTACAAATTGTACCTAACATAAAAGGTGAACCCAGTATCGCTCAGCCTTGCTGCACCCACAAAACACACCTCTTCCTCTGGATATACTGTGGGTCTCTCCTCCCAGAAACAGGAAGAATGGTGCTCTGGCATATGCACCTCTGTCCGCAAGCGCGTGTGGCACACATGGCGGGTACTCAGAGGATCATCAAAGTGGGCTCACTTGGTGCTGATGAATACTCACCTGAAAGGTGCTTTTGACCTTGTAGCCACACTTGTCAGCAAAGAAGACTGGAACCAGCCCCCAAGCTGGTCCTTCCCCTCCAGATACAAGTCTGCCCTCTGTTGGGTGCCTGAAATATATTAACACAAATGAAGTTAATTAGAACAGAAAATAAAACTACGTGTGCGCCATAGTGTTAGGGTAACCAATGTGACTGGGTTCTAATGCGACCATGTTCTGTTGCAGTCAAACTCACGTGATCACAAACATCTGATGATGCCGAAGGCTAGCACAGGTAGGCACGGAAGTCATGTGACAAGCAGGTGTGAGTAACAATTCCTGCAGACTCATCTATCCAAGGCCCAGTGTGACTCTCACCTTAACTGTGCCTGGTGTCCCAGGAGCCACAGTGTGAGTCAGTAGGTTTACTGCTAAGGGTGGCAGTGAAGGAATCTGTCCTACACTGAGGTACCACTTCCTGCACAGCACACTCGCTCCTGAGACTGAGGACGCTGTCCGCTGTGTGCTAGCAGAAAATGCTTCTTGCTGCTTTTTTCAACAAGCAATGCTACTCACCTACACTGTGCGAATGTACGAGAACAAAGTGCCTAAACCTTAATAATGCTTCAAGTGTATCCAGGAAACAGAATTAGAAAATAACATAAAAAACTAATTATAAAAGTTGATTTAAATTAGCATTTAGCCAGTGTACATCTTAGTCTGTAAACATGAATATACACATTCGGCTTTCAAACTGTCTAAGCTAACTGTCAAATGAGGAATCCATTTACCTGCTAGGACCCTCCCGCCACAACCCCCACGTAAGGCCTCGGATCACACCCTTATTCCACATGAAGCCTGTGAAGTCCCTCCAGTCCACAGATGGCCAGCTGTAGACAAGCTGCTGCCCCAGCTCCCCTTTCAGAGTTCCCGGCTGGCATGTGAGGGGATGTGAGGGGCTGTCTGATGGCTTGCTCCTGATTCCTCCCCAGCCTCTCTCATCTCAGTTCACTCTTTCCTTCACTCCATGTCTCCCTCTTTCCTTGGCATCCTCTAGGACGTCTCCTCTGCAAACGTCTGCATCCAGTGCCTATGCAGCCAACTCTCCTGCTCCTTCTGACTCTTGGCCATGCTCTCCCTGTCTCTTCAGCAATGTGTCAAAAGCTTACCTGACTGAAAGTAAGAAAGGTCTGCAGAGCTGGCGCTAAGAAGGTGCACCTTTGCAGAAGAATGGGCACAGGAAAACAGAGAGCCAGGAGTGCACTGTAACACCACTAACCACGTGACCACTGTCCTGGCTCTAGCTTGGCCTCTTGTGCAGAATGATGGGGTCAGATTAAGTCCATGGCTTCCAAGCTGGATGGCTCAAGGCTGCCAAGCAGGCCAAAGAGAAGGTACTGCTGGCAAAGCGGGGAAAAACAAAAACAAACGACCTTTTTGGTGGAATTTTAGAGGCAGGGTGTCCTATGTAGCCCAGGCAATCCTCAAAGTCATGATCCTCCTGCCTCAGCCTACCATGTGCTGGGATTACAGGCATAGACCACCAAGCTGGTTAAAGGTTCTAACTCTAATCTTAAGTAGTATAGTTCTAAATAAAATTTCAAAAAAAAAAAAAAAAAAAAAAAAAAAAAACCAGTATGTTGAGAAATCACAGGACTAAATGATCTCCCAGGCCTTTCTAGAACTGAACTGGAGCAGCCTGTGGTGGTCTAAGTAAAAACAGCCTCCACAGGCTCATAGATTTGAATGCTTAGTCACCAGAAGCTCTGATGGGATTAGAAGAATGAGGACATGTGGCCATATTGGAGAAAGTGTGTAACTGGTGGGGGAGAGGGGGGCGTTGAGGGTTCAAAAGCACATGCCAGGCACAGATTCTCTCTCAGCCAATAACTAGGATGTAGTTCTCAGCAACTTCTCCAGCACCACACCACATCTGCCTGCATGCTGATAATGGACCATCTCTGAAACTGTAAGCCAGCCCAGTTAAATGCTTTCTTTTCTAAGTGTTGCCATGGTCATGGCATTTCTTCACAACAGAAACTCTAAGACACAGACTGTTCCAAAGAAACAAAAAACAACCTGTCAGGAACAAGCAAAAGAAAATTGTCCTAAGTGCTGTCATTTTGTTTCCAGACTCCATTTTAATCATAGGGGGACTAAGTTCTAGATCCCAGGGCCGAGGGGAGATGACCAGCTTCTGATATTCATCTTTTGCTCCCCAAAACACAATGAATGCTCCCAACCACAAAAGAACAAATGGGATCTGACTGGATAGTACATCTACATTCTGTACCAAGTGACGTAGACCAACCACATGAGGAAAGCCCCTGACTAAACCCTGACTGGTGAAAACACGTAACTGTAACTTGGCACAGATGACTGTGGTTTTCAAGTTTAAATGCTCTGCTCAAGGCTGCAGTTCAGCTCCCAAGTTTGTTCTGGACCCTGATAGATAAGTAATGGCTTGATTACAATAAATGTCTGTTATCTGCATTGTCCTGGTGATTGTGTTGTATTATGAGGTCTAAGTGGACCTCATAACAAAACAATAATCCCCACAAAGGTTATGGTCGAAGATCTAAGCTAATAGCTCTGTATTTTCAGAACTATTACTGTTGCTGTGTACGTGTCCCTCAGAGGACAAGTCTCCAGAGACAGCACTTTCCTTCTGCTTCTGTGTGAGCTCCAGGAAATGAAGCTAAGGTAACCAGGCTTGTGCGGCAAGCACCTCTACCCACTAAGCCATCTTGCCAGCCCTCAAGACGTAACTGGCTTATAATCTAATGTTAGCGATTACCTGAAAGAGCAGCTAGCTACATGACTCAATGGTCAGAACTCTTGCTGCTTTTCCAGACGGCCAGAACACAGTTCCCAGCACCTATATCAGGTGGCTAAGAACTGCCTCTCACTCCAGCTCCAGGGGATTCAGTACCTTCTCACCTGCATGGGCACTGACACTCAACACACACATACCAACATACAGACATACACACACATGGAAAAACAATAAAAATGTATCTTAAAAAAAAAGAAATTGAGCTGGGTGTGGTGGTACATGCATTTAATCTCAGCACCCAGCACCCAGCACCCAGCACCCAGGAGGCAGGCAGTTCTCTGAATTCAAAGGCAGCCTGGTCTACAAAATGAGTTCCAGGATAGTAGGGGCTGTTATACAGAGACCCTGATTTGAAAAACAAACAAACAAACAAACAAACAAAATGAAAAGAAAAAAAAGTAATTACCTTGAAGAACACAAGACCATGAAGTTCCACTGTCAAACCAGATGTCCAAAATATCCTGCCCTGGCACATACTCCAAAGCATCCGGACCACCAGCCTAGGAGAAAGCAGAAGACAGTTGACCTACCGCAGCCACACCATACATAGGAAATGTTCCACAAGTTTAAAGAAAGTGAAATACAGTCATGAAATCCATATTTAAAATAAACACTACAACATACTTCACAGCTGAACACAACCCCCGGCAGCATGGGAAGTGAATGGGCCACTGGTGTAGCAACAGTCACGTTTTCCTCTTCCAGTAAGATGCAGACAGAACACTATCAGGGATCGCTGGGTCAGACCCACACAGCCCTGCTGTGCCAACAGGAGGGACTCTTCTCGTGGTCCCATCTGCTCAGTCACCTAAGACAGCCTGAAAAGCACTGGCCCAGTGAGGTTACAAATGCCCCGCCTTCCACTGCTGTGTTACAAACTATGTTTTGACTGCAAGAAAAAACGTTCACTTCCAAACTGCATCTGCCTCTAATTCTTCCACTTCAATTGCTCCAAGAGTTGCTCACACTGACCTGAGCTACGACCTCTGCCGGGAGAAGCTGCTCGGCGGGGAGGGTCCACCACACATCGCTGCCATGCTGCTCTACCAGTTTAATGAGATGCTCGGTGGTTTGGCTGTTGGGAAAGAGGCAGGATCAGCACTGTACTGTAACAAACATTTGTCAGTTATTGTTTCTCCAACTTCAGCAGAATCTTAAATGGCTTACTTGACTAATTCCCATACCTTCAAATTCAGTACAAATAACATCGTCTTGATCATATATGTCCGTAAACAGGAAAACAGGGCTCTCCACACCTCCAATGTCGGTCCACATGGTTCCTATCCAGAAACTCTGTCCTCATTTCTTGCCAAATCAAGCTGACACATCCTGTCAGCTCTACCTGGCTCTCAGTGTACCTTACTGCCTCAGCACCAGCTATGCAACACCAACCCCCCCCTCAACTGAGAAGAGCCACCCCCTCTCTCACAGAGAAGCCTGACCCTCCCTCCCTCTCTCACAGAGAAGCCGACCCCCACTCCAGCGGAAGCATTCCTGTAACTGCTGTCATTCCACCTTCCTCTCAGAAACTTTTGAGGCACTGTCTCTGCCCATGTCTTAGTCCATCCCCTGGCATAAGAGGCAGCTCATACTACACACACACACACACACACACACACACACACACACACACACACTCTCTCTCTCTCTCTCTCTCTCTCTCTCTCTCTCTCTCTCTCTCTCTCTCTCTCTCTCTCTCGGTCCACAGGGAGGTGTTGGGCCTTGGACGAGGTAACTCCATTTAACCTGTTACCTTCAGTCACATAGGGCATAGGTAGAGGGCGTGATTAACAAGTCTCTACCTCCAGAGATTTAAATATTAATGAATTATCAAAAGGCCAGGGGCGTAGCTAATTAAGTTATTCCCTCCCCTTTCTCCCTTCCCTATAAGACTGGTCCCCCCTGGCTTTTGGGGGGGGGGGGGAAGTGCGTACCAGTTGCGCCCATTCACCATGTCATGAACAATAAAAGCTTTGGAAAACCAGACTCCACGTGTCCATGGTCTCTCAGCCTGATTCCCAGCTTTTGGAACCCTGGAACCTTGCCGATGCAGCCACCGGCCCACCCACCGACAGCTGCGTGAATGTGGGATCCTCCGCTGGCGGCGTGGGAAGCCCTGATGCTGGACCGCCCTGAGACTGTGTCGCTGGACTCCCCCCCCCTCCCCCCCCGAGATTCCCTACAGATGGCGCCCAACGTGGGGCACGACCACCCATGCGTCTACAAGAAAAATCCTGGCTAAATCTGCTAAGCAAGTATACTTCCTGTGAGATGTGAAGTCTCTTGGTCCTCTCTCAGTGCGCCCCGCGCGCTCCCCGCCTCCATTCTGCCGGAGTTCCAAGACCACAGATGGAGGCCAATCTCGGCCTATGGATCTGCTGCCATGTGACTCACACATTCTCCCGTTTTGCCGTGCCCACCCATCACCCAAAACGGAGATTTCCCACAGAGAGACTCCTACCGCAGAGTCTGCCTTGCGCACTGTGAGTGCCCTGCTTAGCCCCTGCTCCTCTACAATAGCCCTATCTCTGACAAAGGACGGTGCAGACCAGCGACAGAGATCCACACTCTGCACCCATGCACGGGCCTACATTGTTTCCCACAGGTGGTGGACAACGTGCGTGCGCAGAGCCAGCTCCACAAGCGCCCCCCCCTGGTGTCTGCAAAAACCATGAGTAACATGTCTCTCTGTCCACCCTACCCCCTCTTTCTTTCTCTGATTCTTAGCTATAGTCTAACCCCTGCCTAATACAAAAGAACTAGGTCTCTCTCCCCACATGTTCTCCAGCTCAAGGACAAGATGGCGGCGGCTTCTTAGCCCCCCACTCTTCCCATCCCCCCAGCTCCACAGAGGGGGTTCCTTCACAGCTAATAGCTGTCTTTCAAGCCACAGCACCTACTGTAACCCTCTTTCTAAGACTCCCTTGGCTGAGAGACTCCTTCTCGTGGCTGAGACCGTTCTCTCTCTCTCTCTCTCTCTCTCTCTCTCTCTCTCTCTCTCTCTCTCTCTCTCTCTCTCCAGCTCCAAACTCTAGCCCCTAGTGCCCTGCCAGGTAGCTTCTTTCCCTACTCCCCCGTCATATGCGACAGGCTACAGCTATTTGGCTTAGCCTGCTTGCCTGAAGCAACAGGGCGGAACCCTGCTTGCTACCCAGCCCAGTGTTCCTTAGCCAGCCTATGCTTCCCCTCACCCTCAGTCATTTGCAGCTGACTAAAGCTACTTAGCTCAGCCAGCTTGCCTGAAGCAGCGGATCTAAAATCCTGCCTGCACCCCTTGCCCCACTGCTGCCTGCCAGTTTCTCTCAAAGCTGCCTGACTCCAATCCAGCTTCCACGTGTCTTTCCCATAGACACAGACTCTCACTCTTTCTGACTCTTAGCCCTCCTCCTTACTTCTTGCTTGCCTTAAACTTTTCTTCAAAGTTGGCCTTTACTTTTATCTACATTTAAAATTTACCAGCTAAGAAAAAGAAAAGCGGGAATGCAGAACCTCTCTGCCAGAGCACCCAGACGCCACATGGCAGAGCTAGGCTCCTCCCCCCACTGCTTCTAAACCCGCCATTACTGCTCCTCCCCAACAGGAGGACCTGCAACAAACGTTCCTGTTTTTCAACCAAAATTTTTAAACATTTCCTTTTCTTCCTAACAGGAACACCTAGAACAACAATGCTTGTGTTTTTTCAACCAAAATTTTGTTATTTTTTCTATTTTAATGCTGCCTTTTCTCTCTAATATTCGTGATATATGTCCAACATTATTTTTTTTCAACCTTTATAATTTCTTCAAGGTTTAAAAGCCATCTAATTTCCTTCCACAGTTTAAGTGAACGTGCTGATCACCATTTCTTAAGTCTTAATTAACAACTAATTTCTTTTACAGGCAAACTGTTGCTGCCAATCCCAGATACAAAATTAACATTGTTTTTCTCCCTCAGCCATCCAAAAACAGACTCAAAGATACATTCCAAGACTAAACTTTCCTCAAACACCTTTGCTTTTCCAGGATCTTAACGACAGGCCATAAGGTGCTTGTTCCCAAGCAATTTAATGCTCCATATCCAGCCTACAGACATCTCCCTGCCGGAGATGCTGCTTCCCTGCTGTGATTATCCTACAGGTATACCCACAGATCCAACAGAGTCCACGCCATCCTCTGGAACCTGCCTGAGATGCCAAGCTGCTTCCTCCCAGCCACCTCATCTGACTGCAGACTCCAGAGACACGCTGAGATCCAGTGACAGCGCCACCTCCTGGAACCTGCCAAGCTGCCTTCTTCCAGTCATCTCATCTGACTGAAGACCCCAGAACATGCTGAGATCCAGAGACCCACACCAGGCTCCAGAGATGCACGCCAGAACCCAGAGATGCTCACTACAGAAGACAGATCCAGACCTTCCAGCTACAAATGAACTCTTTTGCCAAAGTCACATAGCTAAAGTTACATGTTAGTGAGGAAAACATAATGTCTATTTAGATTAATCAGATGTCATTACCCTCAAACTGTACAATCTGTATTTAATTGTTTCAATGATTCCCTGCCTTCCAAACCCTACCCTCAATTCCCATTACCCTTGACTTAGTTATACTACACCCTCTGGCCTACATAGTGTTTTATTTTGACCACCTCATCCAAAATTTTCACTAAAAACAGTGAGATGTTGGGCCGTGAAGACATGGTTTGGACATAGCCTGGCTGAACGGGCTTTAAACCCCGGAGACCCTTTTAGGGACGGTAGGATGTTTAGCCCTGTTCCTAGGCCCCCTTGATAGAGCGCTGGGTTTGAGATAGCCAGGAGACCCAACAGGACATTGCCTGTCAGGGACGGCATATTATCTCCCCGGGCTCTGGGACTCCAGACTACTTCCACGTGGTCCACATCTCTCATTAACACAGAGTTGCCCCTCCTTTTATGAAAGAAAAGAGGGTGGGATGTTGGGCCTTGGAAGAGGTAACTCCATTTAACCTGTTACCTTCAGTCACGTAGGGCACAGGTAGAGGGCGTGATTAACAAGTCTCTACCTCCAGAGATTTAAATATTAATAAATTATCAAAAGGCCAGGGGCGTAGCTAATTAAGTTATTCCCTCCCCTTTCTCCCTTCCCTATAAGACTGGTCCCCCCTGGCTTTTGGGGGGGGGGGGTAGAGAGTACCAGTTGCGCCCATTCACCATGTCATGAACAATAAAAGCTTTGGAAAACCGGACTCCACGTGTCCATGGTCTCTCCGCCTGATTCCCAGCTTTTGGAACCCTGGAACCTTGCCTATGCAGCCGCCGGCCCGCCCACCGACAGCTGCGTGAATGTGGGATCCTCCGCTGGCGGCGTGGGAAGCCCTGATGCTGGACCGCCCTGAGACTGTGTCGCCGGACTCCCTTCCCCCAGCCCGCGAGATTCCCCACAGGGAGGCTCACACCTGACCCTCTCACATGACTAAGACTTGAGAAACAACCCAAAGTTCTGCTCAAACACAATGAGCAGCTCCAGTGTCTGAAGCATGATCCCAGGCTCCCCTAATGGAACAAGGTATTTACTGCTTGGTAGTACTAGTGCTCAAACTCAGGGTCCATGCATGCTCTATACACTGCTAGCACTGAGCTACAACCTAGCCCTTGTCTTTTTAAGACTGTCCAGCTGTGTAGCCAAGGGTGGCCTAGAGCTCACTATCCTCCTGTCCAGTGCTGTCCAGTCTTTAACACTCATTTTCCTGCTGATACCAAGGCCTCCTAGAGTTGTTTTTTGTTTAGCACACACAACAGGCAGCAGCACAGACCCCACAACTTTGGGTGAAACAGGTGATAATTTAGTTACTGACTCACCAAGTAACCCAGGCAAGGCCCTGGGCCTCTCTGCATTTCTGGGTTCTCATTTGTAAAACACAAGCAGCAGCACATCACCAAGAGACTTGACAAATACTGACCTAGTAAATGCAGTGCCCTCAGTAGCACTTGCCATTTTAACATATAATTAATATGTACATGAGAATTCAGACTAGGCGCTGGTTAATCTAACCCTTGGGAGGCAGAGGCAGGTGGATCTCTGTGAGTTCCAGCCCAACCTGGTCTACATAGTGAATTCCAGGACATCCAGGGTTACATAGAGAAACCATGTCTCTAAAAACCAAAAGAATTCAGACTGAGTCTTTGAGATAAATTTGAATGTTCTGTATTGGTTATTAAGTCATACACATTAGGATTCAGAATTTATTTTTACTTATATATTCCTGTGTTTGTGTATGTTTGTCCACCACATTTGTGTGGATAGTCTTGGAGGCTGGCTGCCACTGGGAACCCTGGAGCTGGAGCTGCAAGCAACTGAGAGCTGCCTGATACAGGAGCTGTGAATCAAATCTAATCCTTTGAAAGAGCATCAAGCACTCTTAGTGAACTAGCTCTTCAGCTTCCAGAGTATCAGTTAAAGATTAAAACACACAGTAAACCCTGTCTTTGAAACGGCCACCTCTCTACACTCCATCACCAGTGCAAGTGACTGCAGAGCCACCAGAGTTACTGGGAATGGACAGAACAGGGAAAATCCAAGTTCCAGGTCTGTACCAGCAGATACTAACCATGCTGTGCACAACCAAATATTCCAATTGTCCAGCTCTGGTATGTCATGGATCAAAGCTGTTTGTAAAAACTGCAAAGGGATGCAAATCAAGTAGGTAATATAAATTAGCACGCTCTATGACCTGAAATCTGAGACTTGAGAGATGGTTCAGTGATTACGAGCGCTTGCGGCTTTTGCAGGGGAGCCAGGCTCAGTTCTGAGTACAAGGCAGTTAGTTCACAACCAAATTCCAGCTCTAGGAGATGCAATGTCCTCTTCTGTGGGCATTAGGTATGCCTAGGACACACATGTATACATGCACACACATAAAGCAAAATAAACCTTAAAACTGGAGAGAGAAGCAAAGGCATAACGGCACACCCCCGTAATTCCAGGACTGAGAACGCAAATGGAGATAGATTTCTGTGAATTCAAGGACAGACTGGTCTACATATTCAGGCTAGCTCAAAAAAATATATTAAAGTGATACTTTCTAAAAGATTGACTGAAAAAAAATTGACTGAACATACAATGCTTCCAAAATGTTCAAGAATTTACATATAACATGAATATAAAAATATCAAATTGGCACAAGTCCCACTTGCTAGGACATTGACTTTAGATGGACTTTAACAGTGAAGATAAGCTTTCCCTGGGTGACCATAAAAACTTTACGCAACAGGGAACTAGCTGTAAGACAATAACTCCTGGTTATACATTAGTTTTTATATATTGTGCACAGAACACTTTATCAGTTAAGAAAATATGAACATGCAGTAATGGGAAAATCTGAAGAAACCTAATGTCCCAAAGAACAAAACCAGAAATGCAGTAAAGTACATTCAAATATAGACATTACAGACAGCAGATAGGCTGTTCACACCAGTGACACACTTTTCCCTTAACAAAGGGAACGCCGGGAGATGAGTGGCATCTCCTTTTATGTTACCATGAGATTGCCAAATTTAGGCGAGCACTGAAAAGTCTTAAATGTGTTTGGAATAAACAGGTACAAATAACACAGAAGTGAAAGTAGGTTGTTTACATTTCATATTAGTATTATCAATAAATGAACAGCACAGTACACTCAGAAGTTCTGGGCTGGCTGCTCTGTGTCTCGAGAGTTCTGAAACCTTGAGTCTAAATGACAAGTCTGGAACCAGGCCTGAGAGGTATGTCATCCTCTCAGGTGGGAGCTGTGTGCCTCCTCTATCACATACACCCAGGGTGAACTTACACCCTCTTCTCTGAAGCTGCTAAGCACAGGCAGAGGACAGGCTGTGAACCAAGGCTGGAGGCAGGGAAGAGGGCGTCTCAGGAGATTAGTGTGTTGACAGAGTAAGCACAGAGTTCAAAGAACGAACTCTATCTGGCATACTGGCTAACAGCAAGAGGAAAATATGGTATTTTAGAAAAGGTATAAAAATAAGATTATGAACATCTTTTATTTTTTAAGTCTTAATAACTAAAGAAAAGTGAGAAGCCTTACATGATATATTCCTCCACACCCATCCCATAATAACAAATTCAACTTCAATGAATTGTTTTCCTTATCTTTAAATAAATATCAGATAACTCAACAATACTTTAGAAATATAACTTAGGTGTTTATTTAGCTACATAAAAGTACCTTGCTAAGTCTATAAATCAAAGAAAGATGTTTGGTTTTAAATATCTATATGTTATTAAGTCAACTATATAAAACCCTGAGTTTAAACACCTTAGACATTTGAAAAAAGTTCTCTTTAACTGCAACATTTCCTTATAAAAATATTAATAATCACTTAAACACATAACAATGTTTTAACAGACAAAATATAATCATGCTTTATTTTTTCCAGTGCCCTGCTTCTTTTTTGCAATGTCACTATATAGAATAGGTCTGTCTTGCCTCCTCCTGCCTCCATCACTCCAATGCTAAGTTATCTTATATTCTACAGCAGTCCATTTTAAGATCATGAAATCCTTATTATAAACTTCTAAGGTCTGGCAGTCAGTGAGAAAGACAGCCTGTTTGGTTTTATTTTTCTTTTACTTTAGTAATATCTTTATGAATCTCAGAACTACTAATGTAATCTCAACCAATGAAAAACAATGTGCAGTAATTCTTAAAAACCCAGCTTCCAGGGCTGGAGAGATGGCTCAGCAGTTAAGAGCACTGACTGCTCTTCCAGAAGTCCTAAGTTCAATTCCCAGCAACAACATGATGGCTCACAATCATCTGTAGTGGGATCCGATGCCCTCTTCTGGTGTGTCTGAAGTCAGCTACAGTGTACTCATACACATAAATAAATAAATCTAAAAACAAAACAAACCCAGGGTGGGGATGGGGTGGGGGATGGAAGTACACACCTTCAAGGCCAGCCTGGTCTACAGAGTAAGTTCCAGGTCAGCCAAAGAAGGGGAAGCCCTGTCTCCAAAAACAAGACCAACAAACAACAAAGCCTGCTTCAAGCAGGGTGTGCATCTGTCACCTCATCAACTCAGGAGGCAGCAGGAAGACGTAGTGCAAAGTCAACATGCGCTACAAAGCCTGACCAGGAATGTGTGTATGGAGATCAGCAGGAGAACACTGGCATGGCATGAACATAGCCTAGGACTGCAATGGCATGCATGTATACATACATATACATACATACATACATACATACATACATACATACATAAATACATACACACACACACACACACACACACACACACACACACATATATGACATACTTGTTTCCAAAAGATTGGCAAATTAAACTCTACATATAACACCAAAAAATAGCTCAATTTTGTTCTTAGGAATCTAAAGAAAAAAATGTTTTCCAAAAATAAAAAAGAAAGAAAGAAAGAAAGAAAGAAAGAAAGAAAGAAAGAAAGAAAGAAACAGAAATGTTTTTAGTGCACCCAAAGGAGCTGCACCAGCTGAGAGAGGCCCTCCCACCCACTGCTGAAGAGCACAGGCTGCTCCTTGCTAAGCCTCCTGCTCTGCAGTCAGGTCTGTCCTGAGATTCTAGACAGACAAAACACTCATATTTTTTAAAGAAGAAACCCAATCAGCTCTAGAGTTAGAGAATTATAGAAACCAAACAAGCGACCCTAATGCAACATGCTTGTGTTGTGAGAGGCCATGTTTTATGTACCACATGTATGCAACTTTGTCAGTAAAAACAAAGCTGATTAACTGAATTTTAAAACTGAAGTTTACTTTTTAAAGGTTGATTAACAAAAGCTTCTCATCGAATGAGCATTCATTGCAATGCTGTGTGGTGCACAGCATTGCAACAATGGGAGAGGCCATTCCTCCTGCGTGGGACAGAATCCCACACTCAGGAGACAAACTGGAAAGTCACCAACATTGTGGACAGTGGAGCTGCCACAGTCTGTGTCTCAGGAAAACTTGGAGGTAGGAACACAGCTCAGTAATAGGGGACTGACTTCCCACCAAAACAAAACAACAAAAAGCAACCACCTTGAAACAGCCAAATGCTGGATGTTCTGCTCCCTGGATTTTCAGTGTGGGACCTATGCAGCCAATAGGAGCAAAGCTATTGCTTTAAATGTCTGTGTGACCATTCTTCTGTACACGATTTAAACCCCAGCAGTGTGTATGTGTATGATGCTGGGCTTTGAACCTATGGCTTCATGCGGGCTATACAAGTGCTTTTTACTGAGCTATATTCCTAGCCCTATCTTCTTTTGTGCATCATTAAGTTCCTTGACACACAGCTACACTGGACATTTTATATGCATATCTTTGTACAGAATTCATTAGTCTTTTCCTTCCAATAAATACTTAGAACTGGAATTTTTTATAATAAAACCGAGGTCATGCTTTCAAATATTATAAAAGAATTTCTTAAGGTTTGTTCTTGCAAGTTTCAGAATTCTCTTTATTTTATTAATAATATCCTATACTTAAGCACACAGTTGACCTATGACCTAAAGACCAGTATAAATTACAGCTAATAAAAGAGGGTGAAACTACTTATCACTCTGTAGTCTTGTTTCCATTTTAATGCTGTAATTCATAGAGCAATAAGTCAGACCAATAAGAGAACTTTGTACTCGACTCAAAGGCCTTATCTATCACTCATTCCGTGTTCCTGCTTCGGTTTCCATCAGGGAAAACTCTGACAGCAGCCAATCGACAGGCTCTGCTATCAGCAGCACGCACTATTTAGCTGGGAAGCAGAAGGCACTCAAGACTTCAAGCTAAGAGAAGCCTGTGCTGTCCTCTCGGCCCTCTCTGTTCTGTCTTTATAAGCAAAAGGCACAGGACAAGATCTCTGCTGGAAGTGACTGGAGAAAGAACAAGGTAAGAGGCTAAGTGTTCCTGTCTGTCCACTAAATGTGACAAAGAACACAGTGGAGCTTCAGAGGAAAGAGCCTGCTCTCCACGCAGTCCTGTAAGAAGGCTGTAAAGGCAGCAGGTAACGATTTAGGATGCTTTCTTTACTGAGTGAACATAAAGTCTACAGGTTTCCAGAAGCTGGCTCCAAGCTGCCTGAGCGCTTAAATCAACAGTGCTGGGTGACAACATACATCTAAAATAAGGAAAGAAACACCATCAACAGTTTCCTGTCTTCTCTAGTGAGAAGACATCCATTTTATCCATTTTATGTTTAAAAATACCTGTTTTTATTAAACAGGACTAGATTGTCACCTAAATTATACAAGGATTATACTACAGATTCAGGAAATGACCAATGATATTAACATTGTAAGTTCTTAAGGAAAAGAAGCGAACATAAGCTATAAATGAAATTAATATGTCAGAGTCTGAGTCCATAGTTTAAATCTGTCAGTCTTTAAACTCATTTAGGACATGAGTAATGCAAGATTTTCTTCGGAAAACAAATATGTTTAGGGGCAACTCACAGACTCTCATCCAGGAAGCAGAAGATCCAGGCACGGCACTCACCTGGAGTCCCAGCTCCCAAGAAGCTGAGGCAGGACTGCAAGGTACAGGCTAGATCTTGACCCAAACTGCCACCAGTCCCACCACCTATTCACACACCAGGAGGAGGCAGAGGGCTGGGGCTAGCTCCGGAGTCAATTGTAGAGTACTTGCCTGGGAAGCACCAAACTCCGGGTTCAATCCTCAGAAGCAGACACACTGAGTGACTAGTGTTTTAAAGCAAAAGGAGTCACCGGCAAACTTCTGGAGTCATCAGATGTAACAGCAACTCCATGTGGACTGTGCACAGATTCCAGTGGAGCTGCTGTTACTTTTGATGGCCTCCAACCTGCCACAAACACGGGAAAGGAAGGACAGACATTTCTGGGTGGGTACTTGATATCATTTGATTCGGAAAGAAAAATGATGACCTTCATTCTGTTTCCTAGCAAATAATTAAAAATATAAATGTTCTAAAATTCAAGTGCTACGTCACCAGAAAGACCCAACCATGGAAGACTATGGAGCTCTCATCATGAACGGTGTACAGGAAAATGACCTATGATTTGACAGACCGTGTGGCTGCGTCTGTCTGTCATTCTATAGGCCAATATTCTGTACGTCACTGCTATTGAAAAACCAGACATCGACTAACACCCTTTGAGTGCTGTGCAGCAGATCATGGGGGAGTCTGCAGCACAGCAGGAAAACGTGCTGACGAAATAAAATGAGACAATGCTGGACACACGTGTGTCTGTTTGTCTGACAATGCTGACATCTGTCTCATCTAACTCACCTTCTGCTCAATCTGTGTACATTTTTACTTTGAAAATAATTGCCAGTTCCACCAGTCTGCTGTCTGGGAGTGTAGCTCAGTGGTAGAGTGTGTGCTGTTGAAAATTTGGGGTATGTTCCAGTGGTAGAATGTGAGTTGCTAAAGTCTGGGGTGCAGCTCAGTGATACCGTGTGTATTAACATCTGGGAGGGCCTAGGTTCAATAAATGTCCTGCACACAAAACAAATAAAAGCCAAATTTGTTTTACTTTTGAATGTTAATAACATAGACTCATCCTCCCTTACTCACTTCAAGGCAATGCCCTCAAAGTCTTGCATTCTGATAACTGAGGACTGAGAAACAACTGGCTTTTGAGTTTACTTGTGCGAATTTATCACAACTATAATCACTTCATTCTCAACAGATATATTCTCAAAGATAGTAGTAGAATATAACTGACCAAACTCTTGAGTTCTATAAGAACCACACAGTGACAATACTGGGGCAGAGTCAACTCTAAACTATAACAATACTCAAATAGTCTTACAAATCGAGCCTATACATGCTTATCCTGAAAAAGACTTCTTAAAATCCTTAAGATTTTACGGTACTTAAGATTCCTTCAGCCTGTCCCAGCCAGTTTTTAGTGACTGCCTTTCTGACCCTCTCACAGCCGTGCGGTCGTGTGGTCCCCATGCACGCGCGTGCCCTGTATGCACGCACTGCTACCCTGACTCCTGCAGAGCACTCTTCCCTGCCCTCAGCCGGGGCTTGGAATACAGGTCGGTGGTCAGGAATAGGGCCTTGATATAATTCCCAGCACAAAGTTATTAAAAATAACAACAAACATATCCCTTATGTGATTCATACATGACTTTTTAAAAAAACAACCTAAATCAACACTTTTTAAAACTTTTAAAATCCATACACTCAGTAAGATACTATTAAGGGCACACAATCACGGCAACAGTGAAAACCAACCATCTCAACAATGCCAAGGAATCCCAAGGAAGGGCTGCCCAGCCTGGGCCTGCCGTCTCTCAAACAACAATCAACCCATCACTTATTGCCTCTGCCCCTCAAAACTGATTACTAGATCCTCAACTAACAAAACCAACACTCAGCCAATGTCCCTGATACTATAGCATAATTTAGTAAAATCTCATTAACCGAAATAAATTAAGCCAAAGCAATCTTAGGAAATGCAAACCAAGAATAAATTCTTTTCTTTTTTTTTTTTTTTTTTTTTAAAGATTTTATTTATTTATTTTACATATATGAGTACACTGTAGTTGTCTTCAGGCAAGCCAGAAGAGGGCGTCAGATCTAATTGCAGATGGTTGTGAGCCACCATGTGGTTGCTGGGAATTGAACTCAGGACCTCTGGAAGAGCAGTCAGTGCTCTTAACCACTGAGCCATCTCTCCAGCCCCAAGAATAAATTCTAACAGAAATGATTAGCAGTCCCCTGTCTACCTCTATCAAAACAGCAGCTAGGAGCTGGGTGTGGTATCACAGGCTTTAATCCCAGTGCATGCACAAGAGAGAGAGAGAAAGAGAGGGAGAGAGAAAGAGAGGGAGAGAGAAAGAGAGGAGGAGAGAGAGAGAGAGAAAGAGAGGGAGAGAGAGGGAGAGAGAGGGAGAGAGAGAGAGAGAGAGAGAGAGAGAGAGAGAGCGAGCACAAACGAGCGCAAACAACAAAACCAACAGCAACAGCCTAGAAACTGAAAACTCCAACAGCATCATCAGATCCTCATGGGTTGAGGGCACATCAGCCTTCTGAATGCCTCATTCTCTCACACTGTTAACTTAGCCGTAAATTCACGCTTTTGTCTCAGTCTTGCTCACTACTGGATCACCCAGCCCAGCAACAGTATGACTTTCCAGGAGAGCACTTAGGGAGGCTGAGGCAGGAGGACTGCTGTGAATGTGAGACTGTACCAGAACAGCCAGTGCTATAGTGATGAGGACAGCAGCACACACAGGTCATCCCGCTGAAGAAGGAAAACTACTTAGACCCGGGCTCTGAGGACAAGGCCATCTCAAAGCCAGGGAGCAAATGGACAGAAACAAGGGATTCTTCATGGTAAACACCATTCTTCCAAGGAAAACATAACTCATTTTAAACAATAAAAATCAGAAAAGAATTACCTGTTGATCAAATATTCATCTTTTGTCTTATGATGAAACACAGGAATTGGAACACCCCAGACTCTCTGCCTTGATATACACCAGTACGGCCGCCTATCCAGCATGTCAGTCATGCTATTCAGTGCTGCTCCGGGAAGGAACTTAACTGTCTTTAACGCCTCCTGCAATTCATTCATCAACAGGTCAAATGGGAGATGCAGAACACATCGTAAGAGCTGTGCTGACCATTCCTGTCCTCCATTCTGAGTGTGTGCACCACTCACAACTCTCCCCCTCCCACCACGGGCAAACAACCAAGAAGCAAAGACTTCCACATGTGGTCAAACAGAAGCAGATCTCAGCTCTGTCGAGAGTACATAGATGGGCATATGCACTGACACACTAGTTAGGCTAGCTAGGGAGGCTAAGAGAGGAGCCTGCCATGATTTTGAGGCTAGCCTGCCCTACAAAGTGAGTTCCTGCCAGTAAGAGGTACATAATGAGGGCTTATCCCCCCCCCAAAAAAATCATGCAAATAAGCAAAAACAAGATGTATCTTGTATTGGAATAAAAAAAAAAAAAAACAATACTACATGTCAAACACCCACTTTACATGTGTAGAAACACAAACTTCTGCACAGAGCTCTGACAAGGACCCTAATTATCAAGCCAGTGAATAAGCAGGCTAATTATATTACTACTTCAGATGCAAGTTATAAGCAAAGCATCTGTGTACTCAGTCTGGCTAATAAATATGTTTGGACTCTTTTACTCAATAGAATAAAGCTATTTTCAAAATATCCATTGATGCATGTAAAAATATATAGTCAAGCAAATTAAACAAAGGAGCTTGAAAACATGCTAAATGTTTTATAGTTGCAACACCAACTATAAAATTAGTTAATTCATGACATGTTTTAAAAAATGATTTCTGTGTATGTGCCTGGAAAGGACAGAAGGAGGCATCAGGACCCCTGCAGCTAGGGTTATACACATATATAAGCATGCACATATATAAATAAGCATGCACATATATGGGCATACACATATATGGGCATGCACATATATGGGCATACACATATATAGGCATACACATATATAGGCATATGCATATATAAGCATGAACATATATAGGCATACACATATATAAGCATGAACATATATAGGCATACACATATATAGGCATACACATATACGTTATATGAGAAGCCTACAGTGGGTGTCAGGAACCAAACTCAGGCTCTCTGTAAGAGCAGCTCTAAACCATTGAGCCATTTCTCCAACCCCAAACAATTTTTTAAATGGACCAAAACTCAGTTTTGCTTCCTTCTTTTTAGCAGTCTTAATTTCAAGTCAACAGGGGATACAAAACATTCCACTCATGTGTATCGTGTGGCAGTCACTGCTGTGGAATCCGACTTGCTCCCTGTGGTAGACATTACTACCTTGGACTGGATAAAGAGTCATAGAACTGAGGTCCTAGGAGGTCACACAGCTGCTACCACAGATGCCCTCAGCCTATGCTATGTCTACAACAATGGACACAAAAGTGACCTGAGGACCAACTCAGCCTCCTTCAGCCTTGTTTCTATATGTGCATACATGAAAGAGTCAAGTACGAGATCTTTTTGGGCCTAAGAGCATGCAAGTTAGAAAAATAAATCATAATAGAAAATTTAAATCTTTTCTCCTTCAGCCCCACTATCCCCACCAACACACACTCACACACACACACACTCACATACTCACATACACACTCACACACACATACACACACAAACACACTTTCTATGGTAGTAATGACCAGCCCAACCTTTAGAGCAGGAGGTCTTTCCTACCTTAGCTGTAGCCTTGATATCCGTGATATTTACAAACCACTGCTTGCTGGCTCGAATCAGCACAGGTTTCTTAGTTCTCCAGTCACAGGGATAGCTGTGCACAATGTTCTCTTCTTTCAACACATTTTTAGTAGCCTGAAGCATCTTTATAACTTAAAAAAAAAAAAAAAAAAAAAAAAAAAAAAAAAAAAAAACCCGTTAAAAATAAATTAAAAGTACTCTTAACAAACTCACAGCACTGGAGGCTTCTAGGAAGAACTGGACCTGGGCAGAGGTCCCAGTGAAAGGAGCCCCATCTCAGGCAAGGTGTGAAGGTGACAGAGGCACCAACTCCATGAAACTGAAATCACACTCCAAAGTGCTCCCCTTCTAACTCCATGAAAACAGAAAAGGAAGCCAAGGCACAAGGCCCTGCCTGATCAGCTATTCACAAAGCTTACTTAAAGAGAAGGGATGTCTGATTCACAGGCAACATCTACACAAGCGTGGTTTCTATCCTGACAAAAGCAATATGGTGATTATCCCTGTAAAAACTCCCAACCAAGAAACACCACTCTGACAACTATCTTGATTTGCATAAACAATTAGAACAGAGTTGAAACAAAAGATGGTAGATCCATGCTTCAGTCTGAACCATGACTAACCGAATGAGGTTTGTTACCATAGGAAGGATAAAAAGTGACCAGGGGTCCTGCTGTTGGTTTCTAGCAGAAACATCCTGGATTACTGTGGTGGTTTACTGGCCCCGTTATCAACAGCTGACACGTACCCTCATCTGTTCCCTCTTTAAGTACAGCCTTATTCTGAAGTTCAGGGCCAGCAGCATCGGTGAACATTCCGTCTTCATCCACCAAACAGTCCTACAATGTACCATTTGAACAGTAAAGCATACAGACCAGTTATGTTATGGCAATCTGTAGTAAAACAACATATCTAAAGCATCTCAATGCAGTCTACATTTTCTCTACTTTAAAAACCTAAATATTTCTTCCTCTGTCAAAAAAATTTCTAAATTTTATATATTGTAACCACCAAAGACAAAAGCACATATCTACAGTTTAATACTGGGAAACGCAAGTATTCTAAACCACTCTTCAAGTGGTCTCTCTCACTTACAGATCATTGGCTGTACACCCCTCTTCACCTGCATCCCTCTTAACCAAATGGTAAAAGTTGCTAAGTAAAGTGTGCAAAAGAAGTTCAGGACTTTACAAAGTGCAAAGCGTTACCATTACCATCCCTGCAATAACTCAATGAAAGCCATTTGCCATTATTTGGAGGCTAAGAACAATGTGTTCTGTGACTCAGTGTCAGTACAGCTGTACTGTGTACACAGTATAACATGCTGTGACCCTGCGTCAGTACAGCTGTACGTATACTGTGTATACAGTATAACATGCTCTGTGACTCAGCATCAGTACAGCTGTACTGTGTATACAGTATAACGTGTTCCATGACTCAGAGTCAGTACAGCTGTACTGTGTACACAGTATAACATGCTGTGACCCTGTGTCAGTACAGCTGTACGTGTACTGTGTATACAGTATAACATGCTCTGTGACTCAGCATCAGTACAGCTGTACTGTGTACACAGTATAACATGTTCCATGACTCAGCATCAGTACAGCTGTACTGTGTACACAGTATAACATGTCCCATGACTCAGTGTCAGTACAGCTGTACTGGTTTGAGACCACTGTGAATAAATGTGAATGGCAGGAAAGCAAGAGGCAAGCAGAGCAATCACATCAATTATTCAGCTTCCAAGTGCAAGTAACAACTGGGCCTTGGCTATGCTATAGTCTACTAAGTGTGCGTAAGCGGCATGTTCTGAAAAATGTATCTACCTCAATTACAAAATACGTTTTTTCTAAAAACTGTGAAGGAGCATCTGAGCTGTCAGAGCAATGGTGCTGGCCCACGTGTGGCTCACAGCCATCTGTAACTGCAGATCTAGGAAATGTAACACATGTTACTAAGCACACATGTGGTGCACACACATACATTCAGGGAAAAAAAATCCACACATATAAAATAAATAAAAATAATGTAAAAAACATAGTGCTGGACTTGCTCAACACTGGTTTGCCCCAAACCTGACTAGTAACAAATGCACATCTATCTGCAAAGTACAGTAAGGGGCACACAATGAAACACTGTGTGTGTTTAAAAAGTGCCTTCAGGTCAGTGGATACGCTTTAGGGCTAATTCTGCGAAATCTTTCTATTAATTTAGGATGGATTAATAACATTAATTTAGGATGGATTAATAACATTTTAGGACTTTGCACAAATGTAATCATTTCACAATTTAACTATGATGACAAAAGCTGTTATTACCAAGACACAAAGATGTTAGTTAGGAACAATCATTTTCATTCTGCAAGGTGAACAATTAAATGGAAGAAAGAGAAACAGTACCATAGGAAGGTTGTGCTGAGATGCTACGCTGTAATCTTCCATACCGTGAGCTGGGGCTGTGTGAACCAACCCTGTTCCTTTGGCCATCGTCACGTGAGTGGCAGGTAAAAGAGGAGACACTTTATCGGGAATTAAAGGGTGACTACAAGTGCCACCTTCCAGATCCACACCTGCAGGTCAAGAAAACCATTACCAAGTGCTCTCTGTGAAGGGCTGGAGCCTCAGCTGAGTTGGTAAGAGCTTTCTTCCCATGTCTGATGCCTGGGATCAATCCCCAGTTATTTTAAGGAGTCGTTCTATTTGATAGTTCTACCTTCTAAAGCTAAGTCACATCTTTTTTTTTTTTTTTCTTATTTCTTTCCGTGAGATAAAATCTTGCAGAGCTCAGGCCGATCTCAAACTCACCAGGCAGCTGGATGACCTTAAATACCTGACCCACAGCTTCCATCTCTCAGTTGCTAGGGTAACAGCTGTGCACAGATATAAGCAGCCAGCATCTTTATTTTCTTGGTGTGGGGATGAAACCCCAGCCTGGCACCTTAGGCAAATGCTCTGCCCAGAACTACTTAGATGGCTAACAGAAGGAAACACTGAGTACGAGACTGGCTGTACTCAGAACTGGCCTCCCTGCATTACAATGCCCAGCAACCTACAGAATGCAGGCAGTTACAATCCAGCTGAGAGCACCATTGTTAGGACAGCACTGTGACAATCTTGGAGCAGTTAGGCATAAGACTGCCTCACTATAAATAATTTAAAATATTACCATTTTAACTGTTGTTATCTACTACAGCAAATTCATAATCAGACTGAATCCAAAAAAACTTAACAAGGTCCTGTCTCCAAACAAAGACAAAAAGAAGCTGGGGGAAAACTCATTGCTTAGCATGTATAAGCCATGCATTCAAGCCCTCAAAAAAAAAAAAAAAAAAGAACAAAGTGGGTCCTCTAACTTCCCAATTGTCCACAGAGGACCAATGGTCTTAAACCCCAGCTCCCATCTTGCCACTTACATAACCCCTTTCTGTTCTTACAGAGCTGCATGTTTATTCTTCTAACTGTCTTATACCTGAACTGGTGAGTGGAAGAGTGTTTGCTTCCTTAGCTATAGGGTCATTCTATTTTTAAACAATATTTACTAAAAGGTTGCTTTTCAACAATTCAAAAGACATTATCATCTCTAAGAATCATAATTAATTTTAAGTATCCCCAGACTTCCACAGTTATATAAAACTAGTCATTACAATGAAGTCCCAAATTATTACTCAGAGCTTTTGACAGAAGCATTATCTTTGACACCAGGCATAGTAGCCCACACCTTTAATCCCAGCACTTGAGAAGCAGAGGCAGGCAGATCTTTATGAGTTAGTTTGAGGCCAGCCTGGTCTATATGGTAAGACTCTGTCACAGACAAACAACACACACTTCTTTATTTCTCCCCGTAGAAACACAGATGTCATATCTGTTTCAATTTATAACAGGTAATATCCAAGAAACTACTAATTGCCATTCAACCCAATATTTTAACAAATGACAGCTGGACAATGTCTATAAATCCTCACCTGAAAATGTTGCAATAACATCAAATGCTGTTTCCAAGGCAGAAGCAACAGGTGATATCTTATCTTCAGCCATTATGTAGAAGTGCCCAGAGGCAGAACACTTCACAACAGCGTACCTGAAGATGGCAAGTCACCCATGATGGAAAGAGACAAGCCACGGTTAAGTGACATCACTTAGAAAGATGGACTGCAATATCAGAGAATAGTTTATGGAGCACCAAACACTTCACATGTGTTTCCCTTTCAAAAGCAGCTAAAGGTCTTCAACAGTCATCTCCTCTAGAGGGTAGTGAAAGTCATAGCAAGGCCATTAAAGGACAATTCACTACATTTTAACACGGTCATGAGAGTGAAATAAATTTAACACGAATTCTATTTATGGATAAAATAAAAAGATACAACACATTACGTACTTTGCCTCCGGCATATAACAAATTGCCTGATTGGCAGGAATTGTCCAAGGCTGGGTGGTCCACACTAAAACACTAACAGGGGATGAGGCATCTGTGGAAATAAAGTTGTGAATATATTAGCAGCCATCATAACTTCATAGTGTCAACTTCATAGTGTCAATAGCTCCAGCTAAACCTACCTGTAAGAGACTCCAATTTAGGAGAAGGTTTCGAGAGAGGGAATCTTACGTATATCGACCGACTCACATGCTCAGGATTGTACTCAAGCTCCGCTTCGGCCAATGCAGTCCTAGGAGTTTAAGATATCATACAGAAACATGGGAGGCCTCACAAATGTTTCCCCCTTTTAATTAACAGAGAATACATACCTGGATGAGGGAGACCAATACACTGGTTTGTAAGATCGATAAACCAAGCCCTATAAAAGACAAAGATGGGATATGTGTTGGTTTTTGTCAATTGATACAAACCTATACATATCTGGGAAGAGATAATCTTAATTGGGAACACGCCTCCTTCGGATTGGCCCATAGACAAGACTACAGGAGACCATGGGTTGTATGAGAAAAAAAGCTGAGCAAGTCCCAGGAAACCAACCAGTAAGCAGCACTCCTCCATGGTCTTTGCTTCAGTTCTAGCCACAGAGTCCCTGTCCTGCTTGAGTTCTGCCTTGACTTCCCTCAAAGATAAACTATGATGGAGACATGGAAGCCACAGAAACCCTTTCTCCCAGGCTGCCTTTTCCTGCTGTCATCACAGCAGAAGCCTAGGGCAAACTGAGGCTGGGATGTCTAAGACACATACTTTCATATACACTAGGAGAAAGGAAATTATTCCACTACCTTTTCATACATTTGGTAGAATACTCTCAGTTGTCTGGCTTCGTACTTTGGATCAAATGTGTAATAGCAGTTATTCCAATCTGCCATCACTCCCCAGCGGACAAACGCCGATTTCTGCTTTTCAATGGCTGCTTGAGCAAATGATCTGGCTAGAAAGGGTGAGGGAGGCAAAACAAACAGCCGCTGAGAAAGTGGTAAATTTTTCTTTTCATTCTTTTTGAAAGGTCCCACCCTTTAACCCAGCCTGGCCTAAATTCACTATATAGCCTAAAGTGGCCTCAAACTCAAAACAATCCTCCTGCCTAAGAGTACCAAGTGACAGGATTAGGCATATAAGCCACCAGGCTGACTTTTTGGGTCTTGAACATGATTTGCTATGAGCTCCTCTAAGTGAAGATGCTATGCACTATTGACTAGAAAATGCTTGCTGTCCCAGGCTGGCCTCCATCATATTTTGTACGGATTTTTCGTCCTGACTGTGGGAGCCCAGGAGAGAGCCATCATTCTCAGAATGTGTAGTGCTGGGCATGGAACTTCAGGCATGCCAGGCAGCCACTCTTCCTACTGAGCTACACTCCTGAGAAGTTCTTAGCAGGAACATTATTTGAAAAGCATTCAAAACATAGAACAAGTTTTTTTTTTTTTTTTTTTTTAAATTAACTGGAATTTCAATGGGCAGTGGTGGTACATGCTTAGTTTAATTCCAGCACTCGAGGGAGAGGCAGGCAGATCTCTGAGTTCAAGGTCAGCCTGGGTTATAAAGTGAGTTTCTGGACAGCCAAGGCTACACAGAGACACCCTGTCTCAAAAAACAAACAAAACAACAAAAACCTGAATCATATATTGTCTTTAGTATCTTCCAAGCTATGCGTCTCATATTTAAAATAAATAAATACACTGGAAATTATCCCACATCAATCCTTATATTAATAGTAGTAGTAATGTAGTGTGTGTGTGTGTGTGTGTGTGTGTGTGTGTGTGTGTGTGTTATACATGTAACACAGTGCATGTAGGGAAGTTGGAGGACAACTTTCTCCTTCCTGGATCTGGGGATCAATCTCAGGGGTTCAAGCATGACTCGTGCTCTCCTCCCCTCACTGAGCCATCACTGAGCCTCATTAGTTCTTCATTCAATAAATGGCCAGAGAAAACTCACGGCCCAGCAAACTCCCAACATTCCTCAGTTAACAAATCTAAGCAAATGTGAATGTGTTTCAGAGGGAAAACCACCTTCACATGTCTGATGGCTCATATATTTGATAAGACAGATCAAAGCAGGGACTGACCTGGATCTGTGGGCTCTGCCTAGTTGTTTGGTTTTCACTTAGAGACAGTCTTGGACTATAACCCAGGCTGACTGCAGACTCATGACACGGCTAACTCAGGCTTCTCAAAGTGAGTTTACAGGCATGCACTACTACATCCAGATTTAAGAGACATGTATTTTGGAACTGACTTCTAGTTCTATACCTGATTTTAGGCAGCAAGCTCCACCCAACGAAGTTAGAAGATGGGAAACTGAAGGCAGAGCTGGGACACTCTCAACACTGTCCCTCTAACCTCCAAAGAACAAGTCTTGCGAAAGTCACTGTTTAAAAATCTGGGATGACATGGAGTCCCATGCGAACGATGTTGCCATTCAGAAGGCCGAGGCAGGAGGATGGAATTAGGACTGTGAGGCCAACCTGGGATGAACAAGTATCCGACAGGTCTCACTACAGACATGAGTCCCTCTGGCAGAGCCTGGTTTGACAGGAAGGCTAAGCACTTATGACATTTTAAAGTGAAAATGGAAACAGCTTACCTTTTTCCCTGATCTCCATGGCTGAAAGAGTCTGGGCATTTACACCGAGCTCTGACAATACCTTTGTTTCAATGGGCAAGCCATGGCAATCCCAGCCAGGCACAAAGTGTACCTTCGAACCTCTCATCATATGGAATCGATTGGTAATGTCTTTCAAAATCTGCAGGGATGAAAGTGCAGTCACCAGCAGAAAACACACAGCTTATAATCTGACTCTTTCTAGAAATACTATTTTAAAACATAAAGTTTGATTTTAAAGTATTTCCATAAAATAACACTAATTAACATGCAACATTCACACAAAAATAATAAATATTTGAATTTCATAATATTAATGCTATCAAGGAAAAAAATCAAACAAGGGAATCATATATGAAAACTTTTAAGTCCCAAAGTTCATTATTTTTCAGATTGAGGGAAAGTCTCAGCCCACTCTACTTTTTTGGTTGGTTGGTTTTGTTTGTTTCTGTGTAATAGCCTTGGCTGTCTGGAACTCACTTTATAGACCATGCTGGCCTCAAACTCAGAGATCCACCTGCCACCTACCTCTGCCTCTCAAGTGCTGGGATTAAAGGCATGTGCCACTACAACAGCTTCCATTCTACCTTTCAGAGAAACACTTCTCACTTTCTAAATTCTAGACAATAAATTAGTCAATTAGAAATTTTTATTATGCTTATGGAAAAATTAAGATAAATAAAGCAACATGAGTTGCTCAGACCTGCTGAGCAGCAGAGACCCCTGCAGAACGACAGTGCAGGATGGAGCCTTACGCTCACTGTTTCGTACTAAGAAGGCTCTCAGTCAGCAGCAGGCCTCAGCAGCAGGCACATCAATACCTGAGGCATGTCAATCACTCTGTTGACACCATTGCAGAAAGGAGCAGGTAGAAAGACTTAAAAATGTACTACCAGCCAAGCCCAAGAACATGGGTCTGTAATCAACCATAGCGTCTATATAGACACAGACGAAAGTAGAAGGATATCAAGTTCAAGGCCTGCCTGAACTACAGTGACATCAAGGCCAGCCTAGAGAACTGAGACCTTGTTTCAAGGACTCAGCATATGGCTCAGCAGTAGAGCACTTCTCTAGCGTGCACACAGCCCCACGGTTCAATCCCAATAAGAATAAGGGGAAAAGAAAGTCTCTGTGTATGTGTGTGTGTATCCATACAAATATGTAAGTATATATACATATATAAAACTGTTACATACAATATATACTCTTTTGTAGACTATTTACTTCCAAGTTTTATAACCTAAATTATAATTACCTTGTTTAAAGCATGCCCAACGTGAGGGTCACCATTTGCATAAGGAGGTCCATCATGAAGGCAAAATTCCGTCTTTACTTTTCTTTCTCTTTGCCAGGAATAAAGCTCTGAAAAGCCACATTTCTGTTTTTTTTTTTTAAAAAAAAAAAGCCGATATTTACATATCACATAAATGCATGCTAAAACTCATCAACACGTAGTTAGCATTTATCCCATTCCAATCCATTCTGCCCAGAAATATAACTGGAAAACTTTCTGGAATGAGCTAGAATTCTCTTAACACTTTCAGTAGTCTTCATTTATTTATTTATTTTAAAGATTTTTCTTTATTTTATTTATATGAGTACACTGTATCTGTCTTCAGACACAACAGAAGGAACTGGATCCCATTACAGATGGTTGTGAGCCACCATGTGGTTGCTGAGAGTTGAACTCAGGACCTTTGAAGAACTGTCAGTGCTCTTAACCACTGAGCCATTTTTCCAGCCCTTCAGTAGTCTTCAAACTCCCCAACAACACTTCAGATTAAAGTGTAAACTTTTATGCGGCATGGGGGCTCTAAATTCTTGGCAAGTCTCCCAAGTATTCATTGCTTCAATTCAGCCCTGCTAAAAGACTAACACTGTTCGCTTAAGCAGTATTCCTGATTATCAGGAATATTTTAAATACTCTAGAATACGGACACTAACAAGTGAATCTCAGCCGTTAGTAAATTCAGAATGATATAGGAGGCAGATACAGACTACATAGGGGACCCAGAAAAGGGCAGCTATTTTGTCCTTCAAACGAATCATGAGTCCAGTTAAAAACCTGCCTGAACATGTGACTAAGGTGGGCTTCAACTTCCCTTCTTTGGTAGTACTTTTATTATTTTGTTAAGTTTAGCTTTTGTGTTTTATTATTTCTACGTGGTGCATGCAAGCGCAGGTGCCTGAAGAGGTCAGAGGCATTGGATCTCCTGGAGTTGGAGCTACAAGTGGTTGTGAACTGCCAGACTTGTGTGCTGGGAACCGAACTAAGGAGAACGCAGATCCTCCACAAGGGAGGCAACCGCTCTTAAGCACTGAGCTACCCCTCCAGCCCACACTTGAATTTTTATTTACACATGCTCACGCTGGTTACTTTCTGACAAGTGACTGGAAAAGTGTGCAAAGCCGACCTGCTTGGCGCGGAAGTCAGAAGGTGCTCGGTGCGACACTGGGCTTCGCTTTGGAACCCGCCCCCTAGGAGCCGGCCTGGGTACCCCAGCGACCCGGAGGGTTCCCGCAGAGCTGGCCCACCCCGCCCTGCTCGGGTGGCCGCGTCCGGTACCTGCTGGATCTCCAGCTCCATGTCGGACTGCTGGTGGCCCAGCAGCTTCATCGGGAAGCTGGTCTGCGGCAGCAACACAGTTTCGCGGTATCTGCCGCTTTTCGGGCTGTTCTGGGGGCTGTCCGCCCCGGCCACCGAGCGTACCACGAGCCTCCTCGTCATTCCCAGACACCCCAGGCGGCTGGGAAAACGGGATGGCCCCCATAAGCTCCAAGCCGAGGCGAGCGCCGCCGCCCCGGGCCCGCGAGGGCGCAGCCCCCAACGCATGGTGGTCAACCCGGGCGGACCCCTCCGCACACGGCCCGCAGCAGCTGCCCGGGATCTAAATATAGGGACGCCCTTGCAGATCTAAGCGGCGAGGAACTGCGCACGCGCTCGGGGGCGGAAGGGGCGTGGCAAGAGCAAGGGCGGGGTTTTCCGGAAGTCTGTACCTCTACAGGTCTTCCCTGAGATCTTGCAGGACTGGAGAGGTGTTTACTATCACTCGGCTTTCCCCAATCAAATACATTTAATTAACTTGTCCAGGGTCATAAACATAAGTAGCAAAGCTAAAGTCGTGCAGTGGAGATGCAGGGGTTTAATCTCAGCACATGAGTGGCAGAGCCAGTCGGAGCTCCAAGTTCGAGGTTAGCCTGGTCTACAGAGTGAGTTGCACAGGACAGCCAGGGCTACACTAGTTTACAACTGTAATTTTGCCATTTCTATGCTACACTGTTTTTTTAAAAAACCATATAAAAGTGGCTACAAACAAGATAAAGGAGGGGGAGGCAAAAGGTAAACACAGGGAATTCATAAAGAATATAGTCAATAAATGCAAAAATATGCTCAAGTTTGGGAGCCAGGATGACACAGAGTTGTCTAATAGATTAGAACAAACATGCAGTTCGGTAACAAGTATTGGGAAGAGTGGAAACGTGGACTGCCGGAGGCAGTATACAGCGTGTAATGCCTTTCTTCTCTTTTCCGTGTGTGTGTGTGTGTGTGTGTGTGTGTGTGTGTGTGTGTGTGTGTTGAATGTGTGTATGCTTAGTTGCATGTGTGGGCACGCATATGTGTGTGCATATGGAAGTCCAAGACTTGGGAATCATTTTCCATAGCTCTTCCACCTCATTCAAGGGTCTCTTAATGAAACAAAGAGCTGGCCCATATAGTCTCTCTAAGCAGCTGGCTCTGGAGATGCAGGTCTTCCGCACCTGGAATTGTACACGGTGTTTGAGTGTTTTGTGAGTTCTCGTATTTGCGCCACCATCTCCCCCGCTCTGTAGTGAATGACAGCATTTAGAATGCCGTTCTTCTCTAAACTGCACTTTCCAGTCTGGGAGCCTGACTGACAGCTGTCATCTCACAGCAGCGCGGAAGAAAACCCCACCCCCAAACTCTTCAGAACAACTAGCTGCGTTCAATCAACTCGACTGTTTTCTGGGAAACCCTATGAGAAGATATGTAGCTGATTTTGCTTCTTTGTGGGTTTTTCTTTTCGCATGCTTTATTAGCCCAGCTTAACCCCCTAACACAAAAGGAGAAAAACAAAAATAGAGGGGAGAAAAAGAGATAGAGACACCCCCCCACACACACACACACATCTTATTTCTTCTTTGAGCAGGACTGTGCCGCTTCACCCCAACTCTTGGGCTTTTAGCATTTATATACTATCTGAAAAGTTCCCAGAATTCCAAATATCACACAATCACAGAAATTATCTTGCTAGGGCAAGAGGCAAAGCATAGTCAGCTGCTTCAGACAGTCTGAAATAGCCCCATTTGGAATTAAAGCAAAAACATGTGTTTTTTTAATAATAATAAAAAAAAAGACTCCAAAATTCTCACTACAGAGACACAGTGAACTAGGGGACTCTGCATCTCAGTGGCTAAGCTATATTCATGAGACAGATTGTATCTGTCCTTATTTATGGCAATTGTTATACTGTTACAATGTAATAACAAATGCCAGTGTATGGATTTTTTAAAATTTTTTTTAGATTTACTTATTTTATTTGTATGAGTCTTTACCTGCATGTATTTATGTGCACCATGTGTGTGTCTGGTACCGGAGGAAGTCAGAAGAGGCTGTGGGGCACCATGGAACTAGAGGTTTGGATAGTTGTGAGCCTCTGCTGGGACCCAAACTCCACCCCAATCCTCTGGAAGAACAAGTGCTCCAAACTGCCTGCTGAGCCATCTCACCAGCATCCAGTGTGTGGCTTTAAAGGGTGTGTGTTGTAGGCATTTTTACCACACATGAAAGATATGTCTAAACTCAAAGTAAAATAAAGAAGTGTCTTCTAACCATAGCTGTTGTGTGGACATTTCTCGCTGGTGAGAATAAGAGTGTGTGTGGGTTTGTTTATGCCTAGAATCCCAGTACATAAAAAGCTGAGGTAGGACTGTCAAGAATTCGAGGCCAACCTGAATGAAACCATTTATGTATGTATGTATGTATGCATTTATGTGTATGTACATATATATATATATATATATATATATATATATATGAACAAATAAGTTATGGTTTGCTTCTAATAACTAAGGTTTGAGAGTCGCAGAAAACACATAGAAACAAAATCTGTTCATTATTACCCTCATAAAATAACAGCGTGAGATTTTTAAGGGAAAAAAAAAAAGCGCTGCTTTTATGAAAAGAATCCCAGAAAGGCAAGTCACTAAAAAAACAAAGCCAAGTCAGCACGGTGGCACCTGTGCAGGCGTTAGGGACGAAAACAAGCAAAAATTGTTGTCTTAGTAAAGCCAAGATGCCAGGAACCAGCACCGGGGAAGGGCCGGGGAACTCGGGCTTTGACGACAGGCAGAATAAACCTGAACAAACCACAGCTTTGAGCGGACACGGGCTTCCCAAACGGCTGGAGCGCGCGGGGAGGCGTGTGCGCCTGCGCCGACCTCACGCATGCGCAGCCGCGGTCGTTCTCAGCATAGTGTACCGGTGGACTTGGAGGCAACCGGTTCTGGGACAGCAAGCCAGTAGGCCGGACAGCGCTTTGGGGACGCCAGGCTGAGTGTAAGTTTCTCCGGCGGCAGGGCAGAGCCTCAGGCGGTACTAGTTTCTTGTTGCTCACCCCTGGCCCAGATTAGAGGAGAACCAGGGGTTATACTCCCAAAGCACCCTTGTGGCTACACTGCTTTTAGTTCAGGCGCATCCAGAAGCTTGAGTGGCCACATGTGGTTGTCTGTTTGGACCTTTTCTTTCATGCTGGAATAAACTACAGAGTTAAACTTGACTTTCGCATCCGAATTTGGAAACTTCATAATAGCAAAGATCCTTTCAGTTGTCATTTCTGCACATGAGTAGGCTGCTGTGATTTATTTCACTAGGAATATAATAGCTGCGTCGAACAATGTATACGTTTTGTTTTTGTTAGAGGGCTCCAGTTCAGGAACACGTTCCCTCCATCCTTGCAGACTGGGCAAACCCTTTCGTGTGCCAACCTTAATCACTTCTTGGGCTCCAAATTTGCATTTCCTTTAAATTCAGTAGATTGAACGTTTCCTGTATTTAGTGATGAGTGCCTTTCTTTTTCTGGGAACTGCTTGTTAACTGTTCTTGCCCCAAACAAAACAGCTCAATTATTAGTGAAAGATACAGGACTTTCCTCTCCTGTTACCTGGTATAAACTGGCTTTGCTTGTGGCAATTTGGACATGTAGAAGTTTTAATTTCTGTGCAAATTTGTTAATACACTTAGCTTTATGTTTTAAAGGCCCTTTTCAAGTTTATGAAGCCATTCCTATATTTCTTGTAGTTTCTATCTTAATTTAAATCGACTAGGCTGAGAGAGAAAAACTGTTAGGCTGACTTCAAAACCAAGGTACTCTTACCTCAGACCCCTGAGTTTGGGGATTATAGGAGTGTGCTTCCAGCCAGGACTTCCTGGAACATGAAACAACAACAACCAAAGCCAGCAGTTGTGTGTGTGTGTGTGTGTGTGTGTGTGTGTGTACATGTGCCACAGGTGTTTGGGTGGAGGATGGAGGGCTGTTTGCAGGAGTCAATTCTCTGCTTTCACTGTGTGGATTTGAACTCAGGTTTTCAGGCTTACAGCAAGCACCTTTACCAACGGTACCGTTTTACCAGTTTCCCTGGAATGTATTTTAATAAGAATGCAAGAAAGATCCAACTGTTTTTCAAGCTCTAGCAAGTTGCCGTTTGTGTATGAGTGGCTTTCCTCCCTTCTCATTCTTTTCTTTTTCCTCTCTCCTTTTTTCCTTTTGAGACAGGATCTTGCTGTGTAGCCCACTTTAAATCCAGGATCTTCCTCTTCCCTTCCCAAGTGCTAGGCATGTGTCACTACATCCATCTGCTTCTTTCTTGGATTTGATATAACACCCTTAGTAGTTAGTATGTTTGGATTAATTTTGGAATTTTACTGAGAGAGATTGTTCAATTGGTAGTGTTTGCCTAGCATGCATGAGGCCTAAGGTTCTAGCTCCATATATATATATATATATATGTATATATATATATATATATATATGTGTGTGTGTGTGTGTGTGTGTGATATATATATATGTGTGTGTGTACATATATGTGTGTGTGCACATATATTTGTCATATTTATATGGCTTTTTAGAATTTGGGGTATATGTGTACATGCATGGGTGTTTGGAGAAAGTACTCCACTTGGTAGCCAAAGCTAATCTGGAACTTACTGTGTAACTGAGGTTGATGCGTTACTGCCAATCTTCCTGACTCAGCTTTCCAAGTGCAAGGACCAGAAGCAAGGTCACCACACCCAGCTGATTATTATATTCTGATAACTGATAATAAGGGGATCGATATTAATTGCTCAGAATTTGCACCATCATGCTCATTTCTATCTTTCCAAATACCTTGAACTTCAGCACTACTGAACCAGGTTCCAAAGATAAGTTATTTTAATGCTTTTACTGGGAACGCGTTGGACACTTTCGAATCCTAATCTGCATGCTCACTATTTTTATATGAATTAAAGATAAAGAACAAAAAAAGTTTGGTTTTTTTGTTGTTGTTGATGATGGTGGTGGTGATGGTGGTGTTCTCCTTCTCTTCTTCCTCCTCTTCCTTCCTCCTCTTCCCCCTCTTCTTTCTCCTACTATTCTAAGAAACTGATCATTTGAGCTTTGCTGTTTTTCTTTTGCTGCTATTCTTTGTTTTTGTTTGTGTGCTCGTTTTGTTGTGAGACAGGGTCTTACTGTGTACCCGGGCTGGCCTGCACTTACTCTCTAGCCCAGGTTCTTCTCAGCCCTTTGCAGTTCTCAGCAGCCTCCCGAGTGGTCAGATCATAGGCACACACAACCATTTTCAACTTGCAGTATTTTCTCTCCTTCTAGAGTAGTTGGCAGGTAGTATAAGGATTTCTCATGAGCATGGAAGTTAAGTTAATTGCCTTTTTTATTCAGTGTTTCCTCTTAAAGCTCAAATCTAGAATGCAATGCAGAAGAAATTCTTTCCTATCAGTTGCTGTGTTCCTCCCTAGGGTCAGAAATCCTTTGTATCAGTTGCTTTCCTCACCAATGAGTAAAACAATAAATAAATACATACATAATTAAAAAAATAAAATAAAATTAGGGTAACGGTGTTTATTACTTTGGCTCATGGTTTATTGGCATTAAGTCCATCATGGTGAGAAAGACATGGTGGCTGGGACTCCATTCTTGGTGGTGGAAGCTTGCATGTGGTTTCTTACATCTTGGTGGATCTGAAGCAGAAAGCCTGAACAGAAAGCAGAGAAATGGAGCAGGTGTCAGTGCTGGACCATAATGAAACCTTATGGCCCACTGTCCAGCTGTCCACTTCCTCTAAGTAGGCCCTTTCTCCTAAAGGTTCTACCCCAGTGTCCTAAAACAGCACCAGCCCTGGTGAGCAAGTAAGTATTCATTCAGACACAGGAGCCCATGGGAGATAGTTATATGCCAACCATGACACCCTTCTAAAAGATACAGTAGCCTTTTTAAAAATCATTTTAAAGTATATGTTTTAGATTCTATATATGTGCCTGTGTGTCTGTATGTGGCAGTGTGCCTGTGTCTTAATTCTGGACAGCTGTTGGTCACAAGACGGGTTTCAGTACTGCACATTAGTTTCAGTTACATTGTTTCTCTCCCTTTTAAAAAAAGATTTATGAGCTAGAAAGTGGTGGCTCAGGACTTTAATCCCAACACTCTGGAGGCAGAAGCAGTCATTTAAATCTCTGTGTGTCTGTACTCATGAATGCACGTGCCCATGGAGGTCAGAAGAGGTCATCTGGTCCCTTGGAGCTGGAGTTTCGAGTATTTGTCACCAGCCCCATGTGGGTTCTGGGTTATGACCTCTAGTCTCCTCTAAGAACATCTTAACCCTTGAGCCATCTCTCTGGCGCCTCTCCTTTTGTTTTGAACACTCCTGTGTATCCTTGCTGAATAGCAAACAAAGGAAACAGTAAGTATGTTTAGCCAGTGTTGTTGGATGCTTATATCTGTAGTCAGTACTGTCCATGCAGTTCTTACTTAGTAATCACAGCGACCCTGTACTAATACGTGGTTTTTTCCGATTTATAAGTTCATGGATTGAGAGTTGAAGTGGCTCTCCTAAAAGTCTACAGCTAACGTATGGCAGGATCTGGCCATAGAGAGTTGACTCCAGATGGTCTGTGTCTTTAATGTCTAAGCTTTTGAAAGGTCATGAAGTAGTGCTTCAGGTAAGACTCAGACGAAAGATGGAAAGACAGAGGACTGTGTGGTGTGAGCTGCTGTAAGGGAGTTAACTTAGTGCCTTGTTCTTAAGCCACCTGTCATGTCAAGGTAATTCCCACTTGGGTTCCTGGGGAAGACTGGGACAGAAGTAGAAAAGCCAGTAAGAATCTCTTTTATATGTTTTATGTCATATTTTTTCTTTTTACCAAGAATCAAATTTTTATATATATATATATGTATATATATATATATATGTACATACATATATATACATGTACATATATACATGTATATATATGTGTGTGTGTATATATATATAGATAGATAGATAGATACACATATATATATATATTTTTTTAAACTATGATAAGAAGACTATTAGGGCCAGGCACGGGTAGGAATATTTCTATTCTTATGTCTTACAAACTGATATTCTCTTTAAATTATAGTTCATAAACATGGTGCATTTATTAAGGAAAGTAGTGAGTAGACAACCTGGGAATTTTCTGTTTGAAGACAAAAATGCTGCATATATCTGGCGAGTTTAAGAGGAAGTGGATTAATCTTGCCTGAAGCCTGACCAGGCTCAAATGATTACTGAATAGGCTCAAGAGTGAATGATACTTATGGGAAGCTATAGGAGAGAATTACTTCTCTGTCACCACTCCCACAAGTTAAACTCTCAGTGGTTAGCATTCACTGAGTGTGGCTCCGGGAGGAAGAACTTGACTGGGAAGGCCTCTGGTGTGATTTCCCAGCATTCCTCTCACCCCCCAAAAGATGCTGGGTGGAGTTAGTAACCCAGAACTACTTCACCAGTACAAAGTACATTAGATATATGGCTGTTCACAGATAGAAAAGTTGGGGTAAAGCCAATGAAATATTTTTTAAATGATTACTTTTGGACTTTATTTGTGGTGTTCCTTAGTCAGTAATGATCACAGCTTATGTTATTCTACCTGCATTACCTAGTATGTAAAGAAAATCAATATAGCTTGATTACAATATAAGAATATACCCTAGATAACCATTTTATTTTCATCTTAATTCTGGACAGCTGTTGGTCACAAGACGGGTTTCAGTACTGCACATTAGTTTCAGTTACATTGTTTCTCTCCCTTTTTAAAAAAAGATTTATGAGCTAGAAAGTGGTGGCACAGGAGGCAACACTCTGGAGGCAAGAGCAGGCAAATCTGTGAGCTTGACGCCTGCTTGGTCTACAGAGTGAGTTCCAGGACAGCCAGGGCTACACAGAGGAATTCTGTCTTGAAGAATCCAAAAAAAGAAAAGAAGAGAAAAGAAAGAAAAAAGGTGTCCACCAAGACCTCAGACTGGGCCCTTCAGAGTGTCTTTTACATTTTTCTACCACTGTCATACCAGTGCTCAGGAGGCCAGCCTGGGCTAAATAGTGAGACTGTCACATAAACAGAATGGAGAGGCCCAGCACTCAGGAGGCAGGGGCAGTTGGATCTCTGAATTTAAAGCTACCTGGTCTACACAGGGAGCTCTCAGCCTGCCAAGGCTACATAGTGGCAATCACAAGCAGTTGGGGTTTTGGTTGGTTGGTTTGGTTTTCATTTGTTTGTTTTTAAACAGTTTACACACAGGACCTTAAGTATACTCGACCAAAAGTAAGTGCTCTTCTCCTGAGAGTTCCTTCCCTGCCTCACCCCTCTTGTGCACTGATCAGCAGTAGTGTTCAGAACATCAGCTCATCAAGGCCGGATATATTTTAGTTTTAGTTCCTAAGACTTCCACTTTGCGTGATACACACCTCACACTCAAAACTTCTTCACCCACTGAGTTCATTTCTCCAGGCTTTGAAAGGCTTTGCTGACTATAAAAGAGTGTGACAGGGTTTAAGAGTTAATTCCGAAACTGTGCCTTTTCCAAGTCGTTTTAGAATGTATTTATTAAAGAACATGTACAGTTAATCGAGGCAGCCTCAAGCATTCAGTTAATATGAATTTAATTAATAGAAACTAGCAGCTGGTCTCTAAAGTAACAAAACATTTTTCTTTTTTCCTTCAAGGTTTATCATGGCTTCCAGCCACACCGTGTTGATGCGACTGGTAGCCTCAGCATATTCTATTGCTCAGAAGGCAGGAACCATAGTCAGGTGTGTCATTGCTGAAGGAGACCTGGGCATCGTGCAGAAGGTACTGCAAATCCTGTCTGTTTCTGCAGTCATGTTTGTTCTTCATAGTAGGTAAAGATTGTCACGGTCTAGAGCAACTAACAATTACAATAATGTCGATCACAAGATCCTTAGTTTAGATACCTGCTTTAAAAATAACTCCAGACTTTATCTAAGATCTTTGTATATATGACTGGATCTTTTGACTGAAGTTTACTTCCAGAACAGATCCTGATCTATTTCATACAAAACCATGCAACCTTAGAACATGTGACGTGTTTGTGAAAATCCATGTTTAGATTAGTATTTATTTTATCCCAGAACTTGAGAGATAAAAACAAGAGGTTCAAAAGTTCAAGGTCAGCCTTGGCTATAGAGTGAGTTCAAGGCCAACCTGAGCTATGTGAGACCCTGCTTCAAGCCTACCTCCATTCTTACTCCCCACACCCCAAAATCAGGATGTCAAAGAGCAGCTTCAACATCCAGGGTAAACTGAGTGGGGCATAGAACAGCAATTGATCACTCAACAGACTTTTCTCTAAGGGAGCAAAGCTTGATTCTCTGGGGCTGGCACTACCTGTGACCAGCAAGAGACTCTGAACTCCTAGGGGTCTGGGGAGTAGGAAAAAAGACAAAAGATGGGAAAGAACTACACACACACACACACAAACACACACTTGGTAGATGAAGCAAGATAAGTTTCAACAACCTGACACATACATATGTACATGTTCACATATTGCATTGATGGAGCAAAGCTCCAACCAATCATATATATATATATATATATATATATATATATTGTGTGTGTGTGTGTGTACACATATATATATATGTAACACATATACATACATATATACACATACATACATACATACATATATACATATATATACACATACATATATATACATGTGTGTGTGTGTGTATATATATGCATATACATGTTTGGTGGATGGAGCACTTAACAACTTTATTTTTTTCCCACAGCTTATATATCCCAGGAAAATCTTTCCAGCAGTATAAAATTAACAATGTGATTGCATTCTGTTTTTCTTCTAATGAATGATTACAATGAATATATATAAGAAAAACATGTTCCCCTATTCTGTCACATAATCAAATGTTTTATGAAATAGGGATTAAAAAAAAAACAAACAATGTATTCCCAAGAACCTACATACATTTGTAACTAAGTAACTTGTTATAGATTAACAAAGTATAAGCAAGTAAGGTAAGTTTCTCAGCCGGTTTCTCTTTAATGGCAGACTGCAATTTGAAGTTACAAAGAAAGGATCAATTACTTTATTATTCATCTTAAAAAGTAATCTTACATAAATCTTAAAAGAATCCCAAATCTAAAACTTTTATATAAAAACAATCATTCATTTCTACTTTAAATCCTTAGGCTGCATTAATAATCTATTCGTTATCAAGTTTTTATTAAATTATATCAGGAAGCTAAGGGCAAAAATGGGTACAAGATCATCAGCCCAGCTTTAGCAAGAGGGTCGTGTCAGTGTCAGTCAGGCTGCTGTTATTGTTCCCTGACCAAACAACAACAACAACAATCCCTAGCTCAACTATTAAGAGTGTGACTTTCTAAGCTTCAGACTATTTGTTAAGATTTGACATGAGAGCCACTGGCAAAACCATCTTAACCTCACTTTACTCACAGTCTTCTCCAAATGCTCTCTAAGGGTGGTAGCCACTGCTAACTCTCTGCTTCTCTATGTTCTCTCCAAGGATGGTGACAGAATCATTAACCTGCTTCAGCAGCAATGCTTGAAAAAGATGAAGCACTCTAATTGTGAGAGTTAGTGATGTTTCCCAGAGAGGGGCTGGGCACCCCTTAGAATCTTCACACAACAATAGGTTAGAAAGGACATGAAGCCTGAGAAACAGCAAGCAGAGCGATCTGTACATAACAGCGTGAACATGAAGTCCTCGGCTTAGTCCTAGGGGTTCTCCCTCAGGGTTGGACTAAATCCATGGTTAGAATTCCATGAGTTCTAAAGCTGTTTTGCTGTTTCCCTTGCACAGCCCTCAGCAACAGGAATTCTTTCTAATACATTGAAGAATCACCTTCAGGATGTCTTGAGTTACAAGGATGAGTGCAAGCAAGTTAGAGGATACTCTTCCTACACTGACAGTAGTTTTAGCTTCACTTTGAAACAGTATAAATTTAGTTCTTTTTGTTTGATTGGTTGGTTGGTTGGTTTTGTTTTTGAGACAGAGTTTTGTGCTACATTGGCTGGCCTGGGACTTCTGGTGAACTTGGTGCTTCTGCTTTTCAAGTATGGGATTATAAAAAGTATATGGTACCCCACTGGTGTTTCCTGTCTTTTAGGCCATTTAAAGCAGGCTGGCGTTAAGAACCTTGTGAAAAAGTTTCTCAGAGAAGAAAATATTCCAAATAACATAAAAGCACCTTTGCAAACTTGACCTCCTGGGGAGCTGGGAATGTAGTTCAGTGGTAGTGCCTGCTCAGAGTGTGTCAGGTCATGTGTGATCTCCATCAGCCTGCTCAGTGTATGTCCGGTCATGTGTGATCTCCATCAGCCTGCTCAGTGTGTGTCGGGTCATGTGTGATCTCCATCAGCCTGCTCAGCGTGTGTCGGGTCATGTGTGATCTCCATCAGCCTGCTCAGTGTGTGTCGGGTCATGTGTGATCTCCATCAGCCTGCTCAGCGTATGTCAGGTCATGTGTGATCTCCATCAGCCTGCTCAGCGTATGTCGGGTCATGTGTGATCTCCATCAGCCTGCTCAGCATGTGTCGGATCATGTGTGATCTCCATCAGCCTGCTCAGCGTGTGTCGGGTCATGTGTGATCTCCATCAGCCTGCTCAGCGTGTGTCGGGTCATGTGTGATCTCCATCAGCCTGCTCAGTGTGTGTCGGGTCATGTGTGATCTCCATCAGCCTGCTCAGCGTGTGTCAGGTCATGTGTGATCTCCATCAGCCTGCTCAGTGTGTGTCAGGTCATGTGTGATCTCCATCAGCACTACACACACCCTGTTTCTAAACTGTGTTTATTTATTGACATACAGTTTCACACTACAGTGCAAGCTGATCTCAGATTCATGGCAGTCCTTCTGCCTCAGCCTTGCGTGTCCTGCTATTACAGTCATGCAATACCATCCAGCTTCACTTCTCAGTCTTAACTGCTGTTCATTCTCTGAGAAGCAGCAAGGGCTATCACTAGTTGATTCATTTGGGGTTAAGCTCTATGGATCTAAAATCTGGAAATATAGTGTAAATTATATGGCTACAGTAGACTTGGGAGTCGGAAGACTAATGATCCCTAATCGTATTTCTACTGAGACTTGCATTCTTTGTTACAGACCTCAGCCACCGACCTGCAGACCAAAGCAGACCGCTTGGTACAGATGAGCATATGCTCTTCCCTGGCACGGAAATTCCCGAAGCTGACAATTATAGGGGAAGAGGTGAGTGGTGCCATGCTGTGTAGATTCATAACAGACCTGCCACTGAGTCATGTGTTACAGTTAAGAGTCTTAGCATTGGCGCTAGTGTTTGAACACAAAGTGATCATGTTCCTTAGAGGAGATAATCTGACTTTATAATATTTTGGTCCACTTATAGGTTTAGTCTCCATTCCTAGTGATGGGAGCTATGTTCACCATTGTAATGAGTATGCTTTGAAACCATAAGATAAGCTCAATGGTAGAACATTGCCTAGTGTACGTGGGGCTGTAAGGTGGGAGCTGTCTCAGTAATAAAACCATGTGACTCACAGGTTTGAGTATGGTATTAGTCAGGTGCACAGATGAGTAATATTTTCTTCCTGCAGAGTACCTTCTAGCACCATGAAAATGGCCAGCAGGGAGATGTGTCCAAGTCTTTCTTCTCTGTCTCATGCAACCAAAGTGTGTGGTGTCATTAGCAGTAAGGTCTTATCATCTAATGCTAGTGGGCAACCAAGAAAAATGACAAGTGCCTATATTGTTTTAGGGACCACTAGGACCTCCCTAACCAACTTATAAGGAATTAGCACACACAGCATTTGGGGTTTTAATGAACCATGATTTCAAAGGGGAGCAGTTTTTAGGTATCTCCCTTACAACTTAAAAAAAAAAAAAATCCATCCTAGCTATTGTGAATAAAGTGACAATAAACAGATAAGTTAGTTCCCAACAGTGAGATGTCAGGTCTCTGGGCATGTGCGGGAATAGCTGGGTTACAGTAGTGCTGGACTATGGTAGTTCTGTTCTTAGTGTTTTAAGGAATCTCCACACCAGTTTCCATATTGGCTGCACTGGTTTCCCACCAACAATGAATAAGTTCCTCTTTTTCAACAACCTTACCAGCTTTTGATTTCACTCACTGTCTTTTGATTTCTTAAGGATAGCCATTCTGACAGGACAAGATGAAATCTCAAAGCAGCTTTAATTTGTATTTCTCTTTGTGCTAGTGATGTTGAACACTTTAAAATGTTTATTTTTCAATCCTATTACTTTTGAGTATTCTCTGTTCAGTTCTATAGCCCATTCTTGCTGTTATTTGTTGACACAGGGTCTCTTATTATCCCTGGCTGTGTAGATCAGAGTTACCTCAAAGCTCACAGAGATCCATCTACTTTTACCTCCAAGGTGCTGGGATTAAAAGCATTCAGATTTTTTTTTTTAAAGATTTATTTATTTTATTTATATAAGTACACTGTAACCATCTTCATACACCTGAAGAGGGCATCCAGTCCCATTACAGATGGTTGTGAGCCACCATGTGGTTGCTGGGAATTGAACTCAGCACCTCTGGAAGAGCAGTCAATGCTCTTAACAGCTGAGCCATCTTTCCAGCCTCCAGCCTGCAGATTTTTAAAGTTACTATTATTTAATTGTGTGTGTGTCTGTGTGTCTGTGTCTGATCTATGTATGTGGATGGATGTTTTGCTTGCCTGGATATTTCTACTGTACATGTGAGCCATTTACCTGTGGTGGCCAGAATAGGGCATCAGATTGCCTGGAACTGGATGGTTGTGAGCTGCCCTGTGGGTGCTGGAGTGCAAATCTGCATCCTCTGGAAGGGCAGCCATTGTTCTTACCTCTGTAACCAGCTCTCCAGCTCCTGGAGTTGATTCTTGTTCTAGCCAGGAGAGAAGGGTCAAATTTCATTCTTCTACATGTAGACATCCAGTTTTCCCAGCATCAGTCTTTGAGATGCTCTTTCTTTCTGTGTGTATTTTTGATGTCTTTTTAAAAAATCAGGTGGCTATAATTGTATGGTATTAGTCTAGGGTTTTCATTCTGTTGCACTGATCCACACGTCGGTTTGTTGTGGTAAATCTCCAACCCAAATAAGCCCAGGCAAAGAGAACACAACTCAATTAATATAAATACAATAATCTGCACGCCTAGATTGGGCAGATTTACCACTACACTACCATCTTCCCCAGCTATGAGATCCATAACTTGCAGTTTCTCCAGGCCATGTGCTTCTGCTCCACTTTCCTTCTACCTCCTGCTCCTCCTCTCCTCCTCTTCAAACTTTCAGCCCCACCTTTTCTTCTCCTGCCCAATCACCAGCCCTAGCCTTTGTTTTACAAATTAAAGTGAGAAAAAGGATCACAAGAAGTCACCTGTGTATGTGACTCACTCCTCATTTGCAGCCCCTCCCAGTAGAGCAGAATTAGCATCAAAATACAAGCAGGCCCAGGGCTAGCCACAACATGGGTTTTTGTGCTAGTACCATGCCTTTTGTTACCCTGGTTCTGTAGTATAATTTGAGACCAGATATGGTGATGCCTCTGGCATTGTTATTTTGGCTTGCTTTAGCTGTCTGGGCCATTTCTGTTTTACATCATTCTTTATACCAATCCATGAGCAGAGAGACCTTTCATTTACTGGTCTCTGCCTTGATTTCATTCTTTAAAGGTTTTTGGGTGTTTGTTTGTTTGTTTGTTTGTTTTGTTGTTGTTGTCTTTTTTGGGTTTCTCTGTGTAGTCCTGGCTGTCCTGGAACTCACTCTGTAGACCAGGCCGGCCTTGAACTCAGAAATCCACCTGCCTCTGCCTCCCAAGTGCTGGGATTAAAGGTGTGCCCCACCACTGCTCTGCAAAGTTTTTTGTCTTTTGAGACAGGGTCTCTTGCCTGGCCAGGAACTCAGTGTGTAGACCAGGCTGGCCTCAAGTTCACAGAGGTCTGCCTACCTCTGCCTCCTAAGTGCTGGGGTTTACGGCTCGTGGCACTGGGCCTGGGATTTTCTCTGATTTTAAAGTTTTCACTGTAGAGGTTCTTTACCTCCCTGCTTAGGTTTCTTCCTCTGAGGTGTTTTGTTTACTGAGGCTGCTTGCTATAAATGGGATTGTTCTCTGATTTCTTCTTCAGCTTGTTTGCCATTGGTATAAAAAAGCATCCCATGTTTGTATCCTGACACTGCAGAAAGTGTTAGTAATTCTAGGAGCTTTCTGAGACTTTAGGGTCTCCCAGGTAAAGCCTTGTATTCTCTGTAGATAGGAACATGCTGACTTCTTCATTTCCTAGCTAGATTCCTTTCCTATCTTGTTCGTATTGTTTTAGCTAAGACTAAAACACCAATTAGATGGCCCTGTCTCTTTTCTAGTTTTAATGTTGGTATTTGTTTGGCAGGGTCTCATTATTTAGCCCAGGTTGGCCTTGTAGCCAAGGCTAGCCTTGAATTCTTCCTGCTTCATCCAACCAAGTACTGGGATTACCAGTACACTGGGCTTTATAAAAAGGGTTTTGTTTTTGTTGCTGTTTTTATGTCTTTTTTTTCTCTGCACTCACATTGCCCTTCTGGGGTGCTGAAGATCATACCCAGAGCCTTGTGGATGCTGGGCAACTGTCCACCACTGAGCTGCATCCCAAGCCCCTGGTGGAACTCAACTCCCAAGTTCATACCCACTGCCTCAGCCTCTAAAGGAAAGTGGGGAAACAGAAATATGTAAAAGAAAACAGATTTATTTACAATTTTAGGTAAACAGGGATGAGGAAAAAGGTTTTGGGTTCCTTCTAGATGTTCCTGAATCAGGGTTTAAATGTAGCCAGGACCCAGCTGTATGGCTGTCATCACAACTATGAGACTTTCTGTGAGGATGCCATTCTTGGTGCCCACACTTCAGACTCAGGACGGAAGCTTCTAGGCAAATCCTGGCTGCTCACCTCATCTCCTCCAGCTCCTGGTAGTCTTAGACTAGGTTTGCTATCAAAGCTCTAAACGTAAGAGGCAAACAGAAGTGGCTGGGAATAGTTGCTGTGTATCCTGTTAGGGACAAGATGCCTTGTGGGAACAAACAGCTTCAGGAGTGTCACCTTGTCTCTGCTCCAGGACCTGCCTCCTGGGGAAGTGGATCAAGAGCTGATTGAAGACGGGCAATGGGAGGAGATCCTGAAGCAGCCGTGCCCATCGCAGTACAGCGCTATTAGGGAGGAAGATGTAAGGTCCATCTGCATGCTTTGTACTCTTACTCTGGGACTGCTGCCACTGGGAAGGAAATGCAGTTTGTCCATAGGACACAAATGTGTGGTTACAAAATAGGGGCAGCCAGTCACCGAGTCTGCCAGAGCCAGCAGAAGTAGCAGGAACCACATAGATGTGTAACCAACCGACCCTCAGCTCAATGTCTTCTGCAGATTTCCTCTGTCTTCTGAAACCATTATTAAAAGTAGTTTTAATACGAGTCTTAGCTGTTAGGTAGATTTGTTAAGAAAGCATTGTGTAGGCAGTGGGGCTGGTCATTTCTGAAAATCATAGACATCTTGTCAGTTGGACTGGAGAGATGGGTTAGCAGTTCGGAGCACTGGCTGCTGTTGGTGAGGATCCATGCAGCTCTCAGCAACCACACTGGGTGGCTAGCAGCTGCCTGTTCCTTCAGCTCCAGGGATCCTGGTTTTAAATTACTCAACATCGCATTTACAGAATAATTACTATGAGGGCTAAATTCTGATCTGTGAGAAGAAGGATAAAAGGATAACAAAACATGACATCAGAATCCACCACTGTACTGAGAGTGTATGAAAGGATATTCTGAATCATGTTAAGTCCTAAGCCAGACGGATTTCTCCGTTAGTCTAGCACCCAGTTTATAAACATTCCATTTTCCTAGGTTACTGGGATTTGTGTCCTTAATCAGCATAGACAGGCCAAGCTTGGTGGCATGTACCTATAGTCCTAGCACTTGGAGGCAGGGGCAGGTGATCTGTGGGTTTGAGGCCAGCCTTGTCTGTGTAGTGAGTTCCAGGACAGTCAGGGCTATGTAGAGAGATTCTGTCTTAAAAACACCAAAAAAAAAAAAAAAAAAAAAGAAAAGAAAAATTAAACTAAAAAAAATCACCACTTACTTATTTATATGTAAATGAGTAACAACTTTACATTGTTCAAACTATTCTTAGTGCCTTATGGAAATTTTTCCCTGTAGTGCCATCTAGAGCTAAGTTAGATCATGACTTTGTGCTTAATGTTCAAGTCAGCTTACAGTGGACAGTTACCAGCTAAGTATTGTAAAACTTGCAAGGGTTCTTAAGTCAGTCTTTTGTTTACTTTGAAAGGACTTTCTCCATGATTATGAAGCTTTTTTTGACAATTACAAAGCTGACGATGTTGCCTTAAGCCTTCCATGATAATGTGTTCAGACATCTTAAAAGGAGTGTTTTTAATCTAATTCTCTGAATTTTACATACTTACTATTGATATTTCCTATTTTCCCCCCCGTTTTTGTTTTGCAGCTTGTGGTTTGGGTTGACCCCTTAGATGGTACCAAGGAATACACTGAAGGTCAGTGTCCCCATTCACATGTCCTGTACGGAGGCAAGGCTGTGAAGTACAGTGTGCTGTTCTGTGTCAGATGGAATGTTGCTGCTGTCTTCTGTCGTCATCCATGAACAGTAACTGGAAGAGTTCATCTTCAGTGACCTCCTCACATACTCTACCAGCTCCAGTTCTGAGGCCCCCTCATGGAAAATCATAGTTTTAACTGTCTTCCTTGAGGGACTGTGCTAAACCTATGTTTTACTGGGCTAAAGAAATGCTCTATCACACCCTGGTCCCATAGCATCCCCTCAGCTGAGATTGTCAAGGGTCAGAAAAACCAGAGAGCACTGAGTTAAAACCAAAGGCATAAAAGTCAGGAGGAGTTGTGTGATAGCTCACACCTGTAATCTCAGCAAAGTGAGGCAGAGGGACTGTTCTGAGTTTGAGGCCATCTTGAGTGATGTACATGGTAAGTTCTCGGTCAGCCTGGGTTAGAGAAAGACCTTTTCAAGGCAAGACAGAACATTAGTCAGAAGCACCCAGTCTCAGAGCCAGACTTCAGCTTTTAAAAGCCTAGAGTTGTAGTTTTGAAATAAACATTTGCATCAAGAACTTGTGAAGCTAAGACAGGAAGACTGTGAGGTCAACCTGGCCTTCATAGTGAGTTCCAGGTCAGCCTGAGATAAAGGGACAGTGTGAGGCCAGAAGACCCCAGAAAGACCTCTACAGCGTTTCTTGGCCCTTGGAGGAGATAGAGTGACTGAGTGTGTATATGTGTGTGTATATTCTGTGAGAGTACATGTGTGCAACATTCATATGTACTGTGAGGATGTGTGAGAGGCAGTGTGTTCACATGTGTGTGCTCATAATCATGTGTGTGAGTATGACTCATGCATATGTACTCTGGGGTGTGTACATATGTACTTTGTGTGTGAGAGAGACACATACATGTACTGTGTGTGCTGAAAACATCTCTAAAGCCCATTGGGAAATAGGAACTCTACTCTAGAGCTTTGATTAACCACTGGTTCAGGGAAGGAGAGTCCTGCATGTTACAGATCACCACTGTCACATGTTATGATCCAGTGCCATGTGATGATCTCTAGTCCCAAGGCTGAAAAGTAAGTCTGGGGAGGAACTCAGTAGTAGTAGTCTGGTCCTGAAGATCAGAGCACACTGGATAGCATAGAAGGAGCAGGAGACATCTAGTAACAGCTTTGCCACTGTCGCTTTAATGGGTTTGCAAACCACTAAGGACAGTGTGGTCGTGGTTATCAATTCAGTTTAGTGGCCATAATCCCACTTCTGTCGCTGTCCAGTTTTCTTAGGCCTTATGCACTGGCCTCAAGTAGAGTTGTCCAGAGTGAATCATTGTAAATCCCTTACCTTTACTGCAAACATGACTAGCATTCAGGTGTGGTGCACACACCTTTAATCTTAGCACCAGGAAGGCAGAGGCAGCTGGATCTCTGAGTTTGAGGTCAGCCTGGTCTACAGAGCAAGTTACAGGGCTACACAGGGAAACTGCCTGGAAAAACCAAAAACGATGATGATGGTGGTGGTGGTGGTGGTGGTGGTGAGGAGGAGGAGGAAGAGGAGGAGGAGGAGGAGGAGGAGGAGGAGGAGGAGGAGGAGGAGGAGGAGGAGGAGGAGGAAATTAGCAGCTGTTGTTTGATGTATTGGTGGTAAACAAGAACCTGAGAGAGTGACTTTCTTCTCTCCTTCATAGGTCTTCTTGACAATGTAACAGTTCTCATTGGGATTGCTTATGAAGGAAAGGCCATTGCAGGCATCATCAACCAGCCATATTACAACTACCAGGTATTGCTACCAATGACACAAGAGTGTTAGATACATTAAGGTCTAATGAGGCCAGATGCCATCCAGTCCAGTTGTCATCTCTCCCATTTGCACAAGCAGCCACTTGGGGACAGGCTTCTCGGGGTACAGATTCCCAGGCTGCTGGGAATTCACCTATTAGACTAGAGCTCTCTGAAGGTACTGGGGCCAGGAATATAGATGTGGGTAAATAGACTATGTGTACTGACCTGTTAAATATGTATAATTCAATTGCAGTAGTTCTGAAGTTACCCATTTGGTTCTTGATTTGCATGGTCATCAAGACACCTGGCTTACAGGTAGTTCTTGAAGCACATTTGAAGAAGCAAACCACATCAACAACGCAGAGCTGCTGGCCTGTTGCCTCCCAAGGAATACTGAGTATCACCTGAGGCACTGTCAGTCCCGGCAGCCAGCTAGCGATGCTTGTCGTCCCTTCTTCTTTCTGTGTTTCTTCCAACCTGCTTTGACTTGCTGCTGTGCTTCAGAGACACTGTCTCCTTTAGATACAAGAGATTAGTAAAATTTCAGAGCAAGAATATATCATTGAATTTTAAAAGAAATCATTGAAGTAAAATATTTAGAGTTTTCATATTAGTGTGGAAGTTGATGGGAAACAAACTAAGCAGAGTGGGGGCTATCACTTCTGAGTTTCTGATTCATAGTTGTTTAGTTGTAACTAAATTTATTAGTAACCTGCTGCTTATATGATTAGGAATTTGATTTATTTCTTGGGGTTTCCCAGAATGGCTCTGCACTGTTAGGCAAGTCAGACTGAAGTGCTCAGGTATCAGTCCTTACAGTGTGGCTCTGCTGTCTGCAGTGGTACACGTGGGCGCAGGTTTGTAGTTTAACAATAGTCCTTAAAAGAAGAGAAAAGGTATGTATGGCCCCCTTCATCTAAAGTAGAGATGTATGTACTTAGGAATTGTTAATGATTTTCATCCCTTATGTCTGAGACCGGAAAACTTGTATTCATTTTCCACAGAACAATGACAAGGAGAAGCTCAGGGAGCACAGGAATGAAGCAAAGGTGAGACACAGCTAGCGCTGTTTCCAGGTCTAGCGAGGAAAGAGGCAGGCGCCGTGGCCCCCAGTCTGTCCTGGGAACCAGCTCATTCCCTCCTGCTCTGGGCCTCTCCTTCCTTCTCCTAGTGCTGTATTCTCTCACCCTTTCTGCCCTCGGTGTGCCTTATTGTGTGTTGCAACAAGTACAAGCTGAACGTTGGCTGCTGGTGTCTAAGGTTGGCTGTGCATAGTCATCAGAGTAGCCGGAGTGTATCAGGCACTCGCTGTGATTCACAGGTGTCAGCTCCTGTAATACACACCACATAGCTATGCATAGTAAAGAAAGGGACACTATGGGATCTGCTGATGCTGGCTGTAATCTCAGACCCTCAAGAAGCTGAGACCAGACATTGTAAGTTCAGGGGAGTCCTGGGCAACAGAACGAGCTCAAGACCAGCCAACAACTAAGTGAGACCGTCACAAAGTAAATGTAAAAGAAGGCTGGGGGTGTGGCTCAGCGCAGTCGAGTGCTCAGAATTCTGCTTCTACCTCCTTTAATGTTGAATTAAAGCCTCCTGAGCGTCTAGAGCTACCATGTAGCCCATGGGAACTTGCCAGACTCCAGGTTTACAGTATAGTCTAGAGGAAAGAGAGGAAGCACACTGACATTCCAAGCAGCTAATCGTTGGTTTTGGTTCTTCTGTTGCCCCATGGCAGGAGCACAGTCAGTCATTGGTCTTCTCAGAGAATGCCTCCCCCATGAAGAGCCTTCCCACCCGGGTCTGTTTCCCATAACTAGAAAGTGCAGATGTATAAAGGCCTGGCATTTCCTTCTGCCCTGGGGACACACAGAGAGCTGCCTGAGTTCTAGTGTTCTCAGTCACAGCAGGGCTATCACCTAGGTCACTGCAGCCCATGTCCCTTCTGTCCACACTGTTGCCTTCTGTAGATGCTGATCCCACACACATTCCTTGTCAGCCATCCCCCAGCCCAGACTCTGTTTCCCAGAACACACAGCCTATAGCATGAACCTATTTTGCCCTGCAAGCACCAGTGTACTTCCCTAGGATAAAGGAGCAATGGCTTTGAAAACATTTGGACAAGTCAGCTAGGGTTCCCCATGTCTGCTTTGATTGGCACAGTGACACTAACCTGAAGTCCCACCTCCTTGGGAGGTGGGAGTGGGAGAATCATTTCAAGGTCATCCAGAGCAATGGAGTGAGACAACCCACCCACCCCCCCCCCCCCCCATCTCAAAAACAATGCACGGCAAAAGCAGAACTGCTTTTCAGAACTGCAGAGCTGGCTCAGCACTTGGGAGCACTTGCTGCTCTTGCAGATGACCCAGGTTGGGTTACCAGACCCACGTGGCTGCTCACAGCTATCTGGAACTCGAGTTCAAGCACATATGGTGCACAAAAGTACGAACACTCATACACATTAATTAAAGAGAAGTCTTTTCGAGGCCAGCCTGGACTGTGTGGTTCTAGGTCCGCTGTGGCTGCATAGTGAGGCTGACTCCAGAAATAAAATGCAGCAAATGAGCTGGACTCTGACAGGAGCTTCCAGCCTCCTCAGTCAGTTTGCTAACTGACCCCAAGTCTCCTTGTTAACAATAATGGTATCTACTTCTGGGGTTGCTCTGAGGCTCAGATGCACTGATACACACATAAAGAATTTAGTGTGGCCAGGCGGTGGTGGCACATGCCTTTAATCCCAGCACTTGGGAGGCAGAGGCAGGCAGATTTCTGAGTTTGAGGCCAGCCTGGTCTACAGAGTGAGGTCCAGGATAGCCAGGGCTACACAGAGAAACCCTGTCTCGAAAAAAAAAAAAAACAAAAAAAAAACAAAAAAAAAAAAAAAACAAAAAAAAAGAACTTAGTGTGGTTCTAACACAGCCATGTCAAGTGAGCCTGTCCTCACTGTGCGCTGCCCAAACTAGGATGATCCTGGGTTGAGTTGTTGTGTTAGTATCAATTTTACAAAATAGTAGAATATGTTTTCTACATGAAATATTTATTTAGCAATGTGATTGAAAGGTCTTTGAGCTCCACAGAGGAGAACTCAGATTCTAAGGTTGTATTGTCCCTGCCATTCTATCAGAGAAATTATCATTAAAACCTTAGCCTTGTTTTCTCTGTCCATGGCTTCATCGAAGTGCAGCCTCCCTTAGGTGACATGGTTCCTATTGTCCCTTGAATAAGGAAAGTATGGATCAGTACATAGTCCCACATCCTGGAACGCTGCTATCTTTTAGAAGTGGCCATTTTCAGTTTCACAGACAGATCAGTGGATGATTTCAAAAGAAATAGCAGTCCAATTATGAAGGCCACTTTCCTTAGGATTTTTAAAAAACTATTGACCAAAGCAGTAATCAAATTATTGTCAAGACAAATTATTTGTCTATTTATTGTCCTTATATTATATACAATTGTGTGTTTTTAATTTTTGAAACTAAAAAATATGTCCTATATTGCAAACTTGGTAACTTCAACTAAGTATACCTGGCTGACTGTTCCCTTTGTGACTGACATCTTTCCCCAGTGACAGTGAACTTTGTTGTCATCTCACACAGGCGGGACCTGACGCTGTGCTGGGCAGGACCATCTGGGGAGTTCTGGGTTTGGGTGCTTTTGGGTTTCAGCTGAAAGAAGCACCTGCTGGGAAGCACATCATCACAACCACCAGATCCCATAGCAACAAGCTGGTCACAGACTGTGTTTCGGCCATGAACCCTGACAACGTGCTTCGAGTGGGCGGAGCAGGAAACAAGGTACAGAGAAGATGTGCCATTGGCTATGAAGTATACTGTCACTGAATGAAATGCTGAGCTTATAAAAGTGTGAAGTAAACTGAGCCTGGTGGTGCAGACCTGTCACCACAGCTCCTCAGGAGGCCAAAGCAGGAGGACCAAAGGTTAGAGCCAGCCTGGGCAACTTAGTAAGACCATCTCAAAATAAAAACTGCAAAAAGAACTGGGGACAATGCTCTTTGGCAGGGCATTTGCCTAGCAGCTTTGAGTCCCTGAGTTCAATCTCCAGCACACATACACAGAGGAAGTAAAATAAAAGTGGAAAAGAATTTACCTGTTACATAGTTTGCTACTGATATCACATTTAAAATTACAGAAAGGGGTAAGGTATGTCTCAGTTGTACAACATGAAATTTAGCATGAACAAAACAGAGGGTTGGAACCCAACATGGAAAAAAAAAAGAGTTATCTCTTTCAAATGAGATAACACCATATTGCTTGTCAAGGAGCTTAGCCCCCAAGAGCTCTCCTGGATTCTTTCTAGACCTGTCTTCTACAGACTCTGAGCATGGGCCTGCCTCTGCCCTTTCTGCTCTTCTTCCATTCTCTCAGCCCAGCTTCCAGCCTCCTCAGAGTATCATGAATTGGGACACAATTCGACCTACCCCATACCCTTGATCTCTTTCTCTCATTGTACCCTGGCGTCATGATGTTATCCTGGTGATACCACTCAGCCCCTCAGACTCATCACGTCCAGATGGAGCCAGTCACCCTTCCATTTGCACCCCATGTGCTACTTGAGTGACATCTCCATTTTCATAATTATACCAGCCAGATACTGAGTCTTCTTCCTTCTGTACACCCCATCAACCTACCTGCGCACTTAGTCTCTCCCTGAAACCTCTCCCTTTGCCTACCTAAGTGGCCAGTTGAAACTTGCCATCATCCTTCAGAGTACTAATACAGCTTCCTCCAAAAGTGGTCCAGTTCTTCACAGATACCAGTAAACAGCAGCCAAGTGTGGCGCTGCACGCCAGCAGTCCTGACACTGGAGACAAAGGGACAGGAGGAACAGGAACTCTAGGCTGCCTAAAAATCAAGTTTGCGGCCCACCTTGGGCTACAGGAGCCTCTGTCTCAAAGAAACCAAATAATACCGATCAATAGTAACGATGCATAATTTAGCATGGGAAGAGCAGTAGATAGGGCCCAAAGCCCCTGGAAGAACTTGTTGGACTGGTCAGTGCCACCCAGCTGCTGGACTTGTCCACTGTGGTACTAGTGAATATTTCTCTATTACTAAGTATTGGTCAGTTGTTTTTAGAAATTTAAAAGAAGGACTTGTCCAATAGTGAGTATTTGTATCCTTAAGAAACCCCAGTGAATAAGGAGCCTTGATCTCACTTGGGCTATGGATTGTGGCTTATTTGATTATATTTCCTCCCCTGTGGATACCATGGACTATTATGCACCTGTTTTATTTCTTTATAACACTGGTATCATTTAACCTGTATAGGGCTTTGATCTAAGTCTGACTGGAATTGATGAAATGTCTTTAATTGACACAAGCAGTTTTTCTTTCAGGCAGCTCAGCCATTACATGATGGGTGATAATTGATATTTTTAACCTTACAGATTATCCAGCTGATTGAAGGCAAAGCCTCTGCCTATGTATTTGCAAGTCCTGGATGTAAGAAATGGGACACTTGTGCCCCAGAAGTTATCTTACATGCTGTGGGAGGTTAGTCCATTTGATCTTGGAGAATGTGGCTTTTGTATTGCACGCAGGCATTGTTTCAGCACTGGGTTTGTTTTTTTTTTTTTTTTTTTTTTTTTTTTGTCATTTTATGCGCGTGGGTGCTTTCTCTGCATATATGCCTGTACATGTAGACATACATGCACATGAATGTGTACCGCATGCATGCCTGGTGCTCTTGTCTAGAAGAGGTGTCAGACAGACAGTTGTAAGCCTCCATGTGGTTACTAAGAAGCAAACGCACATGCTCTGAGGGAGTAGCCCACGGATGGGTTTAATTGCTGAACCATCTCTTCAGCCCTCAATTAGCATTCTTTACCTAGACTCCCAGGGTGCAAAGGTTGCAGGGAAGCCTGATATGATCCCGTCCACCATTCTTAACTCGGCAAGGAACATTTTCAACTAACTTAATGTTCTTTATATTGTTTGGGAAGAACAGATTATTCATTCAGTTATTTTAGCTCTGATTTTGTTGTTTTTGCTGTTTGTTTGTTTGTTTGTTTGTTTTATTAAGACAAGGTCTCACCGTATCCCTGGCTGCCCTGGAGCTCATTATGAAATCTAAGCTCAAAACTTCAGAGCACTTTCCAGAGAACATGAATTCAGTTCCCAGCTGTCTGGTGATTTACAGTTACCTGTAGCTCTAGCTTTGAGATGCCCTCTTTAAACTTTTGATGGCATACAAACATGAGACGGGGTGGGGGGGGTGGGGGGGGAGAGGTTTTAAAAAGATAACTTTAAGAATTAGAAAACAGGTGATGGGTTAGGGTTATAGCTCAGAGGGAGAGTGCCTGGCCAGCATGTGTGAGGCCCAAGTTGTATGTTATCTTAACACAAGCTAGAGTATTCTGAGAGAAGGGAACCTCAGGAGGAAATGCCTCCAGAAGATTGGGCTATAAGCACGCCTGTGGGGCATTTTCTTAATTAGTGATGGGAGAGGAACCAGCCCATTGTGAGTAGTGATACCCTCACTTGTGGTCCTTGGTTTTATGAGAAAGCAGGCTGAGCAAGCTAACAAGCAGCACTCGGCTCTGCATCAGCTCCTGCCTCCAGAGATTCCTGCTTTGAGTTCCCACCTTTGATTTTCTCAGTGAACTGTGATTGAAGATAAATAAGCCAAAGAAACCCTTTCCTCCCCAAGTTGCATTTGGTCTTGGTATTTCGTCAAAACAATAACCATGACTAGAACAGACAGACAGAAAAACGTTTTTGGAAAGTATACCCTATAATAAGAGAAGCTGATACCAAGAAATTCAACTATGTGGCTGGAGAGATGGCTCGGTGGTTAAAAGAATGACTGTTCTTACAGAGGACTCAGGTTCAGACCCCAGCATCCATAGTGGCTCACAACCATCTGTAAATTCCAGTTCCAGTGGATCTGGTGCCCTCATCTGACTTCTAAGGGCCCTAGGCACTCATGTGTTCCACAATACACACATGCAGGCAAAACCCTGTATATATATAATAAATCTTCATTTTTTTATTAACTTTAACTCTAATAAATCTTTTTTGTTTGTTTTGGGGGGGTTGTTTGGTTTATTTGTTTTTTCAAGAGAGGATTTCTTTGTGTAGCCCTGGCTGTCCTGGAACTCACTCTGTAGACCAGGCTGTCTTTGAACTCAGAGATCCTCCTGCCTCTGCCTCCCAAGTGCTGGGATTAAAGGCCTGTACCACCACCACCAGTAATAAATAAATCTTACAAAAAAAAATAAGAACGTCATACAGACATGAGAGCGCAGGGCTCAGTGGAAGGGCTCACATTTGGCTACTGCATACGGGAGGCACTGGCTTCAATCTCTAGTTCCAAAGACTGGGGAAAGGACAAGGACATTAGGGTGAAATAGGCCTGTAATCCTAGAACTCCTGAGGCACAGGCAAGATCATGGCAAGTTCCAAGCCAGCCAGGGCTTTATAGTGTATAGTGTGATCTTAAATCAAGCCTGGACAACTTAGACTTTTTCTCAAAAATAAAAACAAAAACAGAAGGCTGGGAACATAGCTTCATGGTAGAGTGCTTGCCGGGTGTGGACGATATAGGTTCAATTCCCCATACAAACATTCTACAAACTCACTTAAGAATAGAGTGGCTTAGGATATAGTTCAGGAGTAAAACACATGCTTAGTGTGAGCCCTGGGGTTCAGTTCTCTCCCATCCTGTCCCCCAAAGAAAAGCCCTTGAAACATCCTGATCCAACTGTCCACTGACTTTGTGTGATGTTCTTCTGCAGGGAAGTTGACAGACATCCACGGGAATGCCCTGCAGTACAACAAGGAGGTAAAACACATGAACTCTGCCGGAGTCCTGGCTGCACTGCGAAACTATGAGTACTATGCAAGCCGCGTTCCAGAGTCGGTCAAAAGTGCACTCATTCCCTGAAGAGGTCTCACTTACTCATCCAGGGACCTCGGTTCAAAGGAACATATCGTAGAACTGATTAACTGGTTGAACAATTAGAGCTCCACCTAATTCATCATTAATCAGTGATTTATCAGTAGTTATGGAAAGAAGATGGAATTAAAATTTTTTCTTCATATTGTCTAATACCCTGAAGACTTAGGTATATAATAAGATTATCGTTTCTCCTGCCTAAAAAAAATTAGTCAGGTTGTGGTTGCACTTACAGTAGTCATAGCTATTCTAGTGGTTGAGCTAGAAGGATTGCTTGACCTAGGGCCTTGGGACTAGCCTCCATTACATAGTAAGACACGGCCTAAAATCAAAGAAGAAAAACAAAAAAAAAAAAATGTACTTTTTCTAATTAGCTAACTAGACCCATTGTGGGAGGAGGGTGGAGTTTGGGTTTTTTTTGAGACAGGGTTTCTCTGTGTAGTCTTAGCTTGTCCTGGAATTCACTGTGTAGACGAAGGTAGCCTTGAACTCAGTGATTCTCCTGCCTCTACCTCCTGAGTGCAGGAATTAAGACTTGCCCCACCACACCTGGCTCAAATGTTACTGTTTTTAAGTGAAGAAATGAAAAAGGGTTAGTTCCAAATGACTGTCCAAGCCATTTGTACAATCAACATTCCTGCTGATAAACTAGATTTCTTCAGGGCACAGAATCTTAAGTTACTCCAGAGTTTCAGTTTTGGGGGTTTTTTTTTCACAGTAATTTTTAAAATTTCTTATTCCAAGTAAGGATGCATATAATGATATTATTTATGTTGATAGATTCATGGGGAAAGTGTCTTTATAATACATAGTCCTATCTCCATATTATATATCAGATTTTTTTCAAAAGTATTTGAAAATTATAAATACTGTGAGGATTAATTTATTCTTTTGTCATTAAAATCTTTCATTGGAAAGTTGGGTAATTGTCTGTATTTCTTCCCCTGAGAGAATATACATTCAGCTTGATTGTCACCTTCAGTAGACTGAGAAGCCCTACCTACATCAGGAAACAGGGTTTCCAGGAAAGATGAGCTAAGCTGGAAGCAAGGGGTGGGCAGCACCATCCCCTACGCTGGAGCCTGGATGGAGTGAAAGGGGATGGAGAAAACCAAGTGGCGCTGGTTCTGTTTCTGCTGCTTGGTTGCCTTAAGGTGGAGAGATGGTCTGTCCACCGTCCCTCCTGGCAGCCCCACCCCCAGCCTCCTTGAAATCTTTCTCTCTGGCACTTGTCACAGCAGTCTTCTTTAAATGTAATGTTCATTAATCTTTGGGTATTTCATTCAGGCAAAGGTCTGTTTTGAACATAATCACCACTCCCTCCTACAACCACATTCTACTCTTCCTGTAACTTCTCCCAGATCCACCCCACCTCTCACCACTTCCCAACCTGTTGTTCTTTTCTTAAAATAACTACCAAGTCCAGTTTATGCTGACCATTTACTCTGCTAAGTGGCCATCCACCGGAGTGTAGTTGGCCTACCAGAAACTGCACCCTTAAAGAAAGCTAGCTCTTACTCACCCAGAAGCCACAAGTGTCAGTAGCCCCTGAGATAGTGGTGGGTGCTCATGAGCCCCTCCCCTGCCAAGCTGGAATGTTAACAGGCTTGATCTTGGCTTTGTTGGAGCCTGCGGCAACCTCAGCTACTGTGAGCTCATGAGTGCATAGGTCCTGTTTGACCCTGATACTCCCTGGCCTCTGACTGTTCCAACCTTTAACAAAAGCCCTAAGACACTCTACTAGTCTGGTATTTTATAGTATTTGCACAGTTTTTTTCAGTTGTGGATATTGTACACAGGCCTTTGTACATACCAGTCCAATGCTCTGCCAGCTAAGTTACATCCTCCCCAACTGGCGTTTGGTTTTGTTTTTGGGTTGTTTTGTTTTGTTTTTTACTGTTTTTGTCTCTGTCTGCTCCTTTGGATGCAGCAAGGAGAATGCACTCAGAATGTTTAAGGCCCTGGGTTTAATTACTAGATCAGCAGTTCCCAAAACAACTGCATGACAGAATCACCTGAGAATGTTTTTTCATTGCACTAATTCTGATTGATTGATTGATTGACTGACTGACTGACTGATAGGCCAGTTAATTTTGATTTTGCTTTAAGAAGGCTGCTTTGGGGCTTAAGCACTGACTGCCCTTCCACACATCCTGAGTTCAATTCCCAACAACCACTCGGTGGCTCACAACCATCTGTAATGGGATCAGGTGCCCTCTTCTGGTGTGACTGAAGACAGTGACAGTGTACTCTTATGCATAAAATAAATAGATCTTAAAAAGAAAAAAAGGCTACTTTGGGCATGTGGATATGCCTGTGATTGCAGTGACTTAGGAAGTGGATACAGGAGGATGAAGAGTGCAAGACTAGCCTAAGTAATACAGGGAGACACTGTTCTTTTTAAAAAAAAAAAAAAAAAAATCAAGTTTGGGAAGGGCTAGACAGATGGGTCAGCAATTAAGAGACCCTGTTGCTCTTGAGAGGATCTGGATTTGGTTCCCAGCACACATTAACAGACAGCTCATTATCTCCTGTGACTCCAGTTTCAGGGGGTTTGAAACACCCCCCCCCATACATTCTGGCACCTGCACACATGGTACACATAACTTATGCAGGAATGCATACTGTTGTGGTTTGAATATGCTTGGCCTAGAGAGTGGCACTGTTTGGAGGTGTGGCCATGTTGGAGTAGGTGTGTCACTGTGGGCTTGGGCTTAAAACCCCTACCCTAGCTGCCTGGAAGTCAGTATTCTGCTAGCAGCTTTCAGATGAAGATGTAGAACTCTCAGTTCCTCCTGCACCATGCCTGCCTGGATGCTGCCATGTTCCTGCCTTGATGATACCAGACTGAACCTCTGAACCTGTAAGCCAGCCCCAATTAAATGTTGTCCTTATTAGACTTGCCTTGGACATGGTGTCTGTTCACAGCAGTAAAACCCTAACTAAGATACATACATACATAAAAACTAAAAGTAAATAAATGTTGTGCTGTTCTTGGAACTTTGATAATTACTCTACTGTAGGGCTCACTAGGATTATATCCATGGCTTTTTTACAGAACTGTTAGGATCTAGTAACCTGAAGGCATGTCTGTGGCTCTGATGCATTTGACCACTCTCTCCTGTAACCTCCGGTAATCCTCCTCCTTTTTTCTTTCTCTCCTTTCTCACTGCTTAAACTCAGTCATCTTGCTATCTCCTTGTCTTCCTTCCCTCAGATGTCACTGTCGGCTGAGGTTGTGTTCCAGACTCTCCACTTTGTCAGCAGATTGTCTGATACCACCTAATGGTTTCACACAAGGTCTTTGCCCAGACATACACGTGTAGATCTCGACCCAGTCTCAGTGGCTTACGCTTGACTTAGGGCTGAGGACTCTGTGAGACTAACTCGGGCAACAATAACATCCTGTCCGAAACCAACAACAATAAACACAAAATATGTATTTATATTAAAATTCTCAAACTCTAAGCCTAGTATGGTGGTATACTTGTAATCATGGCGCACCAGCGGCTAAGGCAGGAGGCCCACTTTTGCTACTACGTTGTAAGAACCTGTCTCAAACATACAACAAAACTCTGACAAACTAGAACTCTTATCTTATAGCCCTACCCAAGTTGTTTCTTAACAGTCCTTCAGTGTTGCTTCTACTCTTACTTGAAAAAAAATCACATGTCCTGATACTCTGCCACATTCGAACATCACCGCTTCAATCTGTTTTGTTTTCATTCATTTTCTTTCTTGCTGGAATACAATTGAATGAACAGTGAAATAAAGTGAATTTTTTTTTTTAACAATCTGGGGCCTGTGGAGATGGCTCAGTGATAAGGAACACTTGCTGCTCTTGCTGAGATCTGGAGTTCACTTTTTAGCACACACCAGGTGATTAATGTCTGCCTATAACTCCAGCTCCAGGAGATTGGATGCCCTCTTATACCTCCAGGGTTACACACAGAGAAATAAACATAAATTTAAAGGTTGGGTTTGGGCCGCCGCTCTCTAACGCCAGCACTGCCTCTCGCTTGCCGAGCTCCAGCCGAAGGAGAAGGGGGTTAAGTAAGGAGGTGCCCATACCATGGCTCGTACAAAAGCAGACTGCCCGCAAATCCACCGGTGGTGGTAAAGCACCCAGGAAACAACTGGCTACAAAAGCCGCTCGCAAGAGTGTGCCCTCTACTGGAGGGGTGAAGAAACCATCGTTACAGGCCTGGTACTGCGGCACTCCGTGAAATCAGGCGTTGTCAGAAGTCCACTGAACTTCTGATTCACAAGCTCCCCTTTCAGCGTCTGGACTTCAAAAACAGATCTGTGCTTCCGGAGTGCAGCTATTGGTGCTTTGCAGGAGGCAAGTGAGGCGTATCTGGTTGGCCTTTTTGAAGATACCAACCTGTGTGCTATCCATGCCAAACGTGTAACAATTATGCCAAAAGATATCCAGCTAGCTCGCCGCATACGCGGAGAACGTGCTTAAGAGTCCACTATGAGGGGAAACATTTCATTCTCAAAAAAAATTTTTTTCCTGTTACCAGTAGTTCTGAATGTTAGATATTTTTTCCATGGAGTCAAAGGTACCTAAGTATATGATTGCGAGTGGAAACATAGGGGACAGAATCAGGTATTGGCAGTTTCTCCACATTCATTTGTGTGTTAATGTTTAATATAAATGCAAGATGTAAAGCATTGATGCAAGCAAAATGTTTCAATGAACACATTTCAACAGTTCAACTTTATAACAATTATAAATAAATCTGTTAAAATTTTCTGGACAATGCCAGCATTTGGATTTTTTAAAAATAAGTAAATTTCTTATTGACGGCAACTAAATGGTGTTTGTAGCATTTTTATCATACAGTAGATTCCATCCATCACCATACTTCTCTGAGTTGTCCTACATGCAAGTACATGTTTTTAATGTCTGTCTTCTGTGCTGTTCCTGTAAGTTTGTTATTAAGATACATTAAATAAAAAAAAAAAAAAAATGGGCCGGGTGGTGGTGGCGCATGCCTTTAATCTCAGCACTTGGGAGGCAGAGACAGGCGGATTTCTGAGTTCGAGGCCAGCCTGGTCTACAGAGTGAGTTCCAGGACAGCCAGGACTACACAGAGAAACCCTGTCTCGAAAAACAAAAAACAAAAACAAAAACAAAAGTTGGGTTTGTATTTTAAATTATGTGTATATGTATGGTTTGTATGTGTGAGGGCAGTGCTCTAGAGGCCTGAAGAGGGTGTTGGAGCCCTTGGTGCTGGAGTGAGAGGTGGTGGTGAGCTGCCTGAGGTAACTTGGTAAGAGCGAGTGCTCTTTTTAAAATTTTGTGTTTGTTGGTATTTTGCCTGCGTGTATATCTGTGCACATGTATGTGCATCTAGTGTCTGCAGGGTCCAGAAGAAGGTGTGGGATTCTCCCTAAGTGCTTCCTAGTTATATGTCAACTTTACAGAAGCTAGGAGCATTTTGGAAAAGGGACCCTCAATCGAGAAAATGCTCCCACCAGATTGCATTGATGATTGATGTGGGAGGACCCAGCTTTGTGTTCAGTGCCACTCCTGAGATGGTGGTCCTGGGTACCATAAGAAAGCAGGCTGAGTAAGCCCCGAGGAGCAAGTCAGTAAGCAGCACCCCTCCACAGCCTCTGCATCAGGCTTCTGCCTCCAGGTTCCTGCTTCAGTTCCTGCTCCCACTCTCCTTCAGTGATGGACTGTTATCTGGGAGTGTGAGATAAAATAAGCCTGGCCCCACCCACCCAAGTGGCTTTTGGTCATGGTGTTTTATCACAGCAACAGAACTTCTAACAAAGACACCCTGCAATCTGAGTTATATATGTTTGTGAGCCACCATGTAGTTTCCAGGAAGCAAACCAGAATCCTCTGTGAGAGCAGCCACTGTTCTTGACCGCTGAGCCATTCCCCAGCCCAACCCCCTAGGCAAACATTTTATAGTCTGGGGCTGTAGCTCAGTGGTGGTTTCCCTAGCATGCATCAGGCCTTCAGATCCAGGACTGGGGGTGAGGGTGGAATACCACATTTTTGTGACCCAACCCATTTTTTGCAGGCTCTGACATGAAAATCAGACTCATCCAAAAAAGATACTTGCTGGGGTCGGGGACTTTCTTTTTCCTGCCTCTCCCTTTACTTGGATACCTTTTCTTTAAGTCACAGTAATAGTTTCCTGGCTGCTCCCTGCCTGGCTGTCAGTCAGCTATAACCCATCTATCACATCACTTCCTGAGGCTTTGTTAAAAATCAAGTCTGGGGTCTGATGGCTCAGTGGTGAAGAGCCCTAGCTGTGCTTCAGAGGACCAGGGTTTGATTCCAAGCTCTACATGGCAGCTCTCAGCTGTGTGTAGCTCCAGGGTATCAAATGCCCTCTTCTGGCTTCTGCAGGTATCAGGCACACATGTGGCACTCAGACATACATTCAGGAAAAACACTCATAAACATAAAAATAAATTTGAGAAAAATCAGGTCCTCCCATATTCAAAGTCCACTTGGCTTTGCTTTTGCTTTAGAATCATCTTGAGGTTCCTAATAATGGTATGTGAAGCTCTTAGTGTCCTGGAATCTTCCTTGCCCGGCATGAACTCTGTTTATACACCACATCCATGGTCAAACATTTCATGTCCCCCCAGAAGACTATGTGTACCCAACAACTATTAATGCAGCATTCACTGTGGGTTAACCACTTCATACAGATACCAGATGCCTTCCATTCTCAATAGCACTGACCAGAAAGTCTGTTCCTTTGCAAGCTATTTCAAATTGTGTTAAGTTCTGTAGAATGAATTGATTCAGAAAGTGCTAAAAAGCAAGTGAAGTGGAAGGCTAGGAGGAGTTTCCTCTAGGAAGTATACCTTCCCTAAGGGAGTGATGTCTAAAGAATAAGACAGGAGTTCAGCCATGCTTTGCACTAAGGTTTCATGTGGGAATCGCAGGCACATCTCTTAAAGAGAAAGAAAACACAAAGCAAAGCCACTATGGCTATAGTAAAATGAATATGAGAAGTAAGGTTGGGGTGGGCTAAGTACTTCTTTACAGTTTAAAATTAAAATGAAGCTGAGCGTGGTCGGTATTCACAGCACTCAGGCTGAGTCGGCAGCATCCCAAGTTCCAGGTGAGCCTGGGCTATCTGTGGAGGCTTGTGTTACACATACCTGCTATCCTAGCACTTTGTAGGATGAGAGCACGAACAAGAGAAAATAAGTAATGAATTAACATCCAGTTATTTCAAATGTCTTTTCATAAATATTAAATCTAGAACTTCAGGATCAGACATATCCAAACTGGCCTGTTTGGAAAATTTGGCAGTTAGCCACTTCTGATCTCTAAGGTCAGATAAACTGGCTCCCTTAACATCTGACAGGGAACTTTAGCAGAAGTAACTTTTTACTTTCAGCCAGATCTACGGGGGTCTACTGCTGGAAGTTGGTCCAAAATAATGAACTCCTGCATTTATCTAGTAAGTCTCTGTCTTTGGCCAGAATTTCTAAAGTCTTTAAAGGGCTAAAAGGAATGTTGAAATTTTATAGATCTGGGAAGCAGTGGAGAGGAAGGGGTGTAAATAGCTGATGAAGCAGTCACCTGAGTTAAACCAGAGTTCAGATTGATCATGATCTCAAGTCTGGTTCTGTGAGGAATTCCCAAAGTCATTGCTGTCATCAGGCGGATACAATCTTGTTGCTATGTGATGACCGCTTTTGCTCCAGGCTGTACTCTCAATAGGAATGGGTGGGGTGAATTGAGGCTCACTTGTGTTTGGGAGTAGTTTGGTCTCTTGTCATAAAGATGTTTCAAGATTGGTCTTATCATTTCTGGAATCCAAGGTAACTATGGGGCAGGGGCAGGGGATTGAGTCAGAGGGGAACAAAATGGTACTAAGTGCACTGGCTGGTGCCTTCTTTCATTCCATTGTAGTAAGAAGAACCTTGCCAACTCTTCAGAATGGCTGTATATAAATGCAGCCATCTTTGGTAGCTGGCTCAGAGGCAGGGACTTAAAGAAATAACTACCCTATAGTTATAAGAAAACACTGACCTATTTCTGAGGTTATTGGAAAGTAAGGGTAGATATGCACTGCTTTTGAAATCACTCCTGCACCTTGAACTTGAACCTTTGGAAAATACCCTGGGCAAACACATGCATGACAGAGAATTTGGATTAGAAAACTCTCTGAAAGATGGTTACTTAGTACACCCTGAAGCAGGACAAATTAGGGCAGCAGTGTGGTTTTGGTTTTGCATCTGAGCAATCTAGCCAAGGCTCTGCAAGTACTCTACTCTTGAGATACTAAACACTCTCAGTCCTGAAGTATTTCTTGAAGCCCTTTGTAAGTCTTTTCACCATTACTATATTTATTTGTTGCTTTGATCATCTGAGGCAGAATCTCCATATCTATCTATCTATCATGAGGATTGTTCTGAAATATCTAAAGAACTCTATTTACAAAAAAAAAAAAAAAAAAAAACTTTAAGATAGAGTTTACTGAGTAGCTGAAGATGGCCTTGAACCGAACTCCTGGCAAACCTTTTGCCTCAGACAACAAGTGCTAGGATTCCAGGTTATCACTCCTGGTTTACAAACGACTCTTTGGAGTTTGTTCCCTTGTTTCCATGTATGCTAAGTGCTCTACCATTGGAATGTATTCTTAGCACCAATTACTTTTATAATCTTTAAGTTTCGTTTTTTCTTTTAAGTTCTTTGAGACAAGACCTCGAACTCTATATGAAGCCAAAGATGACCTTAATCCTGTTATCACTAGGTGGCAGAGCCTGTAACTGCTGTTGGCAGTCTGAAGATCTCCTCAGAGGAAGACAATGAGGCAGAGTTGGAGTTTATTATGCAATTAAAAAAACTTTTTTTAAAGTCTGGGAGTTGACAGGTACAAAGCGAAGAGGAAGCACATCACAGTCACACTTCATGGTCTTAGCAAGAACACTGACATTATTATTTTTAAAGGTTATTACAGAATTTGGCCACGGGCTGTTCCTGAATTGTACCTTTAATTTCACTGTAAACACAAGCTAAAAGTATTGTGAAGTTAGCAGACCATCTTGAAGCGCACATATGCATAGGCCTCGAGCCTGAATTATTATTTTAACCCTCTCATTTAAGGATGCATATATACACCTAGAATTCATGATTCCCAGGGGCACGAGGCCCAGCAAACAGCTCCTTTTTCTCTCCTTGTCCCCATAATTTTCTGTATTTCTATTCTGCCTCCTAGATGCTGGGATTGGACATGGACCACACCAAATACTTCCTGAAAATATTTTAGAGAAAAATGAAAAAATGGAAGTTCCCCTATCCCTAGTGTAACTCGTCTACTTTGTGCATGTATGTGCTACTGCCTATCGTTCGCCTGCTTCCCTCACTTGACGATGTGTCTTAAATTCTGTTCCGTTTCCGCAGGCACCTCAAGTATGCCATGACTTGCTGCTAAGAGACAACTGGAGCGTGCGGCTGAAGGAGGAGCTGGCGCACCGTGATTACGATCAATAGCGTTCGCCAGACGTCAGCGTCCGCGGTCCGGGGACCGAAAAAAGGCTCAAGCGTTGTAGGCGCGTAGTGATGACGCACAAAGTAGCCTGCTTTGACCTCTGCAGTCGTGGCGCGTGGAGTGGGGCGGAGCGAAGGCTGCCTTGACTGACGCATATTTATGACGCTCCGCTGCGTGCGCAATAACACTAGCGGTCGCGGCCTGCGGGGTGGAGTCAAGGCTGCGGTGCCTTCCGTCGCGTGCACACGTTGCATCTCCTTCCACCTGAACCCCGCGTTACTTTCCCCGCGGGGAAGGCAGCCTGACGAGTAGACCGCAGCTCCTGGGAGATGGCGGCGCTGTGCCTCACGGTGAACGCCGGAAACCCTCCGCTGGGTAAGGGCGCCGCCGACCTGCGCGGGTTGCATCAGCCCGAGGGTGCGGGGCAGGTGCCGCGGCGGTCACGCTGAGGGAGACTCACACCCCGGGACCGGCCTGCTCTGCGGGGATCCCAGCCCCGCGTGGCCCCGGCCTCCGTCCGCTCAGGGCGCCGTCTCCCGAGGCCCGCCGTCCCAGGCGTGGGGGGGAAAGGACGAGCGCTCTGTCGGGGAGAGGCGAGACTTCTTTCAGATGCGACTCTGCCAGGGTCCCAAGCGGCTTTTGAAGTGGAACTAAAAACCCAACTGTCTGCCTGACGCGTCCTTTTAATGCTGTCTCTCAGTTCTCATCGGGAACCTCCCAACCCTTCTCCACCTCTCAGAGAAGATCTGAATTCACTTGCCGCACTTTGCCTTAGGTTGTCAAGTTATAGGGAACAAGGTAGACTTTCCTGTCAGCACTTGTAATTTTAACTGAGACTGCAGTTGCTTATGGTCGAAGGCAGTAATTAGGGAAAGCCGTAGGAAGGCTGCGGACTGACGCGACTGGCTGTTTTGCTACACACCCTGTACACGTAGTAAAGGCCTGACTAAACGTCAAATTACGTTCCATTCGGAATTGATTTTTCACAGTGGCTATTGCTAGTTTAAGATTTCTGCCTTTTCATTACTTTGGGAACCAACACAAAATCACTTTACCAAGTCGACTTGGAAGCGCTTTCCAATATTCAAAAAGCCAGCCCTTTAAATACAATTGGCCACATGGGGCTGATGAAATTTCTTGCAATCTCAGCTTGACAGCAGCCTGCACCTATTGGACCGAAATGACATTTATTTATGTATGAACGCGCTGCGGTACAGCTCAGGGAGCTTTGGATTGTAGACAAGCACTTGACTGTTGAGCCGCACTCACCAGCCCAAAACATAGAATGTAGTAATCACTTGAAATGTTTTAAAGTGATAGCAGCTTAGCATGTTAGTTCCAGTCCCTGTATGCTAACCTCACAACAAATCCATAAGCCCTAAAAGAAGTAGATGTGATTCTTGGTTTGAAATCGGCACTAGATGATGTTGACCTCGTGGCTAGTCCTGGAAGCCTGAGTTCAGTCCTGGCTGCCGATTGTCGTCAAAGTTCCTTGATTTGTTATTACTCTGTAAGGAAGGAGGAAACCTCTCCAGTGCTGGTTGCCAGAATTCCGTGAGACTACAGGAAAAGTTTTTTGTTTTTTTCTCCTCCTCCTCCTCCTCCTCCTCCTCCTCCTCCTCCTCCTCCTCCTCCTCCTCCTCCTCCTCCTCCTCCTTCCTCCTCCTTCCTCCTCCTTCCTCCTCCTTCTTCCTTCTTCTTCCTCCTCCTTCCTTCTTCTTCCTCCTCCTCCTCTTCCTCCTTCTTCTTCTTCACATTTTAGATGTTCAGTACATAGCCAAACTATAGGTTTTGTTTTGGGTTTTTGTTGGTGTTGGTGTTGGTGTTTTTTTTTTTTTTTTAACTCTGCCTTGAAAATCGCAGCATGGTACCACGAGGTCTGTATCTGTAGAACTCAGAACCAAATTCTGCTGGTATTCTTAAATTTTGTTTGCATTTTCAACTCTAAGCCAGTTAGAGAATGTATATTGTTTTTCTGCTTGCACCTCTTTCTCTTATTTTTATTTGTTATTGCCTATTTAAATCAGATATATATTCTCTTTAAGTAATAAAATTGAATTAAATATTTAGAAAAAAAACTCACATTTTGAGGATTTTATGTCTTTCAAATGTCATTTTGTGTGTGTGTTAAAATACTTTCAAACTTGTACATAACAACTTTTCCCCATCCTACTTAAGAACATAGAGCTTATTTGATGTTTCTGCATCCAGAATACTTATGTATCTCCTACAGGCAAGGAATCTCTCTACCTGACTTCATACAGGAAGCGTAGGTTGATAGAGTTCTGCCTAAAGTACAATCTCCTTTGTTGTTCTGAGGCTGATTGTTCTAGTAGTTCCCAGGAACTAGGAGGACCATGCTTTATTTGCCTTTTACTGTCCTATTTGCATGGTTTCTTTCAATGTGAAATGATTTATTAGCTTTCCCTTGGCTTTAATAGCTTTGTCTCCTGAAGATGCCAAACCTCTTACTTATGTATCCCTTAATTGGGTTGTTAAATGTTTCCCAGTGGTTGGATTCGGTCTGTCCATCCTAGGCAGGGTTGGTGGAATTATTCCTGCTGTACATTGTAGCCCATCAGCTTTTATGTGAATTTAATTTGTCCTTTCTAGTCTTGAACACTTATTAAAGTGCCACCTGCCTGTCATTGTGCTGTTGCCCCTGCCACTGCCCTCAGATGTAGAGCTTTCCTTTTAAACCAAAGGCATTTTTTTCATTAATTTATTTATTTACTTTATATTCTAATGGAAGTCCTCCTCCCTCCTTCCGTTCCCACCCTCACACCTGCCTTTCCCATTCCCTTCCCTTCTTTTCAGAGAAGGGAAAGCCCCCTGTGGATATCAACCCTACTTAGGACATCAGGTAGCAGCAAGAGTAGGTCACTGAGGCCAGACAAGTTTCCCAGCTAGGGGAAAGGGAGGCAATAGAGTCAGAGACTGTCCCTGCTCCAATTGTTAGGAAATCCATATGAAGACCAAGCTACACATCTGCTTCATATGTGTAGAGGACAACGAAAGACATTGAAAGAACTCAGCAGTGCAAACATTTCTCTTTTTATTGGTTTCGGCTTCCATTGTTGTATCCTGCCTATCTTGGTTATTAAAGTGTGTGACCTTGCAGTTTGACATTTCCTTTTTACATGTATCAGCATTTTTCTCATGTTACATTCATAACAAAATATATATGAAATATTTCATTTCCTATTTAAAATTAATTTTGAGAATTAGTTGACTTGAAACTTGCATGTATCTAAGTTCACCAGTGTTAATTGTATGCTTTAATACCTAATGGCATATATGTATAGACATCTGTAATATATAAACCTCCATAACAATAATGCCAAATATTACCATTACAGAAAATTCTCTCTCTGTCCCTGGCATCTGGTAGCCAGTTACCTGATTTTTGGGTTTTTTTGTTTGTTTGTTTGTTTTGTTTTGTTTTTGCTTTTAGGACTTTTGTGTACATTGATTCATACCATATATGTCTTTATACGCACAAGATAGTGCTTTTGTGATTTATCTTGTCGCCTGTAACAACAGTTCATTCTTTTTATATGCTAGCTAGGACTCCCATTGTGGATATGCCAAATGTATCTCATTTACTTGGATTGTCTTGGTTTGTCCCTCCAATTTTTTGTCTGTTTTTAAAAAACATGTTACCTTTGAGAACTCCCTTGTTGTCTTAGTGTGCTTTGTGCAGCTTTAAGACAGTACCACAGACAGGGTAATTTATAATGGACAGAAGTTTTCTGGCTCACAGCTCTGGAGGCTGAAAGGTCCAAGACCAACAAACCAGTTTTAGTGGTAGTCTTGCTGTGTCATAGATCCTTGAGGAATCGGGAGACAGCACAAACCCTCTCACTGTATTAGTCCTTTCCTGAAGGCTTAGCTCCCCTTCACCCTTTGCTGGTTATTGAACCTAGGGCCTCAAGCATGCTAGGCAAGCCTTGTTCTTTAGGTTTCAGAAATGATCTTGTGTATCCCGGGCTGGCCTTGAACTCCTGATGTTCTTGCCCCAGCTTTCAGGGAGCTGGGAATTCGGGTATCAAGCTTGACTCTATAGGACCCTTTCTTAATACTGTGACCAGGGCAACTAAATTTCAACATACATTTTAACAGAGGACAGACTTGCAAATCAGAGACAACATAACTTATGCAGAAAATACTAAAATCAGCACACTCGGTTTCTATTATAATAAGCTTTGCAAGATTATTGTGCTTTCTTTGCTAGGGCCTTGTTCCCAGTGGAACATAGTATATACATATGTCCATCTTAACCAAATTAAGGGACATAGGACTGGTGAATTTACTCACTGTGTTAGGTGCTGAAAGACAAGGTGTTTTAGAATTTGAGATCTGAACCATTTGACCTGCATTCACATGCTGACTGCTGTGTGTAGCCAAGGGAACTGAGTTTGCTGTTTAAGCTCTGTAAGCCTCAGCTTCCTTTCTGTAATGGGGAGCTACCTCTTGAGGTTGCTAGAGAGATTAAAAGTTATGTGACTGTCAAGCATTCAGCATAGTACATAGCATATTGTATTGAAATATAAAAGCCACTATTCTATGGAATTTAGTGTCACTAACTGGAAGCTGAACACAGTTACAAGCAATTTATACTAACAATGGGTTCTGATTTGTTACTTCTCTAAGATCCAAGATTAGACTTTATGGTGGGCAGGAGTCGGGGCGGTGTCACATCTTAACAGGACCAACATCTTAAATTGGATTGTTGATTCATCCTTTTTGCTCTGTGACTCAGGTTATAAATACTATCTTCTTTTTGAAGAGAAATAAATCTTTCATGCTGTCATTTTTAGAAGCTCTGCTGACAGTGGAACATGTGAAAGGTGATGTCAGCATTTCTGTGGAAGAAGGGAAAGAGAATCTTCTTCGGGTTTCTGAGTAAGTGCTTATCAATATATACCTTTTCCATTTTGAACAGCATTTAAGAACATAGCACTGAATCTTCTGGGCGATTGTACTTGCTAATTAGGTGGATTGTTCCTAGAGAGATGTTTCATCTTGTGTGTGTGTGTGTGTGTGTGTGTGTGTGTGTGTGTATGTGTGTGTGTGTCTGTGCGTCTGTGCTCGCGCGTGCGTGCACACGCATGCAGGATAGAGATCTTCCTACCTTAGCGTCCTGAGTGCTAGAATTACAGGTCTGCACTACCATGCCAGGCTAATAACTGTCCTTAAAGTTAAAGAGAAAAATTGGGGTTTGGGATCTAGCTAAGGCTGGTAAGAGTATTTGTATATTTTGCTTGAGCCCCTTAGTGGCCCACCACGTGAATGAATGAAAGGCTTTTTTGTTTTTCCTCCCAAATATCAGGTTAGACCCAAGATCCTCACAAGTTGTGAGTCTGAGTGAGAGACTAAAAGTCTCCGGGTTGGTCCTGTCAGCTGTGAGCCGTGGCAGCAATGCTATGTCAGCTGTTCATTTGGTGAATGTGATATCAGAATCTACAGTTCTTCCTTGGGTTGATGAGACTGTCCAAAGGAGACTTTAGATTTTACTTATTAGAGAAGAAATTTCCATTTATTTGGGAATTGAGTAGGGCAGCAGGGGTGAGACAGAATCTCTCCCTCAGTAACCCAGGCTGGCCTTGTACTTTCAGCAGTCACTACCACAGCCTGTCAGATGCTAAGGTGATGAACTGGGCCTCCACATAGTATTTTAGTAAAATAGGTAACAGAGATGGCCTGACAGGGTAAGCTTTATGGGTAGCTGGGTTTCTAAATGATTCTTTTTTTTTTTTAAGATTTATTTATTTCATGTGAGTACGCTGTTGCTGTTTTCAGACATACCAGAAGAGGGCATCAGATCCCATTATAGGTGGTTGTGAGCCACCATGTGGTTGCTGGGAATTGAACTCAGGACCTCTGGAAGAGCAGACAGTGCTCTTAACCACTGAGCCATCTCACCAGCCCTCTAAATGATTCTTAAGCCTGCTTTCAGCCAGATTTTCTCTTGATGTTTGAAAGTTTAAATCATGTCCTGTTCAATTTTGTCCACTAAAGATTCTGTTTTTCCATGCCTTGTAAAGTGTTTTGATTTCTACCTTCTGAAATTTTCTTTCTATTACATTCTGTTTTATGGTTTTGTGTCTTGTAAATAATTATTTTTGCCAAACAGTTGTGGTAAGTCTTGCTTACTTGCTTACTCTCTCACTTGTGTTTTAGGCTAGTGGTTTTCTTTTCTTTTCTCTTCTTTTCTTTTTTTTTATCATGTTGGGATTGCCTGTGTTGTCCAGGCCAGCCTTGAACTTGTGAATTCAAGCAGTCCTCCTGTCTCAGCAATCTGAGTCTGCAGGGACTTGCCACTGTCTGGGTTTGTTAGCATTTTGTTGGGATTTGACATGCTTTCTTCCCTTGAAAGTTGCATTTGTTTTTAATTAATTATTAAATTTAATAACTTAGTTAATTTAAAATTACTTTATTCTAAATCCTAGTTACATTTTTGTAGCCTTTGATAAGACATAGAAACTGAAAGGAGTGCTGTTGTGGTGGTACAGGTTTATAAGCTCAGTACTCTAGACTGAGGCAGGAGGATCTTGAGTTCAAGGCTAGTCCGGTATATGTGAGACTCTATCTCAAAAAAAAAAAAAAAAAAAAAAAAAAAAAAAAAAAAAAGGAACAGCCTATGAGTTAGCTCAGTGGCTAAAAGTCTGTTTCCAAGCCTGATGTACTAAGTTCATTTTTCAGGATCCACTTGTTAGAAGAAGAGACCCAACCTGTCCTCTGACAAGTTGTCCTCTGACTCCGAATGCAAGCTACTCAAAATAAATATATAGAATTAAAAATAAATAAGTTTGTACCCAATATAAACATATAACATACAAGATAAATAAATATAATTTAAAATGCTAACAAAACAAAAACTTAAAGGATGAAGTGTCATATAGAAAACCTGCTCCAAAGTAAATTAAATTTAGGTAGATATTTTAGAACAGCTTGAAATTTGATAGAAACAGAGTACAATCAAATTAACACTTTTTTTTTTTTTTTTTTACTACAGTAGAAAAATGGTAAATGTTAAAGTTTCCATTTCTACATTTGTGACTCTTAAGATTTTTGCTGAAGCAACTATAATTTACATAATGCTTCTATTTTAGGAGTGTGGTGTTCACTGACTTAAATTCAATCCTGCGCTACTTGGCTAGAATTGCAACTACATCTGGGCTGTATGGGACTAACTTGATGGAGCACACTGAGGTAAGCAGGAGTATTTATTTTCCTGTGTGTTGTGTCTTGTGCTTTCTCTGTTTGGGTACACTATTGTCCTACTGTGCATTGATATGTGATATTAGTCTTTATAAGGATATGAACAGAGCTTAATCATAGGCCCAAAGGAAGGAATGTTTGTGCTTGGTTTGCTTTTTAAAGCAGAGGCTTCTCTTTTCTATATGGCCCAGGCTAGTCTGTCAACTTGTGTCCTGTGCTGATTCATAGCATGTTTATTTTCAGAAGCATAAGCTGGAAGAGTAGCTGGAGTAGACTTTATGTTGGTATGCTTGGCCTTACATGGGATCCCCAGCACGGCAAAGGCACAAACTTCAGCTCTTAGCTCTTAGGGTTCACCATCTCCCTCCAACCAAGTCATTGGGACATTGAGCGTTGCATTCACCTTCCTGGTTTGTGAGCATTCCGTAGTGGGACTGTACTGTCCAGATCACACCAGTCACCTGTCACAGTTACAGAGAGGACAGCAGGCCTAGAGAAGGAAGGGATTTGTGCAGGCTTGCACATGTATTTTGTGAGCTCATTTTCTTTGTTTAGTTAATGATCAATTACGAAAGCAACAGTCAACTTTCAGTGCTACTCTGTAGATACAGGTTTTCTCCTCTTCTACCTAATTATACTCTACCCTAATTTTTGTAACTCTCACACAGTTCCAAAATAAACAAATTCTTTTTATTTGTTTCTTTTTGGGGAGTGGAGGTGGGGATAAGGTCTCAGTATATAGCCCAGGCTGGTGTCCAGACTTCATCTTCTTGCCCTGCCAGATTACAGCCATGTGCCAAGACAATGAGCAGAAAATGGGTTTTAATGATTGACTTTAAATACCTTCCAGTGGATTAAACTGTCTCTCTAGGCAGCTAAGTCAGTCCTTCCCACTGTCAGCTATCAAGCAAGTTTTCTTTTTTTTTTTTTCCCAGTGTGACCTTCCAAAACAAAAAAACAAAACAGAAATCCTAGGGAAGTAAGTAAGCTGTAGAGGTGGCATTGATTTAAGTGGCATATTAGACCCAGATCAGCAGGCTTAAACTCACTTAATGATAAATTGTATCATTTCAGGTAAGAACAGTTTTATTGTAGCTGAGGAAGCCAAGAGTACTTTGTTGCTTCATTAACTCTTTGTGTGACCACTTTGTTTTTGAAGCCTGAGCTCTGGGGTTCATTCTTTTCCTGTTTTCTGTTCACAGATTGATCATTGGTTAGAGTTTAGCACTACAAAGTTGTCTTCATGTGATGTGCTGGCTTCTGCAATCAACGAGCTCAATCATTGCCTGTCTCTGAGAACATACCTAGTTGGGAACTCCTTGACCTTAGCAGATGTATGTGTTTGGGCCACCCTAAAAGGTACCAACAGCTCTTCTTAAAATACTGGTGTTGTCATGTTTAGAGTGGTTGCTGTTTGGGGTGGGAGTGGCAGTTATTCTTTGAGATAGATGGGACTGAATCTCAAACTCTTAGGCTCAAGTAGCCCTTCTGCCTCAGTTTCTAGGTGACTGGGACTATACAGATGCATCATGATGCCCATTCTGTTTTGGTCATACACTACTGTGCTAGATGAAAAGTGAACACACTTGAAAGTGAACACACTTGAAAAACAAAACAAGAAAAAAAATGTCATGAGATATAATTGATATGTAAAATCTGTATTTAAAATTTAGTTTGAAATGTTTTGACATAATTTATAGTTGTAGTATTTTCACCACAGACAAGATTGAATATACACAATACACTCAAAATGTGCAGAAATCTACAGATTCTGGCGGTCTAACAATTTGATGGTGAGGCAGGAGTTTGCAGGAAAGATGCACTTACAGGAAGAGGTTGAACCTCAGCCGTGTACTTCAGATTTTATGGAGGCAAATATATAAGTCAGTAACTTTGGAGTAAAGTTTCATAGGTTTTTATGACATGAGATCACATAAGGCTAAAAGAGAGGCAGCCTTTGAAAATGTAATTTTGACTATGAAACTTCCATCTGATTGGTGATTATATAGAGAGCTATAATTTTTCAAAAGTACAATCTATGAGAAAGCATAGATCACTGAAGATTACTTAAGATGTAGGCAGACTACCTGTTTTATGGAAGCTTTGGACCTGTTAAAAGCTTAAGTTGCATGAATTGGCTGGCAGAATGTCTATGATGTACTATGAACATCATGATCAGTGTGAAGTGGAAATGGGGCAGAACAGTGTCTCCTCTGTGTACTTAGAAGGTAGGGAGGGAATGGACTTGGTGACCCCATAGTTAACTGCTTCTTGGTTACCTTAGCTTGTATGGTTTTCTCTAGTTGGTCTACTGAATGAAGCATTGGTCTTACACTGGGTATGTGGTGGGAAGACGGGATCCAGTATTGAACTTGACTGAATTCAGCTGGAGAGTATGTTAGCTGCTTTGTTCTGTTGTGTTTTGGAGACAGAAGTAGGTACCCCAGGCCTGTCAGCCTCTTGAGTGCTGGGAGGATCGCCAAGCACTACCACACCTGGCCTCCAAGTAAAAGCATGTCTTTTGTGACTTCGACAAAATACACTAAACTATTAGGGTTTCATTGCAAACGCCCAACTGTAAGCTAATAGCATTCACATAAATTAACTGTGACTGGAACTTTGCTTTAGATTTGCTGTTTTGGTAAAGATTTAAAAAATTATGTTCACTTACAGGAAATGCTGCGTGCCAGGAACACTTGAAACAGAACAAAACTCTAGTCCATGTTAAACGCTGGTTTGGCTTTCTTGAAGCCCAGCAGGCCTTCCGCTCAGTTGGTACCAAGTGGGATGTTTCAGCAAACAAAGCTACAGTGGTAAGCCTTTAAAGCCTTTACGGTTTTTTTTTTTTTTTTTTTTTTTGCATTGCAACTTTATGTGTTTATAGGTGCACACTAGCTGTGGTATCCATGTCAAGGTCAGAGGTCAGCTTAACGGGAGCCAGGTCTCTCCTTCCACCTTGTGAGCCAGGGACTCACTGCATATCCTCCAGCTTAGTGACAAGTGCTTTACCTGCTGGGCCAGCTCACTGCCCCTGGTTGTTCTGTTTGTTTAAATGCTGATGTTTTAGTTGCTGTTGAGATTCTAGATCTGAAAGATTATTATTATTTTCTGGGAATGAAATATAGCCTAGCATCAGGGTGTTTGCTTAGCATAGTCAGGGCCTGCTATTGAATCTATGGCACTGCTTTGAAAAAAAAAATTCAAAAAAAGTATTTCCACAAAAAAAAAAAAAAAAAAAAAAAAGCCCTGAACTTTATGTCTATAAGATTATACAAGATTATATCCCCAATACATGTTCTTCATCCAAACTCCATATAATGAAAATTTCATTTTATATATTGTTTTGTAGTTTTTTTGATGCTGGGAATGTGTCCTGATACCAAGCGATACCCCCAGTCACCTGTTTTATGACCAGACTTCCTTCTTTATCCTGAATCTTCACTGATTTTGAGCCATTGAGTCGTATCTTGGTATTCAATGTAGGAGGATGTCACATACAGTTCAGTATCAGAGGTCCTCCTTCTAGGTGACAAGTATTCTCTTTTGATCTGCTTTGCTTACTAGATATCCTGGTTGCATATTTTGCCAACCTGACATAAGGTGGAGTCATCAAGAAGGGGGCACCTCAGTTGAGACAGTGCTTCTATCAGATTGGCCTGTAGACAAGCCTCTGGGGCATTTTCTTAATTGATGATTGTTGTGGAAGAACCCAGCCCACCTGACAACCCCAGCTTAAAGCAGCTTAGCAAGCCACAAGAGCAAGCCAGTAAGCATCAGCATTCTTTCATGGCTTTTGCTTCAGTTCCTGCCGCCAAGCTCCTGCTTTGAGTTTTGAGTTTTTGCCTTGACTTCCCTCAGTGGGCCATTACTTGGGATATATAAACCAAATAACTCCCCCCCCCCCCCCCAACTCCCAAGTTACTTTTGATCACAGTCTGTATCAAAATATAGCAACCAAACTAAGACAGTAGGCATGCACAGTGACATTTGACTCAGTGAAGGTTTTCTGGTGAAATAAAGTGTAAATACTGCTAGTGTAGGCGCAGAGGTCAGAGTATACTCAGTTGCTTTCTCTAACACACTACTCATCTTTCAGCATTTTTTTTTTCATCCAATCAACAAATTCTATTGTATTGAAAGATTTTCTTACTACTGTTGATTTTATTGAGGCCCCATTAGCCCCTGCTTTATTAAATACTATAATATTTTTATAAAACATTATTAGTGTGTGGGTGTTTTGTCTGCACAACATGTCTGGTGCTTGTGGAGGCTAAGAGAGTTTGCTGGGACTGGAGTTACACATGGTGTGAGCCTCTGTGGGTGCTAGCGATCGTCTTGCCAGATCATTGGCCAGAACAGAGACTGGTCACGTCATTGCCACCAGGGCCGGTAAAGCCATTAAACATTCCCCTGTGTTTTGGATCCAGTCCATTTCAGCCTCTGTGTTCATGCACCCAGCACCTGCAGACTTGACATTACTTTTCTCTTGTGCCTTTGTGTTTCTCTTTTAAGTGGCTCTTTCTCCCTCTTGTCTAGTACATTTCTACTTATTTTTCAAGATCCATCTTGGGTCTTATATTCGGTTATGATTCTTCTTGGTGATAGGTCCTGCTTCTTAACTTTAACTGAAAACCCTTAACGCTCTGCCCTTTAAATGTCTCTACTAACTGAGGTTCGGTTTTCTTCATGTTCCTCAGTAGATTTGGAGTATTTAGAGAGTACGGAATATCTAGTCACCATTCTGCTCATGACCAGTATTTGGTAAATGATTGTAGTCATAAACATTTAGCCATGTATGTTTTTCCTGTGTCTGCTTTGTTTTTAGGCACCTGACAAAAAACAAGATGTTGGGAAATTCGTCGAGCTTCCAGGTGCAGAGATGGGAAAGGTGACAGTCAGATTCCCCCCAGAGGCTAGTGGGTAAGGAAACACCACCTGCTTATAGCCAAACACACCTAGTGAAGAAGCTCTGCAGCTCTAATTCCTTACTGCTGCCAAGTTCATCTAGAAGGATGCAGCCTCAAGGGTGGGAGTAAATCTAAAAAGCCTCAGTTTCATTCTTTACAGCTCATGTTAATTTGTACTGTTAGTTCATTAAGGCAATAGAGACATCTGAATTTCATTATAGAATTTTAAAAACAAATAAGAAAATAGCCATAAATAGAAAAACTTAAATATAAATAAGAAAGTGTCCATATATAGAAAAGCTTGGGTTTTGCTTGTACTTTGAGGGGTTTTTTGTTTGTTTGGTTTTTTTTTGTTTTGTTTTGTTTTTCAAGACAGGGTTTCTCTGTGTAGCCCTGGCTGTCCTGGCACTCACTCTGTAGACCAGGCTGGCCTTGAACTCAGAAATCCTTCTGCCTCTGCCTCCCAAGTGCTGGGATTAAAAGCATGTGCCACCACTGCCCGGCAACTTTGACATTTTTGTAGCCTTTTTTTCAGTAAGGATTTGTTTTTATACCTACTCCTTTGTAGTAGATGTTATAGTAGCATTTATTTTTCTAAAATAAAGGAAAGGAAAAATTTAAAAAGCTATTTAGTTCTTTCCATTAATTTTCAGGTCTCCCAAACCTATAAACTCTTGACACATACAGAAAATAGTATTTGATTTAACACAGGCCCTGCCCTGCATTTACTCAGCCTGAGTGGAGTCTGCCTGTGTATGTCAGTCATTCCACTCTCTCTGAAGCACCCTAGTAAGGTTTGTCATACAAAAGGTGGTAATACAAAAGCAAATCTCCCTGTAGTGGCTTCCTCAGGAGACCATCATACCACCATTCTGTATGTGAGATGATTATGCTTCCTAAATTTAATTCAGATCTGATATTTTTATATTCAGATCTTGCTTTAATGGCAGATGATAACTTCTCATTTTTCGTTTAATAGTTCTTTATTCACAATTTTGTCACTAATAACATTTTGAAATTCTTCATTTTGGAATGATGGGGTGAAGATGAGACCAAGTTTGATGTAGCTGAAGTTGGCCTTGAACTCCTTATGTAGCAAGGGTGGCTTTTGAACTCTTAATCTTGCTTCCACTTCCTGAGTGCTGCTGGAATAACAGACATATATTCTCCACTCTAGCCAGAATTCCACATTTTGGTTTGATATTTCTATATTTGTCAATTCAGATTTTGAACTGAATGTCAGATTTTTGACATTTCTAAATTTGTCAATTCAGATTTTGAACTGAATGCCAGAAGAAAATGAAATGGACTGGAGAGAGTTTTTCCAGAGGACTCGGGTTCAGTTTCCAGCACCTACATGACAGCTCACAACTGATTGTAACTCCAGTTCCAGCTAATGCCCTCATCTGGCCTCTGCAGGCACCAGTTATATGTACATACATACTAGCAAAACACCTATATACATAAATTTTATTTCACTATTTTTTTTATTATACATGGATATAAATGTGTGTTTGTGTGTTCACATTCTGCAGGCAGGTTCCCAAGGCACTGTGGGTGCTGGGAATTGAACTTGGATCATCTGTAAGAACAGCAAGGGTTCTTAACCACTGATTCATCTCTCCATCTCCTACAAATAATTTTTTAAAGAAAGAAATGAAAGAGAAACAGTAACTGAATAGCTGCAGACTTGATCAATGAGGGATTGATTGATAGTTGGCAGTGAGATTTGCCATGAAAAACATCTTACATGGTTCACTTTCCACTGTATTTAGATCCTTGGTATTTTGTTACTGTGCACTGTGAGAGGTCACAGTTGTCCTTTTGAGTAGTGACCTTAATGACTTGGCAAAAGGTCTGTCTATCTATCTATCTATCTATCTATCTATCTATCTATCTATCTATCTATCTATTTAAAGATCTATTTATTTTATGTATGTGAGTACACTGTAGCTGTCTTCAGACACACCAGAAGAAGGCATCAGATCCCATTACAGATAGTTGTGAGCTACCATGTGGTTGCTGGGGATTGAACTCAGGACCTCTGGAAGATTAGTCAGTGTTCTTAACCACTGAGCCATCTCTCTAGGCCGCTAAAGGTATTTTAAAATAGTATGTTATAACCATTGTCATTCATTAAAGTAGTCTCTTATAACTGAATTTTAGAAAAACAGATTTTGAGTGGTGGCTTAATGCCGTGTGGGAATTGGAGCATGACCCAGCATCCAGTCTTGCTGAGTGTTCTTCTTTTGTTTGCATCCTCAGATGCTCTTGAATCTTTTTTCTGTGAGCATGAAGTCAGAAGGCTTGATGTTGCCTCCTTGACTCTTGCTTATTCTTCTCATGTTTTCTTTTGTTTTTGAGACAAGGTCTCATGTGTCCGAGGCCACTCTCAGTCAGCTCTTGAACAGACTGCATTGCCAAGGGTGACCTCAGACTCCTGGTTCTCCTGCCTGTACTTCCATAGAAGTGGGGCTATGGACATCTGTTCTGTACTCATATTGTGCAGTGCTGGAATTGAACTCAAGGCTTCATGCATGCTAGGCATGCACTGTACCAACTGAGCTATACCCATAGCCCTTTTCTCTGTATTCCTGGCTGAGTTGGTACTTACTATGTAGACAGAGCTAGTCTTAAACTCAGAGCAACCCTTCTGCTTCAGCCCCTCAAGTGTTGTGATTTTGTGTGTGTGCCAATTATGTGATAGCTGTTATGCACAGACACTACCTAATGTGTCATGTGCAGTAGTAGCCCATGAATCTGCAACTCTGTGAGCAAAGGCAGTTACTATTTGTTTTACATGTGGTTTCAGAAACTGACTCACACCATGTGCTAATAATATGCCAGGCTTAAATTTCTGCCATCTGTCTCTGGAATCCTAGTAACTCCTGTGTGTGTGCTTGTGAGACAGGGAGAGAGAGGGAGTGAGGTGTGGCAGAATCTAATGCAGATCACTGCAAAGTATGCACCGTTCATCTTTTAGTTAGAGCTGATGTGGTATAGGTTGTCTCTTGAGAAGACTAATTTTGTGACTGTTTAAGAGTCTTGGTTGTTTTCTTGAGATTTGTATTTTTAGGGCTATATTCACTGTTGCGGATTCAGACGTGTCTTCAAAACATAAGAGTTTCTTTCTGTCCGCCCCCTTAAGCATAAGATAGATCCTTGAACATTGTGAATAAAGCTTAGCACATTAACTAATGATAGGTGATCAGTGTTCATTGGTGAAATATTTTAAAATACTGCATTTATTTGGTTTATCATGTGTGTACACATATAGATACACATGTACCACATGTGGAGGAGTCGATTCTCTCCTACCATGAGGAGCCCAGAAATTGCACTGAGGTTGTCAGGCTTGCTAGCAGGTGCTTGCCCATTGAGCCATCTCTGCAGCCCTGTGCTTCTATTCTGACAGTAGTTACAGCAGTGTTACTAAATGCAGCACACTTGTAACATCTTCATAATGTCTCAGGTTCTTTCTGGGAACTCACATCCCTTAATTTTGTTTTAAATTATTTTTTTATTTTATGTGTGTGGGTGCTTTGCTTGCATTTATATCTGTGCACCACATGTATTTCCCAGGTGCTTGTGGATGCTAAAAGAGAGTGTCAGATCACCTGGTACTGGAGATACAGACAGTTGTAAGCGGCCATGTTGATGCTGGGAACAAGCTTGGGTCCTGTGGAAGAGCAAACAATGCTCTTAACTACTGAACCATATCTTCAGCCTGGATAAAAATAGCCTCTTATTTTAAACAAACTTATTTTTAATAATAGTTTTAGATTTGTAGAAAGTTGCAAAAATACAGTAGAGGCTTATAATCAACAATCTGGACTGCTGTCCGAGTGTTTAAAGAACACTGATTTACACCTGGGATATAGTTCAGTGAGAGGGTATTTTTTTGACACAGGCAAAGCACTGAATTCAGTCTCGTGCACCACAGAAAGACTTGATGTTTGGTTTTGCTGTAAAGAGCAAAGACATACTAAGGGTTTGTATTTTCTCCATCCATGTTGGTATATTGAGATCAAAGATGTGCTTTCCAACTAGGTGACTATTTTAAAACATTTACTGCAGCTATCATAGAAACTAATAAACATTGGTAAGAGCTATTTAAACTTGCTTCATAAGTATTTAACCTTGCCTCATGCCTGATTTTCTGCCTAGTTGACAATATCTTTAGCAATGAGATCTCAGATGCATATTCTTAGGTTAGGGTTATATATTATATAGCTCAGGCTGCCTTGGAACATGTGATCCTCATGACTTTGCCTGCCAGGCCTCACCACACTTGGCTTTGCTTTGCATGTTGCTTTTTACCACTGCTTTGATGGAGGGGGGTCATTGCTGTACAATACTGTTATTTTTTTATTGTCATTATTATCAGCTGCCCATGGGAACAAACAGTATTTTCTTAGATTCCGGTTTGTGGAGTCTGGTCCTAGGATGGGCCTTTGAGATCATTTAGTTTAAATATTTTCATTAGCATCTGAGACAACTGAAACCAAGGCAAGTGGTCAAAACTCATAGCTTTTTCTCTGTTACATTAATTTTCATGGTCTCTGACTGAGCCATCACAGTGACAGCAGCTGTCTTGGGTGCTTCTCTCCTAGTGTTAGATGGTTGTTCCTAGCAGCAGCGGCAGAGCAGAGAGGTACACTGCTGGGCTACATCGGTAACGGGTTCAGAAGTTTCCTTTACATGACCATTCCTCTTGCAAGAAAAAAAAGATTCTTCTTAGGATTGTAATATGTATAATACCTTACCCTCTGAGAGTTCACATAGGGGGTTGTAGTCATGGTTACACTGTCCATGTTCTTGTCTGTTGTCTCTGTCAGTCATGTTTCCTATTATGACACCTGTTGGTAGACAGTAAAATGACTGGGGAGTAGGGACGTTTTGTTTAGTTCTTAGCTCCTCAGAGAGTTAAGGGTGAGAATCCCGTTGAAGCATGTTAATGAGTTTCTCTGTGAAATGTTTTTGTTTTAGTTACTTACACATTGGGCATGCAAAAGCTGCTCTTCTGAACCAGCACTACCAGGTTAACTTTAAAGGGAAACTGATCATGAGATTTGATGACACAAACCCAGAAAAGGAAAAGGAAGATTTTGAGAAGGTAAATGAAAAGTGTAGTGATGACCTTTTCTCAGAAAAGTGGGTTACAATCAGAACACGATCTGATGCCTTCATGGTATGAGAATCAATTCAGTTTCATTGCTGTTCATAGTACAAGAATAAATTTGATTTCATTGCTGCCTTTCCCCTCTTCGTCTGTATATGTCATGCCTGAGACCTAAGCCAAAATGTAATGAGCTCCCATACCAAAAACTTAAGTTAATTTTTTTCTTTTCTCTGGTTATTGTAGAATTTACTTTAATACCTCATTTTTATTTGAATACAAATTTAACTGGAAGCACGATTCCTTATTGTCATAGTCTTAAGCATATGAATGTAATAAAAACTGCACAGGTATTGTAAGGTGTGGTTTTCTAGCCTTGTAGTATCTGTATTTGAAGGACTTGTAATTCAGTCACTGAGGGGCTAGTGGCTCTGTCACAGCATAGCAGCTCTCAGAGCTCCACCTTGAGATCCGGTTTCGCAGCTGGACATCTGGAAGCCAGTGCACTGAGTAGCTTTCTTCTTTTTTGTCCTAACATTGTACATCATCTGCAGTCTTTTCAGGCTATTTAAGACTGATGGTGTTTCATTACAAGTTCCCAAAATAAGTATCATGGGTTGAAAATGTGTAAGAAAATGAAAGATACAATGCTAGTTGCTGTGATTTTTTTTTCTTTTCTTTTTTCTTTTTTTTTTTTAACTGCAGGTCATCTTGGAAGATGTTGCAATGCTGCATATTAAACCAGATCAGTTTACTTATACTTCAGATCATTTTGAAACTATAATGAAGTATGCAGAGAAATTAATTCAAGAAGGGAAGGCTTATGTGGATGACACTCCTGCAGAACAGATGAAGGTGGAACGTGAGCAGAGGACAGAATCCAAACACAGGAAGAACTGTACGGCACAGTTTGTATCATACTCTGGTGGATAAGCTTGCTTTCTTTTTTTTAACAAAAGATACAGCTTAAGACACATTGAAGGCTATTTCTCTAATTCTTATGCCTTTCTATGTTTTTCTGAGGCAGTCTTGCTGCATGTAACCTGGGTTCAAACTTGATATTCTCTTGCCTCAGCCTCGTACGTTTTAGAATTATAGGCTGTGTCATTAGGCTCTGCTTGCATTCTTCCTTTTTTTTTGCCTTGGGATCTAATCTAGGCCTGCACATGTTAGGCCACTGAGCTTACTCCCAGATCCTGGTCTAGCTCCTTACAGCTGTACCTGCACTGAACCTGTGTGCAGTGTTCTCACTCTGGCACCTCACTTCTTGTATGCAGTTTCTTGCATTTATTTCATTTGAGGTATTATTTCTGTAACATTTAAAGTTATTTTAATTTAAATGCTTACCAGTCCTAAAGTGTTTGAAAATGCTGTGAACACCAGCATTTAGGTGTGTGTGTGTGTGTGTGTGTGTGTGTGTGTGATTACTAGAATGTGTAAGCTCATGATCACCCCATATTGGAGTAGTGTCATGTGAATAAAGTCTCCACATCTTTCAGTTACTTCTACACTGCTGTGACAGAATCATCCTAGGGCCATGAGGGACGATATGCATAGGATAGTGAGTGCAGTCCACTGTTAGAGATCAGCAGCTCTGTCATTATTGCTGGGATATGACAATATGGCTTACTTATGTGCTGCTGACTTTGGAAGCATGGAGTGGGATCAGAAGTGATGCTGAGTTATTATACTCAAAGGGATAACCCCAGTCTTGCACCAGAGGTCTCATAACCTTCCAAAACTCATCAGCCAGGGACCAGGTACTTAACGCGTGGGAGGCATTTCACATCCCAACAGTCAAAAAATAATTTTTTTCAGACAACAAATAGAAGAGGTATTTTATAGGTCTTCTGATATCAAATGTTAAGAGACTTCCTTGCCTTGCCTTTGTTGAATTCATGACTTGTTCCTGAGCTTATGAATCAAGCCTTTTCTTTCTTTCTTTCTTTCTTTCTTTTTTTTTTTTTTAAAGAGACAGGGTTTTTCTGTGTTTCCCTGGCTGTCCTGGAACTCATCTTGTAGATCATATACCAGGCTGGCTTAGAGCACAGGGATGTGCCTGTCTCCACTTCCCAAGTGGTAGGATCAAAGGTGTGCACCACCAAGTACAAATCAGGCTATTTTTATTCGTTGCAGTATGTTGCCAGAACTTCCTCACTATATTTAAATCTAAAGCATCTCATTTGGGAAGCACAGTAAATTTAAATTGTTACAAAAATATTTTTTCTAAGAATTACATTCTCAAAGGGAGTTAACTGGACTTTGAAAATATTTATTTGAGTGTAAGTGACACATGCATTGTAACTTGAGAAGTTTCCACAGGAAGGTACTGTCGAGCAGTTCTTTCCTATCCTGGTGGAACAAGCGTTTGGTATTCTGACATAGGTAGAGCTGGAGCTGCTCAGTGTAGTCTTCTTACAGCCAAACCCCTTTATGTCTTGTGCCTCTGTTTCCTGTGATCTTTCATTTTCTCCAAGTGGATCATTTCCTGTGCCACACGGGCTGCTTGAAGGGACTTTCAGGGAACCTAAAGGCCAGGACAAGTTGCTCTGTTCCCTGGCTGTGATGCAGCAAAGGAAAAGAATGATTCTACTTTAAGCACACAGTGTCTAACTTGGTGGAGTAGAAGGGCTGACTGGTTAGTTGTGCCTTGATGGGAAGTGGGGGATAACAGATGAGAAGGCCTTCCCCTTATCCTGTCTAGTGAAATGTGTTGTTTTTACCTTTCCTGCACTGTTTGTAGAGTGTATTTCCCAGTTGTGTTGAGGTTTGCTATCTGTTTCTCAGCATTTCACTGAGTAGCCCTTCCTGGCCTCATGTTTCTCCTTCCTACCTCAGCCTTCTGAGTGCTGGAGATTACTACCACCATGTTCTAACATACCCATCTATTAATGTAGTTTTAGACTAATGGGATCTGTCTGCAATACAAAAAGAAAACTTATATCTGTCAGATAAACAAAAATATACCTGTTACATTACAGCTGTTGAGAAGAATCTACAAATGTGGGAAGAAATGAAAAGAGGAAGCCAGTTTGGTCAGTCCTGTTGCCTGCGAGCAAAAATTGACATGAGTAGTAACAATGGGTGTATGAGGGACCCAACCCTTTACCGCTGCAAAATCCAGCCCCACCCAAGAACCGGGAATAAATACAAGTAAGTGCACCGTTTCCTTTGCCATGTTGGGTAGCCTTGCTTTGCTCAAATGGGGAAGGGGATGCAGCACAGTTGGGAAGCCAGTGCCTTTGTTCTTCATAAGTGAGTTGGCCAAGTGGCCTTCTCTGAAGGTGTGAAGTGTGGCCTTTCAGGGATGGCTTTCTGACTGAGCTATCCAAGAACATTTCTATCTATAAAGGTTCTTAGCACGCAGGGTCTGAAGAGATTGCTCAGCAGTTAAGAGCACTGACTGCTTTTCCAGAGGTCCTGAGTTCAATTCCCAGCAACCACATGGTGGCTCACAACCATATGTAATGTGCTCCGATGTCCTCTTCTGGTGTGTTTAAACACAGCTAGAGTTTACGTGTGTGTGTGTGTGTGTGTGTGTGTGTGTGTGTGTGTGTGTGTATATAAAGTTCTTAAAATAAAAGAAAGTCTTTGGCACTTTGCAGTGTTCCTGTCTGTCTTGACTAAGTGTGTAAGTATATATCCTTTGATAAGGATGTTTCTCTTCTGGTAAATATTTTTCTCTGAGCATAAATGGACACAAAAGTTACAGTATAAAAGTTTGCAGAAATGTGAACAAACCAAGAGAAGAGCATGTGCATTTATATTTTGATTATTTTTTCTTGGAGATATTTACAAATTACCAGTTTTTGTTTTAAAGTTCTTTTTCTAAGGCCTGAGCTCAGGGTCTCTTGCTTGCCACTAACTAATACCCTTGATTTTAGATCTTTTTTTCTTTAAGAGTTTCCTCTATACGTCTTTCTTTGTTTTGTAAAATAAGCTATAGAATATGTTCTCTTTCTTTTCTTTTTAATAAACTTGATTATAAAAAACTTGCACCAGACCCAACTCTTGTTCATCTCAATGAACCTCTACAGTTAGAATAGTCATTTACACTTTCACTGTTGAATACGTTTTTATGTACCTAGCTACCACCAAAACCAAAAAATCCATGATGAGAACTAGAAAAACGGTCAGCTTCCTATCCTTCTTTATAACTTGTGTGCATTACCTGCTTTGGTCCTTCTTCGTCCCCTAGGAGTTGCTCATTCTTGTTCTCTTTTCCACATGTACCCATGTGTACATTTGTTTTCTTATATACATATATTATTGGTTAGGGTCTTCCTATGAGGAAAATGTATAGTTCTTTTCTTTCTGATAATATGTGATCTCCCCCAATATTATACAATGTAACTCTATCCATTTTTCTACAATTTTTATTATATTTTTTAGAGCTGAATAGTATTTCATTTTCACTTATTTTTTTAAAAGATTTATTTATTTTATGTAAATGAGTATAATATCACTATCTTCAGACATACCAGAAGATACTATATGTTCATTGATACTTCATTTTAGGCAGAAATCATTTTTTAATGTTTGTTGTGTTGTTTTGGTATTCATTCATTCATTTATTCATTTATTTATCCATTTATTTATTTATTTATTTATTTATGAATGATGGTGCTGCCATAAGCCCAGGACCTTCCATATGCTAGGCAAGTGCTACCCAGCTGGTGTAGGGAATGCTGTCCTGCTGGAACATGGCTTGGCAGGCGGGGTACAGAGCTTACCTAGCATTCAGAAGACCTGGGTTCAGTCCTTAGCATGGGTTAAAAAATAAGTTTATCTTAAATGAAATGTTTTGTTGCTTACCTGTCTCCCTTCACCCATTCATTCCTTTCTTCCTACCAAAGTTCATTCCTGCTTTCTTTGAGGCAGTGTCTCTCCGTATTATTGATCCTCCTGCTACAGCCTCCTGAATGCCACACTCTGCTCTTGAATACATTTATTTTCTTTTTCGTTTTTAACATTTATATAAGTGAGTTCATGTGCCACAATACACATGTGGCAATCAGAAGACAACTTGATAGAGTCAATTCTCACCACTATGTGGGTTCCAGGGATTAAATTCAGGTCCTCAGGTAAAGATGCCTTTATACTATGAGACATCTTGTAGTCCCTTGAGTGCAGTTCACTACTGTAGGATATTTAGGGATTACTAAGGAAATTTAAAAGCTAGATTTTATGTAAAAATCTCTATATAGTATGTTGTCTGCTATTACAGTATATGTTGACCATTACAGAAATACAGAAATAGAATTTGCCAAACTAGTACTGAGCTATATATTAAATTGCAAATTTGCTGACTTACTGAGCATGGTGGTGCAGGCTTATAATGTCCAATACTCAGGAAGTAGAGGATTGCCATTAGCTCAAGGATAGCCTGGACTATATAGTGAGTACCAGGCCAGCCAGGGCTATGTCGTGAGACTATGTCTCAGAAAATAAAACCACTGGGACTGGAGAGGTAGTTCAGTGGTTAAGGGCACTGAAAGCTTTTCTAGAGTATTTGAATTCCAGCAGCTTGTGGCAGCTTACAGCATCTGTGACTCCAGTTTCATGGGATCTACCATTTCCTTCTGGCCTCAGCAGGCACTGCACATATATAGTGCACAGACCTATACATGCAGGCAAACCCTGAAAACAATAAAATAAAAATAATGGATAAATGTTGCAGGAAATATTAGAAAAAAGAAGCGGTTTGGCTAGCTAACGGCCTAGCCACCATGTTCCTGCTCTATGCCCAATTGTCTTGGTAAGCTCTGCAGCAAAACCGGAGCTCCCAAGCTGGTTCCACCAGCTGTTCTGTAGCTTGCCTGCATAGCGACTGAGTGGTCTCTGTGTTTCCGGTTCTGGTTCAACCATCCCTGGAGCCGCTAGTTCCTTCACAGTCATAATAACTACCTGGTTGTTGGAGGACCCACCTTCCAGTAACCTAGTAAATCAAAACTCTAGATGCTTAAAGTTAACCAATGGGTTTATATATTAGCAAATACTCAATACACAAGATGCCCACACAATTAGAATTGTTAACCCAATTATCTAACCTTGATATTAATAACTACCTGAGATTGCTAGAGACACGAGGGTGACATCTGCAGCCATATTACCTCCCCTCCTCCTTCCTCCTCTCTCCCTGTGGTTTTTCTCTCCTCCTAACTCCTATCTCCGCCTCCCTCTTCCTGTCCAATAATAGGGCTCAGCTGCAAATACATTGGGCAGGAAGTTCCTGCCACAGTAAAAGAAACAATAAGTTGTTTATTTTCTACATAAAAATACTCAAAGTATATCAATAAAATATTCTCAACTATATTGTTTTTTCTTTGTGTGTGTGTGTGTATGGGTATGTGTTTTGTATGCTTAGGTAGTGCATGTTGGTCTGGAATTTGTAGTAATCTTTCTGCTTCTGTTGTTCTAAATTTTGGTATTACAAGTGTGAGCTACCATATATAGCAAAAAAATAAAAAAAAAAAAAAAACCCACATATGGCTGCTAATGTTTAAGATTGGGAAGATAAAATAGTCTAATTTTATTTAGAAAACCATTCTCTTTTTTTCCTTAGTGTTTATCCAACGTATGACTTTGCCTGCCCTATAGTGGACAGCATTGAAGGTGTTACTCATGCCTTGAGGACAACAGAATACCACGACCGAGATGAGCAATTTTATTGGATTATTGAAGCTTTAGGCATAAGGAAACCATACATCTGGGAATACAGTCGCTTAAATCTCAACAACACAGTACTGTCCAAAAGAAAGCTCACGTGGTTTGTCAATGAAGGACTGGTAGATGGATGGTATGTCTAATGTCACGTGGAGTTGTCAGGTTTGACTAGGGAGTGGTGCAGTGGATAGGTCCCTAGTTCATCCCTGTCTCAGCCAGTGCCTTATGGGCCCCTTTCCCTTGACTTAAATGCTGTAAACATGTGTTGCCTGCCATAGACTGTGGCATAGGGAAGTGAGAACTGGACTTGCCACATTCTCTGGGTGTGGTCTTAGCATTAATACAGAATGGTTGTAACTGCTCTTTCATAGAGCTGTCTCTGTCACTCTCCACACACTTCACTCAGGTGTGTCTATGAGATTTCTCTCTCCCTGCTCTGTGCTCTCTAGGTCCGAATGGCCCTAAACTGACACAAGGGTGAAGTGGGCTCAGGCTCAGAGTTCAGGGCTATTTGTCTATTTGTAGACATTTCCTCTAAAATGCTGTGGATAGGAGTAATGGCCATAGGGTTTTTGTAAGGTTAACGTAAAGTAAATTGTGTCCATATATCTGGATTTTCATGATTATAAATCTAAAACACTATTTTGCCTGAATTAAGAATTTATATGTAGGTTTATACTATCAGTATAATAGTGGCCAGGAACAAACATCTATAATTCTATTCTGTCACTCAAGAAGTAAAGACAGGAGGATCCTGAGTTCACAGCTAGCCTCTTCAAAGAGTAAGACACAAATGTGACCAAGATAAGGATATTCTATGTGTTAGGTATATGCTGGAAAATTTCAGCTTTATTATAGAGCTGAGTTTGATAATTATCTTGGGTGTTATCTTTTTTATAAGGGGTGTAATTGCAGCTATACTGAAAATTTAAAATCCAAGCTAAATATCAATAACTTTCATATATATTTTTATATATACATTCATAAACAGTTGACATAATTTCATATCTTGCTGGGTTTATTATTTGAGACAGAGTCTCACTATACAGCCCTTGCTGGCCTAGATCTTGCTGTATATACCAGGCTAGCTTTGAATTCCCAGAGATCTGCCTGCCTCTGCTTCCCAAGTGCAGCACAATTAAAGGCATGTTACCATCACACTCTGCCAAGGAAATATTATTTATTTAATTTGAACTAGGATTTCTGTAGCTAAGATTGACCTTGAACTCACTATGTATCTTAGGCTGACCTTAAACTTGAGATTCCTCCTGCCTTATAGGCCTGTGCTACCACAGTTTATTCTGAACATAATTTATTATTCAGACACAGAGGAATCTTCTCTCTGTATCTAAGTAATGTAAAAATCTGTTTAACAATGCATATTTCCCAGGGATGACCCTCGGTTTCCTACAGTTCGTGGAGTTCTGAGACGAGGGATGACAGTTGAGGGATTGAAGCAGTTCATTGCTGCTCAGGCAAGTCACTGTTTCTTTCCCAGCTCCTCTGAATTTCTAAGCATTCCTATTATTGTCCCATGGATATCCCTTTGCCATCCATGTTCTTCCTATTCCATATTTGTGTGAGTTACCTTGTGGTTCACCATTAGATTTGTTCTTTTTAAATAAGGTTTCACTCTTTTGCTCGTGGGGACCTTGAATTCCTGGTGACCTTCCTGCCTTAGGTTCCCGAGGGCTGGGACTACAGATGTGTAATTCCATGCCTAGCACGGACAGGTTGTTTTCCCCATCTCGATGTGTGTTTCTGGCTGGCTTGGAAATTGCTGTGTAGACTGGGTTGGCCTGTAGAGGTCTTCCTGCCTGTTTCACATCACCGTGCCTGCCTAAGAATAGACTTTTTCTGAAGGGAGTAAATTAATGTTTTATAATAATAAAAGATTGGGACAAAAACAGTGGCCTATTTTCATGTGGTGGGTGGTCAGGTGTCTACTCTGAGTAGCCCTCAGAATGACTTCCAGCAAGGAATGCTATCAAGGCTACACACCAAGGTCTCAGTTTTAGTGAAGTACATGTGCAAGCATTTGTTTTGTTTGTTATTCTAAGTATGCTTAACTGAAGCAAAATCTTTTCCTTGGTATTTATTTTTTTAGTTTATAGTTAGCATACACATGGAGGTCAGAGGGCACCTATTAGGACATGTTCTTTTCTTCTACCATGTCGGTTCCAGGTCATTAGACTTGGTGGTACACACCTTTACCCACTGAACCATCTTGCCAGCCCCTCTACGTGGCATTTCTCATCCTTAAACTATTTTCATTGCTTTTCTAGGGCTCCTCAAGGTCTGTTGTGAACATGGAATGGGACAAAATCTGGGCGTTTAACAAAAAGGTACATCATCCTCTCCTTTGCCTCGCTGGTGTGCCTTTGCAGAATAGGCCCTGTGCACACACTGTGTTGCCATTGTGCAGGCTCTAGAGAGTATAATGATTTCCTGCTTTAATGGATAAGGGTACTAAACGTGTTAATCACCCCAGCAAGAAACAATTATTGAAGCAACAAACTCGAATTTATGGGAAATGGTGATAGTCTTTTCTTAAATCTCTTACGAACACTCTGCATTTCATTTTTCTGCTTTCAAGCTGCGAGCTCTCTGTAAGAAGGTATCACTTCATACTTGTATTGCCTTAAACATAGCTTTTAGCATACATGTTACAAACTGAGGAGTTGTACAGCTTTGAAGCACAATCACATTTCTGTAAAGACTTGCACAATCAAACCTGTTGACAGTGCATCATCCCTAGTTTGCCAAATATGTCCTCTGTTCTTTGTGGCAAAGGGAGACTTGGCTAACTTCATTCCGCTGTTCCCTTGTGTGCTGAGAGGACATAGAAGCTCAAAAAATTACATATTGTATTGAGTTGTAATGAAGGTTCGCTGACTACAATTGCTGTGCTTTCAGCTTGAAAATAAAAGCTTTCTTAATTGGAAAACCAAACCAGGAATCATGCATATTGACATTGTTAATCCCTAATTGGAAGCAGATGCTTGGACACTATAATAAGGCGAATCGTTAGAATGCACGTTCTGCAGTGCGGTTCCTGTGATTGTGATCTGTAAATTCTTCCTTGATGTTGCTGCTTGGTTGTGCTGATGTCTTGCTTCAAGTAGTTGCTTGTCTCGCATGTGTCTTGAATTTATTTAGTTTTTTACTTTTAGTTTTTATATAGTAAGGAATCATTAATTGGTTCTTTCTGTTGCTGCAGTTACTAATAACAAACACAAGTAGAATTTACAAGGAAGTTAATATTTGTATACTTCTTTTCCTTTCCAGATGAACTTTATTTTTTCTAATAGTTTACTTTTTTATTCAATTTATATTCTGACCACAGCCACCCCAACCCCCCCCCCCTTTAAAATTTTACAAGTCCCTTCCTCTTACCCCCTACCATTTTCCTCAGAGAAGGGAGCCCCCTTGAGAACCAGCCTACCCTGGGACATCTAGTCCCAGCAGGATTACACACATCCTCTCCCACTGAGACCCAACCAGGCAGTTCAAGTAGGGGAAGGGGATCCAATGTTAGGGAACAGACCGAGACAGCCCCTGCTCCACTGTTAGGAGATCACATGAGACCAACGTGCACATTTGTTACAATTGTGTAGTGGGTCTGGGTCCAGCTCCCTGATTGGTGGCCCAAGCTTTGTGAGCCACCATGGTCCCAGTTTAGTTGACTCTGTAGGTCTTTTTTTGGTGTCCTTGACCCTTCTGCCTTGCTCACTTATATCCCCAACTCTTCTACAAGACTCCCCAAGCTCTGCCTAATGTTTGGCTGTGGGTGTCTACATCTGCTGTCTCAGAAGACAGTTCTGTCTGCAAGCATAGCAGAGTATCATTAACAGTGTCAGGGCTTGGCTTTCTCCCATGGAATGGATCTCAAGTTGGGGCAGTCATCCGTTGGCTCTTCCCTCAGTGTCTGCTTTATCTTTATCCCTGTACATTTTGTAGGCAAGACATATTTTGGGTTGAAGGTTTTGTGGGTGGATTTATATCCCCCTCCTTCATTGGAAGTCCTGCCTGGCTACAGGAAGTGATCAGTTCAGTCTCTGTCCCCTGCTAGCAGGAATCTCAGATAGGGTCACCCCCATAGACTCCCCATATTCTCCCTCCTCCTAGGCCTCCAGGTAGTCACCAGAGATGGTCCCCGCCAATTTTCATTGTCGCTCCCAGCCCTGCTCTCCTCTTTACCTCCTCTCCTGTCCAGTTCTCTTTACCTCTGTCCATCTACCTCTGATGACTATTTAGTTTTCCCTTCTGACTGAGATTTGTGCATGTCCATCCCTTGGGACGTACTTATTATCCAGTTTCTTAGGGTCTGTGGATTGTAGGCTGGTTATCCTGTACTTTATAGCTAATATCCACTTGTAAGTGAGTACATACCATATGTGTCCTTCTGGCTCTGGGTTACCTCACTCAGGATGATAGTCTCAAGTTCCATCCATTTGCCTGAAAAATCCATGATGTCAGTGTTTTAAATAGAATATTTATTTGTGTACCTTTTTAGGTGCACAACTTTCATAGGTCTAAGTCTTAATTAAATGATATATGTTTATTTATTTCAAATATATGCAATGTGTTTCTCTGGATTAATTCTATGGGCACTTCCCTTTATGTTCCTCTCGGCAGAGACGATGCTGGGTTTATGAATGACTCCTGTGGAGCTTACTGTCCATACTTCAGGCATGCAGGGTGGCACTTGGGTTTTCTTCACTTGGCTTCCTCTGATTGGACAGGAGGCTTTGATCTGTTTTTCTTGTAAGAATTTGGTTTCTTCCTGTCACTTGTTTTATGTTGCCTGCTCCCCCTCCTACATTTATTGGCCTCTGGTTCTCAGAGGTTCTGAGGTCACCAAATTCCTTCCAGTGTTCAGGCACTACATGTGGTTTTAGTTTGCTCTTGGAGAAATCTTTGTCAGAACCTATGAGCCTCTCTGGTGGTGTCCATTGTTTTGTGCTTTAGGAGCAGAGCTGTATACCCAGATCTCTTCCTATCACCCAGGGGATTGCCTTTTTTTTTTTTTTCTATGATAGATCACCTGCTTCCTAGATGGTTTTGTTTTGTTTGTAGTGGGTCTTTATGGTGTCCAGCTGGTCTCCAGCACCTGGGCTTAAGTGGCCCTCCTAGCTCAGTCTCTCTGGGAACTGGGACTATAGGCATGCATTACCATGTTAGCTGGTCCTTTTTTCTTACCAGTCATCCTTTTGTGCTGCACTCTGAATGGGATAAAGAGATCCTACTGAGACCTTTTTTATATGGCATTTTAAAAGTTATGTTTTTTTAAAGGAAGGCTCATTTTGTTGCCTAGACCTCTTGAACTTCCGGTCTTGAACTTACAGATTCAAAGTAGCCACCACCCCACTTGTCTCCTGAGTAACAAACAGGGTCTCTATGTGCTTACCTCTGTGTTAGACTTTTAGTTTTTTTGAGACAGGGTTTCTCTGTGTAGCCCTGGCTGTCCTAGAACTCACTCTGTAGACCAGGCTGGCCTCGAACTCAGAAATCTGCCTGCCTCTGCCTCCCAAGTGCTGGGATTAAAGGCTTGTGCCACCGCTGCCCAGCTAAAATGATTTATTTATTTTATTTATGTGAGTACACCATTGCTCTCTTCAGACATACCAGAAGAGGGCATCAACCCCCATCGCAGATGGTTACAAGCCACTGTGTGGTTGCTGGGAATTGAACTCAGGACCTCTGGAAGAGCAGTCAGTGCTCTTAACCACTGAGCCATCTCTCCAGCCCTTGTTTGTTTGTTTGGTTTTGGTTTTTCGAGACAGGGTTTCTCTGAGTAGCCCTGGCTATCCTGGAACTCACGCTGTAGACCAGGCTGTCCTTGAACTCAGAAATCCGCCTGCTTCTGCCTCCCAAGTGCTGGGATTAAAGGCGTGCGCCACCACTGCCAGGCCTCTCCAGCCCTTGTGTTAGACTTTTGACCTGGTAAGTGTGATGGTTTATTTCTGAGACTAGGTCTTACTCTAGCCCAGGATCTTCCTGCCTCAGTCTGCGGCCTGCCATGCCTGGTTGTGGGTGTTACCGTCTCTAATGGCCTGTATGGTACTGTCCGATTCCTCTCTTAAATGCTCTACAGTCTTTGTAAGAGTGCTGTTGAGCAGTGCTTAAGTGCAAACCTGGAGACATTTCAGATTCACCCTGTAGGATCCTGCTGGGATTCTTTCAGGCCCCTCTTAGAATCCTTAGATTCTTTGGAGTTACTTGAAAACCACTGGTTCAGACTATTAGGATTATATAACTTTGGAGCTGAAAGGGATTCATTCTCCCTCCCCTTCCTTCCCTCCCCTTCCTTCCCTCACTTCTTCCCTTCTTCCCCTTTTCCTTTCTCCCTCCCTCTCTCTCTTTCTTTCTTTCTTTCTTTCTTTCTTTCTTTTTTTTTTTTCTTTCTTTCTAAAGCTGAGGCCTCTTTAGGTTGCCCAGACTGGTCTCAGCTCCTGGGTTGAAGTGATATTCCAGCTTCCAAAGTAGTTAAAATCAACAGTTGCGATCTACCATTTCTGGCTGAGAATTCCAATTTTTCAAATAATTCATGGTTCTTCACATTTGTTTGATATATTTTGAAAAATGATTTTTAAAAACAAATTTCCAAATTTTGGCTAGACCATTTGAATCATACTTCTCTAGGGTAGCCTGGGAATCTGTACAGACAGCTACTCTAGGGTATTAGCCAGCTATGAAAATGCACCCCCTCCTTTTTTTGTTGTGACAGTCTTTCCATAGCCCTGACTGTTCTTGAACTTGCCAAGTAGATCAGGCTGGCCTTTAAATAACAGAGATCCTCCTGTTTCTGCATCCTGAGCACTGGAATTAAAGTCTTAGGTCATGATACCCAGCTAGAAAACACTTGACAATTTTGCAGGTGAGGAAGTTAGCTGCAGTGAATTGGAATTAAGCTTCTTTGAGTTGTATTGCTTTTTCAAAGACATTTTAGAGGCCTAAAAATTATCTGACTGCATTTGTTATTCATTCATGTGTCCATCCCTGCCTGCCTGCCTGTCTGCATGTCTGTCTGTCTGACTATCTATCTATCTATCTATCTGTCTGTCTTCCCCTTAACCCAGCCAGCCTCCCCAGTACAAGGACCGCCAGTATGAGATCCTAGACTTAGCTCTGCATTTGCTTCTGTGCTCATTTTCCCCCAGGTATTTAGTATCTAAGCACTTATATTGTCCTTGGTCAGTGGATACTTTTTACTGGTTCCAGAAGAGGAGGCTACTACCCTTTCACAGCTAGAATAAGTTGTAGCACAGTTAAAAGATTATTTATTCAGTTCATCTACAAATGCTTAGTGTGTACCTGTCCGTGCCAAGTTCATGCTAGGTTTGGGAATTTAGTGGTTTTTCTGTATATACATTGAGTGTTCTTTTTCCAAAATGCTTGAGACCAGGTGTGTTTCAGATTTCCTACTTTTCCAGCATAGAGCTCTACCTTGTGTGTGGCATGTAGCTCAAAAGGATTACCTTGTTTGTTCTTTGAAATTAGAGTTGCCTTATTATAGTGATCTAATGTTATTCTGCTTTAGATGGTGCTGTGGTGCTCAGCCTATTACAGAAATGATACTTAAAACTCTTAATCTTTATTCCTTCCAGTGGGTGTTTCCAGCAGTGCAGAACCGAATACCAAATTCCCTTTAGATCATAATTTATAACCCTCCCAGGATTTTTCTTCATTTCTAATACTGCTAGATTTAAAGATTACCTTCAAAATATTTCTGACTTGTTTTCTTTAGTTTCTTTTACCTGACAGTTTAGAGGAGGAAATCTTAAATCTTCTCTGTCTGTTGGTTTGTAATTCATTTTTTTATTTTTCTTTTTAAACTTTACATGAACGTTGCAAAGTAAAGAAGTGATCAGATAAACTAAATACTAAAGTCTTAACAGATAAAATAATTAGTAAATGCAGTAACAAAGAAAACCATTTAGTGTTCCTGTGCTGTTACTTATTTTATTTATAGTGTTACTACATATTTCAGTATATACATGAGAATGTTTGTTGCAGGTTATTGACCCTGTGGCTCCAAGGTATGTTGCATTGCTGAAGAAGGAAGTGATCCCAGTGAATGTCCTGGACGCGCAGGAGGAGATGAAGGAAGTAGCCAGACACCCCAAGGTCACTCTGCATTGTAACCACTGTATTTCCTTCTGTCAGAGAGGAGCATGACTTTGAGATATTTTCTATTTCAGATTATTTGTCAAGATTTAATACCAATTGGAGCAAATATTTTTTTGTACTGAATTTGTGTAGATTTTGTACTGAAGTAATTTATTTTACTAGTAATGCCCAGCACATGACAGAACTGTTAGATTCAGTCAGCACTTACTTTCTGTTGTATAGGGATAAATTATTTTTTTAATTTAATTTTATTAATTATTTTATTTATTTATATTCCAAATGTTGCTCCCCATGGGTTCTTCATTCCATCCCCCTTCCTGTAAGAGGTGGGTTCTAAAAGGGTGTTCCTACTCAACCACTCCCACCTCATCCCTTAAACATCCCCCTTCCCTGGGGCATCAAGTTTCTACAGGATTGAGCGCATCCTTTCCCACTGAAGCCAGACAAGGCAGTCCTCTGTTACATATGTAGCAAGAGGCTATGGACTAGCCCGTGTATACTCTTTGGTTGGTGACTTAGTAGAGACAATTTAGTAATTCTTAGAGTCATTCTGAAGGTGAGGTGCTGCAATTCATATTCTTAATTGTGTGTGGAAGCTATGACACCTTAGTTCATCATTACACCATTGTCTTCAGTCGTTAGACTCAATCACACACACACACACACACACACACACACACACACACACACACGCACACACACGGTTGTTAATAAGTAAATGTAATGGTAAAATAAAACCCCAACTGTTTTTAAAGTCCTGAAACTTCATTTATTTCTTCATTATTATAAATTGTTACTTTTCAAACTCAGGTTGAAAAAGAGATTAGGACAAGACTAAATTTAAATTGCAGCAGACAGACATAATATTCCTTTTTTCTTTCCAAAAGGGTTAGGGACTACTTACATTTGCAAATATGTTTTTTTCATTTTATTTTATTTTGGGATTATATTATTTCCTTCTCTCCTTTCCTCCCTCCAAAGCCTCACATAAACCCTTCCTTGCTCCTTCAAATTCATGGCCTTTTTTCATTAATTGTTGCTGTGTGCATGTATACATGTATATGTGTGTGTGTGTGTGTGTGTGTGTGTGTGTCTCCTGGGGAAGACCGTTTCCCGAACTCAGCAGCCTTAGTTGGCTGTGGTTGAGGCCCCGTGAGCTTTCCCTCTTCCACATCAGCACGTCTCTTGTGCCGTCCTTGTTCAGCTCATGTTCAGACAGTAGTGTTGGTGACACTTCATCTCACAGCAGACTCCCTGTTTCCCTGGCCCTTAGACTCTTACTGTCCTCTCCTGTGCAGTGATCTCTGAGCCTTGGCTGACTGAGTTGTGCTGGAGATGTATCAGTTAGGACTGGGCTCTGCATTTTCATTCATTGTGGTTTTCTGTGATGATCTCTGGATGAGAAGTGAGAACTAACTTATCTTCGAGTACAAGAATAACATTTAGAATGTACCTGGGGATTATGTGAGATTAGTAATGTATCAGTGTAGGTGCTCCAGGCAGTTGGCTGAGTTTCTAGTATCAGAATGATTTCCCTCTTGTTGAGTGGTCCTTAAGTCCAATTAGAGACCCAAGGTCTGTGTGCCACTAATGCCCCCTCAGGGTTATCATGCCATTCTGGTCGTTATTGTGGTTCATCAGTTGGCACCTTCTGGTGTCTTGAAAACTGTCCACAGACAGGGTGCTTTCCAGGTCAGTTCTAACCAGGCCCTATATCTTAAGTATGTGGTGTCTGCAGCAATAGGAATTTACCTCTGAGGCTTGGGCAGTTGGGACAATGGTCAATAGTGTATAATACTGAGAGTCTTTTAGACAGCTCTGTCCCACAACTCCAAGGCAGCTTCTCATGCCTGCTGTTGGGTTTTTGTTAAGTAGATAGTTACAGTGTAGATTTCTTAGGACCTTTTCCGGTATCTTTACTCCCTCCTTCTCCCCAGAGCCCTCTCCCCATCTTCCCCATTTCTACTTTCAGATAACTTGTAACCTGTTTTTACCCTCTCCTCTAACCTTACCCCACAGTGGTCCTTTGTACTTTTCCTGGTTTCTGTAGTTCACTCCAGGTTATGTACTCATGTCTGGAGATTTGGAGCTAGGAGCTTCAAATGAGAATGGTACCTCTTTAGTCTTTATCTCTTTCATCATGAGATCCACAATGTGAAGCAGGATATTTTGCCTGCCTACACATACATGGTACTTGCTCAAAATTTGTCTTTTAAAATACAAAGCTTCATATTTTCCTGCCAAATTGCCATCTGCTGTCTGATAGTGTCCTGTGAGAATGGCTGTTTCCTCCCTGTATACAAAAGCATTGAGACTGAGGATTGAGAGGCACATTCTGGTGTGGGGTTAGTACTATGCCTTTAGTCCTGAAATCAGTGATTGCTTTAGACTAAGAAGCATTTGAAACAGGCTGCCAGGTGTAACTCTTGTAGTGGTTGGGTCCAGTATCAGAGATAGGCATCAGTGTGGGTTTTCTGCTTTGAGTGTGTGCCTGTGTAATGAGTGTATACTGTTTAAATTCAGAAAATAGAATTGGGAGCTCAAGTAAAACTTGCCCTTCCTAGTTTGTCACAAACACAGAGAACCTTTGTTTGTTTAAAGAGCACAGTAGGGGATGGAAGGACTTACATGCTGCACTCAGGGTTCAAAAGTGTGTTGCTTAACTCATAGCCTACTTTTCTTTTGATCATTCAGAATCCTGATGTTGGCTTGAAGCCTGTGTGGTATAGTCCCAAGGTTTTCATAGAAGGAGCTGATGCGGAGACTTTCTCAGAGGGTGAGATGGTCACGTTTATAAACTGGGGCAACATCAACATTACTAAAATACACAAGTAAGAGTTTTATTTTTCAACTATGGAGGGGAAAAAGTTTTCATTTTTATTTATGTAGTAAACATTATCTAATTCAGACCCTGTCTGAGTCCCTGTCTGAGTCCCTGTCTGAGTCCCTGTCTGAGTCCCTGGCTGGTACTGTTGACTAGTAGTAGATTTGCCCAGGAGGAGACACTGACACTTTGGTCTTTAGATATGTGCATTTTTGTTTTACATGTGTGAGTATTTTGCCTGCATAAATGTGTATGTGTACCATGTGAGTACTTAGTAGCCCCAGAAATCAGAAGAGGGCATCAGATGATCTATAACTAGGGTTATAGCTATCTCTGAGCTGCTGTGTGCCTGCTGGGAATCAGTTTAGGCATATGAAAAATAGTTTGTTATTTTGTTTGTTGATAGTTTCTCATCCAGTAATTGCTGAAGGATCTTTTGGATACGATATTTTATATATGTAATTTTTATATATTTTATCCTTAGTCAAACATTTAAAATAGATTGGCCAGTGTTAATGATGAGTTTTTCTTTCTAGTTAATATTGTTTGCAACAGGTTTTTACAATATTTAAATAGATTATGTTTAAGATTCATATAAGATCTGAAATCTTACTTATGTAGTCATTAGTGTCTACTTGTCAGTAATGGTTAACTGAAGCATTGGAGGCTTATAGTGATAGATAGTCCAGGTGACTTTAAATTCCTGAGTGTGTTTGTTTTCTTCACAGATGTGCATAGATCTGTGCTCCAGTGAATTACTAGTATTTTTAACATAGTTTGTGGCATTCATATAACTAATGTCTGGCAGACATATGCTAAAAATTAAAATAGATGTTTTATTGGAATTTTTCCAAAGAGAATTCTTCATCCGTTTACTACATAATAATAATAATAATAATAATAATAATAATAATAATAATAATATATTTTTAACAGTTTACTTTCTTTTTTGTTTTAATACTTTTCAATCTTTTATAGAAATGCAGATGGAAAAATTATATCTCTGGATGCAAAATTGAATTTGGAAAACAAAGACTACAAGAAAACTACCAAGATCACTTGGCTTGCTGAGAGCTCACATGCTCTCCCTATCCCAGCTGTCTGTGTAACTTACGAGCACTTGATTACAAAGCCAGTGCTAGGAAAAGATGAGGACTTCAAGCAGTACGTCAACAAAGACAGTAAGGTAACTGGAGGAAACTATATCTCATCCTTTCTTAAAGAGACCTTAACATTTGAAAAGCTAATTTTAAATGTTTTAGTTTCTTAGGTAAAATAGAAAGGTCTTGTAGAATTTATTTAAATATAGAGATGTACCTGGGCCTGGTTGTTCATGCCAGTAATCCCAACATTTCGGAGGTTGATGCAGGAAAATCTTGTGTTCATGGTCAGCTTGGGCTACAGAGTAAAATTGTCTCGAAAAGCAGAAAGCCTAGCGTGTACAAGGCCCTGGGTTGAACTTCTATACTGAAACAAAATAAATGGAAACAAACAAAAGAGATGTAAAGAATAATGTTCACATTTTATAACTGACTGGTGAAATACAGTGAAGTTAAGTAACTTGCTTGAAGATGCAGTGAAGAGTAGAGGTGGATTCAAACCTTGGATCCTGCTCACAGAGCCCTTGAGTGCTACTGTATCTTCCAACTGCATTTCCTAGTTATTTTAGGAGATTACTTTCACAAGATTGCCAGTCAAATTATATACAGGTTTTCTAGAGCTACAGTTCATCAATGTCACCTTTAAAAAATATGATGAATGTCCTTGCCTGCAATCCTAGCATTCTCGAGGCTGAGACAGGAAGATTGCTAGATCCAGGTTAGCCTTAGCTTCATGGTGAGATGTCTCAAAGCAAAACAAAATCCAACTAGTCAGAATACTCAGTGTGCTTGGAATCCTCGGGTTTCTGCCTCCTCGACACTGAATTACAAGTGTCCATTCGCACACCCAGCATCGTTATGTGGTTTGTGGTGTTCCCACTCAGATTCCTGTGCTTTCAGAGCAAAGGGTTTATTGAGTGAGCCAGTCAGTTACCAGCCCTTGAGTAGTAAACATCTGTTTTTAAGTGAGCATATTCTAGCTGTTGGAATACTGCTGGTGTTTTACAGTTACTTAGTGTTCTGCATTGGAAAGTACATTTGATTCTCTATCGTTTTTCACAGCATGAAGAACTAATGCTAGGAGATCCCTGCCTTAAGGATTTGAAAAAAGGAGACATCATACAGTTGCAGAGGAGAGGATTCTTCATATGTGACCAGCCATATGAACCGGTTAGGTAAATATTTTTGACCTTTTTGTGTTTATTTTATTGTCTTGAGGATTGATCCTGCAGTCTTATAAGCAGGTACTGAACCCCAGCTGCCTGTTAGGTAAATGAATATAATAACATCTAAACAAAATGTTTGTAATTCTCACAGTGAATAATTCAAAAGCTGAGCTTGACCAAAATACTGTCTGATAAATTTCTACTGTTGGTCTTCTATATTTAATATTTTAGACACGTAATTAATAAGTAGTGCACACTGGATGCTAATAAGTCATTCATTTCTAAAGTGAAACAACTTTCAGTTTCCTGTGGGATGTAACTCATAAGACCAAGTGCTGGAAGCAGCGAGATGTTGAATGCAATGCCCCCAGCCTCACTAAGTGCTGGAAGTCACTTGTGGGTACAGGCTGATGACACCTGATGTGGCTTTGTGTACTATGAGTCAGCAGGGCCAGAGGCACCCTTCACCCCGTTTACCCCCTTCACTCTGCAGAGGAGGGTCTTGTTCAGGACCAGTTAGGTCAGACTCTCAGATAAGATTAGTTTCTTTAGACCAGACCCCTTTTAGATTAATACAGAAGAGACCAAAACTGAATAAATCATACCACTCTTAGTTAAGTGGCATTACCACAAGAATGCACTGTAGTTTGAAAAGCATTAATTGTGTATCATTGAATTTATCCAGTTATTCACCTTTAATTGCTGTTTAGATAATTTTGTTCAAATAAACTTTGGCTATTGTCTTTGTAGCCCATATAGTTGCAGAGAGGCTCCCTGCATCTTGATATATATACCTGATGGGCACACAAAGGAGATGCCAACATCTGGATCAAAGGAGAAGACCAAAGTGGAAACCTCAAAAAAGGAGGTAAATACTGACTTTTACAGAGTTCAGAATCCCAGGGCTTAGAATGTATCTCTTCAGACATGGTTGTCCTTGCTTTTGAGATTCTGAGATTGAAGAAGACATATTTTCTTTTGCTGTTTGTTTCTATCATCCATTTCTGTAAGATTTTAAAACATTTTGGAGAACACAAATTTTTAAAAAGTAATTTTATTATACCAAAACTAAGACAGTTTAGACTAACAGAACGTTTGGGGGGACTCCCCACTCCCTGCAGTGGATCCTCTCTCCCACCCTTCCTCTCTTTCTTCTTTTATTCTTTTTTTTTTTTTTAAACAGGATTCTTGTTGTTTGTACTTTTCTATTCCAACTTCTTTGTATAGAAGAGCTGTCTCCTGCCATTAAAGTTCTGAAAAGAGGAAAGGACGTACTGTAGTGTTGGCACTGGGAAGAGTCCCTTTGCCTTTAAATGGTGGATGTGAATGTTTCGTGTTTTGTTTTCATTTTAGAGATGTTTCATAACCTCTGGAAGTGAGGTAGGACACCTGCCTGCTGTCTGGTTTAAGAGGCTCGTTGTAGATGGAGATGCCATGTCTTGTTCTCTTCATACAGAGTGTGGATTTGGAGGTGGTGACATATGGGATCTGGGTGGGGGTTGAGGATCTTTTATAGGCCAGAGGTTGTCAGATGTCCTTGATCATGGCTCCTTAATGTCTCAGAAGATTTTTAGTGTCACCCTCAACCAAATGAATTCCCAATAAAATGCTTATGTCTTATTTAGTAGCTATAAGAAAATATTATACATATAAATTGAAGATTTTAAGTGTCATTCTAAAAATGTTTTGTTTTTAAATATTATTATTTATTCTTAAAATGATATACTAACTGAAAGAAAAACTAGTACTTCTATTTTCTTGACCCCTGGCTCAGATTGCACAGGATGCTTACATCCTGATTGCTCATGCTGTGCTCACTTCCTGACCTTGGTGATTTTTCACAAGTATTTGCTCTTCATACACAGCAACTGTGCACAGCAGAGCATTTTCCTGAGATGGGTCATCAGATGGAGTAAAACTGAACTGCTGTGAGCTAGTAGCACAGAGTTAGACAGATGTCAGGCATGCTGTTCTGATTTCCTTGGGTATTTAAAATGTCCCATAGTGCTGCTGTGAACTTGCTGACACCTTTGGATATCCTAATACAGGTGGGATCCATTGAAGACAGTGGTTAATTGGTGGTGTGGTCAGACTTGATCCAACAAGAGCTAGGGAAGGACAGTAGGAGGAGGTAGATTCAGGATGTGTAATTTGGATAAAACTGTAACTTGTAGATTTGTTTTGGTTGACTGGGTAAATAGATAACTTGAGGCAGGGAAGACAGAAACAGTTCATTAAAGGAGGAAAGCTTGGAACTCTTTGTCGTGAGAATGGTATACTTTACACTCTGAGCTGATTTGAACAGGCTAAAATCTCTGAGTTCATCCAGAAGGAAAGGGAAAAGAGAGAAACTGTTTCAGTGGCTGCATCCTTGTGTCTGTTCTTGTGTGGTTGATCATACACCAGTAACTTTAAACTTTGGCTTTTTCCATCCCCATCCCCTTTCTCTTTCTCTATACTTGGGATCAAATTGAGGTCTCATAATTCTAGGTAAGTGGTCTTCCCCTGAGCTGTGTATCTTGAGCTCAGGGTCCCTGAGATGTTTACAAATGATTTGTTTATATAGCTCCTGTATTTTCTAAATTTTTATTTTTAGATGGTTGTTTCACCTGCACGTAAGTCTGTATCACTTGTCTGGCTGGTGCCCATAGAGGCCAGAGATAGTAACAGATTCCCTGGAACTTACAGATGGTTGTCAGCAGCCATGTGTGTCCTAGGTGGGACCCAAGTCCCTTGGAGGAGCAGTCATTGTATTTAACCCCTCCAGCCCCATAATTATGCATTTATCTGTTATCAAACTAAAAATTAAAATTATTTATTTACTTGTGTTTTTGTTGTTGGTTTTTTTTTTTTTTTTGGTTACAGGATCTGGACATGTTGCCCAGGTTGGCTAAACTAGCCATCTTCTATCCCTTTTTCCTAATGCTGTGTTTAAGAGAGTATGTGACCATACCTGGCTTGGTGAAGTGAGAAAGTTTTTTTTAAATTGCTAATTCACTTAAAATAACAATCTAATTAAAATTAAAATCCAATTGATGTTAATTAATATGAATACCTTTTTGCGTTTGAGAGAGGTATGGAGACAACAGCAGAATCTCATGATATTCCAGGTTGGCCTTGAACTAGCTAGCTAGTAAGTAGTTCATGGTTGTCTTCAATTTGTAATCCTGCCTCAGCTTCATGAGTGCTAGGATTACAGGGATATATATCACCATGCCAGGTGTCAGAAACAATGTTTTTTTGTGAAAAATAACTTTTCCAGAGCATGTTGCAGCTAGAGGAGCAGTGTCATTTGAATGTTTACAAATCCTTTTGTTGTTATTGTTTTCTGAGGGTGGGGTACAGTTTCTTTTGTTTTAAGATAAGTTATAACTGTGTCGTCTTGGCTGGTCTAGAACTCACCATGTAAATCAGGCTGACCTTGAACTCAGAGTGATCTTCCTGCTGGAGTTAAAGGCTTATGTCCCCATGTCCAATTTGCAGATCCCTTTAGTGTCTTTCTTAAGCACCTCTGAAAACTTGAACAAATCACCCATTAAGAGAATGAAATCACAAAAGGCAATGTGACCTTCCAGACCCTCTTTGAAGGGGCTGCAAAAACTGTATACTGTATACTGGTCCCTCGCAAGTCCCACGTGGTGTACTCAACCTCTTACCTCCAGTCTGTGAGAGATACTGATGTTATAATAAGTGCTCTTGAATGTCAATCATACTGAAAGTAGTGGGGCTGATATTAAAGAGTATAGGCTTAATACAAAAACTGAAGATCTTACTTAGTGTCATTTAGATCATAGCTGTGACCACCAAAGGCTAAACTGAGCTGAACATCTAAAGTAATTCATTCACCTGGGTACCAATTGATGGTGGCTCTGTAATAGATATGGCCTCCAGAGTATGGAGGCCACTTGTGTTTACAGCTCAGACCTACAGAAGTGATGGTCTGGAAGAAAAGAAGCAAAACAACAAAAAAATCAGAAGTGTATGTTCAGTAGGCAAAAGAGAAGCAGCATTGCCTTTATGTTGAGCCTGGAAGATCACACAGTCAAGTCTGCTATACACTTGGGAAGACAGTTAAAGCTGCCCAGATTCAGGACAACAGAGAGCCACTTCTAGGTGGAAGGAATTTTAAAGAGTGTATATATGGATATGGTTAGAAACCACAAACCCTAAAACAAATTCAAGTACAGTTGACCATCAGTATTGTAGGAAGAGATTTCTGCTGTCTTACTGGTATCCTTTTGATGTATAGATCCTTGGGGATATTTGCCTCCTGTAGAAACTGTTACTATCAAAATTCAAGTCTGATCTAGGACTTTTTGATGCATGGGGGGTGTGTGTATGTGTGTGTGGTCTCAGAGTTCTTTGCTGATAAGTAAATTGAGACCTCAAAATTTAAAGAATGTTAATGGTAATGCTGAACATCTGCTGAATGACTTTTTCCCGATTTATTTATATTTTTTCACCAGCCTAAATGGGTTAAATATACTTAACCTTTCTAATAGCGTGCATGATTATTTTATGTTGCATCTCTTTTATTCTTGACCTGAATGAATATATTATACTTTGGTCTCCTAAAGATAAAGATACAGGTTCCTATGAAACCCTCTTACCTCGCCCAGGTTTTCTGATGGTGAGACTGTGCAGTGACTGTCTGCTTTCCTCTCCCTTTGTCTGCTGCTGCTATTGCTATGGGATAAGGTTTTTAGGTGTGAGCTGATTCATCCAAGCTTTTGAAGGAATTGAAATTAAAAGTTTTTGTGAAATACAATGAAATAGTAAGTTTTATATAAGCTTGTGAAGATGTTTAATATGAATTAATACTTTACTTTTGGCTTTTTGCATCTGTAGACAAGCTCTGCTTCTAAAGAAAAACCAGCGCCTGTTGTGAGTGCTGCTCGTGCTGCAGATGAGGCTTCCTCCATCCTCTACAGCAGAGTGGCGGTTCAGGGGGATGTGGTCCGTGAATTGAAAGCCAAGAAAGCACCAAAGGAAGATATAGATGCAGCTGTGAAGCAGCTTTTGACTTTGAAAGCTGAATACAAAGAGAAAGCTGGGCAGGAGTATAAACCTGGGAACCCCCCTACTGCAGTAGTACAGAATGTTTCTACGACGTCACCCTCAAACACTGTGGAAAATACATCATTATACAATAAAGTTGCTGCCCAAGGGGAGGTGGTCCGAAAACTGAAAGCTGAAAAGGCTCCTAAGGTCAGTATGCTGGAGTCAGGAGTGCAGCATAAGCAAGCCTGTGAGTTTTGACTGTTTGCACATAGTCACTTTCTCCCATGAAACAGAGGCTGTTTAATAGGCATGAGCTTGGAATGATCCCCAGCATCACACACACACACATTCCTGCAGTAATAGAAGCCCTTTACAGAGGACAGAGCTCACAGAAGGGTTGTAACGGTGGACTTGAGGTTCTTGGCCCTTTGTGCATTAGAAGTTTTAATAGTCTTGTTAAAACACAAGGATTGTGGCCTCTTTTTATGCTTCAGGAAATCCAGGGTATGCAGAGATACATCCTGCCTTTTGTATTACTGTGTTTCTCATCTCTGACCAAATAACCTGACAGGCAACACATGGGAGAAAGGCTGTCCTCACTCACGATTCAGGTATGCAGTTCATCATAGTCAGGATGGAGGCAAGAATGTCTCACAGATCTGGTGGTGGAATTTATTCACGTCTTTCATGGACTAGGAAGCAAAGAAAGGAGATACAGGCACTGGCCTGGCATTCCGTCCCTCTTCATTTATTCTGGGGCTCCATCCCAGCTGCTGGGATGGTGGCTCATTTCAGCATTCATTTCTCCCACTTCATCCTCTCTGCAAACACCCTACAGACAGCCAAAGGTATGTCCCCTAGGTGATTCTGAATATAGTTAGGTTGGCAATGAAGAGTAACCCTCATAATTTTTTAGTTGTGCCCAAATAGTTGTTCAGGTGCTGCTGCTGCTGGCCCAGGGATTGAAGGGAGCCACCATTGTCTGTCTGGCTCTGGATTTTGCTTTGTTGTGGCAATGTGGCAAATATTCCAATTTTCTCTGGTCAAAAGTTTTTGAGATGTGCCATCAGCCACCTAAGCCACTTTCTAAGTCATCAGAAAAATTTGCATAGTAATTGGTGGAGTTTTGCTCCTATTTTGGAACTATGTATTTATTTATGCATACAATCTTGGTAGAGTATCTCATTCAGTAATATAATAGATTACCTTAATTTTCTCTTCTATAATATTTCTAATTATTGTCAAACAAATTTTTCCTTAAACTGTACCATTTGACTTTAAACTCAAGTGAATGATTAAACTTTATTTTAATATTATTAAAGAGTGTTAAAGAAAGAAAATGTGTGAGTGTGTGTGAGAGAGAGGGAGAGAGAGAGAGAGAGAGAGAGAGAGAGAGAGAGAGAGAGAGAGAGAGAGTGTGTGTGTGTGTGTGTGTGTGTGAGATCAGACACAGCTATGGGAGTCAGTTCTATCTTTGGTCAACTTGGGTCATTGGATCTTTCAAAAAATGTATTTTATAGACATATTTACAAGGGTGTCCTTTTTCTTTTTCTCCTCTTCCTCCTCCTCTTCCTCCCTTTCTTCTTCTCCTTCACATTTTCATTCTTTTAGCTGATAATGTACCCTTGCCTTCCTTTTCCTTGTCTTTCCTTCCATTTCCTTCTTCCCTTCTCCCATTCTTTTTTCCTTCTTTATTTAACTATGATGTTTTTCTTAAGAAAGGAATTCTATTGGGAATTAACTCTAATTCTAAAGTAATGGCAACATGAGTCAGGTTGGGAGTACATTCAGCCTTCCCTAACCTTCTCTGTTCACAACCACCCCCCACCCCCTTTTTTTCCTGAGTCATGGTTGCACTGTATGGCCCAAGGCTAGCCTTGGACTCAGGATCACTCTGCCTCAGTTTCCACAGACTGGAATTATGACTGTCACCACCAGCACTCCTAGATTCTTTCTTAGCATTTCCTCCCACTTTGTTGTCCCTGGGCTCACAGAGTGCAGAGTTCATAGGCAGAAAGACAAAGTAGCCCAAGATGCGCGTTACTGTCTGCTGGATGCAGGGTCCTTGTGGCTGCTGCAGTGCTGTTCCTGTATGGCTGGGCTGTGAGCTAGTCTGAAGTGTACTCCCTCCCTCCTGTTGTGTTGACTCTGTTGTCCTATGCAGTGCTGTGGTATATCAGTGAAAGCACTGAACAGGGAGGCACAATTTCTCCACTGTTTGGTTGATGTCTTGAGGTTCTCCATCAGATGTTAGTTTGTGGTGGGTTGTAGCTTGAGGTCAGACATCCAGCTTGAGTCCTTTCCCTGTGCTGCTGTCTGTCTTCTGTGTAGAATGTCAGGTGTCTCCTTGATGAGGATGCCATTCCTCCTGTTTATGTTGAATTATCAGATATTGAAATATGCAGATATGCATGTAATTTAAGACTTCAGCATTCTTTCTTATTTCTTTTTAATGTTTGAGAGTGCTCTGTTTAGACTGATTTCAGATCTCCATCAGATAACAAAGCCAAAGAGTGCACAGAGCTCTTATATAAAGTAGCATGGTATGTCCATGTTGTCTGCTCAGATCCTTCCATGTATTTGTGTGCTAAGAATCCTCTCTGGATTACTTACAGTACCAAATATGCTATAAATAGTTGTCCTGTTTAGGTAATAGTGAGTCGTTTGTACATTTTCAAAATAGAGCATCTTTTAATATAGAAGACATATTTTGCTCAACTGAATCGTTGAAAGGCTTTTACAAAGAAGTTATTAGTCCAAGTTATTTTCTTTCCCTATTTTTTTTAAGTGGGGGTTTGTATATTATGATGTAATTATTTGTTTTTTAAGTATTTTTTGATCTTTGAGTACTTGATCTCTGGACATAGATGGCTAAGTGTATTTTGATGATTAAATTCTTTGAAATGACATTGAAATATTCATAGATGTTCTGAGATTCTTCTCTTCCTCTTTATTTTCAGGCTAAAATAACTGAAGCTGTAGAATGCTTACTGTCCCTGAAAGCTGAGTATAAAGAAAAAACTGGGAAGGAGTATGTACCTGGCCAACCCCCAGCATCTCAGAACTCACATTCAAATCCTGACAGCAGTGCTGAGCCTTCTGGATCAGAGAAACCAGAAGCCAAAGTGCTGTTTGACAGAGTGGCTTGTCAAGGAGAAGTAGTTCGAAAACTTAAAGCTGAAAAGGCCTCTAAGGTCAGTGAGGTTTCCTTTGTGGTCCTATTTTTTACATAGCCATGTATCTAGTGACTGCTGTTAAGACAGTGAGTACACTGCATAGATTATAGATTTCTGGTACTCTAGGCTCGTTTTGTCTTTTTTATAACCTTTCATTTATTTTCTTAGTGTCTACAAACTGTTGCCATTAATTAATTGTTCACTAGCCTTGTAAATCTGGGTGGCATTTGTTAACATACACCAAGACAGTAACTTGCACTGCTTGATGTCCTCCTTTGTCCCCTCTGTTACACTGAAGGATCAAGTGGATTCAGCTGTACAAGAACTTCTTCAGCTGAAGGCACAGTACAAGTCACTGACAGGAGTTGAGTATAAGCCTGTGTCTGCTACTGGGGCAGAAGACAAAGATAAGAAGAAGAAAGAAAAAGAGAATAAATCTGAAAAGCAGAATAAGCCTCAGAAACAAAATGATGGCCAGGGGAAAGACTCTTCTAAAAGCCAAGGCAGTGGGCTACCACCAAGTGGAGCAGGAGAAGGGCAAGGGCCCAAGAAACAGACCAGGTGCTAAAACACGTTTCTGAATGAATTCAGTTCTAAAGAGATTTTGTTCTTAAAAATTGCAAATGTTGGTTTATTATCATTAAGACAGAATGCTCATATTCCAGTATCAGCAGATAACTTCTAGTTAATGTTAAAAATGGGTAGCATGTCATCTGCTCACCTGAGACTTTCAGAAGTCACTGTACTTTTCCCCCACCAGGGAATGAATCGGTCGCCACTGTCACAGGTTGAGTATCTGTCTTACTGTTCTGTTGCTGTGAAGAGATACCATGACCAGAGCAGCTTACAGAAGAAGGAGTTACTTGGGGGCTTATGATTTTAGAGCATCAGAGTTCATGACCATCTTGGCAGAGAACATGGGAGTAGGCACTGGAGCAGAGTAGCAGGAACTGAGAGCTTACTTCCTGATCTGCAGGCAGAATGAGAAACAGACTGTGCCTGCCTACCATGGGCTTTTGAAATCTCAGAATAAGCAGAATAAGCCTCAGAAACAAAATGATGGCCAGGGGAAAGACTCTTCTAAAAGCCAAGGCAGTGGGCTACCACCAAGTGGAGCTTCTTCAAATTTAGCTACCTCCCATGTTCGTGTACCATCTCCTTAGAGAACACAGAAGCTACTCCTGGTTTTGTGTATTGACTCAGCTCAGTAAAAGTATAAAATAGTTGGCAAGAGGTTAGAGCTTCTCTCTTCCCTTCACCTTCTGACTACCAATGTAATCAGAGCCCAACTCCAGTGACACACTTCTTCCAACAAGGCCACACCTCCTAGTCTTTCCTAAATAGTTTACCAACTGAGACAAGCTTTCAAATATTTGAGTCTATGGGATGCTCAGCCTTTGAAGCCTAGACAAACTGTGCAGAGTGTGGAAAGCTCTGATGTCTGAAGCAGTTCTATCCCAGATATACTGGGTAAGGGGTACTAAAGCAGTGCTAGTGTGTTGTGTGTCAGCTGAGAGAATAGCTGTAAATAAACGAGTGTTCCTTTTAGCAGCAGCTTATAGACACATTGCTTCGTGGATTTCTTCTTCAAGTGAAAGTTTTTCATAAGAAATAAGAATGTTGTTCCCAATACGACTTTAAAGTTGGCAGTTTAAATATAAAACAGCTGGTTTAAAAACCAGACAGTGAAATATATGTCCTTTTCAATGTTTTTCTGTCTGTTTGAACAGTGTGACAGGTTTCCTATCATGGCTTCTTAGAAAACAGTTTAATACTCTTACTGAGGTGGTTTGGATTTTAGATTTTTTTAGCTTATATCAAATTTAGCTACCTCCCATGTTCGTGTACCATCTCCTTAGAGAACACAGAAGCTACTCCTGGTTTTGTGTATTGACTCAGCTCAGTAAAAGTATAAAATAGTTGGCAAGAGGTTAGAGCTTCTCTCTTCCCTTCACCTTCTGACTACCAATGTAAACTCCCACATTTGACGTGGGGAAAAGAGAATGAAACTGTAATACACTAAAGACTTAGGGCAACACAGCCCTGCTTGCAAACTGGAAAAGATGTTGGTATAGAACGTACACAGTTTGTGATTTTCTGGAGCCAAGCTTTCCTATGTAGCTCAGGCCTGCCTTGGACTGAGTCTTTCTGCCTCAGCACCGCTTTTGAGATTATAGGTGAGCACACCCCCTTGTCCAGCTAAGGCTGAGGCTTTGGGGAAAGAAGTACTGTGTAGAATAGGAATTGAGGGGTGGGTAGGAAATCTCGGACCAAAGAAAGGGTCTTTCACATCTAGGCAAGTATTCTACACCGAATCCCAGTTCTGGTGCTGGATTAGTTGGGATTTTTTTGTGTTTGTTTGTTTACTTGCTTGCTTGCTTCTTTGCTTGTTTGTTTAATTTAAATGTCACTTATTTTTTCAAACATCCATCTCTGCATCTTCTGAATAGTATAGTGTAAAATATAAGTATGTATCTACTTATAGGTGAATATTCATTTATGTGTGTTTAGTGGGTGGCTGCTGTTCTTACTACTTTTTACATTTAATTTCAGTAAGACAACCGATCTTTTTAGCTGTTAATATCACCTGTGTTGAGATTGGTAAAAGCTTTTTTTGTAGCAAATATACGTGAACAAACTTTGTCTTTACCAAATATATTTTAACTGAAAAAGCTTTTGCTTAAAAATAAATAAATGTCTTCTTTTAAAATCATAGTTCTAAACAGGTTTGGCCTTGACAGTTTTCATGGACAACATCTGACCAACTTCTGAAGCTGTTTTAATGCTCGTGCATGCCCATGATCTCAGTACTTCTGAGACAGAGGCAGGAAGACACTACTACAAGTTTGGGCCAGTCTGATGTGCATATCAAGGTGTAGCCAAGCAGGGGCTAAATAGTGAAACCCTCTCTGTGTTAAAAAACAAAGATTAAATTGTTTCTAGATTAAAAACATTATTGTGGAAATGAATATTAAAATATACAAATATAGAAATGGCTGAAAATTAAGAAAACTCTCCTATTTTTGAGCTTGCAGTCTTATTTTCAGCTTAGTCCACTGTGGTTTGAATGTATCCCCAAAGTCCATATGTGAGGAACTTGGTCTCCCAGTTCCTAGAGATAAAAGCATCTAATGTTAGAGCCTTTCAGTGAGGAATTAAGTAGGCTGAATTTGGATGAATGGAATCTTGTGATAGTGTTAATGGCTTTAGCACAGCCACCACTAGCAGCTTCCTTGTGACTTGCTGAGTCCTATCATGCCCAACCCAAGATATGCCTCTAGAGGGCCTGCCCACCCACAGGACTGATGCAGCACCAAGACCAAATAAGTTCTTCTTTCGATTACTTGGTCTCAGTATTTTCTTATGAAAATAGAAAACAGAGTAAAACATAGTATAAAAGCAGTTGCCAAATAAAGGATTCATGTTTCCTTTTGCATGTCTGCAGATTGGGTCTTGAAGCAAAAAAAGAAGAAAATCTTGCCGAATGGTATTCCCAAGTGAGTATGCCTTCAGTTGGCTTTTATGGTAGCATTTCTCAATTCTCAAGTTTGCCTTTGTGTTCAAATTCTAAAGTCTAGGGAGAAAGATAGTCATAAACAATGTGACCACCCCTCCCCCCGTGTGTATGTGTGTTCAGGAATATGCATTTATATGTGTATGTGCACATGTGCATAAATACATGTGGAGGCCAGAAAACAACCTTCAGAAAAGCCATTCACCCCCTTAGAGACAGATCTCTCTTTGGCCTGGGCTCAGCAGTCAGACTAGGCCATTGGGCCTATGCACCCCAGAGACCCTTTTGTCTCTGCTCTTCCTTCCTTTGAAAGAACAAGCGCACCTGTCACACCACTACACCTGACATTTTAGGGGTCTTGGCATCAGTGTTCATGTGTGCAAGGCAGACATTTTTCCCTATTCCTGTGTATCATTCATGATGCCTATTACAATAGCTATCATGTATCAGGTGTGGTAGCACACCCGTGTAACCTCAACACTTGGAAGATGATGGCAAGAGAATTTGAGTTTCAGGTTAGCTGGCCTACATAGTAAAACTGTCTTAAAATAAAAAATAAAAAAGAAATAAAAGAAGGCTGAGGATGTAGCTTAGTGATGTCTGCAGACTTTAGAATCTTGTTATGTGTTGTCTGTCCATGTAGGAAAGTCTAGTTTCCCTCCACATTAAGGAGAGTGTTTCTAAGCTGAGCATAATGATACAGCCTGTAAAAGACTGTCCTAGTCTAAGAGTGAGTTTCAGGACAACCAGGGCTACCCAGAGAAACCCTGTTTTGAAAAGGCCAAAAAACAAATAAATGAGGGGGTTTGCCATTCCTACAGATGAGAACTTTGATTACCACATGTTCTTGCCTTTGCACTATACTGTTGTATATACTGTTGTATATACTGTTCAATATACAAGCTTTTCTCTCTTTTTTTGACCATAATTTTTTTCTTTTTTTATTAATCATTTTATTTGTTTACATTTCAAATGATAGCCCCCTTCCCAGCTACCCCTCCACCAACTCCCATTCCATTCCCCCCACTCCCACCTTTTTTGAGTCTATAAGGGTGCTCTTCCACCCACTCACCCATTCCTGCCTCACCCCTCCAGCATCTCCCTAATCTGGGGCATCAAGCCTTCCTCACCTCCCATTGATGTCAGAAAAGTCCATCCTCTGCTACATATGTATCTAGAGTCCTGGCTCACTCAAGCCTTCCTCCCCTCCCATTGATGTCAGAAAGTCCATTCTCTGCTACATATGTATCTAGAGTCCTGGCTCATTCCATGTATACTCTTTGGCTGGTGGTTTAGTCCCTGAGAACTCTGGGTGGTCTAGTTAGTTGGTATTGTTCTTATGGGATTGCAATGCCCTTCAGTCCTTCAGTCCCTTCCCTAGCTCTTCCTTTGGGATCCCTGGACTCAGTCTTATGGTTGGTTGTGAGTATCTGCATCTGTATTGGTCAGATGCTGGTAGAACCTCTCAGGGAACAACCATATCCTAGGTTGGATCCCTAGGTGAGGTGATCTCTGGATGGCCTATCCTTCAGTCTCTGCTCCATTTTTTGTCCCTGTCTTTCCTTTGGACAGGAGCATTTCTGGGTTTAAAATTTTGAGATGCATGGGTGGCCCCATCCCTCAACTGGGGGCCGTGCCTATCTACTGGAGGTGGTCTACAGGTTGTATCTCTCCTTTGTTGGGTATTTTGGCTAAAGTCATTGCCATTGCGAGAGCCGCTCGCTTCCCTTGAGTCTGGGTCCTTGTAGTGGCTATCCCAGTTCCCCTTCCCCCTCTGCTGCATGTTTCTAAAATGGAGTAGAAGCATGTAGCCTTTTCTCTTTAACAGGTCATCACAAAGTCCGAGATGATTGAGTACTACGACGTGAGCGGCTGCTATATTCTCCGTCCCTGGTCCTACGCCATCTGGGAATCTATTAAGGACTTCTTTGATGCTGAGATCAAGAAGCTTGGTGTTGAGAACTGCTACTTCCCCATATTTGTGTCTCAGGCTGCACTAGAAAAAGAAAAGAATCATGTTGCTGACTTTGCTCCTGAGGTAAACTGGAAAAGATGTGCTGTTTTTATTTTTTTGCAGTTCCCTCTTATGAACTCAAAATTATATTTTCAGTATAGTTTAACAACCAGCTAAGAGAAATGCGAAGCTATTTCTTGTTTTTTTTCTTTTTTCTTTTTTTATAAACTCCTATTTCTTCTACCCGTATAGCACGTTTGGTTGTTATTCATGTCCTCCGACTGGATGACTTGCCCATTTCCTTATAGTAACAGTAGCAAGAATTTGCACTTTCTTCCACTGAGAAAAATCTGAAAGTTGATATGTACTTATGCTCTTCAAAAACAACATTAAAACTGTGTCACCATTGGTTTTTAACTTCCTAGGTTGCTTGGGTTACAAGATCTGGAAAGACAGAGTTGGCAGAGCCAATTGCCATTCGTCCTACTAGTGAAACAGGTGAGAGTGGGCATGGAACTCAGGAGAAAACTCACTGAGCTGTTAGATAGTGTTGGGAACTCAGTGTTTCTGATGTGTACACTCCTTTCTGGCAAAAGAGAACTTACTGAAGGATGGTGAAGACAGAATGAAGTCTACCTACGTCATAGATATGTTATGTGTTAAGCTGTGTCATTACAGAGTTCTTTACCAGTAGGAAGTGAGTCTTGTCTGTCTGCTTTTTAAAGGAACCTTACATTTTAGGATTTTTATTTCTTTTTGTACATTAAGCCATGAATTCTTAGAGATTGGCCTTCAGCTTTGAATGTATTTGGCCAAAGGGACAATATCGTATTTCCTAAAGAGAACGTATAGCCGTTCCTCTCCTCTTTCTCTTTGAGTCTGCCATTTTGGAAAGTTACTGGAAAATGGCTGCCGTCGATTAAAGGGTTTTTTTTTTTATTTAAACATCATCTGTTTTTGTTCAGTGTTGCAGCTTTTCAGAGGGAACTGTATTGGACTTATTCTTGGAATTATAAAATTGCAAATAATGTTGTTGTTCATTTAGATTGTATTCCTGTAGAGTTTTTTGTTGCTTTGTTTTTGAGTTGTAAAGTTCTAATTGTAGAGTTTTTGTTTTGAGGCAGGGTCTCACATCCAGTTCTGGCTGACCTGGAACCTGGTCTTTAGATCAGAGTAACCTTGGACTCATAGATATCTGACTCCCAAGTACTGGGATTAAAAGTACTTGGTACCCCAGCTTCCCTGGGGTGTTTAGAGCACTTTCATGGGACTCTATTGTGTTAGTCTCCTGCTCTGGAACAGCCATCAGCTGGAGTGTCTCTGGGATCTGAGGCTTTGGATTTGGTTAGTGTGCTTCCTAGTTGGCAGTTTTGTTTTACTGATAGTACATTGTAGACAAGTCATAATTCATGGCAAGAGTTTACTTCATTGGATGGATCTAACTAAAATTTCTGATTCTGATACATAGCTGAATTCAGTAATAACATTGACATCTTTAGATTTGATAATGATATTTGTGAGCCAAAGAAGAGAATTAAACAAGATGAAGAATGAAAATTGTTTTCCATAGAACACAGCATTACTAGTATTCACCCAAATAGATCTTGGAGGTAATCAGCACTTACATACAAATAGCTGAAACATACAAAGTATGATCACATTAGGTAGATTTGTGTATCTTCATAATGAATCAGACACAGTTTAATCCATATTAATTACATTGTGAATTTAATCATGTCAGCCTTCAGGAAGAAACCAAGACATAAATGTCTCTATTTCTTCACTTTCAGTAATGTATCCTGCATATGCAAAATGGGTGCAGTCCCACAGAGACCTGCCCATCAGGCTCAACCAGTGGTGCAACGTGGTGGTAGGTGCACATGTGCTTTAGTTTGTCACCATTTCTCAGGTTTTGTGGCTTTGTAGAGCACGCTTTCCTTCCTTTGAACATGAAAGCAGTTTTTGAAGTATTTTGGATCACAATAATTACTTTTGGTTATTGATCATGTAAAGCTGTTGATAAACCCACTGTACTTGCTGTACTGACTGGCTTTGTCCTCTCATCTGGCAGCGCTGGGAGTTCAAGCACCCACAGCCCTTCCTCCGCACTCGGGAGTTCCTGTGGCAGGAGGGGCACAGCGCCTTTGCCACCTTTGAGGAGGCAGCTGACGAGGTAGGAAGGGCCTGCTAGGCTCCTGTCTTCAGGCCCTGCTTTGTTATTGTGTGGCTTATGCTATGTAAAACCTGTTTGAAAATAGAAAATTAATTCAAGAGTAAACAAATTTAAAAAAATGTTTCTTGGGCCGGGCGTGGTAGTGCATTCATTTCTTTAATCCCAGCACTCAGGAGGTAGAGGCAGGAGGATCTCTGTGAGTTCCAAGTCAGCCTGGTCTACAAGTCAAGTCCAGGACAGTCAGGGCTTGTTAAACACTGAGAAACCCTGACTCAAAAAACCAAAAGCAAACAAACAAACCAAAACAAACAAAACAAACCCCCCAGGGGGGAAAAAGAAAACCAACCAAAAAACTGCTTATTGAAATTTTACTGGTAAATTTATTATTTTAAATTTTTGTATGATTAAACAGTTAGACTTTAGTTTGTAGCAAAATTGCAGTCATGATTATTTTCTAAGGTTTTTTACTCTGATTACTGTATATCGCTCAAGCATTTTTTCTCTACATTTCAAATTTATATACACTTAGATGTTAATTAGCTGATTGCTTTTTTGTTGAATATCTTCCTTAAGTCTCACATTGGCTTCTTTAACCTTCCCATAAGGTTGTTGTTGTTTGAAGTACTTTTTCCACAAACAATCTGAGATAGTATAGATTGACAAGCCTATAGAGAATAAACGTGCTTGTACATGTTGTTACAGGTTTTACAGATCCTTGAGTTATATGCTCGAGTGTATGAAGAGCTCTTGGCAATCCCTGTGGTGAGAGGAAGAAAGACTGAAAAGGAGAAGTTTGCAGGAGGAGACTACACAACCACAATAGAAGCCTTCATATCAGCCAGCGGACGCGCTATCCAGGTATGAAAGTACTGTGACTACGGGTGACTTCTGGGCAGTTCCGACAGGTTTTGCTACTTTATTAGTATTTGGACAACCAGTATAGAAAGCAGTACTAAGGTTTAAAACATAAAATCACCAGTGTGTGATCTAGTAATGCCTCTCCCTGTGACAACATCACTTGCTAAAAAACAATGCACAACCCACAGTAGAATATTTAGTCATAAAAGGAATGAATTCTGCCATTTGCAGAACCATAGATGAAATTAGAGGTGTTTGTGTTAAGTGAAATAAAGCAGGTATTATTGCATGATCTCAGTTGTGTGTGACCTCTGAGAAAGTGATTGTATCTAACTTGATAATAGGACTGTGTTTACTTAGCTGTTGGGGAGAATTGGAGTTGCTCAGTAGGCATTACGTTTTAGTTCCGTAGCTGCAGAATGTCACACTGTGGCTAATGATCGTGGCAGACACCTATAATCCCAGCTCTCTGAGGGAGTCTGTGGCAGTGTTAGCTACGTGGTAAGACACTGTCTTTGAGGGTTAGGGGGATCTGCCCTGTTGGTGTGCAGGAGGGTAACTATCAGGAGTTATCAGTGTGTGTTTTTTTAAAAGAACACTGAAAGGATCCAAAAAAGGATTTTGGCAGTTTTTACCAGAAAGAAATAATAGATTCTTGAGGTACATTAGCCTGATTTAAGCATTATAAAATGTGTGCGTGTTGCCTCATTATGCTGATTTTAAAAGTGAATAAAAAAGTAGTTTCTGGGGATGCAGCACAGTGCTTTTCCAGCGTGCATGGATCCCTAGGTTGAATCACCAGTGCTCCATTAACCTGGCGCCATGGTGCCCACGTGTAACTCACCTACAAATGGAGGCAGGAGGATCAAGTATTCGAGGCTACTCTCAGCTCCATAGTGGGTTCTATGTCTGTATGGGCTACGTGAGACCCTTCCCAAACCCATGGGAAAGGAGGAGAGAAAGGAACAGTGGAGGAGAACGCATGTGCGTTCTACGCACATCAGTGACGTCACGCTGGCTTTCTTCCTGAGTTCCCAGGCAAGAGCTTCTGGAAATCTTACCTGCAGTTACTCCTGTTGAAAGGGGCTTCCTGGAGTTAGACTGTGTTGGTTTTAACTTGTCCTGCTCTCTTGTCATGTCAGTCCTATTTGTATTTTAAGCATTAATGTCAGAAAATTAGGTAAACCAGTACACATACTGTCAATCTAAAGTATGTGATCTTATAGTAATTATCTTCAAAGGCATAATAGTTTAAAATTAAAGCCTTTGTTTCCTTATTTTAGGGAGCAACATCACACCATTTAGGCCAGAATTTCTCCAAAATGTGTGAAATAGTTTTTGAAGATCCCAAGACACCAGGAGAAAAGCAATTTGCATACCAGTGCTCCTGGGGCCTGACAACTCGAACTATTGGGGTGATGATCATGGTCCATGGGGACAACATGGGCTTAGTGTTACCACCCCGTGTAGCATCTGTCCAGGTAAGGAAAGTATTTCTGCTTATCATTTCTTTTGTAAGATTATAGACTATGTTTATAAAGGAAGCTTGAAAAGGTAGATTTCTCTGATACAGAAATAATAGAAAATTCAGCCTAGGCCACTATACTATGAAAATATGTGTACATTTGTATTATTTATTGTCTTAAGAATTTTAAAAATTACTTCATTGAAAACTTTTAAATTTTTTATTAAATTTATTCATTTATTTTCTGTATGAATGTTTTGTCTGCCTTTATGTCTAAGGACCACATGCATCCTTGGTCATGTCCACCAAGGTCAGAAGAGGGCATTGAATCCCATGGAACCGGAGTTAGAGATGGTTGTGAACTAACTTGTAGATGTTCTTAATTGCTGAGCCATCTCTCTAGCCCTAAAACTTTCTTTAGAAATAATTTTTGGATATTATTTAGAATTCCTTAAATAAACTATAGTAGGTTAAAAACATTAGTAAGTTATATTTAGCTATTTAGTACATGTTGGAGACAGATTAGAAATCACATAGATTGATTTGTGACAAGATTCAGTTATTGGAAAGCAGACTGAGGATTGTGTTAGCAATAAATCAGTTCATGTTGGACCCCTGAGAAGAAAATGTCTCTGCATCAAACATCCAAACCAGACTGGAAAGCCGTTCCTACCAGCTTTCTATGGTCGTGGCTAAAAGACCCGGGGCTAGAGAGATGGCCTGGTGGGTAAGATAGCATACTACTGCTCTTGCGAGGACCCAGGTATGGTTCTCTGTACCCACATCCGGCGATTTATAGCCTCTTATTCAGAGGGATCCAGTGCCTTTAGCCACACTGGGTGCATGGTAGCACCCATCTTTAATTCTAAAACATTAGTGGTAGGAGCAGGAAGATCTCCTGAGTTCTAGGCCAGCCTGGTCTATATGGTGAGTTTAGAGAGGCCAGTCAAGGCTACATAGTGAGATTCTGTCTCAGATAGAGAGACCCCAGCAAGCTATAGGACAATATGCCCTTGTTTTCTTGATGTAGACTTAAACACCTAAACTCTTTTACCAAGAAATATTTGGAGAGATGGAAGACCATGTTTTCAAAGGAAAGTGGAAATTTGGAAATGTAGCCAAAATGACAGAAAGATGAAAACTATAGTCTTCCCAAAGGTGATAAAAAGGAGAGGAAGGAGATTCCAGTGCTTCTCAAATGCCACTGGAGATGCTGCAAAAACACCAGGTCAGGTGACCTCAGCAGTCATCACAGACAAACATAGGAACAGAAAGCAGCTACCTAAAGGAGAGACACGGAAGGATGGGCATTACTTATTGCACACTGGGAGATGAAGAAGGGCCTAGTAGGCCACAGACTCAGAAGAGTGAACCGGAGGAGGCTGATAGAGAAGAGGTTGGGAATGGAGAGGAAATGGCTGTCTTGTACTGTGCTGCAAGTTCGATGTTCATATGCATCTAACGCTGACGTCACTATTAACACTATAGGTTTCCATACAGCTGATGAGAGCCTTTGTAGAAAACGTGCTTTTAGAACAATGTAAGGCATAGCATTGCAAGAAGTACCTGGATAGTTAGATTCTTTTAAGCCTTTTGGTGTTGGATATTATTTAATATTTAATGGCTTTTGTTGGCATAGTTTTGTTTTTAATATAGTGGCCTAGCAGCAAACTCTAGGAATTCCTGTCAGTAGTATGCTTTGGATGTATTTTGGATGCTGCATGTTGTGGGATTTTTTTTGTTTTCTTTGTTCTGTTTAAAGATTTTATATAATTTACTGTGTGTGCATACATGCTTGCCTAAGTGTATGTCTATGTATCACATGTGTGCTGAAGCACTCAAAGGTCAGAAGAGGAGTTGGACTCCCTGGAGTTACTTACAGATGGTTGTGAGCCACAATGTGGGTCTGGGGAACCAAACCAGTTACTGCAAGAGCAGTAAGTGTTCTTAACCACTGAGCCATCTCTCCAGCACCATGTTTTTAATTGTAGTAAAATCACATATATTTAAAAGATCATTGGCAGATTTTAACGTAGTTCATTATTGTAGGCTCTAGATGATTTGTTATTGCAGATGTCATTATGTGTATGTGGTGTGTCTGTGTTTGGACTCTAGGTGGTAGTCATTCCCTGTGGAATCACAAATGCCCTGTCTGAAGAAGACAGAGAGGCACTGATGGCAAAATGCAATGAGTACAAAAGGCGGCTGCTTGGCGCTAACATCCGAGTCCGAGTCGATCTACGAGACAACTACTCCCCAGGCTGGAAATTCAATCACTGGGAACTTAAGGTATGCTGGAATTCTGCTCGGGTACATCTAGAACTTAAGGAATTTTTTGTTACCTTCCCATATTTATATTTATATGTTCTTCATTAAACTCTAAATACAGTTCATACTGTGTAATGGGGGTTTCTGGAGTCTGTGTTTGTTACACTAATTCCTGTGGTGGTTCAGGGAGAATAGCTTAGTGGAAGAACACTTAGTGTGTGCTTGGCCTGTCTTTGATACACAGCACCGTGCCTTGTCTCCCTAAACGTTTTCGTGGCTACCGGTTCCTATGAGGTGTTTGTTTATACTAAATAAGCCTCATGTGGTAGGCAGGTTGCAATGCTTATATCTGGAATTCAGTCATCAGCGGAGTGAGGTTTCTGTGATGATGGAGTCCTCACAGGTTTCTAGTCTACCTGGGCACGCATCCACTTGTTGTTTTCAACTCTGCAGACAAAGCCTATCTAATTCTGCCTTCATGTTTGTGTTATATTTACATTTACTGCACAGCTTCATTATTAGGTAATATACACCTTAGTTTCATTTTATAAACTTTTGGCATTTACCTTTATTTTTTATAGCTATGATAGAGACTTTTAAGTCAGTCTGGAACTTTGGAGTCAAATATATACCAGCTTACATTGTAGGAGTAGTGTGAGATCTTAAGAGTGGATGCTTGATTTGCTGGGGTTGTTCACAATTAACTGTCTTCATTGCAAAGCCACCAGTGTTTATCAGCTAACATTAAAATGACTCCTAAGGTCACTCCGTGCTGGGGTTAGTGCCAGTACTGACCCTGCTTCTTTGTGTGTCATACTTCTTCACATGTTCCCCTACCTTCAGGGAAGATAGCAGCAGCTACTTCTTTAAGCCAGTTTGTGTGGGGGTACAAAATGTTAAAGAGGAAACTGTTGCTGTTAGCTTAATCAGAATGAATCACTTCTGAATCCCTCCCCCCCCCCCCCCCCCCCCCCGCCGTCCCCCCCACTTCCCTTTCCCCTTTTCTTTCCTTCTGTTCTGTGAGGGTCAAGTAGGCTTACTAGCATTCTCTCAAGTTTTCCTTTGGCTTTGACTTGAGTATTGTTCAGCAACTGTATACACAGACACACATACCCCTGATTTGCAGTGTCAGAGTCCTGAAGTAGTTTTTTTTTTTTTTTAAAGATTATTTATTTTATGTATATGAGTACACTTGCTGTCTTCAGACACACCAGAAGAGGGCATCGGACCCTATTATAGATAGCTGTGAACCACCATGTGGTTTCTGGGAATTGAACTCAGGACCTTTGGAAGAGTAGTCAGTACTCTTAACTGATGAACCATCTCTCTAGCTCCTGAAGTCGTTTTGAAGGCTCTTACACTCAAATTTAATTTAAGGCCTACTGTTTTTCAGAGAGGGTTTCAGACCCAACAAATGCAAGCTCTCCTTGGACCTGAAGGGTTTCAGTCCCATCAGAAATAGATCAAAATGCATACGACTTGAATATGCAAGAATCTTAAACTAGCATGTAGCTACTTTTTAAGTTCCCTGATGGAAACCTCAAACTTTATCCCAAAGCCAGCCATCTGAGCTGCACTTAGTAACTCTTTTAGCTTGAATCTCCTTAACCTACAGTAACAAGAATTTGAGGTGAGGTCTGGCAAACAGTGCTTTATCAAGCCCAGCAGGTGATTCTGGTGTATTCTATAGTTCCAGCCAGAGTACAGGTTTACTAGGAATAGTCTGGGATGTACCAGTGACTAACCCCTCAGTGTCTTAGTGTGTCTTTGGTTTCAAGATGTCTCTACTCTTCCATGTGCCATTTGTGAGGAAATGGGATTAGTAGATGAAGCCATGATACAGGCTGTACGAAACTTGAGATACACGTGTGCAATTTTAACCTGTTTTGTTTTACAGGGAGTTCCAGTCAGACTTGAGGTGGGGCCACGTGATATGAAGAGCTGTCAATTTGTAGCAGTCAGACGAGATACTGGAGAGAAGCTGACAATTGCTGAAAAGGAGGCTGAGGCTAAACTGGAAAAGGTTTTGGAAGACATCCAGCTGAACCTTTTCACAAGGTAGCGCTGTACATTCACTGTGTCTCCTCACTTCTCACTAATGTTGGAGACACAAACAGTGGGTCTGGGGATTATTGCAACTGAAAGCAGCCATACCCTCCAGCCCCAGGGCCACTTATTATTCCTTCTGTACATTGGACTTGCAGCAGGCCTTCCTAAATGCATGTTCCCTGAGAAGCTGTGCTCTGTGTGTTGAACCAGTGGGTATACTTCAAATCCAGGCTTCTGTAACAAAAACGTGAGGGTTGAAGTCGTGTGTTCTTAAGCACCGGTACAGATTGATGGAACCCAGGAAGCTTTAGTAAATATCAGCACTTTCCCTGAGATATTACTTATAGTGGTCTACAGAGAAGCCAGCAACTATAGTGTTAAAAGTGCCCCTGTAATGGTAGGAGAGCCTGCTCAGCGGTTAAGAGCTCAGTTGGGTACCATTCCTGCAGAGGACCTGAGTTTGGTTCCCAGCAGACACAACAGACAGCTTACCACTTGCTGTAACTTCCAGCTCCAAGGGAATCCAGAGATGCTTCTGGACCTCTTGGGGACATACACACATAACACACACACACACACACACCCCACAAAAATAAAATAAATGGAATTGATGCCTTAGCAGTTAAGAGCACATACTTTGGACCTGAGTTCATTTCCCAGATTCTGTGTCAGAGGCCTCACAACTGCCTGTGACCCCAGTTTCAGGGAGTCTGATCTCCTCTCACAGCTCTGTTGGAACCAGTCACAGAGATAGCACACACATACAATTGGGCATTCACAAATGCACATAAAGTAAAAATAAATTAAAAGAAAAAAAGCTCCTCGGGGGATATGAGTAGCCAAGGCTAACAACTACTCTTGATTGGTTTTCGGGAGAATGAGATAGTTGAGGCATTGGGCTGGCCTAACCTAAGAGGATTTTTTTTCCCCCTCTGCCTACCTGAAGCAATGAGTGGAAGGCTACGGCTGCTATCACTAGGCATAGAAGCTTGGTCTAAGTTTAGAGAAGGCAGCCCATGTTATATTTATTCTTTTCCTTATAATACTCTATGCCTAGTACATAGTGGATTTATTTATTGAGACAGGGTCTCACTATGTAGATCAGGCTAGCCTCAAATTCATAGAGATGCACCTGTTGCCTCTGCTGCCTCAGTGCTGGGATTAAAGGCATTCACCACCATACCTGGCCACATTTATTGGATCTCAACAAATCTGACTAGAAGAGAATAAACTAATTTTAGCCTTACCTTTGGTGCTTGGTTGTTTCTAGGCAGCTAGTTTGCAGCTTTCTCTGGACTCATTCATAAAAGTGTCTTGAACAGTTATTTTAGGATTTGTTTGGTGTCTAGATAACATGATATGTTTAAAGTTTCTCTGTACTGGGAACAGGAAATGTTGTGGGTGAGGCATTGGAAAGCTGCCTGCCCTTGCTGTCCTCAGGTGTTTCTCTCTGTTCTCAGTCTCCTGGAACTTGAGGAACAGAGATTGCTGAACTTCATACCTAGAAATCCTGACTGTGTAGTTTTAAGATAAATTTCTAGTTGGCTAAGGTTTCTCTCCTGTGATTCATGTTGTGCCTCAGGTTGGAAAACCAGCATCATTAGTGACAGAAAAGCAGTTTTCTCTTGTTTTTTGTTTTGTTTTGTTTTTCTTCCTTTCCTCTGATTGGTCATCTGTAGTTATAGAATCTTAGGCATTATAGGTATGAAAGTACTTAGTAAATACTTGATAGAAGACTTTATTAGTAAAAGATGATGTGTGTGCGTGTGTGTGTGTGTGTGTGTGTGTGTTCACGTGTGTTCACATGGGTACATGTTGTTCACATGGAGGCCAGGGGTCAACCTCAGATGCCTTTTTTCAGGTGCCATCCACTTTATATTTCTTGGAGCCGAGGTCTCACTGGATTGGAGCCTACCAAATATGAGACTAGCAAGTCTCAGGCATCCTGGGATACAGCATGTACCATATATGAGGCTGGTTTTGTTGTAGGTTTTATGAGCTGAACCCAGGCCCTCATGTTTAGAAAGGGATTGAGCTATCTCTCCAGGCTCCGGGGGTGATTTTGTAAAAGCAAATTATTGTTGTATATTTTGGTTTTTGGAGATTGGCTCCCCTGTAAACTAGATTGGCTTCAAACTTGAGGCTGGCCTTGGATTCCTGACTCTCCTGTCTCAGCCTCCTAGTGCTGTATCCTCCTGGCTTAGCAGGGACGTCCAGCAGCTTGTCACTCGCTTGTTCTTCAGTTTGCACATAAGGTCTGTCCATGTTGAATACTTCATACTTAGTTTATTTTTAACAATGTTTTTTGTTTTGTTTCTATAATTTTTTTTCACTGATGTGCATGCTCATTATAAAAAAGTTGTGGCATATGAGAGCAGAATTTCTTGTGGAAGCCACATCTAGGTAGAACTACTAGGAATATTCTGGGTGGGCTTTTTTTTTTTCTTTCTTTCACTTTTCTATATGAGTGTGGAACTATGAGTCATTCTGACTGTGTGAATTCAGATTGCAATAGTCAGCATGCATATACTTTACGTCTGGTTTCATTTTTTATCTTGTATACTTTTCAATGTGCATTATAATACTTGCTTATAAATATAGGGCCTTTGAATAAGTCTCAATTCTATATGTAATAATATTACTAAGGGAAAGCTGGATTAGGATAACAATGCATAGTTAAACATAAGGTAGCAATGCATACTGGGTCATGTTTGATTCTTTATTGTGTCAAGTATAAAGAAAGTAATACACCGAATAATTTTACTGAATTGAGGACATAGCAGTGTAGACTTATCACAAAGTTGTATTCTTGAGGTTTTCCCTTTTTCCACAGCGCAGGCTCCTCCTGTGTAGCCTAGACTGCAAGAGATAAATCCTCCTGGTGGTTTGCTAGATTTAATGTTAAGGTTTGTGGGTTCCTTGCACTGTGGTACATCCCAGCTTCCTCAGTATCGGCTGTGGTTAAAGAAGTCATGTGTGAAGTAGACTAACCTGTTATGACCAAGAAAAGACACAGATCTGTGAGCATCTTTCCTGTTCTTACTTGAAACAGTGTGAGGTTGGCCTACAGGTCCAGTGCTATACTGTTCAGGAACTTACCAATTTATTTCATTGGTTCTGTCGTCACCTAGAATTTAATGACACTGACAGACCAGATCACAGCCATGTCAAGGCAGTGCTGGTGGGTGGTGGGTGCAGGAACATGCATACTGCCTTTGAGCTCAGGGTGGGAAACGCCCATGATTTTTCCTACAAAAATGTGACAGAAAGGGGAAAAGCGGAAACAGGTTTGACTGACAGCTAGCAATTGCTAAGAGTTCACAAGTTCTTAGACCTGAGATTCAGAAAAGAACAACTGTCTTTTTTTCCTTCATTACGACATGTGTGATTTTTAATGTAGATGAAAATAATACCTGATACCTGAGGCTCTTACATGGAGCCAGGCATGGTGATTTACATCCAGTATCACTAACTGAAGCAAGAGGACCATGTTCCAGGCCAACCTGGGCTACATACATTGTAAGACCTGAGGGGACAGGAGTGTTGGATGGTACAAAAATATCTTCAATTTGTGTCTGTGTGTCTGTGCTTTTCTTTGTTGTGATATAGTCATATCTTCATGTTTCTATACTTCTTCTACAGTGTTAACTATTTTTCCAATATTGTAGAAGGGAAAAGTAGATGAGAAGGGCTTGAAAAATAACAGACGTCCACAGGTGGGCTTCAGGACTATTCAACAGGAATAACAAAAATAGCACTTGCCTGTTGTATATGTGGCAAGCTTCCCATGCCTCTAGGCTCAAGTGGTACTGCAAAAAGGTGACTGGCTTCTCTGTGGCCACTGCTAGTAAGAAGTTAATACTCACAGTAAGTTCTTCTAATTTTCACTTACTGTTTCACTAAAGCTTGTTTATCTTGGGATTTAAAAGAAGCTGTCACATTTATAAGAAACGTTAATGTATTTTCTGATTTATTTTGGTAGGGCTTCTGAAGACCTTAAAACTCACATGGTTGTGTCTAATACATTGGAAGACTTTCAGAAGGTACTAGATTCTGGAAAGGTAAGAGACTTCCAAAACAGTTTTCTTGGTTTTGTTTGTTTTCTTCAGAGTTAGGGATTGACTCTCTAGGGTCTTACCTGTGTTTGCAATGCTGTATCACTGAGTACACTTCTACTAACTTTCCAGTAAATCATATTTTAAAACTCTCTAAACTTATACTTTGTATTAATCTCTTTTTAAGCCAGTCAATTAAAATGATTGTACATTATTCAGCTTCATATATTATTAGAATGAATCACTTATGGACTTTAGTATTCTGGTATTCGTGTTAAATATGCAGCCAGTCCCGTGTCTCTAGATTACAAATGAGGGAACCATGGGCCAGAGTCTAAACAAATTAGCCCATAGAATTAGATGCCAGAAGTTAGACTTCTCTAACACAGTTTAATGTACTTCCTTCTCAGATTTTTAAAGATTTCTTGTTGAGAATAAAAGATGGAGGGTTTTTTTTGTTTGTTTGTTTTTGTTTTTTCAATCATAGCCTAATATATATCTTGCTCCAGGTACAGAGGAAACGATCCCACTCACTCTGCTGATCTGTAAAAGAAATGTTAGATAGATGATCTCAAAAGTCCTATCAGATCCTTACTTCTTCAGCATTGGGCTTTGGTTTACTGTTTTTCTGACCTTTTACCTTTCTGTATTCTATAATGTCCCCTTGAGTCATGCTGCATGCTTGTAATAGAAGACTAGAGGCCACGCGGCCATCTGCTCTCAGGTGTTTCCTTCCTGTGCTGTGTGTATGCATTGCTTTCTCTTTCCTTTATTGAGTTTTCTCTGAGCATTGAGGATTGGGTTTCAGGCTTTGGCATGATAATGCTGGGCAGGCACTTTACTCCTAAGCCATAGTTCCAGCCCATTCTTTTTGTTTTGAGTAAAGGGCTCCTTCAATTGCCTAGGTTGACCCTTGAACTCACTCTATAGCCCAGGCAGCCCTTGACTTATAATCTTCCTCCTTCTGTCTCCTGAGGAGCTTGGATGACAGGCTTACATTCCACCAGACTCAGCTTCCCCCACTAATAATTTATAGAATTAGAATAGATAGAATTAGTCACTTTTGTAGAACAGTTTATTAGAGAAATTGCATAGACAGTAATATAATACCATATATATATCTCCAAGATTCATAAGGTATTAGTGGGTTGTATATTTTAGTCTAATATTAGATAAATTACTATGGGGGTTTTACATTTTCAAGTGGAGCAGGGTATTTTAGTTTCCTGTTTAAAGAATACACAGGACAGTAAATAGATTGCTATATTCAGTAGTCAGTGCCTTCTCCTCCCTTACTCCGTGGGGATTATCTCAGCTGTGCTGACTGACCATCAAAAACCTTTGGAAGGTTAAAGCTAGGTAAAACTTCCTCTTTCCTTGGTAAAGGGTTGGAGAGGCTAGTCTGCTCACTGACTTTCAAGTGTGCTACTTTTCACTTTAGTTTACTTGCTGAGATTATGGTGCTAGGGTCTGAATCTCGAGCTTCAGGCACGATAAGCAAGAGCCTTCCTACTTGAGCTACTTGGTATTTCACAGTAAAGAGACAGGCTAGGCTTGAGGTCACTGTTGAGCTAGGATGTCTTATAACTTTGGATCCTCTTGCCTCAACCCCTAAGTAGCTAGAATTACCTCTCTGTGCTACCAGGCTTTGTTAGAATAACAATTTGTTCCATCTACTACAATTATTATTATTTTATACATTATACAATTTTATAAATGTACTTTTTTATACATTTTGTTTACAAACATTAAAGGTTGGCAGCTCTCATACAGGGAAGTGACTGCTACACTGGCTTAGGTCTTGGGTCTTTTGTCTCCATTTTCATGTCATAAAAGAATTTTTATATTAAAGCATATATATATATATATTTACTGTCTGCTCTCTGCCCTTTCTATCTGTTCCCAAGCCTTCAGGACACACCTAGAAATGTGTTACTTCTGTAGTCTTAGAGGCAGTTAATCAGAATAGCAGTTGATACATTTCAGAAATTAGACTAGCACAGTCACTGAGTGAGCATAAGAGATTAGATCCTAGATTCGTGGAAAGGCTTTGCAGAGAAACTTTTTGTTTTGTTTTTGAGACACTGCTGTATAGATCAGGACTTAGAACTCTGCCTTGCAGGCAAGCTCTTCATTTTCAGAATGTAGAACACTGAGAATTGGTGAAATGTTGGTGAGCAGCACTGGCTGCCTCTCACCAGCCTGCCCTTCTCTGTCACGTCTGTTGCATGAGTGTGTGCATGCCAGAGTGCACACAGAGAGGGCAAAGAACAACCTGGCAGCGGTGCATTCTCTCCTCCCACTGTGTTGATCCCTGGGATTGAACCTACATTGTCTGGCTTGGTGGCAGACACTCTCCCCTCCCGGCCAGGTCTCCAGCCCTCGGCTCTTTTCTGTGTTTCCTTATCTAGCTGTCTTCCCAGCATTAGCATTAGCAGTGACCTCTAGAAACTACGCAATTGCCATTGCAAACTGTTCCTGTTTGCGTATGAAAAATAACTGGCCTGTCAAATTTTATTGAAAGAAAGGGAGGAGAAAATCCCTCCTTCCCTTTCTTCTTCTCACCCTCCATTTTGAGGCCTACTGTGGACTGAGCAAGGTCTGTGCGCATGCTGGGTAAACACTGTACCACTGAATTCATATCCTGTTCCTTTGTGTTTAGCTTTTATTTTATTTAGAGATAGGCACTCTTGTACTTGCTTTGTGCAGACCTTGTCAGACTTTGAACTTGTGATCCTTAAGCCTCAGCCTTATAAGTAACTGGGATTACAGGACAACCCATTTTCAAATAGGAAGTGAATTTCAGAATTCATATAAAATACCAAGTGTTGATTCTGCCCATTATTAACTAGTCCAAGGAAAATTGAAAGGTTGATTTCCCTGATAAAAAATGATTTTTGTCTTTTGTAAACCTTTGTACTTTAAAAGTTATTCACTTACTCCTAACGTGTTAGAAGCATGTAGGATCAAGTGCAGGGTGCCTGACTGTTAGCTGTTGCTGTTACATTCCCTTGAAATCACTTTATTCTTAATCATCCCCTTTCCTCCTCCTGACAGCCAGGCCTGTGGGCCTGTGCAGGAGCTACAGCAGAGCTCACCGTGTCACAGCCAGTTATCTTTAGTGTGTTGCAAACATGACCTTGTCTAGTTTTATGAGTGTAGATTTTGGATGGTGTAAAATACCATTCTTTTGTATACTTCTGAGTCAAGTTCCCAGTGTGTTTGCAAAGGTAGCTTGGCCCCCAAACCCTGGGATACCCAGCCCTTCTGCTTGAAAGGTGAAAAGAGAACTCAGGTGCTTCCCAGGAGCTATAACGGCAGAATGCGTTTTCTTTTCTTACTAGGTGGCACAGATTCCATTCTGTGGGGAAATTGACTGTGAGGACTGGATCAAAAAGACAACTGCCAGGTAAGTGTAACCCTGATTCCCTGCACCAGGAAGGACGCAGTTTACAGCAGGAGTGAACTCACTTCTGTCTCTTTAATTCCAGGGATCAGGATGTGGAACCTGGTGCTCCATCCATGGGAGCTAAAAGCCTCTGCATTCCTTTCCACCCTCTGTGCGAGCTGCAGCCGGGAGCCATGTGTGTCTGTGGCAAGAATCCTGCCAAGTTCTACACGTTGTTTGGTCGGAGTTACTGATGGACGAAACAGAAGCCTCTCCCGTCCTTTTTTAAAACCAATGATACTAAGATCTTCTCAGATGCAGTTTTTCTTTTTCATTTTTTAAAACTTCTAAAAAGGTCACGAGATATACAGCTATTCTTATGCCTAAATTGACAGTGGAAAATACTTTTCTGTAAACAGCCAGGGTAATAAAAACCATGAACTAATTGTATTTTATGTACTCGGTTCATCTCGCAATAGCAGAATTTTACATACAAGGATGGTCTTCAGAAGCCTACTAAGTGCAGCTCTGTGATTCTCTAGAAGCTGTCTTCACCTCAGAAAGAGTACTGTTCTCTTCATGCTTCACTTTGCATGTTCCCATCTGTCCTACGTACCATGTCTCACTGAGGTCACAGAGGACCAGCCTGCAAGCCCAGCCTGCAAGCCCAGCGTGAACATCTGATTCTGTGTCACCATGCTACACTGATGCTAAGGACCTCTGTGCCTGCTGACACCCCACCCCCAACCCTTTTCTTAGTTATGTCTTTCATTGGCTCTTCCCACAATACCAAACAGCATTAAATAGGCTAATAAGTCCCATTTTTTAGCAGTTCAGAGCTCTCTCTTGTTTTTCATTAATATCTTGGGTCAGTATCTCCCTTCATCCCTAGCCCATTTCCTCCTGCTTGGAAGATTAATACTGATAAAATATACTCCCATCACCAACCCAGAATTTGAGATATCCCAGGCAGCCTCTTCCTGCAGCACAGTGCTTGCTATCCAGATTGTAGGCTGGCAAAGTAGGTTGCTGTTGCTTTGATTGTCTTTCCGTCTTAGACCCTCATAGGTGTGTGAACACCAGGCCAGGCTCCATAGTTTCAAGGGTGTTTTGGTTTTTTTTTCCCCCCAGTATATAGTTTATTAAGATAGTTTTTCTTCCCTCTGAAATCACTTTCTAGTTCTCACCATTTACAGGTCAAAGTGCAAACACGTTAGCCTAATCTGGCTCACTACCTGTTCATGTTCTTTAGTGCAACAAAGACCTCTGCATTTCTCCTGTCTGCCTGTTTGCCTGCAAATGTATGTTGCACTTCATTTGGAGCCTACTTAGTAAAATTTTTTTTTTAAACATTTATTTATTTACTTGGTGGGTGAGTATGTACTTTCCCTGGCACATGTGGAGGTCAGAGGATAATTTGATGGAGTCAGTTATCTCTGCAGTGTGGATTGTGGGGATTGAGCCCAGGTCACCGGGCTTTGTAGCACTTGCCTGCCTGTGTAGCCAGGCTGGTCCTCCTTGCGCCTACCTCTGACACCTTGGTAAATACCTTGTTTCAGGACTTCCTTTTCAGGTCAGAACAGAAAAGCCCTTTAAAAACATGAGAATTCTTTGCCATGCTTTGAAGAGTATGGTTTTAGTTAAATAGAGGAGGGAAGGAATGTGGTGTAAAGGCAAGTTGTACTTCCTGTAGCAACAGGAAGTGTCCCAGGAAGCTGCGAATTAAATGCACCACACAGCCTGAGCAGGCAGTTTAGAAAGTAAAGTGCTGAGCCGGGCGGTGGTGGCGCAGGCCTTTAAACCCAGCACTTGGGAGGCAGAGGCGGGCGGATTTCTGAGATCGAGGACAGCCAGGGCTACACAGAGAAACCCTGTCACAACAACAACAACAAAGAAAAAGTGCTTGTAGGGTACGTTTCAGACCTTAATCTCAGTCCCTGCTAGCTTTTCTGTAATCCCAGCTTTGAAGGCAGAGACAAGAAGATCCTGGAATTTACTGGCTCACCAGTCTGGCCAGTTACTGAGCTCTGGTGTCAGTATGACCCCGTCAGTCTCTAAAACAGTGAGTACTAAAGAAAGCCTCTGATGTTGAGCCCTGGCCTCCACACTCACTGGAAGGCAGGAAGCACAGCATGCTGATCTGAGCCACATATTTGTGCTCCGAATCAGTCTCTTACTGGCTATGGCAGTTCCAACTGTTTTGTCTTACTCTCCATCCTCAGACCAGTGTAAACTGGTTTTTGGAAAATGGGGAAAAGTCAAGCACTACTTCAGGTTTCTCTACTTTTACGATGAGATCGTTAGAACAATGCCTAGCACATTGTACATGGTTGGTTCCGATTTCACGGGCCAACTGGAAGTTGCTGCTAATATGTGGCTTTAGTCACAGTGAAGTTTGTCCTCTAAAAAGTGTGTATGTTGGTTTGGAGAAAACTAGTAGAAGCTAAAGATGTGAAATTGTTTACTTTCTAATTCACGGCAAAATCATAAAGCATAGATCACATATGTTATATTTTATATTGTGGCCTGGGGAGTCTGAGAGGGGAGTGGGCCTCTGGAGCTTTTTTTATTTTTTTGAAGTTTCTGATGAGTAAGTAGAACAAACACTGAAGAGCCTGGAGTTTGCCCCCCCTCCCAAAAGTCATTATTTAAAGGAACTCTAGCTGCAATAAAATAGGGCTCTTTCACTAAAATTACAACTCTGATAAAATTGGGGGTCAGCTAAAATATCAATACTTTTTCAAACTTTATATCTCAAAGGGTGCTAATCTGCCAGGTGTGATCCCCATCTGAGCTCCTAGCACTTGACAGGCTAAGGCAGGAGGATTATGAGCTTGAAGTTAGCTTGGGCTGCATAGTGGGTTTGCATAGTGGCCTTCTCATGAAATGACCAAAGTGAGAAGTGTACGCACACTTCTTAAGAGGGTGCAGGAACTATTTGCTTTAAGTCGACAGCCAAAAGTCATACAGTCATCTTTGGGGATCTATGGAGGATGTGGTCCTAGGACCCTACCACAGAAGTCTACTGATGCTCAGGTCCCTTATAAATAGATGGTAGAGTATTCCCATGTAGTCTGAACTCCTGGCATACACTTTAAAACGATCTTCAGATCATAACATCCATGGATGTTATGTCAATAGTTGCTATGTAAATAGTTGCTACATTGTTTAAGTGTCCATGTAAGTACAAATGCAATTTCCAATTTTTGTTTTGATGTTTTTGTTGAGACAGGGTTTCTCCTGTGTAGCCCTGGTTGTCTTGGAACTAGCTCTGTAGACGAGGCTGGCCTCAAACTCACAGAGATCCACCTGCCTCTGCCTCCTGCGTTCTGGGATTAAAGGTGTGTGCCACCAGCACCCAGCTTTTAGTTGTTTTGAATCTGAAGTCGGTTGTATCTTCAGATATGGAACCCATGAATTTAGAAGCTGACCACCTGAGTTAGAGTCACAAAAGTGGTTACTTAGTGCTCACTGCTGCAAAAGACAACCAGGCAGATATGCTATTGGCTCCGATCCAAGTCCACTAGGGCACCTGTCTTATACACCTTAGCAATTTCTAGTCCTTCGTGAAAGAACTTTTAAATGATTTCTTTGTGCTAGTAGATCACACACATGAAGGCTTTTTAGGATTTGGACAGTAAGAGCAATTCATTGGGCTGCTGGTTGCACAGCTCTGAGTCTGGAATTGAGTGCAGAATGTTTCATAAAACAACTGAAGAGAAGGTGTTTTGATCAGCTGTGAAAAAAAAATCACCCCTATTGTAGTTATTAGTCATCTGTCACGTAACCATGATACCCAGTGTAGTAGGTTCAAGAATGACTAGGGAGACAGATGCTGCTCCCCTTTCTTTTTCCGACAGCCTTTGCTCCTAGCTTGTCACTCCTACTGTCTAGAAGATGATCACCAGAATCCACTTGGTAGCAGGAAAGAACAGATTCCAAGTGGTCCTCTGACCTCCACACTAGCCCAGTGACACACACATGCTAACCTCCGTTCTATAAATGTAATTAAAACAAAATCTTTTTAATTCAGAAAAGCTATATAGTGGGTGGCTATTCCAAACAATATAGGCCACTTGACGACTACTAAGCTTTAAAAGCTGTAAGTGCCTATGGGATAAGGTGTTTTTAAGTAGAATCCAAATTTGTTCCAACAGTTAAGTCATTATCTGGCTTTCTTCCTAAAACATTGGCACTAGCTCCTCCAGTTTGAAGGTCTGGACCTGTCCTGACCACTGGGGATAATTTTCTTGCTTTTCTTATGAAGACTGGAAGTGGGGTAGTTTACTTGGGGATGAATGAAAAAAAAAAGAAAGAAAGATGACTGTTCCTAGGTATGGAGGAGGAGATTAATTGTAGATATGTGGGACAGCATAGCCAGAGGCAGGGACATCAGGGAGAGTCTAGAGTGGACATGACCAGACTGAGCTGGACCATGTGTGGAAGGGAGAAAGGGGAGCAAGGTACAGCAGCTAGGAGGCCCTGGGGTACAAAAAAGATCAAGTAACAAAAATGGTTGGATTATACAGTGAAGAGCAGCCCAGCCCCCTAAACTGGAGAGTTCCAGTTAGTGGCAGGGTATGCCAGCCAGAAGGACCCCTTCACAAGTAGGGACTGAGGGATGCAGGGAGAACCTGGCAGTCAGGTCCATTTCTATGTGTTAAGTAGGCGTCTCAATCATTTAGAGGTTAGAGGTCAGTGGGCAAAACAGTGGGAATGGCCATTTGCTTGGTATAGCTCTCGATTGGCAACCCGAGAACGTTCCATCTCCCACAGATTGCATTCACAACAACACACCTAGGAGACAAGACATGGCCATCGATGCCAAACAGCTTGCTTTATCAGCTATAACTGCACGCTGCCAGAAGCTGGAAGGGCTCTGCCTATGGGTAAGCTCCTACAGGACGGGAAGACATGAAGTCCTGTAATTAAACATCCAAACAAACAATTCTCAAGTCTACACCTTAAGCCAGTGACTTCCATTTCCACAAACCCAGGCTCACGTGACATGTCTTGCTTAATTGCCCTTTAAACTGCTTTATGACTTTATAGCAGCCTATAAAAGGTGATTTTCAAATATGACAGGCGCTGAAAAGCTGAAGGGGAGAGTTATCCAGGAGTTGTAATCTCTAAGCCTGCCAGGAGTTCTTGCCTTCCTGAGAAAGAGGAGCTGCCGCAGCTATGGGGCGATACTCGGGCCGAAGCTTCCGTCTGATCCTCATGTGCGTGGTCAGTGTGGCCCTCTTTGTGCTGGAGCTAGTGATTGCACACATAGGCAACTCCCTCTCTCTGGCCTCTGATGCCTTTGCTGTCCTCTCCCACTTGTTGTCCATGATCATCGGACTGTTTGGCGTCCGGGCCAGCAATATCAGGCAGCACAAGAAGAGCACGTATGGCTTTCTCCGGGCAGATGTCTTAGGGGCATTTGGCAACTCTGTGTTTGCCGTGGCCCTGATGTTCAGCATCCTGGTAGAAGCCATCAAAAGGTACATCAGTCCCCAGAAGACAGAAGAGCCCCTGCTGGTTCTCAGTGCTGGAGTCATCGGGCTATTTTTCAATGTTCTTAACTATGTCATCTTCTTAGAATGCTGTTACTGCTCGGGACCCAGGCCCCAGACAGACACCGAAGCAGGTAAATACCTCCCTCCAGGTGGCAGTGGCAAATTTGTTGAGTCTGGCAGGTGCTCTTTCCATTTGAGGGACCTCTGAAGGTGCTATTAGCAGTGGATCTGTTCTTTATGTGGGCTTCTCGTTCCTGTGACTTTACAGTAGGATTGCTTTCAGTCTGAAGTTCCTTGTGAATAAAAGCATGTTTAGACAAGTGGAGAGGGACTACAGAGCAACGGAAAAGTCTCCCTATGCGACTCACTTTGGTTTATCCAGCTGTGACATGGCTAGGTTTGAGTGTAATGTTACTGTATTAATGTCTCCATAAAACATGTTTTAAAAGTGCTGGGTTACCAAGCCACTCAGAGAAACCAATGTATCAGACAGCTAGCAGGAGTATGTTAGGGGGATGCTACAGAAAGTGAGTGAAATAGGATGATGTAGAAAATCTTATTTATGGATGGGAACATTTGCGTGTGGTTATGAACATTTGTTCTTGGGAAATACTTTTAAATCTTGAGAAACAAGTTAGCTGGGTTACATGTTAGAAGATCAAACTAAATCTTGGAAGAGAATAGTGGAACCATGGCTTTTTATGAGAGAAAGAGAGAGAGAGAGAGAGAGAGAGAGAGAGAGAGAGAGAGAGAGAGAGAGAGAGAGAGTACATATATGTGTGTGAGAGAGACTTTTAGAGAAATGTCTAGTGGTTCTTTTAGGAGTTCTATACTGTGAGTGGGGCAGAGCAGCAGAGTCCGACCATGGTCATAGCACAGGGCAGTGGTAAGAGACTTCCCCGCCTGTTTCTCCACCTGCCATATGGAGACAGTAGGTTCCACATAAAATGTTACTCGTTTTAGCACTGGGCAGAAACCTGATAAAGGTTAATTTTATTTTTTAATCAGAATAGAGAATCTAGTATCAGTTACTCTTTAAGAGACTTCTTTAATGCCGGCAGGCTTCCTTCTCACTGGGAGGGATGTTATCTGATGGGGGGGGGCTCCCCATGTAACTGCATTCTTTACTGCAGTTCTACTGTCTCTGCTAACTAGAGCTGCCAAGTCCTCCAGCTATCTCTGCTGGCAGAGGACCTGTTTGAAAGCACCTGTGCTGTTGCTAACTGTAGAGGTGAACATAGTATATAATCTTGATCTGTATTCAGCTTAATGTTTAAAATTAGTCAGGGCCCATCTCTTTTAAAAGACAGTTATCAGTTAACTCGAGACCTTATGTCTTAGCTATATTAAATATCAAATGGAAGCCTCCACTCAAGGGTCTGGTATGTACATGTAATTGTCGTGTAACTGTAAAGCTTGAAGACTCTAGTGTTGGCAGACAAGTGCCACTGTCTTATCCTTGCACTTATGTCTTCAGGTGTTCCTTGAAATTTTAGGGTTGCTTTTATTCTGAGATACAACATAGCAGAAGCTCTCAGGAAACTTAGACACATGAAAACACACAGATGAAGTTCTACTTTACAAACCAAATTGTTTTTAGTTAACTCTTAGCTCTCGCTTGGGAAATGGTCTGTCCCAGTGTGTTATGTCTGACTTATGTATGGTACTAGTCAGAGGCTTAACATGGTACTTCACCTGGAGTTTCTGTGGCCTTAGTTCCCCGGTATCTTGCCTTTTGACCACATTCTATGCTAAAAGATAAACACAGTGCTGGTTTAAGGTCCATAGACATTGTGATTATTCTTAGCTTTTGGTGTTACGTAATCTTATATTAGAAGTTTCAGTGTTCGAACCTTCCAGTTTGCTTTAGGGGTAGCTACTGGGTCTATCACCACTGACATACCAAAATTTACATTGATTATCAGTGTTCTGAAGCCACATTTTGATGCCCTTATTACCAATAATCTTAAAGAATAAATATTTATATAAGTTAAAATTTAAACTGACATTAGTCCATTACCAATTGGCTCATATTTTAAGGAGAGCTATGATTAATTCTCCCATATTAACATAAAGAGTTATAAATTATAGGGGGAAACATCTTTCATTTATGTTTTATATAGGATTTTGCTATATATAGGTTGGCCTTGAACTTGTGATCCTCTTCCTTAAGTCTGGATTTTCAGATGTGTGGTAACATAGCAACCCAGCTTCTGTACTTTAGAGGTGCTTGTGAACTGAACAAAGCAGGCAGAATACAGGAATCCATCACTTTTGTGGAATCTGAAGCCGGTGAGAGTTTTTACTTAGCAAGCCTCTTGTTTCTGTGACTGTTTTGACCAGTCTAGTGTAGACACTGATGTCAGATATACTTGATGTTTGAGATAACAGAAAAGGGAAAAACAAGAGAGCCAGTACCTTTAAGTTAAATGACATGTTATCAGGTAATCTGTTAACGTCGCACACATCCCTGGATTTGAGGAGCAAGTTGTGCTGGACAATCAGCTGTGCATAGGCAGCAATCCTTTCAACCTAGGAGAAAACATTTTTTAAAGAATAATATCTGGAAGCACATGCCTGCAAACCCAGCAGCAGAGATGCCAAGGCAGGAGGATAATAAGTTTGGAGACAGCCTAGGTTACATAAGTTTCAGGACACCCTAGACTACACGGGGCACCTACGTGGCCAGTCTGATCTGTCTTAGAAAGGATGTAGAATAATCCTGGTACGGGAAGTAAGCCACACAAAATTACTTCAGCTCAAAATAAAAACCCACGCAAACCAGCATCATATGTTCAGTCCCAGTCAAGGGCATAGAGAGATTCAACAGGTACACCTTTCAGCAGAAAGCTCAGGGCTGAGAACTGTGAGTTCTCACTGAGTATCCCACACATTCAAGAGGCTGAGGTGGCAACATTGTATCTGCAAAGCCTGCACCACAGTGGGAGACCCAGAGACAGTGATGAATAAGTTTGTAATTAAAATTTAGTTCTTTAAAAAGGCAAGTTGCAAACCAAGTAGTGACAGGAAGCTATACTCCCAGTGTGAGTAGAAGAAAGAAGAAAGGGAGGTGGGGAAGGAAGAGAGGAAGGGGAAGGGGGAGAAGGAGGGAGAAACAAGGAAAGGGGGAAGCCAGGGAGGGGGCTAGCTGGTGTATTTTCACTCTGCATTTCATTTTAGCTGAAAATCCGAGCTCCATCCGCCCACTCCTAACCATACTGTTCTATGTCAGTGCTGGCCCCATGTCATTCCTTCTTGGTCCAAGGCTTCCCAAACCTCCATCTCCTTTCTTCTCCCTCTCTCCCTCCAGTCTGTCCTCCCTTCACCTCTTCCTTTCCTGTTTAAGGGACCTGAACCTCTCAGCTGTTGTGCTTCTGTCTACTCACAGGCTAGCATACAGGTATATACCTCACATTGTAAATTACTTATGCATAAAATAACATATATAAGTTATATGTAACGTGTATTGTGGCTACATTATAGGCAGTCTTGGCAGGAGTTTTGAACACTGTTCTGTACAACTTGTAGATGAACCTCATAACTTTTCTCACGGGCAGTGCCGTGTATAGTGGAAGCGCACAGGATTCCTTTCTTGAGAGGGAGGTCAGGCTCTGGGTTTAGGAGAGGCAAGAGAGAAGTTGCTGCTTTTCCCTTGGAGGTGAATACTATGGAGTAAGCTACATATAAGAACCTGCACAAGCTACATGTGGTGCCTCACCCTGTTCCCCCAGCACTTGGAAAGCTGAGGCAGGAGGATCATGATTTCAAGGCCACCCTGAGCTATGTTGTAAACATAAAAACTGAAACAAAAAAAAAAAATGAAAGGGAAAGGGGAGTGAAGAGGGAAAAGTGCGTACTGGTAGAACCTGGTACTTCAAACTGGAAAGGGGCTGGCTCATGGCCAGCCATGCTGGGTGTTCACAGCCATTTTAGGGGACATGAGGTGTAAGTTCCCAGAGGCAGCTACTCTTGTTTGCCTACCTCTATTCACAAGTTTGGAGAAGGAGCAGGTGTCAGCACATGCCATAGCTCCCTCCTCCTCTCACACCAGATGCTAGTGAGAGTCCCAGCATCCCTTTCTTATGTTTGTAACACTTGGTTAACCTCTCATCTTCTCTTCTGCCCACTAAAGGGTTCTGGAGCAGTGCCAGGAATGACTAGGAAAGACTTAGGGAAGACTGGGAAATTGATGCCTTTTCAAATGTGAATCAGATTCAACAGAAGGAAACAAGAACCCAACTCCACATTCTTGGACAATGTATCCTGGGTGGGGTATTCCCTGACTGTCACCTGAGCTAAATGTTAATGAAGAATAAGTGTTTGTTGACAGTGGGAGCGTGTACTGACAGCTCAGTTACACACAGCTGGAGAAATCTGTGTTTCACAAAATAATTAACGAGAGAGGACACATCCTATTCTCATTTTTCACGCAGGGTCCAAAGGAAAAGCCAAAACAAAGGAAAATAACTGTGACATGCAAAGCCATTTGTGATGGTCACAGTCAGACACTGGGAAACGCAGATGAGTGTATGGTGAATCCAATCCTAGGTCCAAGCTGAGTGTCCACCTGAGAGTTTCCTAGCTCTCTATTCTTTCATGCATCAGGTGGGAAATCCCCATCTCATGGATGCTGTGAAGACAAAACTGTATTACAGAGGCAAAGTGCTCAGCAAAACATTTATAAAGCTCTCAGTAAAGGGGGCTACAGATTAAACTAGATAGACTGGCTGGTTAGAAAGTGCTTTACCTACTGACTCATCCTACTGGGTGTGTGTGAGTGTGTGCGTGTGTGTGTGTGTGTTTGTATGAAAGAGTGTGTGGCCGGGCGGTGGTGGCGCATGCCTTTAATCCCAGCACTTGGGAGGCAGAGACAGGCGGATTTCTGAGTTCGAGGCCAGCCTGGTCTACAGAGTGAGTTCCAGGACAGCCAGGGCTATACAGAGAAACCCTGTCTCCACACACACACAGTGATTTTCAACAGTGTAAACTACAAATAATTTCCTTTTGCAAAATGCTTTTGTGAGCTTGGCATGGAGCACATATCTGTCACAGAAGGTTGATAGTAGGAGTATCATTTCAGCCTGAAGTTTGAGTATAGCCTGGGCAGCACAGTGTGTCTTTTAAAAGCAGTGGTAAAAATGTGACCCAGGTATACCTCTTGATAGGTCCTCTCTCTCTCTCTCTCTCTCTCTCTCTCTCTCTCTCTCTCTCTCTCATTAACTTGCTCATTCACTTCAGATCAAAAGAGCTTCCGATTCAGAGTTCCATGCTGTGTATAAAGGCAGCACGAGGTTGGACTCAGTAGAGTTTTAAGTGAGGACACGGAGTTGGGAAGGAGATATGAGGGCAGAAGTTGGGGGAGAGTTGGGGGCAAAGACGATCATGATGTATGAAAAATCCCAAAGAATCAACAAAAACTACCATCTTCAAGATTAAAAAATTGCAAGTACAATACCAAGAGTCTTCACAGACATTTTGTCTTGTCTGCACCACTAAAACCATAACACAAAATCAAAACAAAGGAGCTGACGTTTGTACACTTTGTGAACATATCACATGTAGACCTGTAACTATTCCCCAGACAGCCTCCTACTGCTGTTCTATAGCCACGCCCACCACTCCCACCTCTGTGCCATGGACAGCATTAATCTGCACACACACACACACACACACACACACACACACACACACACACACACACACACACACACACGAGTGCCCCTATCTCAGTGCTGTATCAATCCACTGGGAATCCCTTGGAACCTTTGAAAGTGACTTTCCTCTTTCAGGATGCTCTTAAGATCCATTGAACTTGCTCAGACCTCAGTGGCTGCTGTCCTCTGCATCAGCACCAGCTGAACACTCTTGAGCCTCTCAGCTAATTTTCATGGTGTATTAAACCACTTGTATTTCACGCAGGAGGCGAGGGCTCACGACTGCTGTTCTCCATTTCTTGTCTGGTCTTTTAAATTGTTTTCTCTGTTTTCCTTTTTTGCTTGCCTTGAATGCTTACAGAGTTTTATTCTTGAGTTTTCTGCTGTATATTTGAGGACAACTTGGTATGTGGTCCTGCCAGCAGTCTCTGTAGGTGTCACTATGCACCTGTCTAAATTACTGTGAGCTTCCGAAACATGAGGGAAGCTAAAAGCATCTTTATCTTTTCCCTCCCCAGGCTTTATTCTTTGTCTCCTTCCCCTTCCCTCCCTCCCTTTTTTTCTTCCCTTCTTCCTCTTTTTCTCCCCCTCTATTTCTATTTTCCATTGCTCAGACAGAATACTTTCTAATATTTTATCTTCAGACTCAGTGATTCCTCACTTTAAATTCTTTTCTTCTGTCAAGCCTGTCCATTGAGCTGTTATTTGTTCTTTATTGTTGTTTTGGTTGGGTTTCTGGTTGTGTTTGTTTGTTTGTTTGTATTGTGTGTGCTCACATGCTTGTGTGTGTGGTGGCCAGTGGTCAGCCTCCAGTGTTGTTCCCCAGGCTCTCTCCATCTTGTGCGTTTGAGACAGGGTCTCACTGGCCTAGAGTTCACCGAGTAGTCTAGGCTGGCCAGAGAGCCCAAGGATCCTCCTGTACCTTCCCCCCACCACCCCCCCCCCACCCCCGCCCCAGCTGTGGGATTCCAAGTGTTCCAGCGAATCTGACTGTTTATGTGGCGTCTGCAGGTGAAACCCCAGCTCTCACATTAGTTAGGAAAGTCTGTCTCCTCAGCCCTCCGCTTCTTTTTATACCTTCTATTTTTTGCTGAGGATTTTCTTTTCATTTATTTCAAGTATATCCATAATTACTTGCCAACACATTGCTATGTGACTGACAACTTTAAACATCCTTCCTTACCAGATAATTCTAGCACTCCTGCTGCCTCAGACTGAGTGTCTTTTACACTCAAGTTGCAATTTTTCCCAGTGTTTAGTGAGAAGGAAGGTTTTTCTGGTGGATCCTGGACACTGAGGAACAGTGAGATTCTGGCTGCCTTCCCTAACAGGCTGCGGACTGAAATGCTTGCTGCTTGTTACCAGTTGGTGGCAGAAGTCCAAGGTTGTCCCTGGGCTTCTGTGAGTTGGGGGGGTGGGGGTCCAGCCCCCTCATTAGTACCTCAACACTGACACCTGGTTGCGAGTAGCTTCAGTCTTAACCATTTAATATTTAATCTTCTTCTTCTTCTTTTTTTTTTTTTTTAAATTTATTTTGGGATCAAACTTAAAGCTTCACATATGCAAGACCTTTTCTTTCTAATCAGCACACACTTTATACCTGGCTCCTGGTAGTCTCAGCTCCCATTCAGCTGTTCACCGAGTTTGCTGTTTCTCTCTAAATGGCTTGCTTTCTGTTTTTGAGGCAGTGTTTGCTTATGTAACACAGGCTGGCCTTGAACTTGTGACCCTCCTTTCTGTGCTTCCTGAGAGAACTATAGGTGTGTTTTGTAATTTTTTTTTTTTACTGTGAATTAATGTTCAATGAAATCCTTCCTGGAGAGTTTGTTTTTGTTAAAGTATAAAATATAAGCATATTTTACAAACAATTTTTAAGCTCAGCATTTCCTACAAGCTGGATGCTCAGGACTCCTAACAAGGATCGTTTTAGAAACTTGACCATGTCAGACCTGTTACCCCAGCCCTGGGGGGACGAGCAGAGACGGGGGACCACTGGGGGACCACTGGGGTGTTGGCTGCTAGCCTAGCTCCAGATTCAGAGAAGCTTTGTCTCCAGGGAATACGGAAAATGTCATCTTCCCTGACCTCTGTTATACGCACCTGCCTCTCTCTCTCTCTCTCTCTCTCTCTCTCTCTCTCTCTCTCTCTCTCTCTCTCTCTCACACACACACACACACACACACACACACACACACACACACACACACACACATTTATTTCGAGTGTTAGACTCAGCATCAGCTCAAGAGTGACGTTGTCTGGAGCCTTGGTTACCTTGGTTGTGTATGTTTCGTAGCTTTTCAGTGCTGTGTCCTGTCAGTTCTGAGGCTGGAGACGCCTCCAGTGCTCTGCTCGGTGCTCTCCCAAAGGCTCAGCTGGGTACTAGTGTTCAACAGCTTAATTAAGCTCTGCACTTGGCCTCCTTCCTGCCCCACCATATGGAAGGCTGGTGCTTTTATTGGCCTGTCTCTCTTCTTTGTTGTTTTCTGGGTCAGACGTTTGTTTTCAAGCATAGATTTGTTTTGTTTTGTTTTTCTAATCACAGGGGGAGGAATGAAGCCGATGTCTTAAGGGTCGGCCAAAAGCAACTGCTGTCCAAACAAATCTTGTCAGCTCTCACTCTTGAGCTGCATATTCTCACTCAAAAGGCATTTATTTTCTGGTTAAACCTATCATCTACCCTAGTAGGCCTGATTCAAACGATCGTTGCCCTTTCTGAATCCCAATCAATATTTCTTGTATGTGTCCCAGTAGTTCCACCTCATCCTTGTTGAGTTTGCTATACCTTAAATGTTTTATGCTAAATTCCCTGAGCTTCTCTTAAATAGTTCCATGTACCACAGATGCTTGTGTTGAGTGACTACATAACTCTCCCGGTTACTGTCTAACAAAACACCTCAGATTTATACTCGGACATTGTGCAGTTTGGGATATGGAAAAGAATAGCCTGCCTCAACACAATGTCTGAGGTCTCACCTTGGGGTGCTCAGAGGTTGGGAGTGGCCTGGTGGACAACAGATACTTTGTGGCTGGAGGTGCAATTACTTACTTTAAATCTGGCATCTGGCCTGGTAGGTTCTGCTGTTCAGGACTGCTGACCAGACAGCCTACCATAGCTAACCTCTCCTGTGGCTTTCTCATGCTAGAGCAGCCTCGGGACACGGCTGGGAGTGGCACAGGATTCTAAGCACAAGCGAGTGCTTGGACAATCAAAGTTGTCTCCTCAAACCCGAGACTGTGGTGAGGAGGTGGAAGGAGTGTTGCACCCACAGGCCCCACATCTGGGGGAGGAGCATGAAAGTCGCTGTGTGGAAGCAAAGGCGAAAAGGACGCATCTTCAAAAAACATTCTGCCCAGTCTCCCTTCTGTAGTTTACATCATGTCCGGGTGCTCAATGCAGCCACCTCTTCTACAGGTTCCTGAAAGCCCATCGGGCATGGCAAAAGCTCCAAGTCTAGGATCTTAGCATCCTAAATGACCCTGGGATGCAGATTCCACAGATTAAGCTCCTTGAGTGTTTTCCTATGGCTGGAAGATCTCTGAACTAAAGGAGCAAACAGACAGCTTTCTACACACACAAGTATCTAAGAAGTAAGGGGGAATAGGCACAGGGTACCGGAGCCATGTCCCAATTGTATTTATTTAGATAGCATCCACACCTTTAGGGGTGTCTTAGTTAGGGTCTCATTGTGGTGATGAGACCATGACTAAGGCAGCTCTTATAAAATTTAATTGGGGCCGGCTTACAGTTTCAGCGGTTCAGTCCGTTATCATCATGGTGGGAAGCGTGGCAGTGTGCAGGTAAACATGGTGCTGGAAAAGTTGAGAGTTATACAACTTGATCCGAAGGCAGCCAGGAGGAGACTCTCTTCCACATTGGCAAACTCTGAGCATAGGACCCTCAAAATCTACCCCACACACTTCCTCCAACAAGGCCACACCTCCTAATAGTGCCACTTTCTGTGGGCCAAGCATATTCAAACCACCACAAGGGGGGCTGAATGCTAATTACTTTCTGAGTCTGGTCCTCTCTTCTGGGGTGGAGCATGAGCTGCAGTCCAGATTACTCTCTGAAGCCTTGCCTTTCTGTCTCTGAAAGATTACTCTGTCCCCAGGTTGGCCTGATCTAATTCCCTTTGAAGAGTTTTCAGGAAAAGGGCACACATCTTTTTCTTATTCGCCTTTCTTTATGCCCAGGAAAGCTCTCTCTTCTTCTAGCCCAATTTGCTGGGTATTTCTGAAGGAGCAAATGACTTACTTTTTCATTTCCTGTGTAGCTAAGACTGAAGAAAATGATGATGATGATAGTGATGGTGATGGTGATCATGGGGAATAATCTCAGAAAGAGAGACTGACCTTTAAAATAGCCATTCTTCTGTAAGCAGTGAACTGCTGTGACCTGTTAAAACCCTTACTTTGAACCTGTCTGGCAGCCCTATTCCTGTCTCTCCATCACCTCTATCCCCATAGGCTTCTTTGGACTCTTGATATTTCTTGTTATCTGTCTTCATCAGAGTGTGTTGGAGAATTAACCTCACTTGCCTGCTCCCAGACCTCCAACCCGATAGCCAGGTCACATCTTGCATCTGCTATTTTCTGTCTCTAAGAGTTCAGGACTTTGCGAGCAGGCAAGTCTGAAAAAGGCATTCCCAGAATAGGAATCGTAAAGCCCTTATTCTCTGCGAGGGCATAGGGGATGGATGGCCACATCTTACATTCCCCTTCTTTTTCTGGGTACCAGCACACAGTCACTGAGTCCCTGGGACCAGCCTCTCTCTGCCTTACAGTCTACCACCTGACTCCTTAAGCCCCATGGACTGTATTCTTCAAGCTCTTCTGTCTATGTGTTGTAGAGAACTTCCGTATCTCTCTCTGTCTATATTGCTGCCAAGTTACTTCTTCTGAATCCCCGCTTTCACGTCTTACTGAAAGACAAAGCCAGTTGTGTTTTTCCTGGGCTCACTACTCATTACCAGTTCCCTGAGGCTTCATGGTACATTTCCGATTTCTTAGCACACAAAGTCCTCTAACATCCTCATAATCTGGTCATAATCATCATACATATCCCAAGGTATCTACCCTCATTTTCATGTCTTAGTTATTAAAGTAACTATTAAACAGAACAGCATGCTGGATATTATGCTACATGCTAGTAATCCCAGCAATGAGGAGGCAAAGGCAGGAAGATGGGTGTCTGAAGCCAGCCTGGGCTGCATAGAAAAACTCTGTCTCAAAAATAAACAAACCCAGGGGTCAAGAGCATCTTCCAGGGGATATAGGTTCAATTCCCAGCACCCACATGTCAGCTCACAACTATCTGCAACTCCAACTCCAAAGGATCGTAGTCTCTCTTCTGACATTATGGGCACCAAGCACTCATGTGGTGCACAGACATACATGTAGGCTGAACACATATATAAAATATCATTCAAAAACTTTAGGAACACATGAAACAATGAACTAATAACCCAGTAGGATTAATTTGTTGTCTTCTAAAAGACTATAAATAACCTAACCCAGAGCATAGAAGGCAGCTTCTACAAATATTTATTAAATGAAATCCAGGCAACAAGGTCACGAATAAGATGTTTGTGTCTTCCTCATTTCTCGTTTTCTTTCCTTCTCTCTTCTCTCCCCATCTCCTCTTTCTTTAAATATAACCCAGGGCTTTATGTGCGAGACAGGTGCTCTACCACTAAGCTCTACCTCAAGGCTAAGCCCACTGAATGTATTTCTAGTTTTAAAAAACTTATTAGAATTTTATTTAATGTGCCTGAGTATTTTGCCTGTCTGTACAAATGTGCACCAGGTGTGTGTTTGGTGCCTGAGGAGGCCAGAAGAGGGCATCAGATCCCCTTGAACTGAAGTTACAAATGGTTGTGAGCTGCCAAGTGGGTACTGGGAATCAAACTTGGGTCCCCTGGAAGAGCAGCCAGTGCTCTTAATCTCTCCAGATCAATTCTCAGATGCTTGCTAGACTTCCAGCCATCACCTTCCTCCGCCCAAGAAGCAGGACAGAGGAAATGTCAAAAGGGCCTGAATGTTCCAATTAAGGGAACTTCTGAAAGTACCTCATTCTATTTCCATTGACAGCTTCCGCTTCAAGGTCACTCAATCACGTGGCTACAGCTAGTTGCAAAAGCAGACAGGAACTAAGGCCTTACTTTTCAACAAGCACAAGCGAGGAGCATGATTAGCAGATGCACTAAGCCGAGAATCAGGGCTCAGTTCTCAAAAGAAGAACCAAGAGAATGAGTAGTCAGGAAATCACCTGTGCTATCAGGCAAGAGGGGCTGGCTTTAGAGCAATTGTTAAATCTGTTGTTCTTTGTTTAAAGCATGCTAGGGATTGAACCTGGGTGGCCCTGGGCACACCAGGCAAGTGCTTTACTGCTGAACTTCAGTCCCAGGCTGCTTGGGGAGTTGTTTTAAGCAGAGTTGTCTGATTAGAGTTACATGTATAGAAAACTGTCCCTTGGAATGCAGTGAGTGAAAGGAGGGTGGTTTAACACCACAGTGGTAAGGAGACGTGGGCTGCTGTAGAGGCCCTGGGGCCAGAGTGGTGTTGCTGCTGAGTGCACTTTACAAGGAGAAAGTCCTAGGTTTGTTGGTGGGCTGAAGGATGGGGGGGGGGGGGGGGCAGACAAGAATTAGGGGCGGTCTCTCTGGCCTAACTCTCTGGCCTAACCAGCATCTGGAGTGATGCTGGTGTCAGTTGCTGCCTAAAGACAAGAGGCTATCTCTGCAATTTGTGTTGGATAGCCACAAGGAAATGGGCAGAAATATAAGGTTTGGGACCTGACCAGGGCCAGCTTGGTGAGACTTGGAAATTCATGTGAATCTAAAGTCAAAGCCATGGGACTGAGATTAACAAAGGAGTGGAGTTGAGAGCGGGAAGACTAGGAGTAGGGAAGAAAAGAGAAGAGGGAGAAACAGAGAAAGAGGAGGAGAAAAAAGAGTGCCCTGGGAGGCTTCATCCTAACATTGAGTCCCACGCCATTCTTTTAGTTGTTCATGGCCCTGTTTCCTTTCCTACTGTGGACTGAAGGATGATGGGAAGGCCTGGTTACCAGGAACTCCCAGTCACATCTTTACACTCTCCAGGCAAGAACAGGAGCTTCCCTTTCTCCAAATTTATTTATAAGGGCCTTGACCCTGGGTGACTTCTACACAGAAGAACTGTCTGTCTGGAATTAAGTGCCCATCCCTTAACCAAGCCCTGTGCCAGGGTTAGCTCACTGTGGTTTACATGGCCATGTTAATTTCCTGTTACCCGAGATGAGCAGTGTACAAGGTGGAAAAGGTTTTCTTTTGCTTCTTGATTTCAAAAGTATCAGTCCACGGTTGCTTGGTCCCGTGGCTTTGCCTCTGTAGTGGCTTAGCATATGACGTCAGAGACCCAAAAAGAGAAAGGCTCTGGTGTCCCATCTCCTACGACCCAGTGGAGTCTAGGGAATACTATGTATAACTATTGAACTGGTCTCTTTGTCCAAGGTGACAGGATGTTCCATAAGGGGGCAGGGGGGACTTTCTAGGCAATCTGAACTCTTTGGTGATCCATTTAAAGTGCTGGGCTTCCTTTCTACAACAGTGTGGATGAAGGGTCCGTGATTTCATGATTACGCCTGCAGCAAAGCCTTTAGAAAGCCAAGGCTCAGGTATCTGGAAGCTCTTCTGGACCGTATAACATCTTTGTGTCAGAGAGTAAGGGATTGCATTCACCTCTGGACCTCGTTTGAAAGTTAAACAGGTTTGCAATGATATGGAGCTGTGTCTTCTCCTCTGCATTTTCTCTCATGAAAACTGACAAACGGTGACAAAGACACACAAAGAAGACCACCAGGCAGGCATAACTGAGAAACTTAGAGTGAAGATTTGTAATCTGTTTATTTTAAATACATATTTTAGAGAATAAACTATTTCATATGCATATCTGGGTGTGTTCCCCTTTGAGCACCGTTGCCCTCAGAGCCCAGGAGAAGGCATCCGATCACCTGGAGCTACCCACGTGGGTACTCATAACCAAATCACAAGCTACCTCATGTGGGTGCTTAGATCTTCACTAAGCCAGCTTTCCAATGCCCAGTCAACCTTATGCTTTTGATGTTGTTGCTATTGTTGTTGATAGTGTTTGCAGTGGTGGTACAGGAATTGAACATAGGGTCTTACAAATGCCAGGCAGGCCCTATGCCACCGAGCTACATTCCCTAGACTTTTAAATATGTTTAGTTTTATACATTACTCCGCTAACCAGTAACTAGTTAGTTCTAAGACAAGTAAATTAATTACATTAATTGGGCCAAGGAAAAGTAGATAATTTTACGAAAGATGTAATGTTCCAAATACCTCTCAAAGACACTCTGCCATGCTACTTAGTCAGCGGAAGTCAAATTCAGGCAAGGCGGGCGTTGGGACGTTAACGGTGAGGGGCTGCCTGCGGCTTATCTGCTGGTGGCCTGTCAGCTGAGCACATGTGCTATTTTATTTGATTCCCATGGAAGCGGATGATACCCTATGTCTAGATCATAATGGGAACATAGTGACAGGCAGGTTCACATCTGACAGAGCTGGGACTGGATCTGAGATCTTCACACACGTGTCCTCATGCTTCCCCACAGATATGGAACCAGTGCATTGGGCACATGGAGGCATTTGTCTGGAGGTTTTAGCTAACTAAAGTTTTTGAGACAGCATTTCCCTGTGTTGCCTGGGATGGTGTGAGCCTCACTATGTAGCATAGGCTGACCTGGAGCTTGTAAGCCATCTGTCTTTGCCTCCCAAGTGCTGGGGTGTACAAGCTTCACCTCCATGCTCAGCCAACAGGGATTATTAGAACAGGTATTTATCATAATTTCTTGGGCAATGGTCATTTTCATTTTCACATAGTCTCAAGTTGAAGGTAAGTCCAGCAGTGGAGAAGGCTGCTTGTGTGAGTTATTTCTGACAGCTTCAGATAGCACATACAATCTTTTTGTAAATTATGAATCAATATAGAACTTTACTTGCCATAAGACTATGGTTTAAAATATACACCGAGGTGACACTTTCTATTTGTTTTTAAAGTTTGAGGATTCTTTCTCCTTTATTTGAATGAGAAGTCTCATAGCTGACTACTTCTCCACACCCATCAGACTTCACATGATATCAGCATGTAGTGTTGAACTCTGAATGGGAGGTGTTTCCTAACTTCCTGGTTCGGCCTCTAATGCCCTCCCACACCTCCACAGACCTTGAGCACAAGAGTTCCCCTATTAGTTATTTCTTGTTGCTGTGAGGAACACCTGACAAACACCATTTAGGGATGGAAGGGTTGGTTTGAGCTGACACTTTGAGGATACAGTGAATCACGGTGAAGAAGTCACCTTAGCAGGAGGCAAGGCTGCTTGTCTCTGAGCCCTCGGTCAGGAATCACTGAGAATTCCACACCCTACCCAACCCCCTTTCTCCTTTTCAAGCAGCCCAGGACCCCAGATCATGGAACGGTGCTGCTTCACTTCCCACTGCAGTCAACGTCATCAAGATCCTTTCTCATATAAAGCATTTCCTACATGATTCTAGATCCTTCTGAGCTAACATGCAATAGTCATCACTGTAGTGACTTCTGGGCTGCCCTTGTACCTGGAGAAGGGGTGAGACCTGCAGTCCAAAGTCACAGAGTCCATAATCACAGGTGAATCCCAGATGGCCTCTGCTTTCAGGGGACAGGCCAAAGGACTCCGTTCAGCTTTATCAACAACCTGTTCAAAGTGAATAGTGACTGCTGGCTAGCTTCATGCTTGTTCCCAACTCATAGGTCTGTCATAAAACAGTGAGTCATCACATCAGCTCAAGAATCTCTCAAATGTGGTGTACTCTGAAAGACTTTGAGGGAAAACATTCACCTTCGGTGCTCTGTACAAATCTATAACAAAAACAAAACAAAGCAGTTCCCCCACCCCCGCCCCAAATCAAACACCTCAGTCTGGCAGTAGTGGTGAATGACTTTAATCTCAGCACTCAGGAGGCAGAAGCAGTCACATCTCTGAGTTCAACGGAACTGTTCTGGTCTGTTCCACGGAGTGATTTCTAGGACAGAGTAATCCTGTATTCAAAAACAAAGAAAGGTTGGGGGAGGGAGAGAAGAAAGAAATGTCAATCATCAGTGACAAGGGGCTCCATGTTCTGTATTTGTGGAAGTATTGTTATTTCAATGACTTGTTCCCTAGAGTTGCAGGGATTTCAAAGTGTCTTATTTGTGTGTGTGTGTGTGTGTGTGTGTGTGTGTGTGTGTACACAAGTGCATGCGTGCCACAGCATGTATGTGTCTGTCAGAGGACAGTTTGCTGGACTCTCTCTCCATCCACTTTTACCTTTGTCCCAAAGATTGAGCTCAGGTCCCCACTCTTGCTGTGAAGAGCCTTACCTGCTGAGCCATCCTACCATTCCTGAAATCGTTAACCTAATGTTTGTATAAATGTCTCCGCTTCCTAGACAAAGCTGTTAGCAAATCTTTAAAGTTTCTCTAGAAGTCATAACAGACCAGTTACAGTGTTCGTAACACAGGCCAGCTAGCCTGGCCTCTCGGCTCTCAAGTGCATCAGACAGACCAAAGCTCTGAGTCCTTTGGTGACAGGACTGTCCACCTCCTCCCCACTGGACTGTAGAACTTGGGGGAGAAGTCACCCGTGAACACTTACTGAACCTTCTTTATGGATCTGCATTTTCCTATGTGAGTCTCATGACAGCCCATGAATTAGATGCTGTTACCACTAGAGCACTAAAGAAGATGTGAGGGCCCTGCCCAGGTCACATGACTTGTGACAAACAGCAGAGGTCAGATTTAGTTCCAAGTCAGCTCAACTTCAAAGACCGTGGTTGGTTGACTTAGTTTTTAATTTAATTTTCACATTTATTTATTTATGCATGTGTCTATCCTTGTATGTGTGTGTGTGTGTGATGTGTGTCTGACTCTCTGTGTGTGTCTATCTCTGTATGTGTGGTGTATGTCTGTGTCTCTATGTGTCTGTGTATCTGTGTGTGTCTCTCTGTATGTCTGTGTGGTGTCTGTGTGTGTGTGTGTGTGTGTGTGTGTGTGGTGTGTGTCTGCGTCTCTGTGTCTATCTGTGTATCTCTCTGTGTGTGTATGTGGGTGGGTGTGCATCAAGTATGTCTGTCTGTGTACACAAATGGGTGTAGGCCACGGTGCTCAGGGGAGGTCAGAGGACAGGTTATGGGAGTCAGTTCTCTCCTTTCACCTTGTAGGTTTCCAGGATTGAACTCAGGTCATCAGGCTTGGTGCCAAGTTCCCGTACCTGCTGAACTCTTATTAGCTGACTTACCTATTTTTAAAGTCACATTTAAAAAACTGATATATAAAAACCAAATGCCAATGTAGAAAGAATCTTGAGTATAATAATCTCTGAATTTAAGAACTCTACTGCATGGAGTTTGGGGCCATCAAAACAGGAATTTATAATCCAGCACTGGGAGGTTAAGCCGGGAAGACTGAGTTCGAAACCAGCCTGGGCTGCACAGCAAGACCCTAACTCAGAGTGAAAACAAACCAGTGAAAAGCCGCTTGTTTAGAATGAAAGCATTTTAAGACGATCAACCTGGTAAGTGAAGAATATAAGCTTCGTGGAGTCTATGGTCAGGTCAGGGCTCACTCCTGTCGTTTTCAGACTGTATGATCTTGCCTTGGTGAAATGCCTGTAAGTACTCCATTCAGGGCTCCAAATAGGAGCTCAGTAAACACATAGCTGTGGGAATATACACTGGAAAGATGGCCAGTGTGTGCGTCAAGTAACTCAGATAGGCCATTTAGTGTACATTAATGAAAACATGTGCATTGGGGCTGCAGCAATGACCCAGGCAGTAATGTGCTTGCGGTGTAAGGATGAGGGCCTGAGTTTTATCCCCAACAGCCATGCAAGAAGCTCAGCAGACTCTACGTTGTGATCTCAGCATCGGAGAACTGTAGACAGGTGGCTCTCTGCGGCTCCTGGCCTGCCAGCCTAGCTTAGCATGAAGTTCTGGGTTTACTGCGATACTATGCTTTCTCCTTACCCACAGTTCCCTCCCCCACCCCCAAGCAGAACTGATTGAGGAAGACAATCTTAACCACATGAGTGTGCAAGTGCACACACACCTATGCAACTGTAACATGTACATACATATCACACACACACACACACACACACACACACACACTGCCACATACATACCTCACTTTTACTACAGAGCATTTTGTTGGCAGTGTCTGGAACACTTACCTTTCTTTATGGTCAGGGACGGGCTGAGGACAGGGACATCAGACACCTGTGACAACTCCTGGTCCTCAGTCTCTGGCTTTCTAGTTCTTATTGTATTGCTCCTGGACCAGTGACCCAATTCTTATCTGCCCTTGGCTGGGAGAATGACTAACCAGGAGGCATGAGTGATATGCTTCTGCTGATTTCTGGGCTTTTTTTCAGCTGTGAATGACTGAGAAATACAATTAGCAGGGAAGGAACGTTTAAGCCCTGTCAGGTTTTTTGTTTTTTCTTGCCATGTCTGGATTTGAACCCAGGACCCTGCATATGCTAGGCAACTGAGCCCCACTCTTGCTGTTATACGTCACATGTTTTAGAGGTTCCATGGTTTGAAGACAAATCAGCTACATACTGGGAAGGGTACTTGATACATCTCTGGTATATATTAGCATTTCCTCTGTCGACTAGTAGTGATTCTACCACATGTATGCTGGACTACTGCTAACCACATCATAACTATAGCATTTATTGGGTGCTCACTGTATACTAAGTGCTGTCTGAAGCACTTTACACATTAATCTGTTTAACCCTTACTATACAGTCATCCATCCCCCTTTACAGTAATGAAGACAGTTCCAGAAGAGTCAGGGACTTGTTCAAGCCTATGCAGCTTACAACTGCCATTGTCTTTATCTTAGTAGCTCTTCTATATGAGTCTTCTATACTATTTATAATTTATTAATTTTTAAAAAGAATTTCCCCAGGTTCTCAGGATATGGATATTTCCCCTGGAAATTTTATTTATTTATTTATTTATTTATTTATTTATTTATTTATGATAAGCCGTCACTATTTATTTATGTATGACAAGCCATCACTATTTATTTATTTATTTATTTATTTATTTATGACAAGCCATCACTATTTATTTATTTATTTATTTATGACAAGCCATCACTATTTATTTATTTATTTATTTATTTATTTATTTATTTATTTATGACAAGCCATCACTCTCTCTCTGTAGGCCAGACTACGGGTGTTGGGATTACAGTTATAAGCTATCTGCCTGGCTGAAAGAGAAATATTATTAAGTTCATTGTATTTGGGGATTTATCTAGATAGGACCTTTCAATCAGGGCTGTTTTAATACTGTTGATAGGGACCTTCATAGAATACAAGAACATGGAGGCATGCTTCAAGATTCAAACAGTGAATGGAGCTAGAAGGTAGACTGTTACACAGGGTACCCTGGTTAAAACACAGTAGGCCATAAAATAAAACACAAAAGGGGGTGGGCAGTTTGGAAAGGTGGTGCAACAGATCAAAGTGTTTGGCACTAAGCCTGATGGTCTGAATTCAATCCCAGAGACTACCATGTTGTAATGAGAGAGTCAACTCTCCAGAGCTGTCCTCTGACTTCATGTAAGCCGAAGCATGCATGCCATGCACACACATAGCACACCCCCTTCCCGATAGAATTCCATTGCTTTCCAAATCCAAAGTCCCAAAACGCACATTCTTCCAAACCAAAGCATGGTCAGGCCTATCACATCAACACCTCAGTCGATGGTACCAACTTCTGTCTCTTAAGTGACCACCAGCAAACACCCTTTCTGAAGGGGCTGCAGTGTAGACTCTCTCAAATCCCTTTGACATGTTCCCTTTGAGTGACTGTCACTTGAAACAGGGCCTATTTGGAAAAATGATTTGGGTCAAATTGAACTATGAGTATAGGGTCACCTACAGGGGCATTAGAAATTCCCTCAGACAGACTAGGAAAGGAGACCAAACCTGGCTTCTTCGATGGCCAAGGGACATAAAAATATCCCTGCCTTGGGGTGCTGTACCAGTGTTCCATACCAATGCTGACAGCAGGGTGGCAGCCCCACGGCAGCCATGCGCCCTGGGCTGCCTGCCTTCCTCTCCTCTGTAGACAGCTCGACTTAGAGACCCCCAAAAGGGAGATGGTGATACTGTGCTATAAGGGGTAACAGGATTTGTGGCCTTTGTGAAGAATTGAGGATAAAGGGCTTTGACTGTGGGTTCGGGGATGGGGGTTAAAGTGAGGAATGAGATACCATTTAAACAATGGAAAAGCAGGAAACGCTTTTAAGGGCTCTAGGCTCCACCAGCTCATATGGAATCTGCCCTGCAACTCGCATCTGGGCACGTAGGCAGCGGTGCGCACACCCACTACAGCCCAGGTCCTTATCAGCTGCATACATGGATCTGTAGTAGCCCAGGGGTGGGGGTTGGGTGGAGTTGGAGGAGCCGGACCATCCGATGCATCTTTCTCTCTCTGAGAGGGTGGAGGTGGGGATTTAAGAAGATTGACATCCCGATGCGCCCCTCCTCCCAACTGCTCCGGTCTCCAGCTCAGACCTAGAAGGAGACACAGGCTGGTGGCCAACAGCCAAATCAGGCTTGGTCGGCGAGGGAGGAGGGGCAGGGGCCCTGGGAGGTGGCCTTTGCGACTCTGGGGCCACTCCTGTAGACTCTGGTCCCGCGAGCGCGAGCTGGAGGCATAAAAGGCCCGGGCGGGTAAGGGCGGGCCTGCGGCGGGAGGTGGGCTCCAGACCCCCCCAACCTGTTGCGGGGCGCAGCGGGCTGTAGAGATGGGCCGTTACTCCGGCAAGACGTGCCGGCTGCTGTTCATGCTGGTGCTCACAGCGGCCTTCTTCGTGGCCGAGCTGGTGTCGGGTTACCTGGGCAACTCCATCGCACTGCTCTCGGACTCTTTCAACATGCTGTCAGACCTGATCTCGCTGTGCGTGGGCCTGGGCTCCGGCTACATTGCGCGGCGCGGTCGCCGGGGCTCCGGCGCCACCTACGGCTACGTGCGGGCGGAGGTGGTGGGCGCGCTCAGCAACGCAGTTTTCCTCACCGCTCTCTGCTTCACCATCTTCGTGGAGGCGGTGTTGCGTATCGCGCGGCCCGAGCGCATCGACGACCCGGAGCTGGTGCTCATTGTGGGCGCCCTGGGGCTGGCAGTCAACGTGGTGGGGCTGCTCATCTTCCAGGACTGCGGCGCCTGCTTCTCCCGCTGCGCTCGCGGTCGCCGGACCCGCCCTTCGCAGCCGTCGCGCCAGGGGGACCCTTGTGGCTCTTTGGGGTGTCCCCAAGAGGCTGCCACAGCCACAGCTCCCGGATCGGGCACAGCAGTGACTCTCCGGGGGGCCTCGGCCGGAAGAAAGCAGCCGGAGGGCGCGACGGTGTTCTCGAATGTAGCAGGTGCCTTTCGGTTGCATCCTTCCGGACTGGGACCACTTTGTTCTTCCTTGAATTCTCCCTCCTCTTCTCTCCTCCTGGCATCTGGACCCCTTTACTCGCCTCTTTTTCGGCTTGGTTTCCGGACTGATTTATTAAAACGCCCCTTCGCAGCCTGTTCTGTTTCTTTTCTAACTTATTTCTCCATCTTTCCCCCCTCCTCCTTGTTCTCCTTCCTTGCCTGCCTTCTCCCCTCCCCCACTTCCCCTCCCTCCTTTCCTCCTTGACCCTGCAGTCTTTATCCTCCCCTCTCTTGTGGCAGTATCGATCTTGGAAATCAATTCTTAACTATTGGGCAACAGAGCATTTCCTATCCTGCCCCTTCTCTGGTGTTACATGGATGTGTTTCCTCCCTTGACAGATAGATACGTCGATGTCAGGGTTATCCTCTGCCCCTTGGATATTGAGGACCTGGGGGATAGGTGTAGGTTTATCCTTGTCCCGTTTAAATTTGAAAGCTGTGTGTGTGTGAAGTCCTAGGGTGGACCTTGGGCTTCCTCTGGGTGAAAAGGCACCTATTTGGGCTGAGTGTAGGAGAGACGGGGACTCCTGTATGCTAAGAGGAATTGAAAATAACAAAACCGCATTTTGAGTTTATTGATTCTTTTTGTTTGTAGAACTCATACACAACACAAGGTTTCTTCTTTGAATGCAGGTGATTCCCTGAACACCCAGAATGAACCAGAAGAGACGACGAAAAAAGAGAAGAAGTCTGAAGCACTGAATATCAGAGGTAGGCTTGTGTTTGGGCTAGCTTCGGCTCCGGCTGTGAGTACTTCTGCTTTTAGGAAGGCAACAGTGTGCTGGGAAGTCGGTCAGTTACCTGCAGACTATGACCCTCTCCTCTTACCTAATCAGTACATTGATTCTGAGGGAGAAGCTAGTTGCTAATGATTTATCTTTGCTCTAATTAAGTCACGCTACAGCTGCCTGTTCCTGGGCTGAACAGATCAGCACCATGTTCTGAGTTACACATATGTGTTATGTTCTCTTGAGCTTCACGCATCACTGTCATAACCTCCTGATTGCTACATATGTATCATGTCCTACTGATCGTTAGATGTCCCTGTCATGTTCTCCTAAGTTCCACAGAATGTTGTATTCCACTGAGTGCTGAATAATAATGCTGTGTTCTCCTGACCTCCATGTTATCATGTGTCATGTTCTCCTGACCTTCACAAATGTGCCATGTTCTCCTTATCTCCACATATGTATCATATTCCCCAGATCCCCACATATCAGTGCCATGTTCTTCTGACTCTTACATATGTGTCATGTTAGTCTCATATTCACATATGTGTCATGTTCTTCTGATATCCACACATCAGTGTCATAATCTCCTGGCCACTACATTATCAGTGAAATGTTTTCTTGAGCTCCACATATAAATGCCATGTTCTCCCGATCCCTACATGTCAGTACCATGTTCCCCTGACCTCTACATGTATGTCATAATCTCCTCAAATTCACTTACATATCAGGTTCTCATGAACTCTATATATCAGTGTCAGGTTGGTCTGGTCTCCACACCTCAGTCTCCTGTTCTCCTGATCTCCATATATGTCATGTTATCCTCATATTCTCACATGTATTATGTTCTTCTGATTCCCACACATCAGTGTCATGTTCTCCTGATTTCTACATATGTGTCATGTTATCCTCATATTCACACATGTATAATGTTCTTCGGATTCTCACATATCTATGTCATGTTCTCCTGATTTCCACATATATGTGTCATGTTATCCTCACATTCATACATATATCATGTTCTCATGATTCCCACACGTCCATGTCATGTTCTCATGAACTCTACAACTCAGTGCCAGCTTGGTCTGATCTCCGTTTAGCAGTGTCTTATATTACTGCTGTCTACTTTCATAAATATTACTGACATACAATGCATCTATTTATTTTATGAAGATTGTGTGTGTGTGTGTGTTGGGGGATGAACAGTGAACAGTGTCTTGTTCTTTATGTAGGCTGGACTTGAGTTTGTAGCTTTCTCTTCTAGCCTCCCAGGGGCTGGAGTTGCAGGCGTGGGCCACTCTGCCCAGATAATTCCCAATCTTGACTTTGAGAGGTTTGGCAAAGATGAAGTGAACTTTCACCGTTGTATGATTTATGAGAACTCCAGGGTGAGACTTATATCCAAGCACTATAACATACAGCTAATCACTCCCAGAGAGCCTGCTCACATGCCTGCCCTCCTTCTCCCCTCCCTCCCTCCTTCCTTCTCTCCCTCCCTCTCTTGCTTTCTCCTTCCTTCCTGCTCTCCTCTCCCTCAAGAGTCTCACATCTGGTTATCAGACGAGACCTGTAGGAAAGATACAGAAAACAATAGTGACATATGAGCCCCTGTAATGCTAAATGAGGATTTTTAAGGGGAAAAAAACCCCAACAATGACAATAAAAACCTGTGACTCAGTATGGGAATTTTCTTTTTGAAATATTGTGATGCACGCTCACATACACATGTCTCCTCTCCTGCCACCTTCTCCTCTTCTTCCTTTCCCTCCTCCTCCTCCTCTTCCTCCTCTCTGTTTCTCTCCCTCTCTTCCTCAACCAACCATCTATCTATTAATTACTAACCAACCAACTTACTTACCATTTATTACTTTCTATCTATTATTCATCTGCCCCGCTGTCTCTCTTGAAGATGCTTGTGTCCAGTCTGAGTCTTTCTCCATCTCAGGCTAAGCATGGGTCTATCCCAATCTTAGGGCCTGGAACCATGACTCAGGAGAAAGACCAGAGAACAAGATCAAGAAAGACCTTGGGGAAAATGAACAATCCTTTTTTCTACAGATGAGGGAACCTAATCCAGAGAGTGTGGCGACTTTCCCAAAATCGCCCTGGCTAGCATTAGAATTGGGCTGTATCTCAGCTCTCTTTTCACACACATGGCTCTTCCCACAGTCACACATGCCTTTCTGGCCTCCAGAAATGGACGACTTCCTTCTCTAGTGGTCACATCCCATTGAATGGTTGCATCTTAAATGCCTGTAAGCAACTGAGTCTGAAAACAGGACCAGAGTTGTTCCACTCTGCATATCTGCAAAGGAAGTATCACTGAAGGGGTTTCCTGAGAAAAAGTCATGTATGTATGTATGTATGTATGTATGTATGTATGTATATGTATGTGCATGCTGTGCATGTATGTGCACATGTGTGCAACTGTGTGGGTGCACATGTGTAGTAGAGCATCTGCCCGTGAAGGCCAGAGATAGATGTTTACAATCATGCTAGATTGCTCTTCCATCTTGGCCATTGAGGCAGGGCCTCTCAGTCAAAGCCAGAGGTCACTGATACAAGTCATCTTGCTAGCCAGCTTGCTCTGGGGATTCCCTGTCTGTACCTTTCCAGGCTGGGGCTATAGGTTTGCTACAGCATGGGTTCTGTGGATCTCAACTCCAGTCCCAGCTTTGACTAGTGTGGTGTGCTGGCTAGTTTTATGTCAATTTGACACAAGCTAGTTATTTGGGAAGCGAGAAAAATGCACTCCCCCCGCCCCCCGCCTGTGGGCAAACCTGTGCTATATTTTAGTGTCCCTCTATTCAGACCTGCCATCCGTCCTCCTCCAACACTATGTTGCTGTTCCCAAGAGGCTCTCACTATGTAGCCCAGGTTAGCCTGTAGCTATCCAAGGCCCTTATACTCCCAAGTGCTGGGATTATTTCCTTCTAGCTGTGTGTTTTTGAGCCTCCATTGCCTGCCTCTAGGAAGTGCAGCATGTGACCCCCTGTTAGACTCATGTGAGGCTGCAAGTCCTGAGACAGGGACATCAAGAATGCAAATGACATCCTAAGTTTTTCTATTTGGACATGAGGACTGGCTGCTGGAGGTGGGGATGGGGTGGATGTACTGGAGTATAATTTAATGCCACCACTAGCTCTGGAAATTCCCGTTTCCTGACCAGAGTCCCCATCCCCATCCTGTGGCACTGTTGATGGCTTTTGCTCTCCGAGTTTCTAAGGATATGTAACAGAAGTCCAACATTCCATTATTGTATTTTGTTCTAGACAAGGTCTTATTATGTAACCCTGGATGGCCTGTAACACACAGAGATATGTCTGCCTCTGTCTCCAAATTGCTGGAATTAAAAGCATGCTCCATTGTACACGCATTTGGGGTCAAACACCCTGTGCAAATATACCGGTGTTTGGGCTGACTATACCTTCTGCCGCCAACACTGTCTTGCTGGAATGCCACCCTGGGTAGCTTTTTGGATACTCTGACTTTATGGTTTGGGCAGTTTCATAGTTAAATTTTTGTTTGTTTGTATTTGTGGGTTTTTTTGGTTGTTTTGTTTTTCTGAGACAGTATATGGCCAAAGGAGGCCTAGAAGTTTCTTTGTATCCCAGGCTGGCCTGGAAATCTCCATATAGCCCAGCCTAACCCTGAATTTTCCATCCGCCTGCCTCAGCATTCTGAGAAGTTAGATTGTAGGTTGGTACCACCATGGCCAGTCACGGGAACTCTTTTTTTTAAAATGTATTTATTTATTGCATGTGCACATGTGCGTATGTAAAAATCAGAAGACAGCTTTCAGGAGTCAGGTCTCTACTTCTTTCTACCCTGGAGGACCTTGGGGATCAATCTCCAGTCATCAGGCTAGGCAGCATGGGCCCTTGCTTCTGAACCATCACCATAGGCTGCTGACAGGTGTCCTTAACGCGAACCTGATGATTGGAGGCTCTTGACTGGTGTGATTTTCTGAAGTATGCTATGTCAGATCAAGACAGGACACACATGAGCATGACACTGTTTCTAACAAGTGCTGATGCTGCTGTTGCTTCTGTTGCTGTTGTTGTTACTGATGCTGCTGTTACTGTTGTTTCTGCTGCTGCTGCTGCTGTTACTGTTGCTGCTGCTGCTGTTGTTGCTTCTGTTGCTGCTGGTTCTGAGGAGCAAGATTCTGGTATTTCTTTCTGGAATGCAAATACTTTGTGTCTACATTTTCTAATCCTTCTGACCAGATTTCACTCAATTCACTAAATTTTAATTTAATGTATGCCTACAGCCCAGCATCCATATCTTTGCATATTTTCTGCAATTAATTGACTAAGACCTTTAGGACCTATAGCATTAATCCTTCCATGTAGATTTTTAATTTTATGGGATTGTGACAAATGGCTTTTTTTCCACAGAGGAGACTGCACTAGCATCCCCGCTTTTCAGACCTTCCTACACTAAGTGTCTTGGACATCATGGCAGGCCATTAAGAAATAGATATGGAAGGGGGCAAGGGGGAGCAGAGAACAGGAGGGACCACACTGGATGGGTCATAGTCCTGTCTGATTTTGTGGCAGTAGCAGAATGCTTGCCTGGCATGTGTGAGATGCTGGGCTCCATCCCCTAGTACTGCAACCTTAAAAACAGCAATAAAAGATGAGGAGGGCATCATCATCATGTTGAGCCGATCAGGGACTCAGAAGGGGAGCCCCACCCCACACTTCACTCATGGAGTATAATAAAGACACAAACTTTGAAGCCAGATGCAGCGGTGCACTGTCTGCACCCCCAGCACTGGGCTGCTGAAGCTGCAAGATTTGGAGTTTGAGGCCAGTCTAGACTACATATACAAAATGAAGCAATAGTTGAGGGTACTGTAATATACAGATGCTAGTCTGAAAGAATAACACATCATTTGCTCAACTCTGTTTCCCCATGATGTCCTTTGATGGTGATAGTGAAGTATCAGTACCAGATGGTGACATAGCAGGTGACACCAGCGCCGGTTTGTCTAGACCATTTCTCTTCCTGGGCTCTCTGGGTCCAGGGTTGCTGACCTAAGGTTTTGTTTAACTTTTCCTTTTTTTCTTTTCAATTAAAAAAAAATTAAATTAAAATACGATTATATCATTTACCTTTAAAATTAATTTTCATTACATTTTGGTTTAGTGTGTGTGTTCACGTGTACATGCACGTGTGTGTGCGTGCATGTGTGTGTGTGTGTGAATGCATGGGCATGCATGTGGAAGTCAGAGTACTAGACCACCTTGCAGGAATCAGTTACTTTACTGCATCATGTGGGTTCTGAGTTAGGCGACCCCATTTGCTTGAGCTTTCACATTCCTCCAACCTGAGATTTTGTTTTCTGAGCAGTTGGTATTGTTATTTTGTTTTAAGATGGTCTCACCATATAGCTTAGGCTGTCCTCCCATCTCAGTCTCTCAAATGCTGAGATTATAGGTATATATCACATACACTGGGCTTGTGTTTAAAAATTCTGACCTACTCAGTGTTCTAACAGAAAGCAGCAGAGAACGTTTATGAGCTTGGAAGTCAGGATCACTGATCCTTGTGCGGTTCTGACACTCAGTACTAATGTTTACTGGTCTGTCTTCCTTCTTGGCAGGTGTTCTTTTGCACGTGATGGGAGATGCCTTGGGGTCCGTGATTGTGGTTGTCACAGCCATCATATTCTATGTCCGTCCCCTGAGACGTGAAGACCCCTGTAACTGGCAATGCTACATTGACCCCAGTTTGACTGTTGTCATGGTCATCATTATCTTATCGTCAGCTTTCCCACTGATCAAGGAGACTGCTGTCATCCTGCTGCAGATGGTCCCCAAGGGAGTCAACATGGAAGAACTGAGTAAGTGACCCATGTATGGATGGGGACCCCTAATGCTTGCATGTCGTTCAGAGGTTATGATCACAGAGCACCATTTGAGTGGGGGGGGGGTACTCAGAAGCACCCTAGAGTACCACATGATGCAGGCATGCTTCGTGAGGCTTTCAGCCTGGCATGATAATTCACAGCTCCAAGAATCAAAGGTTCTTTATAGTTCAATTCTCTAACTCATTTGCATAGTTTTGAGAATGTAAAGGTTGGACAAAACCCACTTTTGGGCTGTCTGACACAACGAAGATGTATTTTAACTTTATTAAGGCTGCTCTGCAAGACCTTGAATTTTAAACTCCCCCCACCCCCCAGAGATACGTCATTCACTTGTGGTCTAGATAATGCCTTCTAGTTAGTTAAAATTCATGAGCCGGAAAGTTACTAGGTGGCACATTACACTGTAGAAAGGCAGTGTTAAATGGCTCCTGCCCTGTCTGGAGAGACACCTTCTAGTTTGCTTTGCTCATAGAGAGGCTAGATTCTCACCTCAGTTGTGTGCCTCAGAGGCTAAATATCTTAGAGACTTTGAATATATCCCTAGAAGTAGCATTTCTGGTAAGTGCTTTTGATCCATGTTGCTAAACTAGCCCATGGTCTTCATCCATATCTTTATTGATTTATAAATCATCCACCTATCTTCCCACTGTCATCTATCTATCTATCTATCTATCTATCTATCTATCTATCTATCTATCTATCTATCCAGCGCGCGTGTGTGTGTGTGTGTGTGTGTCTATCTGTCTGTCTGTCTGTCTTTCTGTCTGAGATTGGATCTCCCTATGTTGTCCTGACTGGCATGGAACTGTCTTTGTAGAGTAGGCTAGTCCATGTGTAGCCTAGGCTTTATAGAAGTTTCTTGGACTAGTCTTGAACTTGCAATCTTTTTGTTTCAGGCTCTTGAGTTACTTGTTATAGGCAAACACTGTGTGGGATAGGAAATCAGAGGGAAGGCTGGTTATGGGAACATGGAGTCTTGAGGGACAGCTCTTCTTTCCGTTGACCTTGGTAAACACACAGCCTTGGAGGACATGACTAGGCACACAGTTCCCGACTCTTGGTTCCCAGTTTCTATTCCAGTACTTACTATTGACTGTTGTCTGCTCCTGTCTGTTGTAGTGAGCCAACTGTCCACCGTGCCTGGGATTAGCAGTGTGCATGAAGTGCACATCTGGGAACTGATAAGTGGGAAGATCATTGCCACCTTGCATATCAAGCACCAGAAAGGCTCGGAATACCAGGATGCCAGCAGAAAAATCCGAGAAATCTTCCATCGTGCTGGAATCCACAACGTGACCATCCAGTTCGAAATGTTGGACTTGAAGGAAGCCCTGGAGCAGAAGGACTTCTTGCTGACCTGCAGTGCCCCCTGCATCTCCCAGAGTTGCGCTAAGAAGCTGTGCTGTCCCCCAGGGACACTGCCTCTGGCTCTTGTCAATGGTTGTGCAGAGCACAATGGTGGGCCCCCTCTAGAGTCTTACCGAAGCATAGAAGCTCCAGAAGTGGCCATTGATGTGGCTTTGGATGGCAGTCCAAGGGAACAGGGACAGACTCTCAGCAAGACTCAAGAGAGACAGCATCATGAGAACAGTACTCATTTTTAGTGGGTTCCCACAGAAATCAAACTGTCTGAACAGACACTTGGGTGTCGCCAGCTCTGCTTGTGGGAAGAGCTTTGTGGGTGTGTATCCCGTCAGTAGGGGTCAGCCGTTTGAGATGTTAGTGGAACAAGCTTGCTGATTTCCATGTGGTGGATGACCCCTTTCCAGTACCCTGGGCATCTCATGTTTCTCTGGGACAGTTTCAGTATGGACGTGAATTTCCTAAAGCAGACTGCCCTAGTGTGTATATCAGGAGTGTTGAAGGACTCAGTAACTATGGCATGGGACTCAAAGTCGGTCTTGTCTGTCTTGTGGTGCTGGGGAATTGCAGAAAGGGCTCATGCATGCTAAGGAACTGCTCTGTTACTGAGATGAACCCTGTAGCCTTTGTTTTTAAATCCGTCAGAACGTCTAGCTGACTCTCAAGTGAGCTCAAAGCTTAAGTGGGTAGAAAAGAAGTTAAGCACCTTAACTATTTTCCTCTCTTCCCCTCAAAGATCATAAAAGATGAACGCCAGCTATTTATGACACTGTAGATGTACATATTCTTAAGTCCATCCTTGAACCGTGAGAAACGGTCACCTAATAAATAAATGCCAAATGCAGAGCTATTAAGATGGAAAGAAAGATTGCCTCTCGAGGCAGGAAGTGCTCTCAAAACATTAGACAGGGTAGGCTTTGCTGGGTGGAGGGAAAGGTGGGTTCTGGACTGTCTCGTTGTTTTGTGAGGTGGCTAATGTTTACTTCTTTCTGGAACTAAACTGCAGCTATGGTTTGTTGCTTCTCCTTTTTTTTTATTTACTTATTTATCATCTCTGAAAGTTTCCAGGTGGGATTGTTGCCGAATCTAGTTCTGATAATAATTTTCTTGTCCAGAATTCCTTTCAGCCTTCTTTGATGATCACATTGATCTGTGTAGTATTGACCAGGGGGAGATGAATCTTCTGGGGACAGGAGACTACTCATTCTTGCTAAACAAATAAGCCAGCTTGCCTTTGCTTTAATTAGGTGTATCTTAAAGTATTTATTGCACTTGCCAACTAGTAACTGGGTGGAAAAGTTGATCTCCCAGTAAGAAATGAAAAGTAATTTGGTTGCTGACTTTAATGTGTTTGGAGGCTCTTAGAGGTTTATGTCTGGGACCCTTGTTATGAAGTTCAAATATATTATGATCTGATTCAGACACATAACTGAACTGTATTGATAGAAGAAAGTACAGACATGTCTGTTATGTGTCTTTATACTGTGTTTGGGCATCCATATTTAAATAAAAGCCTCAGAGGTATGACATGGGGGTGCCTGACTGACAGAGCCAGCATCTTCTTAGACAAGTTTCCAGGCTCACTGAAAGTGGTCTTGTCCTAGGCTTTGATCCTACGGAGAAACTATACAGGATTCATCAGAAGTGGTGGATGGGCCCAGAAAAGGCAGCCACATTTGTCAATGCAAGCATCATTTTAAAGAAAATGCCTTTATTGAACATGGTGGCACATTCCTATAGCCGAGAGAGAAGAGTCACTTGAGCCTAGGAGTTCAAAACTAGCCCAGGCAAAATGGTGAGACTCAGGGTGTTTTGTTTTGTTAATATTAGTCTTAAATTTGGAGGCTGATGGGCAGCTGTGATTGAGAATATAGGAAAATCTTTGTTCCTTAGAAGTTGATCAGATCTAAAGTAACCATCCATAAGTAAATAGAAAACTATCTAAGCCTTTGTAATTCCCAGAAGTCTATTGTGTTGGATTATGTGTGCACTTTATAAGTTAGGGGAGGAACAAAGACAGTTTCTGCTTTGGGCATCAACCCTGTGAAGTAGACTCACAGAGACTAGAGGATTCCCCAGGAAGCCCAGCATGCTGACATCTACAGATTCTGCCACCAACCCTGTTTCATGCCTTAGTTGAAGCCAAAGTAGAAATTTGTCTCTTATGTCCAAATCTCAATTCATATCACTGTGCCTTATTCTTAAAGGAAAAAAAATATAATTTTATAGTTTCCTCCTACTAGCTAAAGGAGTGTATTTTAGTTTGCATGTAAAGAACATTCTTTATAATTTCTGAAGTACTTTTTTTTTCTGGAAAGAAAATACACTTAGTTCCAACATAATTAAATTTAACCTCAGAAAAATTATCTTGATTGACACTTGCATAGCAAATTATAGACAGGAGCCAGTACGAAATATGGCTTTTTGAAGACAGCCAGAGTGCATTTATTAATGTACAGACAAGCTGAAAGGGTGAGATGCTTTTGCTACATGGTTGTTTTTAACACCCCCAGCCCAGGCTGTCTGATATTTTGTTGGAGTTTCTTGGACCATTGATTGTCTGTTTGTTTGTTTGTTTTTTAATTCTCTGAAGGAAGAGCATGATGTTCTCCCATCCCTGAATCAGCCGTGCACCTGGTGAACAAGAAGACATAGTTTCTTTGAGCCTGGGTAAACAGTGACCCTCAGTTCACCGCCTACATGCTTAGGTTCACTTAGAGTTGCCCCTCTTCCTCCTTCCTGCTTGCTTTCCTCATTTCCCCCAGAAGGGGTGGTGCTCAAGCCCAGGGCCTTCCAGGCTGTGAGGCATATGTTCTGCTGATGAGCTAGAATCCTCAACCACAAAGACTATTTTTTTATAGCATGCATCACACCCTCTATGGGACAGGTCAGTATTAGGTGTCCTGTGTGCTGACTTGTTCTCAATCCTTCTAGGATTTTTCATGCCTTCCTGTGTTTGTTTCTTTATGGAACACAACACTTCCTTTTAGTGCTTCAGCACCAATTATAGGAAAGGATTGCTTCCCTTCCCTTCACATCTTCCAGTCTTAGTTTTAAAAATTGGGATATTTCCTCACATTTGGTTATTAAGAACACACACAGGGATACCTATCTCCATTGAACACACACACACACACACACACACACACACACACACATCTTGTAAACTTCAATGTTTCAATGGAGTGGGTGTTTGTCAGGGAGTCTCTATTTTGACATGTTGGCATTCTGAGCTGGTTGTGTCCAGGCTGTATCATGTATTATTTAGTAGGATTGTTGGTATCTAGTCACAAATCCCAAATCATCTCCCCAACCTACAACAACCAAAAGTTCTTCTAGACATTGTCGTGTACTCCCCGGGGAGAAGTTTGGAACCCTTCTCCACTTCTAAACCACCAGCTATAACCATGCTTAAACATTATTGATGGACCCCCACCCCCACTCAAGCCCAATAGTGTCCTCTATTCTGCAGGATTCATACCTTCTCTCTCCCAGACTAGCCTGAAACTCTTCATCCTGCAGCTCCAGCCTCCTGAGTTCAGGGTTTATAGGCATCCGCCACTACACTTAGATTAGGATTTACTGTTTACAAGCAGTATTTTAAAAGGTCTATTATTTGCTGTGCTGAGGCTCAAAGCCACCCTTGCTACACGGACATGCACTTGGAGTGAAGTTCTTGGTAACCTGAGGCAGCCATTGACCACACAGCAAGTTTGAGACTAGCCTTTCTACATGAGACTTGAGTTTGGTTACATTTTGATTTGGGTTTTGAATGTGGTTAGTAATCACTGACAGCGTGCCTTCTCTATAGCTGGGTCATTGCCTTATGTCCTGTCACCTTTTGTGCTTCTGAGTTTATTTCCATTCAAACGACCGTGAGTGGGAACGAGGTGGCCAAACCAGGAAAACAATTTCTTAAGCAGAACCTGTATCAGATCCAAATCTTCAGTATATAAAATGTTCTTAGAATTTGGAAAATACATGTCATTTTCTGGCATTTTTTTCTGTTTCTAACTACCCCTCTCCAACCCAAGACTTTTCTTAGCTAGATGGGACTGGCACCTTCAGGCCAGAGACTCTGGACAAACTCTGAATTGGAGCAAGCACTATCCAGAACGGATTGACAAGGGAGAGCCATCCCTTCCTGGAGGCTTGAGGTTATGTTACAGTATTGTGGAGTTTTGTTGCTTAAAAAAAATCCTTCTTCTCTTCTCAAGGGCAAGATTGCCAAAGTGTAACGTCACATTTGGGGGCGGGGTTTTTAAACCTTTGGAGTTTCAATAACTTCTTGCTAATTGCATGGAAATCCCCACAATGGATGTGCACACACACACCCGTTGCAGGTGAAGAGCGTTCAATGGTGCTGTACATGAAACGTTTTGGAAACTAGAAATGCCAATCAGATGTTTGTGGAAATTAAACAGATAGCTCAAAGCAGATGGATCCCTGGACTCTCCTTTGTGGCTACTTTGTTACTTAATAACGCCTTGCTCTGTCTTTTCATAATCCCGGCCTAGCTGGTTGATTGACAATGTAGCTCTCTGTCACCTCCTGCAACATCACAGGCTTCATCTGTTAGTGACTAGTACCTCAGAAAACCAACGTAAAGACTGTGTCTCAACTTTGCTCAGAGTTAGATCATGAACCACCAGCCCTGTTGTCTGGGAGCCTGTGAATGAGACCGGATTTCACAACAGGAGTCTGTGATGGAGCCAAGTAGCTTCTCGCCTCATAGCTGGGAAGTGAAAAAGGAGTGAGAGCCCGGTTCTCACTCTTTCTCCACTGTCTCACCCCAGAGCTGGGGAATCTCTATGTTGCTTCCACCTCTTAATATTTCTTGCAGTATTTCAGTTGGTACCAGGCTATGCATTCACATATGGGCTTGGAGAGGGCATTCTCCCAAGTGTGAGACTATGTCTCAACTAAGAATCATTGAGGAGGAAACACACACACACACACACACACACACATACACACACACACACACTTAACTCAAATAGGTACTTGAATATACAAAGGGCTTCGTTCTTCTTGCCTGCCATGAACCTACTACCCTGAACATTCCTGATACTCTGAGCTTTGTTCAAGGGGACTGAGGACTGCCCTCCAGCTGTTTCCAGAGGATGAAGCCACTCTGAAGTCATTATGTATCTCCCCAACCCCATCACACACACACACACACACACACACACACACACACACACACACACACACACACTTTAAAGTTGGCTTTCCTTCCTCAGTGCAGAGCCTCCTCTTTTCCTTCAGCTGATAAGCATCACACAGGGACACCGGAAGAACTCTGTCATGTGGGAGGGTGACTAGTTAGGAGTGTGTTTGATGTGGAGTGGGAAAGGAGGATGGGGAGTCGGTGGGAGACTGTGACCCGCTGCCTGCACACCTAAAGGACCTTTTACCTTTTCAGTTACATTTACCAGGGCTGGAGAGACAGCTCAGCAACTAAGATCACTTGCTGGTTTGGTTACCAGCACCCATGAAGAGGCTCAGTACTTCCCGTAACTCTAGTTCCAGAGACTTGACCCCTTCTTCTGGCCTCCACAGGCACTGCACACACATGCTTCTGTGCATACATGCAGGCAAACATACATGTGATAAAATAAGCCCCCAGTTCCATTCCTCACATCATTTGTTCTGTTTCCCCTTTGCCTTTCTCTTCTGTGTCAGCTATTACTTTGGCTCTGCTGTGGACTACAGACTTCAGCCCTGACACCCTACACTCCTGCTTAAGAGTCTAATCAGAACCACGCCCTGCTCTGTGTGTGGAAGCAGAGCAGAGCCATACATTGTCTGGCGTGAGGCAAGAAGAGAGATTCTTTCCTTCTTCTGTGTGCAAACAGGCGGCAGGGGCAGAGGAAGGATCCCCAACTTAGAGCCAAAAAAAAAGTAAATTTTTGTGGGACTCAGAATCTTTTGCCCTGTGTTTCTGGAGAGGAAGCTGGAGCTGGGGAAGCAGGGGACATTCAGAGTGGGGCCTCAGTCCAGGCTGGGGAGGGTCATGATAAGGAGCAAGTCTCTTATCACTGTCAGGAAATTGTCCTGAAGCCAATCCTACCAGAGGGTCGAGAGATCATAACCATAATAACAGCATCCTCAAAGTCATTCAGAAAGAAAGTAGCACAACGTTTTTGGGAGGAGTGATGTATATTTAATACTTGTGGTATGGCTTTTGCTTTTAGTATGGAAATTTACACTCGCTAGTACAACTTACGTGGGGAGGCCTGGCTAAACTCATGGTGTCGTTGAACTTGGGTTGTAAAACACCTTACAGAAGAAATACTATTGAAACAATTAACATGTACTCTGAAGGATGTGCTATGAAGTAGACGGCTTGAGCACTCCATCCAGGTTCAAATCCCAGTGCTTGAGTGTTAGCTGTCTGACTATCAGGAAGACATCACCAGAGAACACACAAAAGCCTCAGGCCTCACTTACGCCTTCTGTATCATGGAGAAAAGCATCACTCCTCCCTAGTGAGCATGTGACTGAAAAAGGCCATGGAGGGACAGCATGCCCGTGGAGCACCCGGCTAATGTTAGTTAGCAACACCGCAGATATAATCATTTCTGTTTTCAACTCACTACTCACAGTGACACTGCCAACATGTTTAGCGTAGACCAGTATTCGATTAGGTATTTGTCTGTTTGTGTGGTTATTTATATATCTATCTATATATATCTATCTAGGAGACAGATCCCAAATATCTTAGGCTGACCTCAAACTCAATATGGAGCCCCAAATGACCTTGACTTCCTGATCCTCCTGTCTCTGCTCACCAAGTGCAGGGATTACAGGCACAGGCTGTCTTACACACCTGGCAGAATGTGTACCAGAGACATTCAAGGGAGCCTATTGTTAGCCTATTCCTATGCTGAGGGCTTCCAGGAGATACCAGGGCTTAACCTCAGCTGCCGTTCCTTCCCAGCAAGACACAGGGCACCTTGACCATTCAGGTTTCTGATGTAGTGTTACTGAACCCGGGCTTCCAAGTCAGGGGCACCAAACACTCAATCTGAACTTGGGCAGACCTCCACCCTGACAAGTCCCTATGGCTAGACACCTCAAGGAACATGCCTGGGTTAAACAAAGTGGGGCTGAGTGTTCAACACTTACTACGGGGCAGGTTGATAAGAGGGGGTGCCCAAAGGATAATTGTAGGGTTCAGGCTCCTGCTGGGCAATGGGAGCTAGGGTTCTTGAGAGCAGGTCTTTGCTCTGGCTCGGATGCTGCCAGCAAGTGGGACCATTTGGATGACTGAGCATCAATAAGACTGAAAAGGTCAGGGTTGGGGTGGGGTAGCAAAGGGAAGGCTTACGCCTCAGCTGGAGGCAGTGGCACTAAGGTTATTCAGGATCGGGGCTATGGTGCTGTGGTTACATGGGCTCTGATACTCTTTGTGTTTATACATGATTATAATCTAAACTTGCTTCTTGCTTTATATTGTCATGGTCACTGTTCTATCTTCTGTGGTGTGTGTGTGTGTGTGTGTGTGTGTGTATGCATCCATGCATGTATGTGTTTGTTTGTTTGTTTATATTTTAGACACAGTCTCACTGTGTGCCCGACTGGCCTGTAACTCTGTATGCAGACCAGGCTGCTGTTGTATAGGACAATCTTTGGAGTCAAACTGCCTCAATATTCAGGAGTTCTGCTGGGTCTGTGGACTGCTTGTGTCACAGAAGGATCAGGTGAGAGGGCCATGGGACCCACACCTGAGTGTCCAGCCACTGTGCCACCCAGCCGTACGGGAGCCTTGGGGAGGGGCTAGAGGCTGTAAGTGGCGGCCGACTAGGGGAGGCGGCTTCTATGCTACTGTTAGGAAGAGGGAATGCCATCGTCCTGCTGAGTGAAGACTTCCAAACTCAGCCTTTTCGGTGGCACCCCACCATCCTGTAAGTAACCTCTGTAAGGAAACACAGTAACTACTCATTAGTTGCCAACAGGAAGTTTGGTGGAAAAGTGCCTCAGTTTGTCACCAGGAGCTCAGGAAGGGGGTAGATTTTGTTTATGCCCACTGCACAAGGACAGCTGGCCCCAAACTCTCAGAAAGGGCAGAGCCAGCTTACAATGGTATATTTTAATGAAGCAATTGATGAACTTTTAAATCCAGGATCAAAGACCACTTAGAAGCTTGTGATCTGGGCATGTCAATGTCCTCCATACCAGAAGAGTGAGTGGGCAGTGTACTGTGTGTGTTAAGTGAGATACAGCACACACCTGGCTGTGTCAGACCGGTGACACCACACACCGGGTAAGTGCTGTGCAGTGCGTTTGCTTAGTACTTCTGTAGGGTTCTGCCTCCAGCTGTCTGATATTTAGGACTTAGGGCAAATGCATGCTCCTGTTCTAGCTCCTATGAAACTATTAAAAAAAAAAATAACTTCAAAGTCAGGCACGGAAGTGGATAAGTGTAAATCCAGAACTTAGAAGTCTGAGACAGGAGGATGTAGTGTTTCAGGACAGCTTAGGCTACTTAATGAGACCTTGTTTCAAACACCAAAAACGACCCAAGGATGTAGAGTTTCAGGATAACCTGGGCTACATAGTCAGACTTTGTTTCAAACACCAAAAACAAAACCTCAGAGAGGGCTTTAACCTTGGAACCCACAGACTCCTATAGTTAACTTTTCCCTTTGTTCTCACCTATCCTGGGGCCTCAGCCTTTTGCTACTGTCAGTATCCTGGCTATGTGAGATAGGAGAAACCAGACAGAGTCATCACAGGCTCCTCACTGTGGAAGCACATGCAGCTCATGAGAAGCTAGAGTCATTCAACACTCAGAGACCCTGGTGTCCCCACACCAACGATAGCAAGAGCACAGACTGCAAGGCACAGGCCACCCTCTTCCCAGATCCTCTACGTCATGCTGGTACTTTGTCTCTTGACATGGTCCTGCATAGGGGGCTCCCATCTATGTCCTGAGTCATGTTTCACGTTCTAATGGAGAGAAGGACCAGTGAGATATCTGAGGCTCCCTCGATCAACAGTGTGTGGGGGATGAAGTGTCCTATCTCCTCTTTGCACTGAGCCGGGCAGATGCTGCCACACCCCCATCCATTTCAAGGCATCAAATTTGAAACAGATGTTTTCCCTTCCCTGTTTGTTGCTCATTTGATAAGAGCGTCCTTTGTTCTGTGGAGGCCCGTGCTGGCTCCTGCTGTCTTTCCCCACTCCATTCTTTTTAGTGTTTTTTTTCAAAGCCTTTAAAAAAAACATTTTTATTTCTTAACTAAATGCTAATAGAACAAAATGAAGCAGGCATCTGGGAAGCTTTTCAGAAATTTCCAGACAGCAGAGGGAAGCAGCTTACCAAACTCATCATGGGTGTGTTGTTTGTAAGCTTGACTTTCAAAAAAAAAAAAAAAAATCTAGCAGTGCATTCTGGGTCTTTGTTGACACCTACATAATATTCCACTTTCCAGAAATATCAAATCGAGGGCCCGCTCTTCTGCTGAGGTAGCTCATCTCCTCTACCAGTTATGTGGATTTTAAATGCCCTGGCTTCTTACCTCTGGCTGGTGTGTGTGTGTGTGTGTGTGTGTGTATTTTTTCTTAATGCCCACCAAAGTGTTTTTTTTTTTCTTTGCACTCTTTCCTCCCTTTGCTTCTAAATTCAAGTCTGTGCTTTTATGTGAGCTCAGAAAAAAAGTTAATATCAACAGTGTTCCACCTCCACTTCCCTTGTGTCCATGCCAAGGGCACTGGCTGCTCCTCCTAGGACACTGGGCTATTTCCTCTCTTCAAGTAAGCAGCATGTTTTGAGAACAAATATTACATCTTAACAGCACCACTGTCATCAACAACAACAACGCTGAGCACTCTTGCATGAGACAACAGATATTTTCTGACGGTCTGGAGGTCTAATGTTGAAATTGGCATCACTGAGTTAAATCATGGGGTTGATAGAAGTATGTGCTTGCTAAGGTTGCCATAACATAAAGCATGGTCCGATTAACTTAAATAGCAGAAATGTCCAGAGTCTCAGCATTTCTGTGTCCCAGGTATTTGATCTGTATATGTGATCTGAGTCTCTCTCTCTCTCTCTCTCTCTCTCTCTCTCTCTCTCTCTCTCTCTCTCTCTCTCTCTGTAAAAGAGAGGGGTGTAGATGCTGGAAACAGAACAGAACCCAGGGCTTTACACATGATAGGCAAACTTTTTATTACCAAACCACACCTACCATCACATAAGATCTAATTAAGTGTTTACAGAACTACTGCAGAGTGACCTTCTCTGGTGCATGCACACTTGTGTGTGTGTGTGCGTGTGCGTATGTGTGTGTGTGTGTATGTCAGAGTTGGGCATTTATGTCTTCCTCTATCACTCTCCACCATATTTCTTCCAGACAGGGTCTCTCACTGAAGCCTGGATCTAGGCTGCTGGCCACCTAGTCCCAGTAATCCCCTTATCTCTGCCGAGCATTGAAAGGGGCCTCAGAGTTGGCACAGAACACATCCAGATGACAAATTCTCAGCACAAATGAGATTTATTATCTTAGGGGGACAATCAGGGTAAGGGTTTGGGGTATGGGGTGGTACTGCATAGGGAAAAGACAACAGCAGGTGTTTCTGCAGGAGTGGGTTTTTAGGGAGAAAAGGGAAAGTCTGTTCTAGGACAAGTTGGTGAACCAGTTAGCCAGTGTAGCCAAATAATGACTTTTGATTGCTGGACCTTGGTGTTTTGATAGCTGGACCTTGGAGTTTTAGTCAGGCATAAGGAAGTATCTGAATAAGGGAATAGACCTTAGTAATTAGCTTTAGGAATGCAATCTAATGGTTTAGCAAGAGAGAGGAAGAGACGAGGGGTAGGCATGCTAGTGCCATCTTTGACATGCTTGGGCCTGTTAGAGAGCCCTTCATCCATAACATGGCAGTTGCAGGTGTGAGTGGCCACATCTGGACTTTTAAGTGACTTCTGAGGACCTGAACTCAGGCCCTTGTGTAGCAAGCGCTCCTACTCACCGAGCTATAGCTCTTCAGCTGCCTTCTCAACCGTTGTCAACAAGGAAAAGAACGACTATAGGGATTGCTTTGCTCAGGTGCAATGGAGCCAGGACTAAAACAATATCTCAGGTCACAGGGCCTCTGTCCTGTACCAGGCCCTGGGTTTCCCCTCTTCTGAACCCCTGGGGACATCTGACACACACTGAATGTTAAGTGCACTAGCTCAGCAGTGATGGGAGCAGGCCATTCTGGAGAGTCATGCCCCAGGGGGCACACTTGAGAACTAGTTTCCTTAGAGACAAGTGTCTGATCACTCCCACGGCTGAGTTTCTGTTAGAATGAATGAACAAACTAACTAACTAACCAACTAACTAACTAACTAACTAACTGGCAAGCTAACAGCTAACTAACTAAGCAACCAACTTCTTTCCTTCTTTCCTTCCTTCCTTCTTTCTTTCTGTCCTTCCTTTCCCCCCTCTCCCTCCTTCCTTCCTGAATTTATTCTTTAATAATTTCATACACATTTAAATGCATCTTTATCATACCTACCCTCATCCCTCTTCCAGCTGCTACGGCATCCCTTGCACATTCCTCTCAACATGCCCCTCTCCTAACTTCAATTCTTTTTATTTTATTATTATTTTTAAGATCTCACTGAATGCAGCCCGTGCTACCTGCATAGGTATGACTGTGGACTCATCTCGTGAATCACGAGCAGCCTACTGGTGGTCACACCCCCAGAGGAAAACCTTTATTTCTTTTCCAGCTGCCAACAACTGCCAATAGCTCCTCATCTAGCGGTAGGGCTCCACGAGCCCCTGCCCCTTCCGTACTGGAATTTTGCCCGGTCCTCTCTTGCGCTGATTTTTTTTAGGCAGCCACAGTCGCTGTGAGTTCACGAGTATGGTGGCCATGCCATGTTTGGAAGTCATTGGTTCGCCACACTCCTCCCCTCCTTCGGTTCTTACAGGCTTTCCACCGCCCTGCCCTCTTCACAGAGAGGTTCCCTGAGTTTTCACAGGAAGAGTCAGGGAGTGCGGGTGGGGGTGAAGGTGGGGACTGGCAGAACTTTTCTTCATAGCGTTCTCTCGTCAGCACACAGCTCTGGGAAATAATAACCTGGAAAAAGAAAGTCCATTAAGGGGAGGAGTTGAACAAATCTCATCTGTGGAAAGATTCTGTAAGGCTGACGGACCGGTTAAAACTACCGTGATTGTGAAGAGCTGGAAGGTTGCAGGGCCAGAGCCAAACTGGCTTGAACTGTCTTTATCCCCCTCAAGAGATATTGATTGACCACCTGTTCCCTCTAATGTCCTTGTGACCATGAGGTAAGACATGTTTTGGAATGTGCAAATAGATCCCCTAGCTTCTGCCAGCCCATCAGAACATCTGGGGCCCACATAGAGGAGAGGTTCTTGTTCGGTTGTAACACATGTACCTGTTGGGTCTACCACTGTGCTAGAAACCACAGTTGCCTTTGCAACTCTCTTCCTCCTGTCACTCTGAGAACTCCATGAAACTCTTCCCACAATGGGCTATGGTATTTGGGGGTAACCAGATGTCTTAAGGTGTGTCTATTACTATAATAAAAATACTGTGACCAGAAGCACTTTGAAGAGGAATGCGTTTATTCTATCTCACCCTTCAGGGAAACCCTCTATCACTGAGGGCACCCAGGACAGGAACCTGCAGGCAGGAGCTGATGCAGAGGCTATGAAGGGATATTACTTACTGGCTTGCTTCCCCTGGCTTGCTCAGCTTGCCTTCTTACAGAACCCAAGACTACCAGCCCAGGGATGGCACCACCTACAATGGGCTGGTTCCACACACACTAATCATCAATCAAGACAGTGCATCACAGGTTTGCCCACAGGCCAATCTGGTGGGAACATTTTTTTTTTCCAATTGAGGGTCCCTCTTCCTAAGTGGTTCCAGCTAGCTTGTGTGAAGTTGACATAAATCAGCCGGCACACTGGGATACTATGTTCTGGGTCCATGGTCACTCATTTTTGTCTTTAGAATAAACTCCTTTTTATTGCCTTAGATTTGAGAGTTGTGATTTTGTATGAACCGAAAAAGGTGAGGAGGTTTGTGATGTGGAAATGTTAACGTAGAAGACAAAGGCTAAAGCTCAGGAACTCAGAGAGGATGACTTTGCAGAACCATGGGTCGGTAATTGGTATTTAAGTATGAGAGCCTATTAGTTATCCTTATCAAAATAGTGTTCATTAGAATCCATAATTGCCTGTCATAAAAGAGGGCCTACATTGTGAACTGCCAGGTAAGCAAACCCCCATGACTTTAAAATGACACAGAGCAAGCTCTTCCCTAAGGAAAGAAGACATCTTGGGGTAACTTCAGCCAGACTTTGGCAAGTGAGGTGTACTGGAGGGCGTGTCTGGGGCAGAGACAGCATCTTTCTTCTTCTTGCAAGCATCTCTAATCATTTGGGCATCTGTCGGTCTGTCAATCTGTTCTGAACTGCAAGTTCGTACAGTATAACTTATAAAAGATCAGCTTGTTGATACTTGGGAGACTTTAGATTCTAGAATGTGCTTGTTGTGTAAGAGGTCCCCCACCCCACCCCCAGCATGCCAGAGTGATAAGGAAAGGAGGAGCCCAGGTATTACACACAGAGGAGCTCAAAACAGCCCAGGACTTGGGGGCCTTTGCAAGGTCAACTTTATTTCATTCAACTTTCATTAGAAAAAGAGAAAGCATTTAGTTGACAAGGGAGTTTAGTTGGCCCTTGTCTTTGGGACTTCATGAATGCTGGTTCACCTGACAGGCACCACACTCATGGCTCTAGGGCAGCCACAGGAGACAGCTGGGGTGACTGAGGCTTACATATTTACCTGATGGTGACACTCAATACTAAATACCTCAAGTCTGTTTTTAGATAGTCTTACTATGTAGCCCAGGATGGTCATGAACGTAAAATCTTCCTGTCTCAGCCTCCCAACTGCTGGGATGTCAAGTTTGTGCCATTACAGTCAGCCCCTCCTCCAAGTCTTTTTTTTTTCTTAAATAGGTTTATTTATTTATATGAGTACCCTGTCACTGTCTTCAGACACACCAGAAGAGAGCATCAGATCCCATTACAGATGGTTGTGAGCCACCATGTGGTTGCTGGGAATTGAACTCAGGGCTTCTGGAAGAGCAGCCATTGCTCTTAACTACTGAGCCATCTCTCCAGCCCCCTCTCCCAAATCTTAATATAGGGAAAAGATATTTGTATCAGGGGAAGGGGTAATGCAGCATGGGGGCAGGACAAGCTTACAAAAGCTTAGAAGGGACATTTGCCAGCTGAGTGTCGTGACATCCTGAGCTGAGTGCGGGCACCTTCAGGACATGGGGACAACCTTGGCTCTTCTTATCGTTGTCTGCACTTTGCTTTTTGCTTTCAGGTTTATTTTAGGTAATACATAATATTGGTCAGATATTACCTTTCCTTAAATTTAGGTAAAAATTTTCATTAAAATTATTAAATTTATCATTATTTTGTGTGCATGTGTGTGTGTATGCATGCATGTGTCTGTATGTGTATGTGTGTGTGAGTGCAAGTGTATGTATTTACACACACATGGAAATTAGAGGACAACTTGTTGGGGTCGGTTCTCTCCACTGTGTGGTTCCCCAGACATAGGACTCTGACTATCAATGTTGGCAGCAATCACCTTCACCTGCCAGCCCCAATTCAGATTTTATAAGTAAGATTTTGAAAGACCTTTCTCTCCACCATTAAGTTTTAAGTAACTTTTTAGAAATCCACCTCCAGCACACAAGCCATTGGTGTTCTGTTCAGAAACTTTCCCCCTGTGCCCATGTGTTTGAGACTTTCCCCCATTTTCTCTTCTATTAGTTTCAGTGTATCTGGTTTTATGTGGAGGTCCTTGATCCACTTGGACTTGAGCTTTGTAAAGGGATACATATAGGAAAGGAAGAAGTCAAAATTTCACTATTTGCAGATGATATGATAGTATACTTAAGTGACCCTAAAATTTCCACCAGAGAATTCTTAAACCTGATAAACAACTTCAGCAAAGTGGCTGGATATAAAATCAACTCAAATAAATCAGTAGCCTTCCTCTATTCAAAGGATAAACAGGCTGAGAAAGAAATTAGGGAAATGACACCCTTCACAATAGCCACAAATAAAATAAAATATCTTGGAGTGAATCTAACCAATCAAGTGAAAGATCTGTATGACAAGAACTTCAAGTCTCTGAAGAAAGAAACTGAAGAAGATCTCAGAAGATGGAAAGATCTCCCATGCTCCTGGATTGGCAGGATTAACTTAGTAAAAATGGCCATCTTGCCAAAAGCAATCTACAGGTTTAATGCAATCCCCATCAAAATTCCAAATCAATTCTTCATAGAGATAGAAAGAACAATTTGCAAATTCATTTGGAATAACAAAAAACCCAGGATAGCGAGAACCATTCTCAACAATCAAAGAACTTCTGGGGGAATCACTATCCCTGACCTCAAACTGTACTACAGAGCAGTAGTGATAAAAACTGCATGGTATTGGTACAGAGACAGGCAGGAAGATCAATGGAATAGAATTGAAGATCCAGAAATGAACCCATATACCTATGGTCACTTGATCTTTGACAAAGGAGCTAAAACCATCCAGTGGAAAAAGGACAGCATTTTCAACAAATGGTACTGAATCAACTGGAAGTCAGCATGTAGAAGAATGCAAATCAATCCATTCTTATCCCCTTGTACAAAGCTCAAGTCCAAGTGGATAAAGGACCTTCACCTAAAACCAGATATACTGAAACTAATAGAAGAGAAGGTGGGGAAGACCTTCGAATACTTAGGCACAGGGGAAAAGTTCCTGAACAGAACACCAATGGCTTATCCTCTAAGATCAAGAATTGACAAATGGGACCTCATAAAATTAAGAAGCTTCTGTAAGGCAAAAGACACTGTCAATAAGACAAAACGGCACCCAACAGATTGGGAAAAGATCTTAACCAATCCTACATCCGATAGAGGGCTAATATCCAATATATACAAAGAACTCAAGAAATTAGACTCCAGACAACCAAATAACCCTATTAAAAAATGGAGTACAGAGCTAAACAAAGAATTCTCAATTGAGGAAATTCGAATGGTCAAGAAGCACCTCAAGAAATGCTCAACATCCTTAGTCATCAGGGAAATGCAAATCAAAACAACCCTGAGATACCACCTCACACCAGTCAGAATGGCTAAGATAAAAAATTCAAGTGATGGTAGATGCTGGCAAGGATGTGGAGAAAGAGGAACACTCCTCAATTGTTGGTGGGAATGCAAGCTGGTACAACCACTCTGGAAATCAGTCTGGTGGTTCCTCAGAAAATTGGACATAGCACTACCTGAGGACCCAGCTGTACCACTCCTGGGCATATACCCAGAAGATGCTCCAATATATAACAAGGACATATGCTCCACTATGTTCATAGCAGCCTTATTTATAATAGCCAGAAGCTGGAAAGAACCCAGATGTCCTTCAACAGAGGAATGGATACAAAAAAATGTGGTACATTTACACAATGGAGTACTACTCAGCTATTAAAAATAATGAATTCGAGAAATTCTTAGGTAAATGGATGGAACTAGAAAATATCATCCTGAGTGAGGTAATCCAATCACAAAAGAACACACATGGTATTTACTCACTGATAAGCGGATGTTAGCCCAAAAGCTTGAAATAGCCAAGATTCAACTAACTGACCACATGAAGCTCATGAAGAAGGAAGACCAAGTGTGGATGCCTCGGTCCTTCTTGGAAGGAGTGACAAAATGCTCAAGAGAGCAAATAAGGTGACAAAGTGTGGGACAGAAAGTCAAGGAGGGGCCATCGGGAGACCACTCTACCTTGATACCATGTGCAGTCACCAAAGATAGACGCCGATATGGATGTCAGGAAGTGCATGCTGACAGGAGCCTGTTGCAGCTGTCTCCTCGAAGGTCTGCCAGAGTCTGACATATCCAGAGGAGGATGCTCGAAGCTACCCATTGATCTGATCAAGGGTTCCCAATGAAAAAGTTAGAAGACTGAAGGAGCTGAAAGGGTTGGTGGTCCCAAGAGGAGAGCAACAGTGGCAGCCAACCAGAGCTCCCCAGGGTCTAAACCACCAACCAGCCTGGGAGCACAAAGGGAGGCACCCATGTCTTCAGCTGTATACTTAGGGGAGGATGGCCTTGTTGGGCATGAGCAGGAGAGGAGATCCCTGGTCCCATGAAGGCTGAACACCGATTGGTGAGGAATTCAAGGGTGGGGAGGGGGGATTGGGGAGTAGGTGGGGGCTGAACACCCTTGTGGAGGCAGGAGGGAGGACAGAATAGGAGGTTCCTGGGTGGTGGGGGGAATGGGGTGAGGGGATAAAATGTGAAATGTATTATAAATAAATAAATAAATAAATAAATAAATAAATAAATAAATAAATGGAAATGCTCTCTTTTTCCCACTGGATGGTTCTAGCTCCTTTGTCAAAGATCAAGTGACTATAGGTATGTGAGTTCATTTCTGGGTCTTCAATTCTATTCCATTGCTCTTCCTGCCTGTCTCTGTACCAATACCATGCAGTTTTGTTTTTTTTTTTTTTTTTTTTTTTTTTCACTATAGCTTTGTCATACAGCTTGAGGTCAGAGATGGTGATTTCCCCAGAAGTTCTTTTATTGTTGACAATAGTTTTTGATATCCTGGGTTTTTTGTTATTCCAAATGAATTTGAGAATTGCTCTTTCTAACTCTATGAAGAATTGTTACAGCCCCATGTGGGGAGCAACAGTGTCAGTTGTCCAGATCTCCTGGAGCTCCTGGGGACTGGACTACCAACCAAAGAGCACACACGGAGGGACCCACGGCTTCAGCTGCATATGTGGCAGAGGATGGCCTTGCTGGACATCAGTGGGAGGAGTGGCCCTTGGGCCTGAGGGGCTCGATGCCCCAGTGTAGGGGAGCACCCTCATAGAGGCAGGGGGAGGGGAGATAGAATAAAGGGTTCTGGAGGGGAGACCTGGAAAGGGGATAACATTTGAAATGTAAATAAAAAAATCCAATAAAAAAAGAGTTAGAACAAAAAAAAGAAAGAAAGAAAAAAGAAAAAAATCCAACTCCAGTATTTTGGGAGAGTAACTGTTTTCATTAAAAAACATGAAAAATGGGGTGTGTTTCCACAGAATAAACACAGTTATAACATTTACCATGTGAACCTAATTTTAAAATGTGTTTAAAATGGCAACTCTTGGCTAAATGAAAAAGAGAATAGCAGAAATAGGAACTGCATCAACATTTGGTGTTGGGTAAACCACAGATTACCCCGAGGCCCCTCTTCAAACCTGGCTCTCATGGGAAATGCAGATGCTTGTCTTCCCAGCAGTACTTGGGAATTTTCTAGGTTGGGAGAGGAAGTTTGGGGAAGGCCTTTGTTTACACAGGCAGGCAGACAGATAGATAGCCTGACAGACACAAACATAGACACATACAGACCCCCCCTCCCACGCACACACAGACCCCACACATACACTTGCACTTGTGTGTTGTGGTAAATATCATTATTATTATTATTATTATTATTATTATTATTATTATTATTATTATTATACCCACTTAGACCATATAATTCTAATATAAAAGCCTTTATTTATAACAAGCCTTATAGCACTAGAGCTGGACAGATAGCAACCCTCTATGTTTGTTTGTCTACCTCTCTGTCAATAACCTGAGATATCACTTGTTCTGCCTAGGCTGCTTTTACTCCGACAGGCCAACCCTCATGACCATGCACTCACAATCAACCAGTTCCATGACAACTTCTTCCTTCTGCCTTTTCCTCATGGTCCCTGACTCAGACCCCAAGCCAGGGAACCTTCACTCTGCCCTGTCCCTTCTGCCCAGCCCAGACTGTAGGCATCTTTAGTAACCAATCAGGGATTACTTGGGGAGCAAGGAAGGTTTACACAACAAAAGCTGTGTATATGAGGATCTCCTCCACTTGGAACAACTAGATCTTGGGGTACATAACTTAGCATTTGAATACAAGCAGCACCAGACCAACCCTCAACATTTCCCTCTTTTTAATCTAAATAAAAAGGCTTTTTCTCTTACAATGATAAACAACATACAGTGGGAATAATTATGAAACCATCAGGAAAACATTTAGGTAAGAGTTACATTCATAAAGTCCAGTCCATCTGTATTTGGAAACTTTGGATAAAGTATTCTATCATCTATCTTGTCTTGTGAGTTCAGAGTTCTGTATATAAATCATTTTCTCATTAAGATAAAGCCTTTACATTCTTTAGTTTCTTTAGCTGTAGTTACCAATCTTAAAAGACACATTTATAGTTTCCTTCAACCTTTATAACTGTAGTTACCAACCTTAAAACATCTCCTTAGACCCTAAAACTTTTTCTTAGATCCTTATAATTTAAGTTTAGTCCTTTAATTTCAGACTATATGACTTCTAGTCTTCAATCCCATCAGAGACTTGAGAAAGAAATTAATATTACCTGAGTATTCAGGAAGTACAGGCAAGCACTTCCAAAGTTAGAGAAATGACAGTCAGATGACCACCTGGACAATCCACAAGTATTCCTAAAACACTGGAATATCATCTTCAGCCTTCTGGTCCAGAATACCTGACAGACGTTTTGTGAAGCAAGAATTATGAAGGACTTGCTTATCCTGTCTTGTCAGAGGTCGGCAGTTGACTTCCCTGCATCTGTTTGTCCTTTCTGGACAGCATTCTGTCTACAGATCAAGTCAGAGGATTTTCTTTGCCCAGTGTCCGGCTTGCCAACTCCACATGGAGGTTGTTGATACTCATTATTTTCTTTGAAGTAGAATGGGGTGCTGACAGGACCTGACATGAATCAATGTCCAAGGGCCTTAAATCGATAAAACATCTTTAAATGCCATATTCTGTAAGTCTCTGAGATTTTTGAAGACCATCTATTTATGAATCAATGTCCAAGGGCCTTAAACTGGTAAAAACATCTTTAAATGCTATATTCTATGAGTCTCTGAGATTTTTGAAGACCATCTATCTATTCATAACATATTTGAATAAGCAAAAGTTGCTCGTTTCTAGGTATTTATTATTTGTTTAACCTAGAATATATATTTTTGTGCTGATCTAGACTAGTATCTGATATGACTGTGAGTTTGACTGTCTAACCATTAACTTGTATTTTTCAACCATCTTTAACAGTTTGCAATAGCATCTATTAAAAGGATTGGGATTAAACCTTGCATTTTCAAATTATCTACATAGGCATAAAAATCTATATAAGAGTTGAAACATATATACATTATGTTATAACAAAAGTAACTTTAAATTTTGTAGCTGTATATAAAGATTTGTACTGATGAAAACCATACATCTGTATCAATATATAACAACCTATACAAATAATCATATTTCTGCATCAATATGCAAATTTCTGTACCAATATTTCAAAAATAACCTTATTTGAGATTGACAGTAGTTCTAAGTTGAGGAGTAAATTCAATAATTTGCCCTTTATCTTATTATTTTATGTGATATTTCTATATCCCCCCTTTTTCTTCTCAATCCCCTTCCGTTTATCTAAAAATGAAGGATAGAGAAAAGGAAAAATAGAAATCCCTGAGTTTAAGCTCCCTATTTCATTTTTTCTCTGTCCAAGACCATAACTATTTGTATCCATTCCCTAAAATGGCAATGCATAAAAACCAAAACTATCCACCCCACCTTAAGTGACTGGGACTATAGTTTTTCTGAAACTGCTTTTTGCTGATTTGGAGCAATGACATCTTTTGGGGACCCTAAGAAAATTGGGATATTGTCCAAGTCCTGAGAGCTAGCTGTATCATTTGTCGTCCAGTCTCTGTGGAATGGGAAAGTTCAGGGCTTAACTAAAGTCCTGATCGGATCAGTCCGCAAGGATGGATGAACCAAGGTCGTCTGAGGTCAGCAGTCCTCCCTAAAGCCGTTCCTGAAGTAAGTCTTCTGAGGAAACAGCATTGAGGCAGTCTGAGGCAGTCTGAGGCAGTCTGAGGCAGGATCCGGCATCCCAGCATCCTCAAGGGTAGATCTTGTTAAGGCTACTTCCTTGGTTGTCATTTTCTGTGAACATATAAGCTTTTATAAGTAATATACAGTTTTGTACCAACCATGTTTGGAATGTGTGAGGTGTTCATCTCAGTTAATGAAGAATTTTTTGTTGTTCTTTGTTTGAGCAGGTCAAAGACATCTGTCTTTACTTAAGTTTTCTTAAGTAACCAAACTGTATTGTATATCTCCATGCATGCCATATGAAAGGATGGTACGGTGAGCCCTGGGGACTCTGCACACAACAAGACAGGGCACGAGTAGATGCAGTTCTGGTTGGAGACATAGACACGTTCCCTTCAGTTTCAGAGTTGTTTCAATAGAAAGATTAGCATTATACAGTGTCTGTTTCAGTTGGTCCTTTTGACTTTTTTCTTCCTTTCTGCAGCCAAGATCTTCAGGAGGTCTCTGACCATTAAATCTGATGCTTATTATTTTGGATGGAATCCAAAGCCTTTTCTCCTTTTCTGTTGACACAAACAAAGCATCTCTCCCAACATTACATACCTTTTGTCCAGCAGTTTGAAGTTATTTTAAGTATAGACTGATCCAATCTAGCAACCCCATTTTTATCAGGTCTGCTCCATTTTGACCTTAAAGAAGATGTGTTGAAGGAAATAGTTAAAATGAATGCCAAATTCCCACACCATGTCTTGCTACTCTCTGCCCTGGTGGGCTGGCTGGTCTGTGCTCAGCTTGTGGAGACTCTCTGACTCAGAGCTCCAAAATCTCTCCACCCATCTCGCTAAGTTCCCACTGGCGGGTTGCTACCAAGGCAGCCCCATGCTTTGCGGTGCACATGGCAAACCCACGCTTTGCCGCTGTACCTTTCTCTGGAACCCAATCTAGCCACCGTGTGAAGGAAAACACAACACAAACTTAGTTCAGAAACAATGGTAACTCAATCGCTGGGCAAAACAACTAGAATCCTAATCTTGTAAGACAAATTAAATCTAAATCCTCTGGTGGTGAATCCTGGCGAATCCGCCATTGAAACCTGGAGACACTACCAGCTACATCTTGTCCTCACGCTATTCCCATCCAAAAAGGCCCTATCTCTCTCCTGCTTCCTCTCTTCCCCGGACTCCTTGTCTGCAGTCCCTCCCAGGAGAGAGGAATTACCATCAAAATACAAACAATACCAGGGCCATCTATAACAAGAATGTATAATATTATCATTACCACTGAACATACAGCCATTTTCCTCTTTATAAATCAAAACTAGACCGTATGGAGTCCAAATGTCCTCCTCTACAATGATATATATATTATTATTATTGAGACAGGGTTTCTCTGTGTCGCCTGGGCTGGTTTTGATTTGCTCTGCAGATCAAACTGGCCTTGAACTCACACAGAACCAATCTGTCTCTGTCTCCCAAGTATTGGGATCAAAGGCATGGGTTTATTTACTTAGTATCTATGTACCCTGGAAAACGTTTATATCAATTTTTGTCTCTTTCCCTCTTCTTTGGAGATTACTATCTATGTGGATTTACTTATCTTTCTCTTTTCTCTCTTAATTTAATACCCTTCTCCGTATTCAACGTTATTTAAACGTTTTCCATCTTAGTGCATGAGCACACTCTCCAGCGTGTTGTACTTGTTCAGAGGTCTCATCCTGGCTTGTGTATCATGTGCTAGGCTGAGCCGTTATCAGTTCTCCTGGGGGAGTCGCACGTCTAAGGAGACTGGTTGGCTAATCAGAGCAGCGTGATAGCTTACCTTATGTTAACTCTCTATAATTTTAGCTTTGGGAGGCATGCAACCTGCTCCTCTAGTGACGGTCAGTGTGACCTTACCAGGCCTACAGGTCTTGGGTTTGCTGGGCTCTGGAGCTGACTGTCCCACTTCTGGGTGGAAATGCAGCAAGGCTTGGCATGTGGTTGGGCACAGCTGTACTTACTGAGAGCTCTGACCCCACTTGGAATGGTGCATGCCAAACTAGGGTGTGTTCTGACCCTATTCGAACCTGGCAAGGCTTGGGGAAAAAAAAAAACAAACCCCAAATCGCTAAGAAACCATTTTTTCCCTGCTTTCCTAGCCACCACCATGGCTTCTGTCTTGAAAGGATGGTGCATCTTTTATCCAGGAATCTGAAATTTCAATTTGGGTTATAAATAAGTTCTCGCCTCATGTTGGTTCACCAAAATGTTGTGGTAGAGATTATTTTGTTTTTCCCCCCCCACTTAGACCATATAGTTTCCAAATAAAAAATATGTAAAAAACCTTTATATTTATAACGAGACTTCTAGCACTAGCACTGGGCAGATATCAACCCTCTATTGTTATTTTGTCTACGTCTCTGTCACCGAGATATCACTTGTTCTGCCTGGGCTGCTCCTACTCCGACAGGCCAGCCTTCATGGCCATGCATTTACGATCCATCTACCCCATGATGACTTCTTCCTTGGTCTTCCTCTCTTCTCCTCCTCGTGGTCCCCACCTCAGACCCCAAGCCAGGGAACCTTCACTCTGCTCCCTCTCTTCTGCCCAGCCCAGGCTACAGACATCTCTATTAATCAGTCAGGGATAACCTGGGGGCAAGGTTTACAAGACAAGAGGTTCTCTTTGTCTCAGAGCAGCTAGATCTTGGGGTACAGAGTCTAACATCTGAATGCACGCAGCACCAGACCAATCCTCTACACACGAAGGATCGGAGCAAGTTGGGAGGGAAGGGAGATTCTCCTTGCTCCCCTTCTTCCTTTGATACACATTGGCCGTGACAGTTATCTTGTAATAAAAAATAAAAGAGCCCAACCTCAGTCTGCAAGCCTTGATCTCATCAGACATTAGCTGTGGTAAGAGGCGGGCTCCAGTGTTCACAGATCAGTCTTCAGGGCGGTCTTACAGACAGGCGATGGGAACTTCAAGTGCAGAAGCCTAATGTAAGGTTTTTCGGAGACTGCCCTTGAAGGGGCCTGGTCATTTCCTCTTTCTGATGCCTGGCTTGAGAGATGTGTGCTCAGTTTTCTGTCACACTCATGTCGTACCTCAAAGATTCAAAGCCACATGATCTCTCTGTCTTTCCTGGAACTTCCAGAATGTCGAGCTAAAGCCAACCTTTTCCTGTGATGACGTAAATGCCTCTGGTATTTTGTTACACCAACAGAAAGATGACTAAGATAACTTTTCCCTTGAGGGTCGGCAGCTAGATTTTTTAAAACTACAAGTCAGCCTGTGTTATTTTAAAGATATTTCTAGGAATGTTTTAAACTATTTGAAGCTAAAGCAGTTTCTAATTGTCCAAAGTGTTCTGATTTTTCTTCTTCATTGACAAACAGTAGCCTGTTTCTGGAATTAAAACCACTGATAGTGACCAGAGGAAGTGTATTATTTTGGCTTGTCTTCTATTCTTCACGCCTTTTCAAGTGACATCTTCAATAGTCACAATGTTTCAGTTGGTATTCATCTATGTTCTGTGTAGAACCATGTATCTATGTTTGAGTTTTGAGAATGAGCAAATGTGTTTTTGTGAGAGTTGGTGGGGAGGGAGAAGGCAGGGACTCATTTCAAACTCTGACACAAGGAGGCAGGCAAGAGTTCCATTTTATAGGGAACACTGGACTCAGATGAAAACTTTTACATAAACTTCTACAACATAGCAACATTAGGGTAGTAGAAAATGTGTGTTCTATGAGGGATGCTCTCATGGTTTTTATAGTCTCTCAACAAGTGAAAAGCCCTAGATTTATTTATTTTATTTAATTTCTCTCTCAGTCTGTAGTCTCTCTCCACTTTACTATCCCCCCCCCCCCCACCGTGTGTGTGTGTGTGTGTGTGTGTGTGTGTGTGTGTAGGATAGGGTCTTGTCATATAATTCAGGTTAGCCTTGAACTTGCCATTACTCCTGGTTTAATTTCTTTTCAGAGCTGAAGATTGAACCCAGGACCTTGTACATTTTAGGGAAGATGTCTACCACAGAATTATGCCCCTAGGCTCCTCTTCTCTCCTCTCCTCCTTCCCCTCCCATCTTCCCTCCTAGGGATCTGTACACAGCATTTCTTGGTCTTTTTCTTCTTGGCTATTTTGTGTTTCTCTGTCCCATGGCCTGTTTGAACAGCTGTGGCTTGCAGCGACCGGTTGGTTCTATTCTTACAACTGTATTCCCTGTAGCTTCGCTCTGTTTGTTTCTCCTTCATTCTTTGCATGGGGAGTTTTACGGTCTGTTCTGAAGATCACTAGTGTCTTTTTTATTTTTTTGCTAAAAACAAGTTTTTGATGTTTCCCAGGCTGGGCTTAAGGTCCTCTTATCTCAGCTGTCTGAGTAATGGAGTTACAAACCTGTTACACTCATGGTTTTTTTTTTTTTTTTTTTTTTTTTTTTTTTTGTTTTTGTTTTGAGACAGGGTTTCTCTGGCTGTCCTGGAACTCACTCTGTAGACCAGGCTGGCCTTGAACGCAGAAATCTGCCTGCCTCTGCCTCCCAAGTGCTGGGATTAAAAGTGTGTTCCACCATTGCCCGGCACACTCAGGTTTTCTTAAGGATCTCACTTGCCTTCTGACAGAAACATTGGCACAGGGGAGGGAAGGGAGGTCCTGGAGAGTGGGCTCAGTGGTTAGAAGCACTTGCTGTTCTTGCAGAAAGCTTGAGTTCGGTTCCTAATACCCATACGGTGGCTCACAAACACCTATAACTCCATATCCAGGTGATCTGAAACCCTCTTCTGCCCTCCCTGGATACCAACATACATATGGTGTACGTACATATATGCAAACACTCATACACATAAAACATGAGGATATCACTCAGAAATGCACCAGCTGCATAAGGAACATGCATGTGGGGTGTAGCCTGAGAGCTAACCTAGGACAGCCTGTAATCCCAACTTTGCTAGGCCTTGCTGTCTAGCCAGCCTTTCTGAGTTAGCAGCCTTAGATTCAGCCTTAGATTCCCTGTCTCAAAAAATGAGGTGTTTCTGGGTGTGGTGCCCGTACCCTATTAATCCCAGCACTTGGGAGACAGAAGCAGGACGATCTCTGAGTTTGAGGCCAGCCTGGTCTACTTAGTTCCAGGCTAACCAGGACTACTTAGTTAGATCCCATCTTAAAAAAAAAATAAGTCAAGTGAAGAACAATGGACTCTAAAGGCTGACCTCCGACCTCTACATGATTATGTATGCACATCCATATACACACATGTTCGTACACACAGACACCTATACATACAAGTGCACGCTCTTGGATTTTATGTCTGGTCTCTCATAGCCCTAACCACGGAAGATCTGTGTCTGCCTCGAAGAGTGGTTTCTTTTTCCTGTTCTCCACTGACCAACATATGATCATCCTGTCACCATCGACCTCCCTCACACAGTTGAGGGTGGCCTCAGTCAGGAAGGACTTACTTTGTATAAGTGTAGCCGGGCTAAGGGGAAGGTGGTTGTATTTCATTAACCGAGCAGGAAGTTGGGTAGAGAAATGAGCCCGCAGGACCGTTTACCTTCTCCCGATGGAATTAATCAGCTTGTTCACGTCATGGGATGTCATAAACAGTTCTTCCCCTGCAAGACGTGGTCGTGGGTGGAGACAACTGAGATCCAAAATGAGAAATGCCTACAGCAGCATTTTAGTAAAATATTTCCAGATTTTACAACTTTGAACCCATTATCCCACAAGGAATAACACAAACGGCTGTGGACTGTTTACACAAGTGATTGCATCGAGGTCTGGTAAAGATACGGCAATTTCGTTCTCCACAAATTATTAAACGGCTGTGGCTAACACAAAGGCAAATGCCCTTCAAAGGAAAGTATTGATTTACTAGGGATTTTGGAAATGGCCATGTACTTTGGTGTAGTAAGTGAAGGTGAGATTTCGTACATCTCGACTGAAGGGGCTTTTTATAACCTTGTTTGTGAACGTACTGCCAGATAGGAAAGATCTACCTTGTTTCTCTCCATTTCTTTGGCACTGGGGGGAGGAGAAGAGCTGGGGACAAAGCTGGTCCCTCATGCTCTACTCTGTGCTCCAACTTGAGACTGCTATGTGACCTTGGGTATCGTGAACACACTCAGGACTCAAAAAATTCTTATCAAATAAATGGATATAATTAGAACCTTCTGCCTGCTTTACACATTAGGGTGGGTTGTATGCAAGGTAATGTGTGTTGCCATTTGGAGAGCTGAGACGTGTCAGGACATACAGTGTCCCTGTTGTCCACACCTTCTAAGCAGACACCAGGGTCCTTTCGAGTTTCATGAGCCTTTACTGTAAAGTTTTACTCCAGAGTGCTGCAGGAGCTGGTTCTGAGACAGTGGAATCCTCCTTGGTTACTGAAGGACAACGCCTTTGCTTAAACCTTTTGACTCATTTGGCAAACACAGAATGAACCTCATTCACCTGTGGAAGTCCTGTAGAAAGAGCAGCAAGAAGAGACAAGGAGTTATCTGCAAGGTTATGAACTATCTCCTTGGGTCTTTCCATTACGGCAACAGTTTACCCACTATGTGTGTTCACCAATATTCAGTGGACTTTTAGCGCTCTCTCTCTCTCTCTCTCTCTCTCTCTCTCTCTCTCTCTCTCTCTCTCTCTCTCCTCTCTCTCTGATTTCTGCTGAAAGAAGCTGGAGTTTGCCTTTGATTCTGAAAGGAAGTGTAACTGAAAAAACACAGGCCAACCACTTGAACTGAACTCGGTCAGAGAACGTGCGGCTATGTTATGTGCACAGGTAGAACACATGGTGCATAGGTTATTATGTAGTGGGTTTAGTAAAGAAACATCTTTCTGTGTGTGCATGCACACACATGTGCATGTTCTCACATGTACACTCAAGCCATGAAAAACTGGACATCTGCAGGCAGAATAAATGATAGACTGTCATTCTAAAATCTATGACTTTGAACAACAAATATGTGTGCATGTATATCTATATATCTATGTATGCACACACACACTATATATATATATATATATATATATATATATATATATATATAGTGTTTTAAATGAGAGTGTTTTAAAATGCATCTGACTCTTCTTAAATGGATGGTTAGCACCAATTCACCAAATACTGCAAATGATTTTGGTAAAGAGCTGTGGTGTGGCTGGCTAACTGAGGGGGCTTTAGAAAAAGGCCTAAATCCCAAATCAGTTGTTGACTCTATGAACATCGCTTTAATTGTACTACAGCTAGAAGGTTTTCTGACCACAATGGGGAGTTCACGTGAACTTGCATAGCTCCTGGGACACAAAGAGTGTCCTAGGTTATCTTAGTAAGCATCACTTTTTGAGTCCCTGTTCTGCTGCTGACTATATGTTCTGGTATCATTTCTATTTCTGTGATGATTTATCGCCCTGACTAAAGGCACCTTAGGGGAGTAAAGGGTTTATGTCTTCCAGGTGATCTTCCAGGTCACAGCCCATCATTGAGGAAACCAAGGTAGTAACTAAAGCTGGAGCTTGAAAAAGAAACCACGGAGAAATGCTTCTTGGTTGATCACTCCCAGTCTCATTAGCCCAGGTCTACCTGACTAGGGGATGCAGCCACTGAGGGTGGACTGAGCACCCCCTACTCCCATCAATTGACTGAGCTACCCGACCTCCACAGACATGCCCACAGGCCAATGTGATGTAGGCAATTCCTCAATATAAGTATTCCTCAGATGACTCTAGACTGTGCCAGCTTGATAGTGACAGTTAACCAGGGTATCATCTAAAGAATTTAAATGTTGTCAGTGACCAGGTTCCTTGTGGGTGTCCAACTGGGGTATCAGGAGACAGAGAACACCACCCATCTTCCTCTAAAGTAATGCAAACTCCTAATATCAGGCCCCATGGTGCTTCACTTGTGTTTGTTTCTCAAAGCTTAGAAGAACCTGAGAACTAGAGCTTTCTATTTTCTTCCTAATTTCCCTTATCCCTGACTGAGCAGAATCAGATTTGGCTTTTAGTGACAGCTCACCAAGTTGTAGCAACCTGGAGAACAAATGTACCTTTATTTCAGTCTTCCTACTGTGCAAAACTGGAAGAGAGTATCCACTCGTTTAGTAGGAGAGGCATCTTGAATCAAAGGGATGAGTAACAGAGGTAAATGGGCAGGCGAGTTGTTAGCTAAGGAACGTGGGTTGAGAGGCTCTGTCTAATGGTCTCTATTTCACCAAGAAGTAAGGAAGCTTCCAGCCAGATGAGGTTAGAGGAGTGTTAAAACCCAAAAGCTTGTGGGGAGGGGAGCTGGCTGGGAGGGGAGACTTGAATGACGTCAGAGAGCAGATGTGGGGCTGGAATGAGGAAAGAATGCCCAATAGTAGGAAATCAAAGTTTAAGACCGTGGAGGTGAACGGGTTCTTGGCGATAGGTGGGGTCACAGGGGTGAAAGGGTTCGTGGTGATAGGTGGGGTCACAGGGGTGAAAGGGTTCTTCGTGATAGGTGGGTGGGAGCAGAGGAATGGAGGAGAAGGTCATTGGAACCCAGGAACTAGAGCATAGGCTAAGGGACAATCACGCACTTGGACAGTGTAATATATTAAGATTATGGCAAAGCTAAAAGATGATGACAGTCAACGAGATGGCTCCGTGGATAAACCCCTTCCGAGCCTGAAGCCTGACTACTTGAGTTCAGACTCTAGAACTCACAGTGGTGGAAGGAAAGAGTGAGATGGCTCCTACAGGTTGTCCTCCCATCTCTTCATGCATGCTGAGGCACAAAAAAAATGTGAAAAGTAGAATTAACATTATGAAGTTGTAGCAGAATCTTTTAAAAAGTTGGAAGGGAAATGAACAGGAGACTGGTGTTAGGAACAGGGACTATTAAAAGGTGGCATCACTGAGGGATATCCCACTGCTTGTTGCAAAGCCTTGACCAGGCTAGTTAGAATTCTTCGAATGGTTCCTCCTGACTGCAGAAGTTCCAGGTTCAAGGTTATAATTCATGTCAACACTCTGTACCTTTCCTTTCCACACTAAGCTCCTTGCACAGTTCTCTTCCATCTCTTGTGTCAGTTGGAAGGGCCCTCTGCTTTTCCCTTTCTATAAAACCCCCCTTCCAGGCCTGCTTGGGCACGTCTACTCACCATGTCTCTGTGGCTGTCCTGGCTTTCTTCCTTTCACCTAAACGCTGCAGCCTGAAGGAAGTTGGTGAGATTTCCTGGCTGAGATGTGCTTTCTTTAGAAATCCTCGTAGGTGCATGTGCGTGAAGACCCATGTGCATGCCCATGTGTGGTCACCTTGTTTCAGCTGCTGGCTGAATGTTGGACTCAACTGAGGGTCTCATAGCCAGTCTTCCCTCTGAAGTTTGTTTTTAGCTGGTTTTAGCTAGAGTCTTTCTCTACTTCTTTTCAATGCTCATAATAACATCAATAATGTAAATATTTTGTTTAGATTTGTTTATCTATTCATTTGTGTGTGTGTGTCTGTGACTGTGTCTATGTGTATGCCTGAGTCTATGTCTGTGTACCCTAAGTGTGCAGCAGTTTTTAGAGGCTAGAAGAAGGAGTCCGATCTCTCAGAACTGGAGTTACAGGTGTTTGTGAGCCGCCATTGGGGTGCAGTGAACTGAACCCTGGTCCTCCAAAGGATCAGTATATGCTTTTAACCCTTGAGCCATCTCTACAGCCTCAGTTTTGATACTTTAATGAGTATTCCTTTCCCAAGAGCACTATGAGAATATCACTGGGCACTGCTTATCAAGTTGATACTCTTGTTGCTTCCTCTCACAACGCTGGCTGAGAAAATGCAGGACACACTGATGAACTTTGCTCAGAAAATACTCTTTTTTTTTTTTTTTAAAGAAAAACTGGGAAACAAATGGAGGTGCTCAAACAACTATTAATTAACTGAATTGTTTAATCCTCTGACAACCTACATACACAAATGGTATATATTTAAAAACGGGCTTTTTTTTTCCTTAAACAAGTGTTGTCTCTGCTTTCTAAGTATTTAGAATACTTTGACTTTTCCTTCCTTGCCAGGTGAAATTTTACATGGGGCAAGTCAACAAAAAAAAAAAACCTGTCGTTTTAGTGTGACACTTTATTAGATGTTTGGACTTGTGTTGACTGTTGTTCTTACGACCTCATGAAAGGAAGCCTTTGTTTGTTTCTGAGAATTGTGTCTATGAATTTTATATTTGGGGTTAAAGGTTTTTCTTTGGCTACCTGGAGACTCTGGATTTCCTTGTAAGGTACATGGAATGCTCCCAACTCGCCTCTTATATGTTCATTTTCTCCAAAGTCTCAGGAGGCTTTCAGAGTATCTAACTCGAAAGCCTCATCCCACACTCTAGAAATGACTCCCAAATATGTAACTTAAACAATTTAAGGAAATGAAAACATGCTTATAATATGAGCATCAATTTCTTTTTAAAAAATATTTTATTTTTATTTATTTATTTATTTATTTATTTATTTATTTATTTATTATGTGTCGTGTGAGTGTCTGTCTGTGAGACCAGAAGAGGAGGCTAGACCCTTGGGTCCTCTGCAAGAGCAGTAATTCCTCTCAATCACAGAACAATCTCTCCAGCCCCCTCAAAATTCCTTTCTTTTAGAGAAAAAGGGGGGACACAGGGAGGCAGATGTTCATGTATCTCCACAAGTCAAAGATAGTTGATATATCTAGGTTGGGTAGTGGGTTACACCTCTGATTGAGCAATACCAAACTTATAAAGCCTTTGATTAACATTTTAAAAAAAAGTATAAGTGCAAAAAGGAAAGGGGGGCATGGGATAGGGGTTTCCTAAGGGGGGGGGAATGGGGAAAGGGGATGGCATCTGAAGTGTAAATAAAATATCCAATAAAAAATGGGAAAAAATTCCTTTCTTTTAAGAACAGTTCCCAAGTTAGAAATAGTAGTCCCTTGACTCAGTAGATATTTACAACTGGGGTTTGCATAGTAAAATGTAGCTTCCCCAACCCCGATTACTCAAGTGTTCTGTAAAGGTGCAAAAAAGAAAGGCTTGCAAATCACAGCAGATTCTTCAGGGAGGGTTCTGTGTGACTCATGTCAGTGGCCCATGTCTTATTATTTGTAATTTACATTTTAATTGAAGGATTGTTTTCAATAAAAAAAAAAAAGGCGGGCAGTGGTCTGGAGAAGATGGCTCAGTGGTTAAGAGCTTGCACTGCTCCTGCAGAGAACCTGGGCTCTCCAGGGGATCTGACTTTTTATCTTGCAGGCTCCTTATGATCCTTTTAAACTAAGGGGCATTTGTTACTTGTCTTCCTTCTATTTAGAAAAAAGTTCATCAACTTTATTCTTTTCTAAAACCCCAGTTCTACTGGGCCGTTCTCTAGTCTCGCCTCTATTTTTGGTCACTGTTACTATCACTGTTATTGTTTTTAGACTTGCTCTTTTTCTGCTTTTTTTTGAGTGGCAGGCCAGCTCTGGCTCTGAGATCCTTCTCTGATGACATAGGCGTTGGCTGCTGTATGCTTTCTTCTCTTCCCGTTGCCTTTGCTATGTCCAGTCGGCTGTGCAGGGTTTTGTTTTCTTTTTTTTGAAGATATTCTCCAGTTTCCTCTGGAGGTTTTGACCCGTTGCTTATTCAGAATGATTGCTGTGAATTCCCACATACTTTTGAGTTTCCCAGGATTCCTTCTGCTATTGTTTTTTTCTCTTTATTCCACAGTATCTGGAAAAGACAAGATGCTATTTTAATTTTCTTAAATTTGTTCTATATTTGCCTGTTAGGGCCATTTTGCCCATACTCTTTCTCATGACCACCATTTCCTTGTTATTTTTCTGCCTGAATATTTCATTCATTGAGATTGTCATCTCCCACTATTATTGTATCTCTGTCTGTCTGTCTGTCTCTCTCTCCTGTCAATTGTATCTTTAAGTTGTGTGATGTTGGGTGGATATATATTTTATAATTGTTTCTTCTTCCTCATCAGTTGACCATTTATTATTACGTGACATAAAAAAATCATGAGATACACAGAAAACATTATAGGAAAGAAAACCTTTCTTCCTGTCTTATCTTCCTAGTTGCTTTGTGTCAGGCTAAATGTTTACTGAATATATGTCATTCATCTGGTCCTCAGACAAATCCTTCCCCAGCTCTGGGCCAGCTATGGCATGGCTGGAATTTGCAAGCTGTGGTATTTTTATGAGAGGAGTATTGGGATTAAAGAGCAGGTGACGATCATTGCTATGGTATCCCGACCCAGTGATGGGTCAGCACTATGCGGTGCCCTGAGGTCTAGGTTGTTTTACTCTTCGAAACATAAATAGTTTTTGTTTCTAGAGACAATCATAAACTTTGGAGAGAGCCCTTTGCCCCAAGGATGTATAATCCCAGTCCAAAGTTGTGGGTATCACATGTAGAGGGTGATTTTATGGTCAACTACCAAATTATGCCACCCTAATGTTCTTATCCCCTTGTCCCTTAAAAAACTTGACTCCTTGTCACTTTGGGAGGGCCCCTGGGCTAACAAAATCGATACAAGCCCTGTATTTAAGAAAATTCCAGTTGGTGTCCCCACATCCATTGTGATAGTTTCACTAGGTGCTTCACCAGGCAAGTCCATAGGTAGCCACTTTCTGTGCGTTTCTTCTGGCCCTGAAGCAATATTGGAGTCCATGTTGTGGGGTGTTATCACAACATGTGCTTGTTGCAGGCAGGAGGCAGGACCTATGTCTAATGTCCCAAAGGCCACCAAAATGAAATTTTACAGGGATCTTCATGTGGTCAGTTAGTGTTACTGGTTGGTAGGGGCCCACAGGAAAGTAAGGCTGTCCAGGTTAATCTGGCAATTAGTCGGTTAGAAGAGGAAGGAAGCAGTGGTGTCTAGACCAGATGGGTCAGCAAGTTTTCTGCCACTACAGAGAGGTCTGGGCCTGTGAGGCAGGCAAGCAGGCTGCATAGTGTTGCAGAGAATATGCCCATCTGGTCTGTGGGGGAAGGACTGGAATTTTCCCTGTATCTAAAGACTATCATGGGTTTCTAGGAAAGTTAGGACCCTATAGGGTTTGAGACCAACTATAGGCCTTCCTCATCTCCAGGCAGAGCAGAAATTGGGATGTACTAAGGGGAATTTGGGGTATCTGGAAGGGAGGGGTACAAAGAGGTTGGTGATTATTCCTCAGTGATTGGTAGGAGCTGAAAAGAAGACGCCTGGGTGTTTTGAGGTTTGGTGGGCCTTAGAGGTGTGGAGTAAAATTGTGGGGGAACCTTCTCAAGTCTGGGAAGGTGGACCCAGGAGGAATTAACATTATTTAAATTTGTGGCATTGCATGGTGAATAAGATGACTTGGAGGGGGGTTCTGCCATTTAGGTGTTACAGGTGAGATGGATCTGAGATGCATATTGTGCCCCCTATTTGGAGATTAGGGAAGAGAGTATCAGTTAGGAGAAGAGGGTGGGACAGAGTCAGTATGATTTCAAAGCTCTACGCTGGGACAGGATACGGGACTCAGATAGGAACAGAGGAAGTTGGATGTGTCTACTGTGATTGGGGAGCATGAGGGGTCTCCCATACATGAGTTCAAATGAACTGATTAGGGATGTTTATTTATTTTTTTGAGAGCCTTGGAGTTTGAGCAGGGCCACAGATAGGAGTTTTAATTCTAGAGTTAGTTTGGCAAGGGTATCCAAGTGTGTAAGCTGCAGTGCGGGCTCCCTTATTTGTGGTTGGGAAGGGCCCAACTCACCCTGAAAAGATGACGATGAATACTAGTAAGTATTTGTGTCTTCTGACTGGGGGCATATGGTGACTTGTCCCTGACAGTCTAGGACAGGTAACTGACCTCTCATTTGGTGAGATGGGAATCGGGGAAGATGGAGGTTGAAGTAATAAAAGTCATGGGCAAAAAGGGTTGTAAGAGGTTGACTGTCTTAGAGCAACACTTCAGGAGGTCTGGGTGTGTGGGGGTTGTTGGGTAGGAGTGTTGCAGGGTTGGAAGGTAAGCGTGGCTCTAATACAAGGTTGGGATCTAATAAGTAAGAAGAGCAGAGCTTCACCTTGGGTAACGGGGAGTGTTAGGAAACCATGTGGTTGATGAGGTCCTTGAATGAGTTCTCATGAGGATGTGGTGGGGCCTGTGAGCTGATATTTTGTTTGCCTTGGGGGCAGGCAGTACCACTATGGCCAGGGTCTGGAGGTAGGGTGGTCAGCCTCTGACCGCCATGTCTAGCTGTTTGGAGAGAAGGCTGTGGGGAGAAGGGGCATATGTCCATCTTGACAGAAGGTTGTGAGGGCTTGTTGTTGATTAGCATGTAAAAAGGGATAGATGGGTCTGTGTGGGCCTTGAAGTGTTAGTGTAGAGGAGGGTGAGAGAGTGAACTTAAGTATGTCTGTAGGAGGAACTGGGACAAGGGTGACTCTTCTAGGGGTCCCTTAGTGACTTTATAAAGAGGCTGATCTGTGACAGAGCAGTTAGGGATCCATTTGTGAAAGACATTAAAGAGGCCTCTGAGTCTGGTTTGTAGAATATGGTGGTAGGCAAGGGGCTTCTCTATTCTGGCTTGGGGTATAGTTCTTTTCTCTTCTTAGATGGAGAGGCCCAGAGAGGTGACAGGTGGTTAACAGATCTGGGCCTTGTCTCCAGACACCTTATAACCCCTGGAGGCCAGAAGGGTCATGAAGTGTTGGAGGTAAGTCTATGGGGAAAGGCTACATAAGAGGAAATGATTTATATACAGGAGAAGGAAACTATCATATAAATCTAAGTTGGTGAGGTCCTTATGTATATCCTAGCCAAATTGGTGGAACACATCTCAGACTCCCTGGGACAAACCCATCCAGGTGAGTTGCTGGGCATGCAGAGTGCCTGAGTCCTCCCAGGTGAAGGCAAAAAGAGGTTGGGAGGATGGCTGTAAAGGAATAGTAAAAAGGGCAACTTGAAGATCAAATACAGAAAAGGAGGCAGCAGAGGAGGGGTCAGAGGAGAGGAGCGTGCATGGATTAGTGTCTTAGGTTTCTATTGCTGTGAAGAGACACCATGACCCTGACAACTCTCATAAGGACATATTTAATTAGGGCTGGCTTACAGTTCATTAGTTCATTATTGCCATAGAGGGAAGCATGGCAGCATGCAGGCAGACATGGTGCTGGAGAGGTAGCTGAGAGTTCTACATTTATTTTAGCAGGCAGAGAGAGAGAGAGAGAGAGAGAGAGAGAGAGAGAGAGAGAGAGAGAGAGAGAGAGAGAGAGAGACTGAGCCTGGCTTGAGCATTCGAGACCTTAAAAGCCCACCCCCAGTGACATACTTCTTCCAACAAGGCCACACCTACTAATAGTGCCACTCCCTATGGACTTGGGGGGTCATTTTCACTCAAACTGCCACAGTTAGCAACCACAGGGGAGGTGGAAATTATTGGCCCCAGTTGATTTTTTCAGTGGTCTTGGACCAGGTGATAAGTGACATTTGACACCCAGAGGAGTGTTGTGAGGAGAGGTGCTGGGAGCTGCTTGCAGTAGCCACTCCAGTGATGGGCTAAGACTATGGTGAGTGGTAGAAATGAGAGGATATTTGTCCTGGACAACAAGGGAGAAGGGTCTTTCAAGACTATGAGGTTACGATTATGACAATTGGCTATTAAAGGGCTTGTGGTGACCCAGACTAGATGGACAGAAGTCTGGTATTGGGTGGAAATGCTGCCAGAGTTCAGGCTAAGAAGAAAAATGGTGGGCAGTCTCAAGGGAGGGATGTATATAGAAACCTTAGGCGTAGACAAGAGATATCAGCCTATTGTGAGGGTGGGCAATGAGACATGAGGGTAAAGGAGAAAGTGGGGGCTGTGTCACCAAACTGGCAGAATGGATGATGGGATGCCCAAGACCCCTGTTTTATTGATTTAGTAGTTATGGTTGGCTCATGCCATTCAGTGAGTAAGAAGAAAGAGGCCCCACTGTGCAGTGTGAAGTAAACCATCCTACCAGCTGTTGTACTGTTCTGATGAGTTAGGGGCCAAGAACTCAGGTCCTTTCGTTGGACCAAGGCATTGGCCAAGCAAGGACAGTTAATGGAGGTATTGGGGGTTGGGGACACCAGCATGACCCAACAGATAGTCCATCCTCCAGTGGTCCCATTGTTTGTAGCTGGGACAAGTCTTGGAGGGTGGTTGTGGGTTAGAGCTCTCCTTAGCCCCATGGCTGGTTTGACTGTATTAAAGGCAAGGATAGAGGGTTGGGGACGGCTCTGCCTCTAGAGACAGTGGGTGACAGGTCAGATGGAAGCTGGCATGGCATTCTCTCCTATCCTTTCCCCAATCTCTTTCTTTCTCTTTTTGGCCCCACTCTCTCTGTTGTTGAAAACCTTAGAGGCCACGTCTAGAAGCTCGTTTTGAGATATTTGGGGTCTCTTTTTTAGTCTTTGGAGCTTGTGTCTAATGTCTAAGTCAGACTGATCCAAGAAACAGGCGCAGAGTGACAAAGTTCCCTGAGGAGAGTTAACACCCGCATTGGTACGTGTATCTTCTTATTGCCTCAGTAAGGTGAGGTAAGTAAAGAGCAGAGTTTTCAATGGACGCTGACTGACACTTTCCAGTTTGTCCATGTTGACTCTGGAGTACACACTTTATTGCATGCGGTAAAGTAAAAAAAAGGTGCCATTAACTGTAGGCCCTTTGTCTCAGTGCCAGTAATTAGAACTTGGTAATTTGGTAATTAGAATTTGGGTCCCTTAAAGGGACTACCTCCTCCTGTGAGGGGACATTTTGCTGATGGAGTTTATCAGCATTGTCCCAGGCTGCCTTCCAGATGGGGTCCTTTTCCTCTTGGGTGAGGGTAGAGGTCAGGCTTTCATGCGTATTCTGCCAGGTGAGGCCATAGGTTTGAGTTATCTGGGTGAATTGTTTTTGGAAGTGGAGTTGGTTTTCAGAGAATGATCTAGGTTTCTTTTTTCTAGGATATCCTTTTCTAGCATTGTGAAGGGGATGTGAGCCAAGCAGGAGCTGCAGAGAGAGGTGGGGGATCACAGAGAGGCGGAGTGCTGTGGGAAACAGCAGATCTCTTGCCATTTCCTTTGAGATGGTTGTCCAGGTCTGTAAGAAAGTCGAAGTCCAAAGTTCTGAATTGAGCCAGTGATAGCGATTATTAAGGGGGTACTTGGCCAGACCTGGGTGAATAATCTAGTGGGTTTGACAGAATGGAGGAGCTTGCTAAGAGGCAGCTTTTAAAGAATTCCCCCTCCTCCCCCCTTCCTCTTCCCCTTCTTCCTCTCCCTCTTTCTTCTCTTCCCCTTCCTCCTCCCCTGCCTCACCTTCTTCCTCCTTTTCCTTCTCCTCTTCAGATGTAGCCCATGATGGTCTCTGACTCAGTCCTCCTGCCTTATCCTCTTTGACATTTGCTTACTGGCTTGTGTCACCTCAACCAGCACCATCATTATTATATGTGCAAACTGACTGAATGATGTCATTTAGAAACATGGTGTAGGTTCCAAATAATAAAAGGCAGTCATTCATGTTTCTTGAGTGCTTACTGTATAATGGGTACCTTACACCTAACTCCAAGAACCCTAGAAAATTAGATGTTGCTATTATGACCATTTTATAGATGTGAAAACTGAGGCACCTTGCCTATGGTGATACACTGAAAACTTAGGAAGTAGTGGACTAGGGTCTTAAGCAAAGGCAGGCTGATTTTGGAACCCCAGGGCTTTACAACTGTTTACAGAAAGGGACGGCACCCAGCACATTATGAACGGTGTATAGGCTTATCCAGGAATCTCTCCACCATAGCATGAGAGCTGTACACTCTTTGTGGCCAGTGGACTTGGCTCTGGCAAAGGATGGTGATTTTTTTTATTAATCTATTCTTTTGAGAATAAGAAGGGTCTTTGTTTCTCTTCCCTGGGAACCGAGAAGCTCCTTTTTCTGAGTGTAGAGTTGGGGCATAACTCAATAGAACTACAGTCATCCTGGCTAGTAAGATTCAGAGGTTGGCTTTCAAAGGCCTCAGCTCCTGGGTGACTGAGCAGTGGAGAAGCAGAATCCTGCCCTTGAATGGCTCCCCAGGCAGGCTTTATGCAGTCTGGGAAAGCAAAGGATGTCCTGTGATTCTTAAAGAAACCGGTATAATTTTGCATTGCATAGCAGACTTCCAACACACACAGCCTTTTCCAGAGGGATTTCCTTGGAGTGTGTGTGTGTGTGTGGGGGGGGTGGTGGTGGTGGTGGTGGTGGTAGGCTGCAATGGTCTGCTTAGCCTCACCGAGGCTGCAGAAGCTGTGAAAGACAGGAGTAACTGAATGGTAGACTCTGTGAGGTTGACCAGGAATCTTTATGGCTCCCCAGGTATCCCTTCCTGTTCTGACCTTGTCAAAGCATGACTCTAGTCTGTGATGAAGTGGGTCACAGCAGTTACTGCATTTCTCTGACAGTTTTGCTCTGGTTGATGTAAAATGACCACTGCGGCCATAGACTTAGGTTGACTCTGGTTAGGAAGAAAATAAGAGATCTAATCAAGGTTTGAATATTGCTCCAAGATACTGTAATTTTACCAATATTTATCTGACTGGTATTGCTGGGTCACATGGTGATTTAATTTTTAGTTTCTGAGGATGCTCCATACAGATTTTCATAGACTTCACCTATGTTTCCACACCAGCAGGTTATAAAGGTCCCCTACTCCACCAGGCTCACCTACACCCAAGGCTGAGGGTTCTCTGAATGGCAGGTGCTGACTTGAGGGAGTAGGAGTCTTAACTTAGTGTTAGTTTGCATTTCTCTGATGGATAAAGATGGCCAACACTTTTAAACCTGTTTGCCAGAGATTTATATTTCTTCATTTGAGAATCATCTGTTAGTTCATTAGAACTTTTATAAATGAGATGATTTGAGGTGTGTGTGTGTGTGTGTGTGTGTGTGTGTGTGTGATTAACTTTTCAGTATTTCAAATATTCTAGATATGAATCGGGGTTGGGAATTTAGCTCAGTGGTAGAGAGCTTGCCTAGCAAGTGCAAGGCCCTGGGTTCGATCCTCAGCTCTGGAAAAAAATAAATAACAAATCCTCTGTCTGATAAATAGTTAGCAAATGTTCTCTTCCTCTTCACGATCTCCTCACCGTGATTGTGGCTTCTCGGCCGTGTGCAGGCCATTTAGTCCCATGTGAGCCCATCTGTCAAATCTTAGGTTAGTCTCCTGCAGTTGCCAGTTAGTTGCCACTGGAGTTAGGACTACCATGAGGAGAAAAAGAAAGAAAGAAAGAAAGAAAGAGAGAGAGAGAGAGAGAGAGAGAGAGAGAGAGAGAGAGAGAGAGAGAGAAAGAAAGAAAGAAAGAAAGTTAGGAGGCCTATGAACGTTCAAAGAAGGAAAAAAAAAAAAAAAAAAGGACTGGCCCGAGGGCTAAGTTCTATCATAAACGGCACCATGCTGAGAAGATACAGACGAAAAAGACTATTAAGATGTATGAAAAGAGAAACACCAAGCAGAAGCATGATGAGAAGACTCTGCAGGGAGCAGTCCCTGCCTGTCTGCTGGACAGAGAGGGGCAGTCGAGAGCAAAAGTGCTTTCCAACATGATTAAGCAGAAAGAAGAAGAGGAGGCCGGAAAATGGGAGGTCCCTCTACCCAAAGTTGGTGCCCGAGGAGAAACAGAAGTGTTGGAAGTTATTAGAACAGAAAAAAGAAGGCATGGAAGAAGACAGTTACTAAGTCTGCTCTGTTGGCGATGGTTTGACATGAAAACCACCTAAATTTGAAAGATTCATTAGGCCAAAGGGCCTCTGGTTCCAAAAAAGCCCACGTCACACACCCTGAGCTGACCATGTCACACACCCTGAGCTGAAACCACCTTTTGCCTTTCAATGCATCGTGTGTACACTTAGTCCCGATTGTATACAACTCTGGTGTGATCACCAAAGGTGAAGTTACTGAGAGAAAGTGAGTGAGCTGGGCCTTGTGACACAGGAGGGAAGGCGATTTGGGGAAAGTCTGCCCAAATTACCACAGTCCTGAAAAGGATGGGTGCATAAATGCTGGTCTGACAGTGACTTCATACATGTCACTTCGGTCACTATCAAAGACTACACACCATCAGGAAACCACCATCACTGTCATCTTCCTGAACCACCAACCTTACCCCACGTGCAGTCATCAAGAAGTATTTATTAAACTGTAATGAAAAATTAAAAACTGCCCAGTTTTTTTTTATTTTGTTTGTTTGCTTTAAATCATGGGTTCCATTGAGTCACCCAGACTTTCTTTGCAGTCAGGGAGAGTTTATGGATGTGGAAAGGAATGTGTGCTCCACACATGTTGGATGGAATGTTCTGGAGAGATCTGCTGAGGTGGCCAGACCTGTTGGAGTTTCTTCACTGACTTTTGATTTGGATGAAAAAAAAAATGCTTGTGGTTTTTTTTCCTTTAAATCTTCACTTTTCATAAATTTCGTTTTATCATTCTTTATCAGAGTTTCACTATGTAGCCCAGACTAGCCTTGAATTTATTATTCTCCCACCTCAGTCTCCTCATGCTGGGGTTATAGGTGTGTACCACACCTGCCTTCTTTCCTTATCAGGAATCTCAACAGTTTAGAACAGATTCAGGAGATAATACCAAGTAAACTGCTTAGTATTCTGTTTGGAATTTACAGCTTAAATGCCAACAGACTGTTGTCTGGGTGCTGTGGCATCCACCCACTCTGTAACCCTGCACAGAAAGGAGTGAAGGAGAAATAGACATCAGATACAGACAGAAAAGTGAGACGTGCAGAGACCGGAAGAGCACCAAGGCTGGGAGTGAACTTTGTGTGGATTATCACTTAGGCAATCATTTGGTTTTCTGTTTTGGTCACAAGTCGGCTAGATAACTAGGAATCTTCAGCTGCTCCAGTAATGACTCGTGTTAGTTTGATTCCAAGAGGAGGAAATATCCCCCACGTGACATGCGGGGATTCTGTATGTTCAGCTCTTTTGATGTTTCAGAATGTAGAAAATCCTATCCAGTTTTAGGTAGTTCTGAAAAAAGTGTTGCTTGGATTATAGAATTTAATTCAAATTGATATGTCATTAAGATTTCAAAATAATAAATACTATATAAGCTATTATATATATACTATATACAAGCCATATATACTATATATTAGCTATATATACTATATATAAGTTATATTGGAGAGGGGATGAGATCATTATATACAGTTATTGTTTCCACAATTAAAAAGCTAAGGCGATCATGATGTTATTTTAGATATCTACTTTTTATTTGAATGAGAACTGAGAACTCTAAACATTTTGATCTCATGGCTAAAGAAAAATCAAATGTTGGCCGTGGTAATGTCTTGTAAGAGTATTAGATAAATTTTTTTATTTCCAAGTTTCCTCCCAACACTTATAATCTCATTACATCTCTTAAACGTTTTGCTTAGCCAGGGACGCATGGAAGCTAAGTGCTTAGAGGATGCAGCTCTCAGTGTGTCGCTAACAAATACGGTCATCTGCTTCACCTGAACATCTTTGAAAACATCCGTTTGCTTGCCAAATCCCTGGTAAACTTCAATGAGTTAGCTTTCTCTCTTAGAGTAAAGAACATTTTTGTTCGTAATAAGAGTAGAGACTGAATAATCTTTTAACACATACAAGTTCATTTTCCCAGTTAAGAAGACATGGTCCTTACAATCTAGTCTCCCTCGTTCAGGATCTCTATGTCAGCCAGGTGTGCTGGCAGCACAAGCCTTGGTCTCCCCAGGATGATTCTCTATGTATTTTCAGCATGCTTGAAGTAGTGGGATTGTACACCTTACACAATTGGATGCAGCCTTTGAAAAATACTTTGGGGGCTTATAAGATTTTATCATTTAATGTCTCCAACTTGGAACATAGGGGCATTTGTCTGAAAGTTTATGGCCATGATTGGCTCTGTGATAAGGACAAGTGAGCAGCCTTTTTGAAGTGTAAACATTTTCGTTGCACTGTAAAGTTTCTATTTCCTAGGTATTCCCTGCCTCCCCTGCTTTTCCTTCAAATACAGTCTGAATAGTTACTTGACAATTCTGTAAGTTAATAAGGTCATCCTTCTGTCAGATTTCTAGTCTTGGCTGTAACAGTGATAAAAACATTAAAATGCAAAACCTGAAGGCCACGACTTCCATTTACAACGATTTGGCACTGTTCAGACCACAGGGAAACCAACCTCAAAGATTTCTTAAGATTAAATGATGGTGTTTCAATCCTTTAACCTAAGTGGAACTAGTTAGAATTTGTGTTTACATGTGGCCATATGCACTCGTAAGATGTAGAGAAAAACGATCGGGGAAAAAGTGCTTTAAAAGAAAGTTTTGAAGAAGCTTGTCCTTGGTGAAGTTGCCACACAGGTTGCTGCGGGGTTCCAAGGTTTGGCTTGGAGCTGAGTCAGGTGTGTGAGTTACGGTCCTGCGTTCTACTATATAGGTTTGTGAAGAATTAATCTAAGCAGAACCAGGTTTTGAAGGCTGACTCTCCAAGAAGGAGATATTTAAATAAAGCTTGAATATGTACAGATCTTCCCCTGTGTTCATCAATGCACGGCACAAGTCACTATCGGGATAAATAATTAACAATTTGCTCAGTGCTTCTCGCTATGGAAAGGTTAGCATGCAGCAATAAGCACAAAGTAGACGCCACAAAGATCGAGAAGTCTTAAAACATCAGCTCAAAAATTTGCCCAAGTCCATAAAAATCTTTCCAACTTTTAAATATAATACTCTCCCCACTAAGAAATTTTTAATCATTTTTTCTGAGTTTTGGCAATATATAATTTTTAAGGAGTTTAACTTATTGGGGGGGGGTGCTAGTCCATCTGCTAATATTTTATAAAATAATTGTGTCTTCTTCAGCTAGAAATACCTTCTGTATTTCAGAACTCTCTCCTGTAAGCATAGCATGGGCTATGCCCACACTTCTGCTTCTATTTTCTTACGACGACCAAAGAGAAAGCTAGGCGTGCGAGTCAGATGGAGGAGGCGCTTCACCGGAAGTTCTTAAGCTGTGGGTTGCAACCCCCTTGGGAGTCATATAGCAGATATCCTGCATATCAGATATTTACATTACAATTTATAACAGTAGCAAAATTACAGTTATTGAGTAGGGGAATAATTTTATGGTTGGGTGTATACAATATGAGGAAGGGCCGAACATTAGTAAGGTTGAGAACCACTGTGCTATTTTCAAGTTCTTCATATGGAGTCATACCCAAATTCCATCAGGTCTAAAAGGTCAGATTTACCGGATTGCAATGGGTCAGATCTGTCCCCCTCCTCCTTCCTAATGCCCTGACTTGACCTCAGCTTTTTCTACTTCATCTCAGTTTTCCAGATTTAATTATTTGTCTCTCTCCCAAGAAGACAGTATTTTCCCTATTGAATCATCAAAGCTCAAAACCATCCTTCAGTTTCAAAGGTATCTTTTATATGACCTTTGTTCATTGTATAATTCTTGGTAAGTCTGGGAGAAATAAAAATGAAATAAATTAAACGAACAATTCTCTTTGGAAGGAGAAAACCCCCCACAAATGCAGTCAAATGATTAGTTGAATTCTATCTTATAACCAAGCTCTGAACATAGCTTCAGATAAACAACTGCTTTATGGGCAAAGATAACACCCATATAAGAGGTAAAGGGAGATGTGATAGAAGCCACAAGGGGGAAGGAGCAAATGCTTTTTGTTGTATTTCTCTCTTAGATAACCAGAGACTCTGCTCCCCATCGCTGATGTCACCGGTGAGATGCTGTCTCACAAAACAAAACAAAAAAACCCCCCAAAACCCTGAAAACCTCTTTTATATTAACTAAGAGTAAGCATCTTTAACGATTTAAGAGAATTTGGACTCAGATAAAATCCTGTAGCTTGTAAATTATGGAGATGTAGGTTCAGTCTCCGGCACCAGAAGCCAACATTCTCTTGGCTGCGTCCATTTTTATTATGGTCGTGCGTTATTCAACATGTGCCCTAAGGAAAGACCCTGAAATTTTTCCTTGAATTGTGTGAGCTTTCACACTAAAACATAAACAAACCGACTCTATTTGCATCTTTTGCAGAAACTACGCAGCTTTGAAAGTTAAAGCAGATTGAATCCTAAGCCGTGCAATGTGTCCCAGCAGCGCCCCCTTCTGTTCTGGATCTAGAATGCACTGGAATGAAACATCTTTGTTTAGATTATCCCGCTTTCCTGTTCGGAAAGACCAGCACCAGAAACCTCTTGTTATTTCTCCTGCCGTTTAAAAATTTTTCTTACTAGAGGCACTTGGTAGACAGCTTAACGTAATCTATTAATTGCTGAGATTCAATTGGCTGTGCCTTAGAGAGATTTTTTTTTCTTCCATTGAAGACAGTTCTGTGGATCAGGGGCTCTGATAACTTCCGGGACCACTGAGCCACCCAGAAAGGGCAAGGTGACAAATGAGACATGCCAAATCATCAAAGTGCAAGGTCGAATTCTTTTAACATCTGCACTATATTATTAAAGTGTCCTTTATCATGGATTTTTGCATTGATTTTACTTTAAAAAGATTTCTTCAAAGTAGTATCTTTCTCGATGATTAACTTCTGGGACACCAATCCACCCTTAAGCTCAACCCCAGTGCCCTCCTTGCCTCACCCTAGTCCTGGGTCCATTCATTCAGGTCCTGCCATTTGTAGAGGTCTAGATATGACACTCTGAAGTCACCATTCAGGTCACCTCCCCAACTGAACTCAATGACCAGCAATAAACGAGCAGTCATTGTGTCTTTGCGAGTACAGAGCGCAAAGAAGCCGAAGTGAGCGCTCTAATCGCTCTAGTGACGTGGAACAGGGTTAATGGGTTCATGTGACGTAGGGAGGAGGTCCTTGGGTTCAGAGAATCATAAAACAATAAACTTATATAACATTTGATTTGCCATAATAAAAGAATAAAAGCTGTTATATTGGGATGTTATCTATCATCTTGGAATGATCTTTTACTTAAAGAGTGGCTGAATTCTTAGCGATCATCATTCTTTTTTTTTCACCCCATGAAATTACAGATTCACTTGGGTTAACAAGCATCATCTTTAATATTTAATTTTTTTTTCACAACCTCAGACGTACACAGTATGTACCCTGGCCGATTTCTTCCCCGTTCTCCTCACTTCTCCCTTTGACTGGACCCTGCTTCCCAGCCATTTTCATGTCTTTTTTTTTTTTTTGTATCCCTCTGCATTTAAATAGGGGTGGCTTACGTGAGCGTGAACATGGAGGTACTTACTTGAGCAAGAGCAGTTTAGCAGTGCCTACACAACTGAGGAATATGACCCCCTCTGCAACCATTAATGTCTGTAACCCCCTGTCCCCCCATAACCATTAACTGCCTGTGCCCTTTCCATCCCAACCACCATTAAACATGATAGGAAGTCGTCGGGCCCAGCTCTGTGCAGGATGCGGCCACCGCTCTGGGATACTGTGTGATACTGTGAGTGCAGAGTGCAGCAGTCACATCAGTGCCCAGAAGACAGCATTTCCTAGGTCTCTTCCCCACCCTCTGCCTTTTACCTCCCTTCTGTTCCCCTCTTCCGTATCATATCCCGAGCTTTGGGAAGAGTTCTGTGTAGATGTCCTGTACAGAGTGGGTGTCAGTCTTAACATTTCAGACGACTTCCCCCCCCCCCCCCCCCCCCGCCAAGTGGTAAAACTGCAAGCATGGGCTAATATCTCATCTCCAGTGAGGAGTCTGTTTTTTGAGGTGTAATGTCACAAGCGTCATTTGGGTCATGTTAGTTGACAGTGTTGTTTGTGTCTTCTCTACGTTTGCTGATTTCTTTTCAGAGTTGTGTATCAGTTGCAGAGAGGAATGTACTCTCTGAGTACAGGGCTCTGGTTAACTCCTGACAGCAGTGTGGAGGGCTTCCTTCCCATAAGAGTTTGGCGACCCAAAGGAGAGAGAAAGGTTAATGGCTTCTTTCCTTGCCTGGAATGTGAAGGCCAGCACAGAGGATTCTTGACTGAAACACATAGAATTGAGACCACTTTTGACAGGGAAGAATAGTGCCATAGTGTACAGTAGCTGTTAAGATTCATGGGCAGCATTTCTGGAGGCAGAACTTCTACCAGAGATTAGTTTCCTGGCTTTAACAAACCATGGAATCTAAAAGTTTTTTCTTTTCTTTCCTCCTCCTCCTCCTCCTCTTCCTCCTCTTCCTCCTCCTCCTCCTCCTCCTTCTTTTATAAAATATTTAAAAATAGGTGTATATTGGGGGTATGTGCATGTTAGCATAGTGCCCGTGGAAGCCAGAGGAGAGCATCAGATCCTCTGGAGCTGAAGTTACATGGGCTGTGAGCCACCATACATATGCTGGGAACCAACTTGGGTCCTCTGAAGAGCAGCAAGCGCTCTTAACCACCATCTTGACAGCAGCGGACAGGAGGGCAGGGCTAGAGAGAGGCTGATGTTGGTGTGAACCATGAGGCTGAGTTCACAGAGATCCCTGTGTTTGGTATATGACAGTGGATCCCCACACACTTCAGGTTTTCAAGTCTTTGTAGTGTTTCTCAGAAATGGACAACTTGAGGGGGCAGGATCCAGTGAATTTGTTGACCTGCTGATTAGATCTCACCTTGGAAGATTTGTAAATCTTAAACAAGATTGAGGCATGCCTCATGAACAGCCACAGACAGTCCTCATTCTCTGCTTCCACAAAGGTCAGGGCAGAGGTTCAGGCTTGTGCTGTGCTAGGAGATCCCATAGGTCATATTTATAGAAAATCAGGACACACTAGGTTCAGACTGTTGTTGATTTTGTTGCCATTCTATTTAGGGAGAATTTGTTTGCCTGTCTTAAAGCCCTCCCTGCATGTATGCTTTAACTATGTGTTAACTTTTTTCTGTGTTGATGTGAACAAAGGGTCACAAAGGTATTTGTATGAAACTCTAGTTTGAGGATGGAGAGATGGTTCATGAGTTTGAACCACTTGTTACTCTTGCTGAGGAACTATGTTCAGTTTCCAGTACCTACCTGGTAACTCACATCTGTAATTCCAGTTCCCAAGGGATCTGATGCCATCTTCTGACTTCTGTGCACACCAGGAATGCACCAAGTCCATCCAAATGGTCCACACACATATATATTCATGTAAGCAAAACATTCATAGTCATAAATCAAATCAAATCAAACCAAACCAAACCAAACCTCTGGTTTGTCTTCGTGTTTACTTAGACCGTGAGATGGAGAAGTCCTTTTATAGTGCCAGCTTGCTCTTCAGCTCACGGCTTTAATTAATCCTCCTGGAGCTGCTTCCAGATCACTGACAATACAGATGCATGCCCGATACATGTTACATCTGTTTGTGTGTGTGTGTGTGGTATATGTACATGTTCATGTGTGTATATGGGAGTGTGTGCCAATATCTGTGCACATGAATGTGGATGTATGACAAAGCTAGATGTCATTGCTTTTCTCTGAGGTGACACACATTATTTTTTGAGGCACGCTCTCTCACTGAACCTGGAGCTCACTGACTGGCCAGACTGGGTGTAGCTCCTGTGATGATAACTCCTGTCTTTAGCCCAGACCTGAGATCATAGACAACCATGCCTGGCTTTTTATGTGGGTCCTTGGGATCCAAACTTAGATGCTCATGCTTGTGTAACAGGCATTTTGCAACTGAGGCATCTCCTCAGCCCTTATTTTCACAGTGTAACAACTAAACTCTGCGTTATTCAACGTTGACGTCTATGTGGAGTATACATCTGCAAATGGAAGCCTATTTTCTCTGTGTGGGTAAGCACCAATGTCATAGCAACTGTACTTCATTCTTTTGACTACACAGCGCTTCCTCTTTTTATGTTCAGTTAAACTGACTCTTGGGATCTGCTCTTGCAAAATCTTGCAAAATTTTACCATTTAAAATATTACTCTGAGAAAATGAAGCAATATTTAGGATATAACATCTGCATCAAGGAATGATTCTCTGTGTCAGGGGATAACTTGTCTCAGTCACATCAGTCATTGTGACCAAATACCTGACATGAAGTGATGTAAGAAAGGCAGGATTTATCTTGGTTCCCAGTTTGAGGGATGGCTTGGTGGTGGGCACATCTTAGTTGAACAGAAAGCAGGGATATTGGGGCTGGGGGCTGGGCTGGGGGACTCTGTCTTGAACAAACTTAACTTTGTGAATCCCACTGTCAGCAGATAATTGGATTCATCAATAATCATACGATGACCCTCCTTATGTGAGGTGAAATGTCACACCTTGTTTAGTCAAGTAGAAAATAACAGTGGAAGATTCTGGAAGGACCGATATGCATAATGAAAATAGAAAATTTTACATATTAAAAATCGTTTATCTGGTCATTTAGTGACTTCATTTTGTTATCAATTATTAAGATGTTATAGGACAAATAACAATTTGTTATAAATAAAAGGAATACTTATAAATAATTAGCTGAGGTGATACATACCTCTGACCTTACCATTTATAAGACAGGAGGTTGTCTTAGATTAACTTGAGATAAACTGCAAGACTCTATCTCAAAAAACCAACAAAATAAAATTTGAAACAAAGCAAGAATACTTCTTTCTTGGTTATTATTTATTGTCAGTCATTAACGCCACTATTTTATACTTGGCAACTAATATCCTTGATGATGATGAATTCCAATATAGACTCCAAAATGAAGGTAGAGGCACCATACTTTTCTTTTTGAATGGCAAAGACTGACCTAGTTTTGGCCCTCCGTGGGGCCAGCTACATATACTTAATAAGAACAGAACAGGGATGCTGTAGTTTGGGGTTTGTCTGAATCCACACTCAGTTCCCCACAAAAGTTTTCATAGATAATTTATCTTCTTAATTTGTTGATTTATCTTGTTTGGTTTTGGCTTTGGAGAACAACTTGAGATTTTAGAAATGGTCTTTGTTCTACCGTTTGTGTCTGGGCTGAATTTGGTACATGGGACATGCTTTAAAAGCCCGGAGAAGTGAGATCTACTTTAGGGGTCTGGGCTTCAGCAATTTCCTCTCTGCAACTGATACACAACTCTGAAAAGAAATCAGCAAACGTAGAGAAGACACAAACAACACTGTCAACTAACATGACCCAAATGACGCTTGTGACATTACACCTCAAAAAAACAGACTCCTCACTGGAGATGAGATATTAGCCCATGCTTGCAGTTTTACCACTTGGCAGGGAAGGTAGGTGGATTGCCAGTTCAAGGCCAGACTGGGCTACCTACCTAGACCCTGCCTGAAAACCAAACAAAACAGTAGCCCAAACAATAAGCATAACAAAACAAATGATCCCCCACTTCCTATTATTTTAAGAACACATTAATTTCACCAAGCGGGATTCCACACTCAATAAGAAACCAAGTTTTGTTAAATTGAAATAATTTGATGTCTTACAACATATGCTATTTGATCACCATGAAATTTGACACCTTCAGTAGAACATCATCCCAAATATTCACCAGCAACCCATTTCTTAATTCCCGTTGGTCATAAAAGAAATAAGAAAAAAATGCAATGTCTTGTAAATGTAATACATTAACATGATAGCGTTTAATGACAAGCCTTACTAGGGCCTCGCCAGGGGTTTACTGGCTAACTCATGGATGTTACATGGCTAACTCTTTCTAGGTAACTTCTCGGTTTCACTTTTGTAAACAATGTTGCTATAAACATTGTTGTCCAAGGGCCTGCTTCCTGGGGAAAATTCTTAGAAGTCGGGTGGTTTGTTTTGTGTATGTGTGGTCTCCAAGTGCTCACAAGTCAGCCAGAGGAGGTCATATAAGGCGGCTTGCTCTGTCAGGTTCCATCTTGTTCTTTTTGAATCTGAGTCTCTCACTGAACCAAGAGCTAGACCAGCAAAGTTCCATGATCTTTCTGACCCATCTCCCACCTTCTCAACCTGGCACAGGTGCCTACTAAGAAGTCCCACATGTGTGTGTGCATGTGCGTGTGTGTGTGTGTTCGTGCGCACACACACACACACACACACACACACACACATGCACACAGATACACTTGCACATACACACAGCATTGGGGGTACAGAGGCAGACTGAGACATGTAGCAGAATTTTCCCTGTCCAATTAATTTAAATAGTAATACAACAAGAAGCCTGTGATTGGACAGGGAGAATGGAGGCGGAGCTAAGGGTTGCTGAGACAGGGGGCAAGCCAGAAGAAGGGAAGGAGGAAAATGGAGGATGAACAGGACAATTCAAATTCTGCGTGGCTTTAAGTAGCCACAGGTAGCTATAATATCATATAATAATATGATATTATATGACAGAATAATTGGGATAACTTGTCTAATAGGTTATAATATATATATATATATATATATATATATATATATATATAATAGGATAATAATCAAGGTGGGCAGCTTGATTATTATCAATTGGCTCTGAAATTATTGTGTGGGCATCTTGTGAATTGAGAATTTATTGATATATTTAAATATGACTGGTTAATTATAAGCATCTCGAGTTTTGATTTACTGGGCTACTGGAATTTGGGACCACCGACCTTAAGGGTTGAATGGCTGAGAAGGTACGGGAGGCTCTGAGGCAGGTGAACCAGAGCTGGGAAGACCACTGCACCGAGGCTAGCCTAGAGGCAGCTGGACCGTGGCCAGAGACTAGTAGCTGGGTATAGTACAGGAACTGCTGTTCATATTTAATATTTCCCGCAACAGAGACAGAGACAGGTAGATGTGTTTCCCACCAAGCCCAACAGCATGAATTCAACCCCATAATTTGCCATCTTCACACACAAAACCGGGCTGAACTCAGGTGTTGTTCTCAATCAATCTGAATCTTATTTATTTATTTATTTATTTATTTATTTATGTAAAGTTTTTGACTGAAACTGGAGCTTAAGACTTTGGCTACACTGGTTGACCAGGGAGCCTCCTGTTTCTGACTCCACCAGCAGAACTAGAATCCCTATGCAAAAGGTTCCCATTAGTGTGATAGTTTAAAAATACTGAGAGTCCTCATATTAAAGGAAAACCTTTATCTTCTCCCCATCCTTGGGATGGGATTATAGTTGTGTAGCACTGCACTGCTTTTTATGTGGGTGCTGGGGCTTCAAACTCAGATCCTCATGCCTATGTGATAAGTGTTTTTCGGATTTGGTCTTCAGTGTTTCCTTGAGAGAATCAAATTGCTGAATAAGTATATAATTTCATTCCACAAGTGGTTAATATGCAGTTTTGGGCTCATTGACTGGTGGTATGGTTGCTAGGGGGGTGGTGGTAGAGATATTTGTGTGAATATTACAGAGATATCTGTGTCCTCCCTCTGCCTTCCTGAATCTTTTTGTTTGTTTGTTTGTTTTTGTATTTTATTTTCAAGACAGGATTTCACTGTGTAGTCTTGGCTGTCCTGGAGCTCTATAGATCAGGTTGGCCTCGAACTCAGAGATCCACCTGCCTCTGCCTCCCCAGTGCTAGGATTTAAGGCAAGCATCACCACAGCCTGGCACCTTCCTGGATCTTAAAGTAGTTGTGACCTTTACTGTGACTTGTGAATTCAGCCTACATCAATGTGTATAATTTATATTTCAGTTATATTTAACTGAATTAGTATTACAACTGGGATCTGCCAAAGCAAATACGGAGGGTAATAACAGTCAGACTCTCCGACCTTTGGGGTGAGACAATGCTGTGATAACAAATAACCCATAAAACCTGCTGGGTTGGAATCATCCCAGAGACGGAGCCTGGGAGCCAGTTTTCTCAGCTTCAACCACTTCTTGAAGGCTATACTCCGGAAAAGAGAGTGTGAACCTGGGTTCTCAGATCAAGGATGGGGAAAAGGGTTAAGGTTTTCCTTTAATCTGAGGACTTTCAGTATTTTCAACTATCACACTGGAACTGATAAAAATTGAAACCTTTTCCATAGGAATTCTGTCTGACACAGAAAATCAGGAGCTGGCTCGATGTCTCAAGGAGGGTGCTTCTCTTTGTTTGGGACTAGAGAAACACTGGCTTTGAACCCAGGAATCTGGGATGCTGGGCTCACACTTGTTTAGGTGCATGCCATCAGAATGAGACATGGCTGCCCTGACACCTCCTCAGGGAGCCTGTGGACAAATGGAAGGTCTATAGAACAATACAATAGTGTCCATGGAGGTGGCTTGTAGAAAAAGGGAGGGTGTTTTTATTTTTGAAAGCTAGGACAAAAACACTGGACACTTTGGTAGCTGTAGTTATATCGACACATGTTCAGATCACTTCTTGGTTGAATTGTGAGAAATTACAAACTAACTAACTAACTAATTAACTATCTACTGGCCTTCAAAAGGAAAGAGTTTTTTTTTTTAATCTCACATTTTTTGAGATTATGTTATCAATTTATGAAGCAGATTCTAAACAGTGGAATGGGGAGAGGGAGAAGGGAAGGAGAGGAATGGAGGAGGAAGGAGGGGAGGATGGGGAGAGAGGGAGGAGAGAGAGAAAGATGCAGAGAGAGACACACAGACTGACAGACAGACCAACCAAAAAGAACACTGTGATATTCTTTAGATGTCAGAGGGAAACCTTGGATTTCAGTCTTTGCTTTCCATTTCATTTGAGATAAGGTCTTCTTTTGTTTGTTGTTACCTACACCAGGTTTATGGGAGCTTCTGGGGTTTCTCCTGTATCTACCACCCATGTGCCCATCTTTATGTGGGTGCTGGGGATTTGAACTCAGGTCTCCAAGCTTTACGAACAGAACCATCTCCCCAGCCCCTGAATAGCAGAGGTTTTTTTTTTTTTTTTTTGTTTTTTTGTTTTTTTGTTTTTTTGTTTTTTTGTTTTTTGTTTTTTGTTTTTTAAATCAAGATCAAGTACTTTGAGCAGTTTATTGTGCTAGCCCTCAGACTCATTGCCAGGCCAGAAGATGAGTTTCTTGAAGGCATCACTCTCAGCCCTGCCTGAGATTCTGCCTTTTGTGGTTGGCCTTTCTCATCACTGTGATCAACACCTGACCCAAACAACCCAAAGGAGGAGAGATTTATTTGGGCTCAAGGTTCCCAGGACTCTGTTGACCACTGTTGGAAAAGCACGGAGGCTGGGCTGGTGGGAGTTTCATCTGTGGGGGCAATCTCCCATTCAGTCTTCCTTTCCCTGGAATGTGTCTGCAGTTGCCTTATAGAAACAGCACTCGTGTCTGCATTTTGGGTAATTTTTGTATCGACCAGAATATATGCCTACTTATCATCTGAAAATAGTGTAAAATAAAGTGCAATAGGTTTTTTCCTCAAAAATTAGCAACTCAAGGAAAAAATATGAGCAAAGGTTCACTTTAATTCATTTTACAATTTATTTACAAATATGATAACATTTAACACTGATATAAAAATAAGTTAAAGTTCCATTATAGACACTTTCAAAGACCTTTGTCAAACTGCATTCCCTAATAAATTGTGCCTTTTACCCTTAAGATATAAGTGAATTGTAAAAGTGTACACTGGTTTGTGCATGGTGTGTGGATGGTGTGTATATGGTGTGTACACTGGTGTGTGCATGGTATGTGCATGGTGTGTATATGGTGTGTTCACTGGTGTGTGCATGATGTATGCACTGGTGTGTGTATAGTATGTGCATGTGGGTGCACTGGTGTGTGTATGGTGTGTGTGCACTGGTGTGTGCACTGATGTATGTATGGTGTGTGCACTGATGTGTATATGGTGTGTGTATGATGTGTGCACAGTGTGTGTATGGTGTGTATGATGTGTATATGATGTGTGTGCACTGATGTGTGTATGGTTTGTGCACTGATGTGTGTATGATGTGTGAACAGTGTGTGTATGGTGTGTGGACTGATGTGTGTATGGTGTGTGAATAGTGTGTGTATGGTGTGTGTGTATGGTGTGTGTATGGTGTGTGGATTGATGTGTGTATGGTGTGTGCACAGTGTGTATATGGTGTGTGTATGGTGTGTGCACAGTGTGTGTATGGTGTGTGCATGTGGATGCATATGGCATGGTATACATATACAGACCAGAGGTCAACTTTGCGGAGCCAGTTCTCTCCTTCCAGCTTTGTGGGTTCTGAGGGTCCAGTGTAGGTCCCTAGCCCCCTATGGCAGGAGGAGCTCTTATCTATGTCCCCTCTTGTTTTTCTTTTTTATCTCTTTTTCAAGACAGGGTTTCTCTGTGTAGCCCTGGCTGTCCTGGAACTCACTCTGTAGACCAGGCTGGCCTGGAACTCAGAAATCCGCCTGCCTCTGGGATTAAAGTGCTGGGATTAAAGGCGTGCGCCACCACTGCCTGGCTCATCTATGTCCCCTTTTGTTGGCACCAATAACTGTTATTTTCATTTTTAAAGAAACCTATCAAGAGATGTCTGTCTTTGCTGAAATGATTATTTTAGCAAAGTTTTTAGTCTCTTACCGACTTGGAATAACTTCCTATGAAGATATATTCATCTTTTGTTCTCACAGAATTTAAAAAAAATAAACTTTCAAATATTTGTGTGATTGTAAAATTTGAGTCTTAATGAGAGTGAACAATATTGTAATAAGTGATTTACCAACTTTGAATTGGGAAAAGAAGTGTGTCTTGAAACCAGCTTTATACACACGTGTTGAGCTATTATTTCTTATTCACTTTAATTCTTTAAAAGCTTTACATTCGTGGTTCACACATAACGATCATATGTAACTAGGAGGTACAATGTGGTGTGTGTGTGTGTGCTGCGTACAAGTGTATATGCTCATGGATGCACATGTGGAGGCCGGGGTCAATGTCAGAAATCCTCCTCGATTACACTCTTTTTGAGACTGGGTTTCTCATGAGCCTGGAACTTGCCCTTTTGGCTAGGGAGGCTTGTCCAGTAAGTCCATAGACTCTGCCTGTCTCCCTCCTCTCCAGAGCCCTGGGGTTATAGGTGTGTGCCACCATGGCTAGTGTTCATAGTTGGGAATCTGGTCAGCTTCTCATGCTGTGCAGAAGGACTTCATCCACTCAGCATCTCTGTAGCTCCCAAGTGATGATTTGACATGTGCACATATATGTCAGGATCCAATGAAGGGCAATAGGCATACCCATCATCATAAACAACTAATTTCTTTGTGGTGGGCACATTCAAAACCTCTGTAAGCTCTTTGGAAACAGAATATATTATTGTGGGCCATCGTCACCGTCACCTTACCAATACAGTAGCAACCAGGACATGTTCTTCCTCTCACGAAGTATAACATGCCCAGTGACCAACCTCTTCATATCCCTTTATTTTCCACCCCGGATCCATACTCTTACATTCTATGAGATCAATGCTCTCAAGTCGCACATGTGACTGAGGTCATGTACCAGCTGTGTTCTGTCCATGCTTTGTTTCACCTTGGCTGTCCTCCAGGTTCATCTGCGCAGCCACAAATGACAGGGTTTCACAGCACTGTATGGTGGAATAGCTTCCCATTACATCTCTCCCCATCTATCATCTCTATTGTCTATGACTTATCATCTGTCAGTCCATCTGTCATCTATCATCTATCTATCTATCTATCTATCTATCTATCTATCTATCTATCTATCTATCATTTATCAATCTATTTCTACTTACCTATCATCTGTCCATATATCTATTATATATTATCATCTATCAATCATCTATGATCATCATCTATCAATTATTTCTACTTACCTATAATCATCTATATATCTACTACTTATCTATCTATCATCTATTTACGATATATCTTCTATTTATCTATCTATCATCTATCTTCTATCTATCTATCATCTATCTACCCACCTTTCATTTATGTATCTATCAATCTTTCATTAATCTATTATCTGTCTGTCTATCTATAATCTATCTTCTATCTATCTTTCATTCATCTATCATCTGTTTATCTCTCATCTGTCTTCTATCTTGTGTTTATCCTTTTATTCATCTATCTGTCTGTCTGTCTGTCTATCTCCCATCTGTCTATCTTCTATCTTGCATTTTCTTTATCCAGCCATCTGTTGATAAGCTTAGGAGTCCATGTGTCTCTTTCATGTAGCAATTTCTTTCTTTGATCATGTATCTAGTAAAGCCTCGCTGTATATAACAATAGTTCTATTTGAGTTTTTTTTAAAGGAAGCTTTCATATTGTTCCCCATAATCCTTCTATTATTCACTTTAATTTCACACCCTGGCCTTATTTTTACATAAAAAATTAACCACCTAATAGAGTGAGATGGTACCTCATTTGGCTTTGAGTTTTTTTTTTTTTTTTTTTTTTTTTTTTTTTTTTTTTTTTTTTTTTTTTTTTTTTTGTGACCAGGGATATTGAATATGTCTAAAAACTGGATCCTGGAGAGATGGCTAAGTTGGTGAAGTGATTTTCACACAAACATGAGGACCTGGCTTGGTCTCCCCAGCACCTACGTAAAGCTGTGAGCACAGTGATGTGTACCTCTGATGCCTGTGCTGAGGACGAGGTGGCGGCTCATGATCCCAGGTCGCTGGCAGCTCCAGGGTTAATGACATACCTGTCTTAAAAATAATAAGGAAGGGGGATGGAGAGATAGCTCTTTGAATAAGAGCACTAGTTCTTCTCCCAGAGGATCTGGTTTTGATTCCCGACCCAAGTGGTAGCTCATAGCCATTTATAACTCCAGTCCCAACAGATCTGACACCTTCTTCAGGCCTCTCTGAGCACTAGGCAAGCATGTAGCAAACAGACATACACTCAGGAAAACACCCATAAAATAAAAATAATTAAATAAAATAGAGAATAATACAGACAGCCAGTGCCAACCTCTGACACTGCTCCTAATAAAAACAAAACAAAACAAAAAACAAAACAAAACAAATACAAATACAAGCCAAACTTTAAAAAAATGTTGGAAGGCCAGTTTTATTTTACTTTATTGAGCTTTGGTCGACTTTGACATTGCTACGAATGTCATAGAATGTGGGATGACCTCCGTGGGCTCCGGTGTCTGAACACTCTGCCCCCTGCTGGCGGTGCTGGTTCAGGAGGCTGAAGAACATAGAGAAGTGGAGTCTAGCTGGAGGAAGTGGGTCACTGGGCTCAGGACCTTGAGGTTCACAGCCAGATGCTGCTCCTCTTTCTGCTTCTTGGCTCAGTGAGACATAAGCAAGCCCTGGCAGTGCTTCCCACCACGCCCTCTTTGTGATGGTGGATTATCTCCCCTCAAAGCATGAGCCCAGGTAAGCCCTTCCTCGTTTGAATTGTTCCTTGTCGGGCATTTGGGCACAGTGACAGGAAGCACCTGGTACAAGCGTGAAAGTGTGTTACACAGTGGTGCTGTACACAGCTGTGGCTCATGCTTGTTTTATAACTATATTTTTCTTCGGCATATGGATGTGAGGGCAGGAAGAATCAAAACAAAACAAAACAAAACCAATCAACAAGAACAACAAATAAATGAGCAAACACGTAGGGCTCGAGGCTGTAGTCCAGAAGTTTGGGATGGAAACCCAGCACTATCTGTGTGCATAGAATTGTCATAACTTGTAGAATATATATGCTATTCAAATACAAAGGACATAGCGATGAAATGAGCCCACCCTTGTCATACGAGAGCAGCACCGGCAGCGACTGTTCAAGCCTCCGCTACGCATCGGGTACTTCTCTCATCTCTCTCAGGCCCATTACGGCTCCGGGGAAGCTCTGAAATTTAGTTGTGAACGAAAGCACGACTCTGCACTCACCTATAAGGTTACTAAGCGACTCAAGCTGGATATTAAATGACAAAACGGAACATTTTTGTGGTACTGGTGGAGGAGCCCAGGGCCTGATGTCTGTTAGGTGGCTTCTCTGTGGCTGAGCTAAAATGGATCGCTTTCTACTAGACACATAGCATACTTCTGCTTGACTCATATTAATTCATCTATTGTTGACTATTATATGTCTATTATATTATATTATATGTCTATTATAGAGAGAAGGAAACCGAGGCTGAGACTACACAGGTCTTGGTTATGGTTAAGCAAACAGCGGAGTAATGCCGTGAGAGGAGATGTTCAGAGAAGACCTAGCATGTCCAGAATAGACTCTGCTCGTCCCCACCTCTCCTTTGCCCTGGTTTCTGTAAGAAGTCAAGTTGCTCACCTGATATAAAGTGGGTGGGTGAGTGGGGGCGGAAGCTGGGATAAAGTGCGTGGAGGCAGGGTGTGGGATAAGGTGGGTGGGGGCGGAGGCTGGCTCAAGCTCCCTCTGTCACAGGGGGAAGAACTGAAGAGGGAACCTTTGACCTTGTCTTTAGTTCTGATGAGCACTGAACAGTCCAGCCATGAGGAAGAGGTGAGCTTTCAGGACGAAGCAGCTGCTTTTCTGGTAAAGCGCTCAGAAAAGCCGTAAAAGGAATTCCTCTATGGAGTCAGAGGGTGAATGAGCCACGTGAGACAAGGCTTTAAGTGATGGACTCGTTAACCTCACCATTCGTTCAATGTGGGAAAGGCCAGGTGAGCGTCTCCTCCTCTCCAGTCATCAATCTCATAATTACCCACGTGGTGCTCGATATTACTGTTCTCACCAGAGCTGGAGAGCGTGATGATATCAGTGTGGGTATTCAGATCACACGCTCTGAGGCTGGACCTCTTGGGTTTAAATCATAACTCCATCACTTACACCAGAGGGAGGACTGTAGACAAGTTACTTGACCTCAGTTTACCATTCCTGGAAATGGGGGTACTATGGGTGTGGTTAGATAAAGGCTCCCCATAGGCACATGTGTAAAGTCCCAGTCCTTAGCTTGCTGCTGGAATGTGTTAGAGTTTAAGAGGTAAGGCACAGCAGGATGCCACAGAGCGTGGAGATGTGAGATTGTGGGGCTCTGGCTCCTTCCTCCTGTTCCTTTATTCCTGGCCAAGAGAACATTGCTTCTGTGATACACTACCATGCCAGAGGCCCCAAAATAGTGTGGGCACTTGAGCATAGACCCAAACTTGCAAAAGTAAACCTTTTTTTTTTTTTTTTTTTTTTTTGTAAAATCAAGTCTTCAGTATTCTGTTACAGTAACTGAATGAAAGCTGATGAATACAGCAATGCTCCCTCCTCTGACAGTTTGTTTGTGGGAAGGATCACGTAGAATATATCAGGCAACGTGCTGAGAACAATGTTACACAGTGAAAAGAATTATTCGTAACTTGCTAAATAAGTAACTATTATTTAAATTGTTACGTTTATGGGGAAGCCCGAGGAATCCACCTGGTTCACTCTTGAACTGATCTCAGCCCTCTACAATGGCTTCTTTGGTTCCCAACCAAATCTGCTTATCCTCAGCCACCTTTCATAACTTCTTCCTGAACTCACACACAATAGAAGACAAGCCCACATGTCTCTGATTTATTTTGTTCTTGGTTTGCTTTGAGATGGGGGGGCTCTTAAAAGTAGCCAAGGCTAGCCTTAAACTTGATATGTACCTAGGGATGGCCTTGAACTTCTGATTGTTCTCTTTCCACCTCTGGGTTTGCGGTGTTACATCTGCCTACATGCCCACTTTTGTGGGGTTCCAAAGCCAGTCCAGGGCTTCTTGTATCTACCACATCTCCAGCAATATGCACCTTTCCCCCCCTCATTAATTAATTAATTTATTTACTTTACATCCTGATTGCAGCTCCCCTCCTCCTAGTCCCACCCATAAGGCCCCTCTTCCCTCCCCTCCCTTCACCTCTAAGAAGGTAGAGGTTCCCCCTGGGTACCAACCTACCCTGGCATATCAAGTCACCAAAGGACTAGGTACAACCTTTTCCACTGAGGCTAGACAAGACAGCATAGTTATGGGAACAGGATTCATAGGCAGGCAACAGAGTCAGGGACAACTTTTGCTCCAGTTGTTGGGAGACCCACATGAAGACCAAACTGCACATCTGCTACATATGTATGGGGCTCAGGGGGCTAGGTCCAGCTCCTTAATGCTCTTTGGCTGGTGGTTCTGTTTCTGGGAGCCCCCTGGGATGTAGGTTAGTTGACTCTGTTGGTCTTCTGGAGTCCCTATAACCTCTGGATCCCTCAATCCTTCCCTCACTCTCACTCTCCCACAAGACTTCTTGATTTGTTTTTATTTTTATTTTTTTAGAAAACAGCTGGACCTCTGCAGGATTAACTATTCTGTTTCAGAGAGAACAGCACCACCTACTGGGCAAGTTTTATCTAAGCAACATTGGACATTAGCAGTCTGAACTTTTAGAACTTACTAGAATGTTCTATTTATATAGAGTGTACAATCAACTGCACAATCAAATAACCTCACACAAAGTGTAAAAAACATGTTTTTTGGTTGGTATGAATAAACTATGGAATTTTATACATGGATACACATATATTAGGTACAATAATATTTTAAACATTTTATTTTACATATAATAACTGCATACTTATTAATATGCAGTCTGGTGCTGTATACAATGGATTTATTTTACATCCTGTATACAATGGAATATGCCTGTACCATGGAATGATTAGATCACGATAACTAAGGTACCACACAGCACACACTTGCTTCTTTCTGATATGAATGCATGGCATTGTGGGGGATATTGGATATATTATTAATTTTTGTCCATACATTGTATGTCAGAAATCACCTGGAGAGCTACAACACAGATTCCTGGCCCACCTCAGACCCCAACACCCTAAGAAAGCCAGGCAATGGTCAACCCACATTGAAGCTCACAGTCAGGATTCCCAGTCTTCTTTGCTGAGCTGTTCTCCAGTGTCCAAAGTGTCCACCTGGAGCCTAGTCCTAAGGCTTGGAGCTCTCGGTGAAGCACACTAGGGCTTCATTTTTTCATCCGTGATCTCTTGTACTGAGAAATTTTTATGCAACCTCAGGTATACAGGTATATGAAATAGTTGCTTAAATCAAACACCCATAATAAATCACAAAGAAATTTATCTTAGAACAATTTTTATATGTATATAATTTTACTGTTTATTAATGATAAAAAGTTTACATACCAATGAAATGGGTGAACTTGTTCCTTGGAAGGTGAACTTGCTCACGTGAAGAATTAAATCTTGGGGCTAGAGAGATGGCTCAACAGTTAAGAACTGGTGCTACTCCTGCAGCAGGCTGGGGTTTGGTTCCTGGCACCTGTATGCTGGTTTAACATTATTGGTAACTCCAGTTCCAGGGGATCTGATGCCATCTCTGACCTCCATAAGTACCAGGCATGCACATCGCACACATATAAACATTTGGGCAAACACTCATATACATAAAATAATTAAATTAAAAAACTACATCTTCACCAAATTATTTAGCGCTGCAGGAGTGTTGAGCATCTTCAATGTCTCCCAGAGTTGACTGGCATTTTGGCTTTATAATTGTGAATGTTGAGAAAGCCACTTTGCATAAATATATAGTAAAAGCAGAGTCATGTTCAGGGCCACTTCAGAAATTGTTGGGGACTTGGTTTAGTTTTCTGTTGCTGTGAAAAAGTCCATGACCAAAAGCGACCAGTAGAGGAAAGGGTTAATTTCATTTTACAGCTTCCTGAGCGCAGTCTATCCTACCCAGGGCAAGAACTGGAACAGAAACCATGGAGAAACGTTGAATATTGGCTTCTCCCCAAGGCTTGCTCAGTTTGCTTTCTTATGCACCCTTGGGACAACCTGCACTCTGCTCATAGTGGGCTGGGTCCTCCTACTTCAATCACCAATTAATAAACACCCCCACAGACTTGCCCGTAGGTCATTCTGATGGAGGCAATTCTGCTACTGAGACCCACTCTTCCCAGACATGCCTAAGTCTGTGTAAAGTTGACAAAATATGTAACTAGCACAAAATTCTACTCACACCTGAAGCCAAAATTTCCTGAATGATTGAAAAAAAAAGATTTATTTTTATTTATGTTAATGTGCTCGTGTAAATGCATGGCATGTGTGTACAGGTGACCCAGAGGTCAGAAAAGGGTGCTGGGTTCCTTAGAGCTAGAATTATGGGTAGGTATGAGCCACCTGACGTGGATGGTGGGAACCAAACTTGGGTCCCCTGGTAGAGCAAAAAGATCGAGCAGTCACCATCAGGGACAAACAGACAAGCAGGACCTTTCTCTGAGATGCCAGCTCTTAAATGTTGTCCTTTATAAGAGTTGCCTTGGTCATGGTGTCTGTTCATAGCAGTAAAACCCTAACTAAGACACATGGTTTGAGGATGGGGACAGGATGGTAACAGAGTGGCTCAAGGCTGTGGCAGCAGTTTGGCTAGGCTGCTTGCTCACATCTTAGAGTACTGCAAAGCAGAAAGCTGGACAAAAAGTGTGGCCAAGTTCTAACCCCTTACCCTGCTTTAACTATGCTATTTCCTCCAGTGGGACCTATGTAGTAAAGGTCTCAGGTCCTTCCAAAACAGTACTATCAGCTGGGGGGGGGGGGCAAGCGTTCAAACAAGAGTTTCTGGGAGACCTTTCAATTCAAACCGTAGCACTCACAAAGCAGGGAAAGACTTCTCAAGTGACTTTGAGACGACTCATCCTTAGTGATTAATGGCCAAGGCGGGGACTTGCTTGATGGAGAAGGAAACAGGTTGTGAGAGGAAGGGACTTGACTCAGATTTCCCCTGGTTTGGTTGTGACCTGTAGTGTCAGCCCCTTGGGATGCCAGACAGAGAGGGCTGCTCCAGCCAGCCTGCTTTCATGCCTCCCTGCTGGGCTCTGTCAGCAGGATGTAGGGAAGGTTACTCATGTGCTGGGGGTTTTCACCACACACTTCTGCTTCCATTGAGACCTTTTTGGCCTATGGCTAAGCACACTAGTCGTAAGAAGCTTCCTTTTCTGGTTCCTATTCCTACTTCTGGGAGCTGTAATGAGGGCTGGTTCCTTTTCTAAGGGCTAAATTCTGGCATGAGGGTTTCCTGGAAATATGACAGTGGCGCCTCACCTTCACTTAGGTCACCCTGGTTGGAACAACATAGTTTGAGAGAAACCAGAGGCCCTTTTTACTCTGAATATTTCCAACTATTTAATTATCAAACAGTTAAGAAACCAGAGTGGTGCTTTTGTAATTGAATATATTTTATAGGGTAATAATTCCTCAAGTAAGCGTTGCTTCTTATAGCCTGTGTGTGTGTGTGTGTGTGTGAGTTTATGTGTATGTGAGTGTGAGTGTGTGTGAATGTGTGTGTGAGTACAAGTGAGTACAAGTGTGTGCATGTGTAAGTGAATGTGTGTGTGAATGTGTGTATCTCTGTGTGCGTGTGAGTGAATGTATGTATGTCTGTGTGTGAAGAAATGTGTGCCTGTGTGTGAGAGTGTATGAATGTGTATGTGTCTGTGTATGTGTGAACATGTGTGTCTGTGTGGGTAAATGTGTGTGTGTGTGTGTGAATGTATTTGTATATGTAAGTGAATGTGTGTATAAATGTGTGTATGTGTGAATGAATGTTTGGGTGTCTGTGTCTGTGTATGTCTGAGAGAGAGAGAGAGAGAGAGAGAGAGAGAGAGAGAGAGAGAGAGAGAGAGAGAGAGAGAGAAAGAATGTGTGTATATCTCTGTGTGTGAGAGTGTGTGAATGTGTGTGTCTCTGTGTGTGAACATGTGTGTCCATGTGGAAAAATGTGTCTGAGGGTGTATGTATGAGAATGTGTGTGTATGTGTAAGTGAATTTATGTGTGTAAATGTGTGTGTATGTGTGAGTGAATGTTTTGGTGTCTGTGTGTGAGTGTGTGAGTGTGTGTATGTGTGTGTGTGTCTATGTTTGTGTCTGTGAAGGTGTTTGTCCAAGCCTGTGTATGTGGAGATCAGAGGCTGATTTAGCCTGTCTTATAGTGTTCTCTCTGATCCTGGAGCTTGCCATTGAAGCTAGGCTGGCTGTCATCTAGCCTGGGGCTCTGTCTGTCTCTTCCCACCCCAGCACTCTTTGTCCATGGGTGCTATGGATCCAAGCTCAGACTTTCACGCTTGTGCAACAAGTACTCTGCCTGCTGAGCCCTCTCCATGGCCCCACAGAACTGATTTAAAAGTGAGGATCCATCCAGATTCTAGACTCAGTTCCTTTTTCAATGTATTATGTGTGCTGTTATCAGGGAGTATTGATGAATAACTATTTCAAATCAATTTGTATTGTTTTGCACTTTTTATCCAAAAAATCTTTTTCTCTGTACATACAACTCTTGCAAATGCTAAAGTATGAATGGCAAGTATGTATATTGATATCTCATTCTCCCTATTGCCTTGAGGAGCTCTAAGAACACACAGTGAGCTAGGTGCGTAATTCGAGCACTTGTGTGTCTGAGGTTCAACTATCCATCCATCCATCCATCCATCCATCCAAACAGCCATCCAAACAGCCAGCCAACAAGCTAACCAACTAACCAACTAACCAGCCAGCTAGCCAGCCAGCCAGCCAGCCAACAAGCTAACTAACCAACCAACCAACTAACCAACTAACCAGCCAGCTAGCCAGCCAGCCAGCCAGCCAGCCAGCCAGCCAGCCAGCCAACAAGCTAACTAACCAACCAACCAACCAACCAACCAACCAACCAACCAACCAACCAACCAACCAACTAGCCAACCAACTAGCCAGTCAGCCATCTATCGATCAACCAACCAATCAGCCAACCAAGTTATTATTATTATTATTATTATTATTATTATTATTATTATTTTGGTTTTTCGAGACATGATTTCTCTGTGTAGCCCTGGCTGTCCTGGAACTCACTCTGTAGACCAGGCTGGCCTCGAACTCAGAAATCCACCTGCCTCTGCCTCCCAAGTGCTGGGATTAAAGGTGTGCGCCACCACCGCCCGGCCAACCAAGTTATTATCCCTAATAATGTATATTGAGCCAGACTCCATGTTCCAAACGTTTCATAGACTCTCTAAACACTGTTCTATCCCCAGAAACCAAGTGCTCAAATGACCCTGTGGGGGACAGTTCACATTCCACTCCCAAACACATGGGAAGTCATGTTGTCCCTGTTAAGAAGTTGACATTAATCAATTAAGAAACGATACCAGAGGTAGGTAGAATACACACCTTGTAACTAAATCTAGGCTGATTTTTGTGTCAACTGGGCTATAACCCAGTAAATCCCATTGAGATTCATGGGTTTGTATTAATGTAAATGAGTGAATAAACGAATTGATTGGAGAGATGAAAATATTCCTCTTTAAATTCTATTGCCAATTCATAAATATAGAGGGAATAAAGAACTTATAAGATTGTCAATAAATGTTAAAAGCAATCACTGAAAATTGATGAACAGTGTTTGCAGTCTTACCATCTATAAAAGAAAAGCTGGTGTATTTATGGTTGAAGAAGCTTCCTGGGTTGTGTAAGGAAGTGGAGTGAGCAAGTCATGGAGAATAAGTTAGTAAGTGGTCCTTTCTTGGTCTCTGGTCCGGTTCTTGCTTCTTGCCTGAGTTCCTGCTTGACTTCCCTTGGTGAAGGATTGTTACCTGGAAGTGTAAGATAAAACAAACCCTTTCCTCCTCAACTTGTTTCGGTCATGGTATTTATGGCATTTTGGTCATGGTATTTATCACAGCAACAGAGAAATGTTGCTAGAGTAGAAATTGGTACCACAGAGTAGACATGGCTGTGATAGCCATGGCTGTGGTGCTTTTTTTTTTTTTTTTTTTTTTTTTAGATTGTGGTGGAGTTCAGAAATTTGGGCTGGAAAAACCATTGGGCACTTAGAGATTAACGGTAATGTTCTGTGGGAACTTGCAGATAACAGACCCAACGTGAACCCAACAGTCAGTGTCTGCATGCAGAGCTTATCTTAAGATTATTTGATGAGAGGAGGCTGGACTCCCAGGAGCGCTAACACACCCAGGAGTGTAGGGCATGTTTGTGTTTTTTTCTGCAGGATGGTGAAGGAGCATGGTGGTTGACAGAGCGTCAGGTGAGACGTGCTGATGCCAGAACAAAGAATGATGCTGACCTGTGAGCTTGCTGAGTGCCCTGACAATGGTGACTAGAAGCTGTATTGGACACATGTTCCTGACCCACCGTTGCTTACCTATACCCCTTATGGGACAAGCTGCCTTGACTCAAGTTTTTAGACCTCGGGAACAGAGACTCAAAAAAAGAAGTTATAATGACTCTTATATTGTTCTTAAATGTGACTAGTTATTCAAACTCAATCGTGGACTGTTCTAGAAATCAATCCAATACTGGAAATAACAGTCTTCATTTGGAAGTCTAGTTCTGGACATTTTAGAGACATATGTGGAAGTTAATGGCAGTTCTTTATGATGTTATGTTAGCAAGAGATAAAGCTGAGGCAGGATCTGGATTTCAAACAGGTGTTAGCACATGTGTTAAGGTTATCCAACCTTGGCTTGCCAGCCTGTTAATTTAATAACTCTGTCTGGGGGTCCATTTTCAGGTTCAAGCCATGTACTTCAGCTGCTAACATGTTGATGTGTATGTGTTTCTTCTCCACATAACTACTGCACTTCTATCAGAACAAAGTTGGTCAAAGTGGGCCATCTCCCTCCCAGAAGCCATCCCAGATTTCCTTCTGTTGGGATGAGAGCTATGTAACACTCTATAGAATGTTCTATCCTAATTAATATCTCCTTATGAAATTTCAGAGGGATGCAAAGACTACCAGGGGTATATGATATTTTGAATTAAGAATGTATAAGTGAAACCTTTGCTTTACTGGGATAATTGAAGTTGGTTAGTTGGGCATAATCATTTGTGATTAATATAAGACTAGCATTATTGATAAGAAGTCATCTGGAAAGTATTTCTTTGGGGTTAGCACACAGAAGCTGTGGTCCAAAGTGGGCTAATGTTGCCTCTCAAGTTGGCAGCTAAACTTGTAAAAGAATCTCCTATGTGGAACTGGTTTTGTTGGCATGAAAATCTACAGAACTGAAGGGATCATGAAGAGTTGATGATAAGACTTAACATTATAAGAGGCCATTAGTGAAGGTGAAGTATCAGTTTTAGTTGAGTCATGGAGAGAAACTGAGACTTATCACCTTGTGGCAGGATAGGAATCCTTGAAGAGAGACCAAGAGGCCACTAGTGAAGGTGTAGCCTCTGTTTCAGTGGAGACCCTAACATGCAGACTATAACAGGACCATGAGATGACCACCAGGATGGTGGCAGGTGCAGAATGGAGCCATCCTGGGTCTATGGGACAAAATTCATGGTGTGTGTGTGTGTGTGTGTGTGTGTGTGTGTGTATTGGATGATAAGCTCTTTCAAGCCTGTTGGATCCCAGAAGATCATGAATGAGTTCCAGATGTTGGACACCAAACTTTTTACAGTTAGATATTGGTTTTGCTTTGATTATCACTGTGCCCTGGTTATTCCTTGTTATTCTATAGGATCCCACAATTATGAGACTTTTAGATATGTTAAAGAGACTTAGAACTTTTATTTTATTTTTTTTAAAAGAGGGCTGACATTTTATTAAGAATATTGGTTCTAACTGCTTTTCTTTTTCCCCCCTCTTATTGGATATTAAATTTACATTTCAAATTTTATCCCCTTACTGCATTCCCCCCACCTCCCAGGAACCCCTTATCCCATCCCCCTTCCTCCTGCTTCTATGAGGGTATTTACCCACCTACCCACCAACCCCCCTCCCCATCCTCAGATTACCCCCCCACCCCCACTCAGTGCTCAGCCTTCAAGGTGTCATTGACCTTATCTCCCACCTATGCCCAACAAGGCCATCCTCCCCTACATGTACAGCTGGAGTCATGTGGCTCTCCATATGTGTTCCTAGGCTGGTGGTTTAGACCCTGGGGAGCTCTGGCTGGTTGGTATTGTTGCTCTCTTCATGAGGCCACCAACCCTTTAAGCTCCTTTAGTTTACTCTCTAACTTATCCATTGGGAACCTTTGATCAGATTAATGGTTAGCTGTGAGTATCTGCCTCTGGGTATGTCAGACTCTGGGGGACCCCTAATGAGACAGCCTTATCAGGCTGCTGTCAGCTTTCCCTTCCTGACATCCATATCAGCGTCTATTTTTGGTGACTGCACATGGAATGAATACCCAGGTGGAATGGTCTCCATATAACCTCTCCTTCAGATTCTGTCCCACACTTTGACTCCATATTTGCTCCCTTGAGTATTTAGTTACTCCTTCTAAGAAAGACCTAGGCATCCTCACTTGTTCTTTCTTCTTCATGAATTTCCTGTCGTCTGGTAGTTGAATCTTTGTTGTTTCAAAATTTGGGCTAATCTCCGCTTATCAGTGAGTAAATACCTTGTGTATTCTTTTGTGATTGGGTTACCTCACTCAGGATGATAAGAGATATTAAGGAGAAATGAATGTTGTTTCCTGTTATTTTTGTTATTGGCAGTGGAGATATGTTTGTGTAGCTACTTTCTTTTAAGGCTTTTGGAAGATTACTTTCTTGCTTTTTCTAGGTTGTAGTTTCCCTCCTTGTGTTGGAGTTTTCCACCAATTATTCTTTGAAGTGCTAGATTTGTGTTGAGATACTGTGTGAATTTGGATTTGTCATGGAATATTTTGGTTTCTCCATCAATAATGATTGAGAGTTTTGCTGGGTATAGTAGTCTGGGCTGGCATTTGTGTTCTCTTAGGGTCTGTATGATATTGGTCCAGGATCTTCTGGCTTTTATGGTCTCTGGTGAGAAGTCTGGTGTAATTCTTATAGGTCTGCCTTTATATGTTACTTTGCCTTTTTCCCTTACTGCTTTTAGTATTTTTTCTTTGTTTTGTACATTTGATGTTTTGACTATTATATGGCGGGAAGTATTTCTTTTCTGGTCTAAACTATTTGGAGTTCTGTAGGCTTCTTGTATATTTATGGACATCTCTTTCTTTAGGTTAGGGAAGTTTTCCTCTATAATTTTGTTGAGGATATTTACTGGTCCTTTAAGTTGGGAGTCTTCCCCCTCATCTATACCTATTATCCTTAGGTTTGGCCTTCTCATTGTGTCTTGGATTTCTTGTATACTTTGGGTTAGTAGCTTTTTGTATTTTGCATTTTCTTTGACAGTTGTGTCAATGTTTTCCATGGTATCTTCTGCACATGAGATTCTCTCTTCCATCTCTTGTATTCTGTTGGTGACACTTGTGTCTATGACTCCTGATCTTTTTTTTTTAGGTTTTCTATCTCCAGGGTATTGTCCCTTTGTGATTTCTTTATTGTTTCTACTTCCATTTTTAGATCCTGCATGGTTTTGTTTAATTCCTTCTCCCGTTTGGTTGCATTTTCTTGCAGTTCCTTAAGGGATTTTTGTGTTTCCTCTTTAAGGGTTTCTATCTGTCTACCAGTGCTCTCCTTAAGTTCTTTGAGAGTGTTATTTATGTCTTTCTTAAAGCCCTCTATCATCATCATGAGAAGTGATTTTAATTCTGAATCCTGCTTTTCTGGTGTGATGGGGTGTTCAGGGCTTGCTCTGATGGGGGAGCTGGGTTCTGATGATGCCATGTAACTTTGGTTTCTGTTGCTTACGTTCTTGCTCTTGCCTTTGGCCATCTGGTTAACTCTAGTGCTGCCTGTACTTGCTGTCTCTTACTGAAGCCTGCCTTTCCAGTTATCTAGCTTGTGTCTGATCTCCTAGGGGTCCAGATGTCTCTGTGATCTTTTCCAGCTGCACTGATTACAGTGGTACCTCTAGGATGCCTCAGGATATGGTGCCTCCAAGGTAGCAGTCCAGCTAGGTGTCTGCTGTTCTGGGTGCAGTGTCTCCTCTAGAATATCTCAGGATATGTTGTCTGACGCTCTGAGTTCAGTTGTTCCTCTGTGGCTCTGGGTTGAGTGGACCTTCCAGTATGTCTCAGGTGGAATCCAGGGTCCACACAACAGCAGACCTGGCAGAGGTCTGATCCAGGCCTCAGATCTGATAACTAGTTTCTAAGACACTGCCCAAGTTAGAGCGCTTGGGATCCCTGCTTCCTCTGGGTTCTTGGAGGTTGGGGGCAGAGTTGCCACCCAAGATCTGCTCAGTGGTCTGGCCCAGACCGGAAGGAACCAGTGTTCCGGGCCGGGAGTTACTCCCTGTTTAGGGCGGGCCCTGCTGTCTGCTTACCTAAGATACTGCCTGAGTTAGAGCGCCTGAGATCCCCACTTCCTCTGGGTTCTTGGAGGTTGGGGGCAGAGCTGCCACCCAAGATCTGCGACTTAGAACTTTTAAAAGTAGGACTTATGCCATGTTCTGTTTTATGATGTTAATGTGAGATCATGGGGATAAACAAGGAAGGAGGTATGGTGGTTTGAATATGTTTAGCCCATGGAAAGTGGCATTATTAGGAGGTATGGCCTTGTTAGAGAAAGTGCATCACTGTGCATATATATACATACATACATATGCATATATATATATATATATATATATATATATATATATATATATGCTCAAATCTGGTTGATGTGATCTAGCCTCTTCTCCTGGCCGCCTGCAGAAGACACTTTCCTATTCCAAGTACCTTTGCATCAAGCTATGAAAGTCTTGTCTCAGCTCTTCCAGCACCATGTCTTCCTGGATGCTGTCATGCTTCCCACCATGATGATAATGAACTAAACCTCTGAAACTGTAAACCAGCCCCAACTAAATGTTTTCCTTTGTAAGAGTCGCCTTGGTCACGGTGTCCCTTCACAGCAGTGCAATTCTAAGACAGGAGCTTATGGTTTAATAGTGATGTGTTTATGCTTCAAGTTTACAAGGAATCAATTGTACTGTTTAGGTTTTGTCAACTTGGCATAAACTAAAGTCTCCTGGGAAGAGGGAAGCTCAGCAGAGGAATTGCTTCTATCAAACTGGCTTGTGGGCAGTCTGAGGGGCATTTTTTTTTACTATTAAATTAATGACTAGTATGGGAGAGCTGTATATCACACTGTGGGCAGTGCTACCTGTGGGAAGGTGGTCCTGGGTTCTATAAGGAGGCAGGGAGAACTAGCCTTGAAGACTAAGACAGGAAGCAGCACCCCTCTTTAATCTCTGCTTCAGTTCCTGCCTCCAGGTTCCTGCTCTGACTCATCTCAGTGAAGAACTGCTTCTTGAAAGTGTGTGTTTTGGGATCAATGAAAGGAAGTTGTGTCTACCTCATGCCCACAGTCTACTGCAGCCTAGTGTCTCAGAACTCAAGACAACCTGTTTAAATATGCCCCTGTCTAAAAATGAATGGCTTAAATACCTGTCATAGACTCTGAACTTGAGTATTCAATGAATGATAGAAAAGTATTAAAATAATTTGAATAGCCGGGTGGTGCATGCCTTTAATCCTAGCACTTGGGAGGCAGAAACAGGTAAATCTCTGAGTTTGAGGCCAGCCCCGTCTACAGAGTGAGTTCCAGGACAGTCAGAGCTACACAGAGAAACCCTGTCTCAGGGGAAAAAAAAAAGAATGGCGAATTAATGCTGTGAAGACACTGTATTTTGGCTTAAACGTGTTTAGCTATACAGAAAGAGGTGTCAGATGGTTACACTGACTTAGATGACTGTGTGGAGAGATAACTCAGAGGTCAAGAGCCCTTGCTCCTCTTTCAGAGGGCCTGGGTTTGGATCCTAGCATTTATAATAACTGTAAGTTCAGTTCCAGGAGGATCTGATGGCCTCCACAGACATTTTATGCATGTGGTGCACATTACATACAAACATACATACACACACATACATACATACATACACACATACATGCATGCATACACACATGCACACATGTATACACACACATACATACATACATACACACATACATACACACATGCATATATACATGCATACACACATGCACACATGTATACACACATACATACATACACACACATACATACACACACACACATGCATACATACATGCATACACACATGCACGCATGTATACACACACACACACACACGCACACACACACAGAGGTAAAATACCCATACACATAAAACAAAGATAAACTTAAAAAACAGCTGTACTTTAATGTAACTACACATCTGCTCTCAAGTCTTGGCTAGAAATGCTCACTTCCTCATTTCTGTGAAAGAACCTCGGTGTGTGTGGGGGTGTCAGGGTCCTCGAGACCAGAAAAGTCTAGATTCATATTCTCTCCTCTTTCTAGATTTATGGTCTTGGATGCATTTCTATTATTTAAATTTTTTCATAACATGTATTTATTGTGATTACCTGCACACCACTGTGTGAGTATGGAAGTTAGAGAAGACCCCGAGGAGCTGGTTCTCTCTCTATTATCACATAGATCCCAGGAATCAAGCTCAGATCCTCAGGCTTGGCAGAGAATGCCTCTACCCAATGACCCATCTCCTTGGCCCGGGATACGTTATTTAAGACCCCTCCCCTCGGGGCCTTTGTGTTTTTAAGCACGGTGTTTGTTGTATAGCTGGAACGAGATCACAACAGTCCTGTGATTATGGAAGTATTGTGGAGAAGTGTGTTGCTCTCTTTTATACACGGATGGCTGCGGCTATGCTGATGCCCACACCCCTGAGTGCAGAGGGAGCCCTGACGGAAGTGGGGCCCTTTGAGCAATGAGAAGAGATTAGCCAGTTGCAGGCTCTTAGCATGTTGCCCCAAGCCTCTTGCTTCTGGGTGCGCAGCAGATCGCTTATTGCTGCTTGCCCCTGCTATGTCCTGGGAATAAGTAAATGCGTGTGAGAGAGGGGATGGTGTCGATGAACACCCCCCCCCCCACCTCAGCTGGCAGGAATACGAATGTCCTGGAACATGCAGCAGTAACTCTCCTGGCATGCTTCTCACACAATCCTGATGGGCTCCAACTGGGAGCACTTAGGCCTCCGAAAAGGGGCCTTCCCTCAATTAGACGATTTGAAGCGTAATGGAGATGGGCGTTTCATAAACTCAGGGAATGAGCTTCAGTTTAGGAATCCCGGAAGGGAGCTTATTTTGTGGGGTAAGGAGAGATTTTCCAGGGTTGACCTTTTACTAAAAGGAAACTTCTGATTTGAAGTTTAAAAGTGCCCAAGGGCTAATTCGAAGTAGGGAAAGGGGAAAGCTGTCCATGGGGACTCCTGCTAAGACATGTGCGTGCTATAAAACAATGGCCTGTTGGCTCCGGGGCTGGGAGTTTTGGACGTGTGCACTTAAAAATAGGTTTTTTTTTTTTCCTACCACTGAGTAAAATTATCTCTTAAATCAGTTCCTATGAAATACAGTAAAATAAATGTAAACTACATTAAACTCTTTGGATTAAACCAGTATATGTGTGTTTTTTTTTTTTTTTTTGTGTGTGTGTTATTTTATATATATATCTAAATTTTAGTGTGTGCTAGTGCATATATTAAATATGACATGCATCTTACAGTTACATTTATTTGATTATGCTCTCGTGTGTGCACATGTGCATGCATGTGGGTGGGTGTATGTGTACAAGGCATGAGTGTGTAGAGTAGAGGACACCACTGGTCAGGGTCAGTTGTCTCCTCTATCGTGTGAGTCTCTGGCTATCTGTCTTGGCATCAAGCACCTTCACTGGCTGAGCCATCTTGCTGCTCCCACCTTATATTTTTGTTTATAATTGTTATTATTAGCATATGGATTATAAAAGTTAAGTGACTCACTGTGAAACTTCCAAGCATGCACCAAGCGTGTCCATCTACATGTCTACCTGTCTGTCTCCCCATCCCTTCCCATGTCTTTCCAATTCATCAATGACCTGAACTTTTGTTTTGTCATTGTTTTAATGCAAAGTTTTCACATAGAGAGATCAGGTGGACTTGCCCAGCTTGTTTTGTTTAGTACACTAACTTCTAGTTCTGTTCATTTGGCTACAGATGATAGGATTTCATTTTTCTTTATGACTAAGTGATGCCTTATCGTGTAGCAGCCAACATCTCATTATCTAGTTATCCACACATTGATGGACACCTCTGTTGATTCCATGTCTTAGCTAATTGTTATATTTCTGAGACTGGAGATACAGTATTTAGCAAATAACTAGAGTTTATTTTCTTTTTACTATATAACACACACACACACACACACACACACACACACACACCATCTTTCATGTTCTAGAGCCAGTAATGAGTGTGCCTTTCTGGTTCTGCTTGGGTGTATGACTCTTAGTAAGAATAACCCTGGGCTAGAGATGACTCAGCAGTTAGGAGCACTGGCTGCTCTTCCAGAGGATCTGGATTCAGTTCCCAGCATCCGCATGGCAGTTTGCAACAGTTGTAACTTCCATTCAAGGGGATCTGACACCACCACACACATATAAATGAAAGGCAAAACACCAATGTTCATAAAATAAAATTAACTATTAAAAAGAACAAACCTATACTGCTGGAGTAATAATGACTTGCCCTGACCCATCAAAAATTGTCTTGACACTTAAACACACTATTCTTGAGAGGCCAAGGCCCACACCTGAGTGTTTACAACTGTCCTTTTCTTTATTTAATAAATTGTAAAATATATACTTATTTGTTCATTTTGGGTAGTGTACCTTGACCCACTTGTGGAGGTGAGTGGCAACTTGCAGGAATCATCTCTCTCCTCTCACTGAACTCTGACCCCTTGAGCCAGCTCATCTTCACATACTGTCTTTTTCCTAAGTCAGTCCTCCTCCCCTCCTCCCCCACTCTCCTCCCTTTTCACCTCTGTGCCTCCCTATTGCCCATGCTTAAAACTGTAATAACCACCAACACTTCTTAAAAACAACAACAACAAAAAACCAAAACGACCGTCTTGATTTAGGTCTGACCACTGCACCTTCAGTTCAGTTTAGCACACGTGAGAATTTACAGAGTTAACTGGGGGTGAAGATTTGGAATTTGGCTTTCAGAGAAGCACAGACTGCCAGGACTTGATGCTGGAAAACATATGCTCCATCTTTAGTACTCTCCTCAGACTCTCTTCACAGCGTCTTGTTCTTTCCTGTTGGTGTTTGTGTATTCCCTGCTGTCTGTATTTTTGCAGGCTAGTTTTACATCAACTTGATAAAAATTAGAATTGTTTTAGAGGAGGAACCTCAATTGAGAAATTGAAAGATTTCTTGATGTGGGAGGGCCCAGTTCTCTGTGAGCAGTATCCTCATTGGCCTGGTGATTCTGAGTGTTATAAACAGTGCTCCACCATGGCTTCCGCATCATCTCCTGCCTCCAAGTTCCTGCCTTATTTGAGTTCCTGCCCTGACTTTTCTCAGGGATGAACTATAAGTTAAATCATTTCCTTGCCAGATTGTTTTTGGTCCTGGTGTTTTAGCACTGTAACAGAGACCTAATTAAGGCAGCATCTGTGGTGGTTTGTATGAGAGTGATCCTATAAGCTCATGTATTTGAATGCTTAATCACCAGGGAGTGGAATTCTTTGAAAGGATTAGAAGGATCAGGAGCTATGATCCTGTCAGAGGAAGTTTGTCACTGGGGGTGGGCTTTGAGGTATCAAAAGCCTATGCCAGGCCAAGTCTGTCTGTCTGTCTGTCTGTGTTTGTATCTATCTCTGTCTCCCTGTCTCTCTGTCTCTGTCCCTCTCTGTGTCTGTCTGTCTGTCTGACTCTCTCTCTCTCTCTCTCTCTCTCTCTCTCTCTCTCTCTCTCTCTCTCTCTCTGTGTGTGTGTGTGTCTCTCTCTCTGTGTGTGTGTGTGTGACTCTCTCTTGGCCTCCAGATCAGGATATAGCTCTCAGAGACTGCTCCAGCACCATGCTTGCCACCATGCTCCATGCCATAATGGCCCCAACCTCTGAAACTGCAAGCAAGATCCCAATTAAATGCTTTCTTTTATGAGAATTGTCTTGGTTGTGGTGTTTCTTCCCAGTAATAGAACAGTAACTAAGATAGCATTACACCCCAGGTTGTAAATAATTCCCCAGAAACCTCAGTGTATTTAAGATGAAGCCTCTTCATTGTGATCATCCTGATTCTAGACTGCCTCTTTAGCTTAGGTCCCTTTGATTTTTGACTTGAGCTTGACCTTTGAGGCTGAGCCAATGGTTGGATGTTCTGAGAACCTGGCTGGGTGTATGATGTAGGCTTTGCCTTCAACTAGAAGAATCCTCTGACATTTTTTTTCCCCTCTTATATGTGACCTATCCCAGGGAGATATGAACACTTACTTACCCCTTTTTGGGAAGGAATGTTCAATTGGCTATCTTTTTCTGGCCTTTAGGTATCTCAGTAATATGGAGATCTGTCTTGAGGCTATGTGACTGAAAGACACAAATCTATGGAGGGCTGCGGCCTCATGCCAGGAGCCTGGAGTCTGGGGGTGTGGCTAAGCCCCTGCCATTCCTTAGAGTCACCTGATGTCCCTCAGGATCACCTGGGGTCTCTGGGGGTTTCTAGCCTGTGCTCAACCAGAAACCAGGCTGCCTTTCAAGGTCCTACAGTTCTCTGGCAAGGCCTCAGATGTGAAGCATCAGAATACAGGAAATAAAGGATCAGGTTGATGTACTTGCTGTGGAAGTCTGAAGTCAAGAGGCCAGGACTGGCTCTGTACTTCCTCAATGGGAGCCTGAAGACATGGCAATGGTACTTCCTATTGGTATCAACAATGTGACTGGGAACAGGTTTTCATGGTGAACTAATGAGTGTCATTGGGGCTACTTATAGGAGTCATGGATTACACCACTGAATGTTATGCCTGTCTCTCCCCAACCTCTGCCCCAGCAACCATTAACTTCGATGCTATGTTCTCTCTTCAGCAACCATCAACTGGCAACTGGGATGGGGCCTCAAGGGTCTCTTCCCAACTGTGTTGGAATTTTGATTGGCTTGACCTTTTGTAGCTTGTCCAGTTAACCACAGTGCCGTGAGTGGATGCATGGACTAGCCATGTCCTGTCTGAAGACAGCATTTTGCAGCCAGCCTTCCCATCTGCAGCTCTTCCGGTTCTTTCCATCCCTTTTCTGTGAAGTTGCAGGCAGCACTTCGCCTTTATACCAGCGACTCCACTTTAAAGAAGCCTGAGCTTCTTTTTAAAATATTTATTTTTAATTGTGTGTGTGTGTGTGTGTGTGTATAAGTGTGGGTTTGTATGTGTGAGTGCAGTGCCCACAGAGGTCTGAAGCTGGCGTTGGGATCCCTTGAAAGTGAATGTCCAGGCAATTGTGAATTGCCACATGGGTGTTGGGAACTGAACTCTAGCCCTCTGCAAGAACAGGATGAACTCTGAACCCCTGAGCTATCTCTCCAGTACAAGTCTCAGTTCCTTAATTGCTAACCGGAGGTAATGAAGTGGATGTCCAGGACTTGAGGGGCTACCAGAGTCCCTCTCAAGTAGGGGACTGTTACCTCACCTGTGTCTGTCTGTCTCTTCTCACTTCTGGTTTTCTCCTCCATTCAGATCCCCCTACTGGAACCTTTCTGATGAGCACAGTGTAAAGACTCTTTATGAATTCAAGAGAAAAGATACATAGAGAAACACTTTTTAAAAAACAGACTAATCGGGGTTGGATAGATGGCTCAGTGGTTAAGAGCACTAGCTGCTCTTCTAGAGGTCCTGAGTTCAATTCCCAGCAACCACTTGGTAGCTTACAATCAACTGTAATGGGATCCGATGCCCTCTTCCGGTGTGTCTGAAGAGAGCAACAGTGTACTCACAAACACAAAATAAATAAAAAAAAAAATAAAAAAGGGTGAATTGAAATAGCTCCATGAACTTAGATTAAAAAAACAAAGACTAGTTAATATATGGCATCATCCTTAAAAAGGGGCATTAGCACTCAACTGATGTCTTTGCAGTAACCGTGTGTGTGTGTGTGTGTGTGTGTGTGTGTGTGTGTGTGTATCTCCCAGTGAAATTAGGGCAGTTCAAAGACATTTAAGGTTTGCAGAAGGAAGTGGTTTTTATTTCTCCTTTGTGTGTGATGTTCATGAACTACTGCTGGGTTTTATAACTGTGGATCTATTTAGTGAAGTGGAAAGACACTATTAGAGTGGAAATGTGACCTTTCATCAGATGGTCTCGACTTTCCCCTGACAATTTGACATCCCACTTGTTTCTCAGAGATGGTTCTGAGCTCCTAAACCTTAAGGCTGTGGTTCGAGTCTGTTTTCTAGTGATTCATGAAAGTCTGGCCTGTCCAACACAGACTGCTCGGGGCTCTAGGATAAGATTGCTTCAACATTTGTTATATTTTTAGCATTTTGTGATAATTAGATTATTTATTAACTACACTTTTTTTTGTTTTGTTTTGTGACTTGAGTAATCAGAATTAGCTTAAAATGAGCCCGCAGTACAGTCGGTGTTAACTCTTGTCCAGGTTTTCTTTGACCACAAGTATCTGAAAATTGGCAATCGGTGTTTTTGTCAGCTAGAATGGTCCTTTCTCAAGCTCTTCCGTGTATCTGGGAATCCCTTGTGCTCTTTTTCTTGTTCTGGCCTGTGTGGCTCTGACGAGTGAGTGGGACCTCTCCACAGACACGTCTCCACACTTGGATTCTCACCGACTTTGAAATGCAGAATTCATGCTTCATTTTAAATTCACACGTGGAAACATGTGTCCACCGAGAATTCCCTTGGATTTGTTTATAGGCAATAAATATTAATTTTGTTAAATGGGATGCATTTGCATTTATTTTCTGAAATTGCCAACAGCTTGCTTAATGAAAGGGAAACACTCCTGTTACTGACTTGTCTATTTCTCTCATGGGTGCTTTACCTTTGAAGATAGGCTCTCTTGTACACCAGAGCAGCCTTGAACTTGTTCTGTAGCCAAGAATGACCGAGAACATCTTATTCTTTCCCCTCTGCCTCCTAGTGTTGGGATTATAGGTGTGTGTCACCATTAGTAGTTTGTGTGGTGCTGGATATTAGAATTAGGGCTCACATATCCTGTGCAAGCGCTCTGTCAACTGAGCCTCCCCAGCCAGATTCTTTTGTCCTAGTTTGTGTGTATATCTTTCTGTCTCTTTGTCTCTGTCTTTATGTCTCTCTCTCCCTCTCTTTCACACACACACACACACACACACACTTTTTTTTTATCTGTCTGCACTGTTGATTGCACTGAGATAGCTATTACTAACACCTTTTTTTTGTGGCCGATTTTTATTATATTGTCTGAGTAGGTGACCAACTCCATAGGGCAGTTTGTCAAAGGCTCACATGGCAGCGTAAGATTGATTAATTCACTTGGCAAAGGGGAATAAGCCACCTCTAGAGACAGAACTTTTATTACTTACAGGGACAGTGAAAAGAAAGGTAGCAGAGAGCGCTTGGTTCTCTGTGGTCCACAGCCCATACGACCAGAAGGAGAACAAAGAAACATGGAAGTCTGAGAGTCCCCGTGGAGGACAGGATTCTAAACTGCATGCTCTTTGCTTTGAGAAGGGCAGATGGAATGTCTTATTTCCTAACAGAATCTGGGAGGCCGTGAGATACTGCCTCATGACAGTCAGCTAGTGGCCAGGAGTAGGTGGATAAGAAATGGCCTCAAAGTGCTCTTGGCAAAAGTTGATTCCTTTGCCATCAACTTCTGTCATAAGACATCCGTGAGGACTTAGGAGATCTCAGTTTAAGCACTTGCTTACATGGCATATGTGCAAGTGTGAGTCAGCTGGGTGCCACAGTGGACCAGGTCCAACAGCATGCAATCGTAGCAGGATCTCCCTCCCTCCCTCCCTCCCTCCCTCCCTCCCTCCCTCCCTCCCTCCCTCCCTCCCTCCCTTTCTCTCCCCCTTCCTCCCTCCCTCCCTCCCTCCCTCCCTCCCTCCCTCCCTCCCTTCTCCCTCCCTCCCTCTCCTCCCCTCCTCTCCCCTCTCCTTCCCTTCCCTCCCCTTCCCCGCTTCTCCCTTTCATTCTGTCCAGCTGTCTTGCCCGAATTTCTCATGGCTGCTGAGACTCAGATGGGCAGATTTTTGATGCTATCCAAGGAGCTTAGGGCTTGTTCCAGCTGTTCCCAGAGGGTGCCTAGTCACTTTGGTAGTGGAGCCTTTCAGAGCGTTTTGGGAAACCAGCTGGCAGTGTGTTAGCAGGTAAGCTTAGCCTAATGTTTAAGAGCTGAGACTACAGTTGGGTATTGCTGCCCTTCACCAGCAGGGTGAACTTAAGGAAATTATTAAACACCTATGGGTTTCCCTCATCTATAGAATGGTTAGTGTTGTGTTTCGAATGTAAAATGTCTGTCATAGGCCGTTGTGTTTGAATCATTAGTCTCCAGCTCACCAGCTGCCTTGGATGGTTACGGAGCCTTTCAGAGAAGAGGTATTGGAGGAAGTGGGTCTCTGGAGCCAGGCCTGAGGTTTGATAGCCTGGTTTGACTGTTGATGCAATGTGGCCATCTGCCTCATGTTCTTTTTGCTATGCCTTCCTGACCACGGTGAACTATATCCCCAAACCCTGAGCCAAAGCAAACCCTTTGTCAGGTGTTCTGTCAGAGCAAAACAATTCATTGACTGAGGGGCGGGGGCATAGGAAACCTTCAGGAAGTATAGGAGTAACTTGCTTAGGATGGAGTCTGATACATTTGTAACTGATAAAGTAACTCGAAGTCTTACTGAGAACACACTGTAGTGCTGCGTTCTCTGTTAAGCCCTTGACACAGGTGAAAAAGAAAAACACCTCGGTCCATTTACCATTGAGCCAACTGAACGTGGATACATGGCCATGAAATGGAATGCCAAGGAACATTGACAGTGGTCTTTGCAAAGGAAAGAGAGCAGTCATTAAGATTCAGCTCCTGGCTGGCCTCTGATTGCAGCTTGGAGTTGGTCCACTGACTTGTGGCTAAAGGTTGGAGCGGTGGGTCACTGGGTACGGATCATGACCAAGGAGTGTTGCCACAGAGTTTCTTTGTGTAACAGTGCTGGCTACCAACCATTCAACACCTTTCTTTTACTCTCAGGGTCTAGGCCTAGGAGCCTGCACAACTGCCTTGATCCTTCTGACCCAAACAACTGGTCATTTCATGCCCCATGGGAAACTGGCTGAGGACATTAAACACAGGTGTGTGGGGACAGAGGGCTAGAGAGTCTAACCATTTCCCAATTAGCAGCCCATTGGTTTTCTGAAACCCAATCGCATGGAGTGAACCAGACGCCCCTGTCTGGAACTTTGTATTCAGCTCAGGATCCAACTCTCAGTGGAAAATTAAAAACAAAGTCATTATTATATATTAGATTTATTAAAAATGCAACTATTACCCGTGGGCATGTGTGGAAAATGCTGTAATTAAATTACATTAAATTAATTCCAGCAGTTAGAAGTAACATTTTCCACTAAGGAGAAGGAGGACAATGAAGGGGCGGGGGGAAGCCCATCAGAGAATTCTAAACCAGAGAAGTGTAAGAAGTGGCCAGGATTCTTCTAGAAGGAAGATGTTATAACCGTCATTGTTACTATTATTGCTGCCCTGAGATAATGGAAAAGTAATATATAAATTTTGAGGAAACTTGGAACTTGCCAGGCATTGGGAAATATTTACTTAGAAGAAGGTGAATCACATTAAAGCCCGGGATGAGAGAAAGAGAGCATCCATTAGGGACAGGAAGGGAAGCCTGTTTGTTTGTGGTGATTATCTAGGGTAATTATTACAATAGTGGTGATCAGATCATAGGGGAAGCAAAGCTTTTCTAGCTTGCCAAGGATGGGGAAAGTCCAACTGTCTGCTGGGAGACTCAACCCTCATGCATTACTGTCGGGAGGACTGGGGCCATGGAAATCTGGTAGGTGCTGGGTAAGGCCAGAGAACAGTCCTGTCTTTAAGAAAGGGGGTGTTGCTTGCTTTTTCATGCACATGTCTCGTGACCATAGAGAAAAACAGACACACAGTCAGTAGGATAGTCCCCGTTGCTGCAAAGCAGTTGGACGGTTCCCCTAAGGCCTGTGAGCATGTCCCCAAATCCCTCAGGAGGCAGACGGCTCCTCTAGTTAGCTGGGTTGCTGGACCAGAATCCGTGTTGCCTGATTTGTTGGCTGCTTCTATGACATCACTATTGGCTACAGTCATGCTGCTGTTTCAGAAATCCAGACAGTTCTGGGGTATTTTTAACAGATGGGATGGCCCAGGTTGTTAAGGGTGGGGTCAGAGCACAGTCAGTACTTCAGGGGATGACAGTTCCCTGAAGTATGTGGTCAGCGGAATTCCCAGGCTGTGGCCACTGAAGCCATTGTTCTCCTGAGGCCGTTGGCTATGAATACTGATGGCCAGAAATATTCAATTAGTCTGTGTGTGTGGAGGTCAGAGGTTAACACCAGATGTCTTCTCCAGTTGCCCTCCTTAAGTTTTGAAGCAGAGTCTCTCACTAAACGGAAAACTCACAGTTGTAGCTCCCCCTCCTTGCCTCTCCCACTGCTGGGATTGCAGGTATGCCCCGCTGCGTCTGGCTTTGTGTGTGGGTTCTGGGACTTGAGTTTAGGTCGTCGTGCTTAACGTAGCAAATGCTTTGCCATCTCCACCTGAGCATCTTCTTGGTCCCTGGTTCAGAATCCTTTCTTTTGATCTGTATCAGGAAAAGTTGTTATTCAGTAAGGAGGCATGTCTGCTGCCAAGTGGCTTGGTAGGGTTTGGTTGGACTTATTGACCAGTACTACCAGTCATATTTGGTTAATTCCTAGTTGGCCAAAGTAGTCATAATGATTGAAACTTTCAAGTGGAAGGCAACACTGGGCTATCACAGGGCAACTGAGGCATTTGATGGAAAACTCAGAGCCTCAAGGCCCAGAGAGGCACTTCTCATGGCATAGAGGGGCATCTTCCAGGGGTATCTCTTTTGGGTATGTTGAGTTTTCTCTGCTCAGGAGGGGAGCCTGTGGGGGCTTGGAGTGGTTTATTAAAGTGAACAGCATTAATATACTTCTGAAACTCTGGAGGAATAGGGCAGGTGAGGGACTCTGGTATCCTTGCCAACTGACTAGCAAGCAAGGCTGTGCAGTAGAGCCCAGTCTGTCTTTAGCCATAAATACAGATTTTGCATTTACACAACAGGAGTTTGCTTGTCCTATGTAGACCCCTGGGGAGGGGTCAGAGGAGTCAAGACCTTATTTAATATTATATAATTAAAGAAATGTACTTTCTAGTTTAAACACGCATAGAACTCAGTTTCCTAAATGAGAAGACTTAAGTTTATTCTTGTGCGGATTTTCAACAGGTATCACTGTCAGGGTAAAGAAGCTTTACTTTGATGTAGGCCACACGGTTGCATTTTGGGTGAGAGCTTTGGATTTTCTTAAATCCCTGTAAGGTGACAGGAGCCAAGTGTTGGAATGGGTGGGAACCAGATACTTTCGTGCCTATTGATCTGCTTTTGTAAGATCTGAAAAATTGTGCAAAGCTAGTCACACCAGAGTCACGCAGAGTGAAGATCTCGTGTGACTACCTGAGGAAAAAAAAATCTATAACCATCAGCTGAAATTGAAAAATTTCAACCTGTTCTCAGGAGTTTCTGTGGATAAGTCTCCTGTTTCTAAAAAAAAAAGTAGGAAGGAGAATAATAATTGGGAAAGACACAATGCCTTCCGCCTTAGTCAGGGTTTCCTGCTGTGAACAGACACCATGACCAAGGCAACTCTTATAAGGACAACATTTAATTGGGACTCGCTTACAAGTTCAGAGGTTTAGTTTATTCTCACCAAGGCAGGAACATGGCAGCATCCAGGTAGGCATGGTGCAGGAGTAGCTAAGAGTTCTTCTACATCTTCATCTGAAGGTTGCTAGGAGAAGGCTGGCTTCCAGGCATCTAGAATGAGCCCACACCCACGGTGACACACCTACTCCAACAAGGTTACACCTCCCAATAGTGCCACTCTCAGGGCTAAGCATATTCAAACCATCATACCTTCCTTTGAATATTTTCCTATCTATTTGTTTTGTGTGTGCATGTACATGTGTGCTTATGCATGATGCTCGTGTGTGTGTTTGTCTGTGTAGGCCTTTGATATCACTCCTATAGCACCATCTGCTTTTTATTTTTTTTGACACAGGGTGTCTCATTGGCCTGGAGTTTGCCATGTGCGGCTAGGCTGATTGGCCAGGATGCTCCAGGGCTCTCCACATTTCCCCTTCTTTAGTTCTGGCATAAGAAATCTGTGTCTCCATGCCTGACTGGTTTTTTTTTTTTTTTTTTTTTTTTTTTTTTTTTTATAATATGGAGTTTTGGAATCAAACTGGTTGCAAGGTAAACCCTCTACTGAATGAGCCATCTCGCCAGTCCTCTGCCAATGCTTCTAATACCAGTGGGAAAAGCACTGAGGAGAAGTCGTAGCTCCATTATGGTGATCCATCCCATGTGCACGATTTGCTCTTGGATGTCTTCATAAGACAGAATGCCAGAAAAAAAATTAGGGCTCAGATACTTGATATGGCATTGAGAAGAACAGCACAGAACCCTCTGCAGTTTCTAAGGCTGTATATAAAATGAACAATCTGGTGGCAAGGCTTTTGGACAGTAACTTCTCTATTTCTACTGCTGTGTGCATGCCTGAGCTGAGTGAACACCACTGGGAGGCAGTTAGTGTGGCTAACTAAGACTTCTGCTGAGCTGCTTTCCAGTTGGGTTGGAGCAGTGAGCTGAGGGAAACGTAGGCTCTGAGGAAATCCGTGTTGGGGTAGACAAGATGTTGAGTGACAGAAAAGCATAACTAAGAGTTGATACAGACACTAGTTCCATGGAGGTTAATAAGCAATGGCAGGATTGGTTCTGAATAACCAAATATAGCCAAAGCCTTTTTTGTAAGCGGTGATGGTACAGTCTCTTGTATCCTAGGCTGGTCCCAAACTTGTTTTGTAGCCAAGGATGATCTCGAACTTGTGATCCTCCTGATACTACCTCTCAGGTCCTAGGATTGCCATGCCCCGTTCACATGATGCTGGGAATCAAACCCGGGGCTTGGTGTATGCTAGGCAAGCCCCTTATCAACCAAGCTGTATGAGATGACCTAAAAATAAGCATTTCCAACTGGTCTCTATTCTAATTGTGACTGTGTATGAATGGAAATAATGAAACATATTTTTTTTATTATGTCATTTGGATCAGATGGAAAGCAGAGCCAGTCTATGCAAATAAGAATATAGGGCAAAAAAAAAAATTGCGTTTCTCAAAATGTGTAGAGACGGTGTTGAATGCAGTCTCCTGTTCCTCAGATCTGTGAAAGAGAAATCGTGGCTCAGGGTAGAGACTGCAGACAATGGATTGAGATCTGGATTCCAGGTCTATCATTTTGCAGGAGTTTGAGTGTCTGTTTCTCAACCCAGCTCAGCCTTACCAAACACCCCAAGCAGTGGTTTTCCTTCTACAAACCTACAATCTCTCATAAAAAGATTATTTCCATTACTTCTTAGCATCCACACAGAGGCACATAAACAACTTTAATAAATATTTTATGAAACAGTACTTATGTGTGATGCACTGTGATGTTTTCTGTCCAGTTCTATTTCACATTAAAAACACTCTGGTCATTACCCACTGCATTAGTTTTATAATGCATCAGGGGCTCACGGCCCAGAGCGTGAAAAGCATGGGCTGGCACTTAGTGCTCTGTCCAGTTCGCAGGCATTGATCTGTGAGGTACAAACCGTGCTCTGGGGAGGAGATGATGTCAGGGCAGAGATTTGCTGAGGCTGATTCTTGGGTCAGAGGAAGCTGTAGAAAAATGCTAAGGGTTTCTTAATGAGAGAAACCCAGAGGTGGCCAGTGTGACAAGCACTTGCCCCCTTCCCCTCCCCCCCTATTGATTAAGGCACAAAACGGAGTGAGTTAAAGAGAGGTGAGAAACTGGGAAATGTTAAAAACAGAACCAAACATTATGCTCTTTTCCTCAAATAATTTAATTATAATCGCCTAACAAGTTAGACTAATTTCAGCATGATATTTGTATTAACAATTATGGAGAAATTGTTAAAGGGGAAAATAGCAAGGAAGCTGTTTAAATCTAATCAATGTACAATTTACTTATTGATTTATTTATTTTATTAATTTTATTTTTTTTAGTCCAGTCGTTACACCCCCTTCCTCCTGGTCCACCCTCTCAAAGTTCCTCATCCCATTCCCCTTCCCCCTGTCTCCAAGAGTTATCTTCCACCCCCACCAGGCCTCCCCAATCCCTGGGACCTCAACTCTCTCAAGGGTTAGGTTGTCTTCTCTTGCTGAGGCCAGACCAGGCAGGGGCCTCAGACCAGCTAGCATATGCTGCCCGGTTGGTAGCTCAGTGTCTGAGCGATGTCATGTGTTAGTTGAGACTGCTAGTCTTCTTATGGGGTTGCCCTCTTCCTCAGCTTCTTCCAGCCTTTCCCTAATTCAACCACGGGGGTCCCTGACTTCAGTCCAATGGTTGGGTGTAAGAATCTGTGTCTGTCTCAGTCAGCTGCTTTTTGCTATGCTCCTGTCTATAAGCACACCATGGCATTAGTAATAGTGTCAGTTGTTGGAGACTTCCCTTGAGATGTATCTCAAGTTGGACCAGTCACTGGACCTCCTTTTCCTCAGTCTCTTCTCCATATTTGTCAACTGAGGACAACTGAGAGCATCCTGCCCACCTTCTACCTTGTCTGAAGCAGGCTCTTTCTTGTTTGCTGCAGGTACCAGGTTAGCTTGGCCTATGAGCTTTCTGGTGTCCAGGGCATGCTCCTGTCTCCACCTCCCATCTCACTACAAGGAGCACTGGGGTGTGAGATGTTTACTATCATGCCTGACTTTTACCTTGGTTCTAAGGACTCAAACTCAGGCCTTCATGTATATATAGTGGGTCTTTATCCACTGAGCTATGGCCTCAGGTCCTGTTATACACCTTTAACACCAACTGGAAAAGGCAGGTCATAACCTCTGAATGATGGCAGTCAAAAATAATTCAGGATAAAACAGATGAGAAAGGTATATTGGTGCCTGCCTACCTCCACCCTTCCCTCCACTCCGTCCTTTCTTCCTCTTCCTCCCTTTGCTCCCTTCTTCCTTCCCCTTCCTCCATCTCTCTCCATTCATTTATCTCTCTTCCCTCCCTCCCTCCCTCCCTCCCTCCCTCCCTCCATCCCTGCCTCTCTGCCTCTCTGCCAGCACATACTTAAGACAATAGTGCTGTTGCACAGTTTGGGTGAGCCAGAAGTCTGGGCTTACCTGGTGGTTGGCACTTGTGCCCTGGTGGTCTTACCAGGAGGAGGATGACTTACTGACAGGGGTTTTGCCTTTCTGAAGTCTCCAGGGGAGAGTGGGGTTTCAAGCTCATCCAGGTCCCCTTCTGTTCCTTGTAACTGTGACACTGAAGCCCTCATTTGTTTTCTGACTGTCTTGCAGCCAGTCTCTGCTCCCAGGGGTTTGCCTGCATTTCCCCTCCAGCCTTCCATGTGGATCCCTCTGCAAGGGCTGCCGAGATCTGTAGGTCGCCCGACTCGGCTGGTCAAGATGGTGCTGCCTTCCAGTATGATCTACTGGTAAACAAGTGCACTGCGCATGCGATCACCCTTGGGCCAACTCAGTACGGCACCAACCCCTCCCGAGTGGGATTTGCTAATGAAACACTGCAATTCTGACCAATCGTGCTCCTCCATGCGCACCCTCCCACCGGAGCTGAGCATATAAGCAGCTCGCCGAGTGTTCAAGGTCCCCGGGTAAATGATGAATGAAGCGCTTCAATAAAGGTGTTGGGAAGGATCCAGTTGTTTGTGTCTTCCTTGCTGGTCAAGTGGGGGCGCGACAGAGATCTACCTACTTGCAAATGCATTTGCCTTTCTCTTCAGCTGAGGTTTTCTTGCTTTAGCTGAAAGAATTGTTTTGCTGTTAATGATTCAGATAAATAGATTGGACTCACCCAGATAACTCAGGATAATCCCCCTGTTGTCAGGTCTATAATCTACAGTCCAACTGCTATCTAATGTAACTAGTCACAGGATCCAGGAGGTGGTGATGTACATATTTGGGGATGAGCAGGTTTTGATCCTCCTCATGTGGTTAGAAGTTTTCTTTTGAGATAAAAGATTTTTGGCCCCATCAGATTTTCCTGGCCCTTAAATGCTTTTCACAAACTTTAAAATTATAAAAATGTAGAGGTGGATGCCATATTAGAATCCATGAAGGTTCACTTTCTTCATTTACAGATGAGGGGACCAGATGGAGTTGTAAAATATCATAGGAAGTCTGTGGCAGTTCTTGCTTTCTGGTCCTTCTTCACAACAATGGTACTCAAAAATGCCAGTGGATTGGGCTCTGGAGGTGGTGAAGAAGAGATAAAAGAAAAGTCCTAGCAATTGACAAGTTGGATTTTTTGTTTAACTTAATTCTGTATCTAGGAAGCATTTATGACACACAGTTCTGACAGTTATTTTGCAATGACTATTTTTTTTTTTTTTTATAATATATTGTTCTTGAATAGCAGATGCCTGGGTTAGGGGCTCCTTTTTCTGTGATAAGACACTATGACCACAAGCAACTTGGGGAGGAGGGAAGGACTGATTTCATTTTACAACATTCACATGTTACTGAGGGAAGTCAGAGCTGGAACTCCAGGCAGGAACCTGCAGGCAGGAACTGAGGCAGAGGCTGTGAAAGAACGTTGCTCACCTGCCCATTCCTCATGGCTTGCTCAGCCAGCTTTTTTTTTATAGCACCCAGAACCACCTGCCCAGGAGTGGTACCACTCCTAGTGTACTGGACCCTTCTACAACAATCATGAATCCAGAAAATGCACCTCAAGCCTGCGTAAAGGCCTATCTGGTGGGAACATTTTCTCAGTTGAGCTTTCCTCTTCTCAAATGACTCTAGCTTGCATCAAGTTTGAAAATAAAAACAAAAAACTAATCAGACTTTTTTCTTTTTTTTTGGGTGGGAGTCAATATAGTATATTTCACTATATAGCCCTGGAACTATGTAGACTTGAACTTCTAGAGACCTGCCTCTGTCTCCTAATTGCTGGAATTAAAGGCAGGTAGACATTTTTAAATAAATATTTTATCTTTTATTTTTAAACTTTTGAGACAGGGTCTCACTATGCAGCTCTGTTGACCTGGAACTCAATGTGTAGACCAGGCTGGCCTTGAATGCACAGAGAACTGTCTGCTTCTGTGTCTTGGGTGCTGGGATTAAAGATGTGCACCGCCACAACTGGATTTTACTTTGTGTGTGGGAATGTGCACCCAAGTGAAGGTACATCCAAGGCCAGAGAGGGCACTGGATCTTCTGGAGCTGGAGTTACAGGATCTTGTGAACCACCTGACATGAGTTCTCGGAACTGAACCTGGGTCCTTTGCAAGAACAGTAACCACTCAAAACCACTGAGCCATCTCTCTAGCCCTACATTTTAACATTTTCATTATAGAGGCCTTTTATGTCCTTGGTTAAGTCCATTCATTCCTATATATTGTGGGTAGAAATTTCTCTTGGCTTCTTTTTTAACCAGTATATTACTGATGTGTAGATAGCTATCAATTTTGATATGATTTTGTGGCCTGCCTTTGAGAGTGCAGATCATGCCTCTGGGTCTCCTGGTGGAGAATCACATCTGCCAAAAGGAATGATTTGACTTTTTCTGTTCTATTCTCCTTATTCATTTTTTCTTTGTAAAAACCCCCATTTCTTTCTTTCTTTCTTTCTTTCTTTCTTTCTTTCTTTCTTTCTTTCTTTCTTTCTTTTTAAAATATAATGTAAGTGCTATTGTTTCTGAGGCCAGCAAATCTAGAGAAAATGAGGAAGAAAAAGAATGAAAGAGATTTTTTGAAATAAAATGCAAAACAGTAAATTCTATGGAGGCTTCTCAGGGAGACTTTTAGTGTTTTGCCCAAGGTGTTTCAGGTTGCAGTGAACACAGAAGAGCAAACAGTTCTTCAGTTCTTTATAAATATCAGTGGAAACTAGAAAGTCTATTGATGTATGTATGTATGTATGTATGTATGTATGTATGTGTATATATATATGTAGCTATCATCTATCTTCTGTCTGTCTGTCCATCCATCTATCATCATCTATATCTCTCTGTTTGTCTTATGTAATATATAACTGTGATGTCCTGAATAGGTCTGAAGCTGAAGGTAAGAGGCTCAAAGAATCCTGCTTTAAGATGAGGCCATGGGGAGTCACAAGCTCCTACCCAGGGTATTATAGGAGAAGGAGACCCTCCCCATCACGACCTGCTGCCACACTGACATGAGAAGGAAAGACAGGAGGAAAAATGGCAGCAGTTTACTTCAGACAGCTGAAGAATCAAAAGGGGACATGGGACAGTTTTTCAGTTACTGTTTTGTGAGTGAAGACAGAGTGCATGATAGTAGGAGGAGACTGTCCCTTCTTCCTAGAGGAAGTAGAGGTATCTTTTGATTCCATGACATCAAACAGAGGGATTCTGCAGTTAGTTACCTGTCAAGACTTGGTATGCCTGTTGGGTAAGGGGACTACAGTCCCTAGGCACTGGGTTTTCTGATTTCCCTGAATCTGAAAAAGGGGACGGAATGAGAGGCCCAAAGAAGGGAGGTCAGCGCTATCAAGCCCTGTAAGATACCAGTTAGCTTGGAGGGTCAGTGAGTCTCTACCGACCTGAAGAAGGTGACTGTGCTCTAAACCTTCATTGGTACTTCACCTACAGAGCTGCCTACAGGGTGAGGGTACTCTGCACCATCAAAAGGTTATGAGGGATGGACCATAGGTGACAGAGATTGGGAGGACTTAAGAGGTATAAGCAGAGCAGGATTTCTACATCAGCCAAACAACTTAGTGTTGAGTACGACACTAATGTGTTCTCCAGGAACTATGCTCATGACGCACTGATGTTGGCTTTAGACACTGGCCTCACACCCTGCCTGTGTGGTCAGTCACAGCTGGCTAGGAAAAGAATTATGATAACTCTAGTTAAATAAAGAAATGGTCTTTGTTCATCGACACCTTCATCTCCCTTTCTTGTTTCTACCCCTAAGGCATCAGGATCTAAGGAGAAGGGAAATGGTAATGTTGCAATGAAAATGTTTTTCTTTTTGTCCCAAGTCCCTTGAGCACCGAGAGTGTAAACAAGAGGATGAGAGATGAGTTTGAATCTGGTGTGAGCCTGAGGTTATGAGAGGATGAGTCTGAGTAACTGAAATGAGGAACCTTGGGGTATTTGCCTAGGGTGTTGAGGAATTTACTACTGGGCAGAGAAGAAGGCCTGACAGAGTGTGAATGAAAACAATAATCTACACAAGTTTGTTTCTCACTGATTTGAAATTCTAATTCCCTGAAACAGTGGTAAATGTAAACCAGAACAACGGGTCCTGGGATTCTCTCTCTCTCTCTCTCTCTCTCTCTCTCTCTCTCTCTCTCTCTCTCTCTCTCACACACACACACACACACACTTTGCTTTCCTTATGCAATGCCTTATTTTTCATAGACTTAATGACATTGTCTTAATGTTGGTTTGCTTGAGGTTCTATTTATATCTTACCAACACAACCATAATCATTTCCCAAAATGTCTAAGATCTCTTTCCTGCTCATTTGAGGACCTTGCTGGGGGAAGTTGCTATGAGTGACTCCATCCAGATCTAGTTTGGACTGCTTGCTCTCTGGACAATGACACAGCTGTCATCTTTTGTTTGCTCCAAAATATTTTATTTCTGGAAACTCCCCTTTGTGGTGAATTCCTCATTTTCTAGATTCTAGATTTTAAGTCTTTCCTTAACCTACTTTACTGTCTTGTTTTTGTGGGGGCACTTTCTTCAGAACCTTCTGGAAAACATTGCAGATGGGACGCTTTTCAAGACCATGGATTCTGAAAGTGTTTTTCATTTACTTGTAGATCGTTTGCAAGATAGGTACACTACTTCTTTTTTCTTTACGTGGTTGCTAACTATATTGACTGACTTTGGCCGATTGGAATACATTAAATATAAAAGAAACAGTAGTTTGAAAATGCTTACCCATTGGGGTACGCCATTTCATGCTGCTTTTTTGGACCGCTACCCCCAAAAATCCACGAAAGAAAGTTTATTTTGTGGGTAAATGAGAGACCATGTGGAGCATAGAGAAGTGGTGATAACTCAGGGCCACTCCCTTTCCACTTTGGACTAACGATCCTTTTGGAGTGAGAATGAGGTCATCCTATTCTGCTGAGCCCAGGTTTTACTTGGCTGTTAAGATTTGCCAAACCAGATAAGATTAGCCGAGCCACTCAGCTGATCTGTAGAATGTAGATAAAGTATATTCTAAAGCCACCAAGCTTTATGGTGACTTATTTTCTAGTAAAAGCCACCTGAGACTCTGTCCTGTCAGTTGATAGTTTGGCTCGGTAAAGAGTTTGGCATTAGAAGCTGAGAGGCATCATTCCATTCTCTAGTCTCTAGTGCAACTAATGGGAATTTTAAGTCATAGGCTTCCTGAGTTTTTACACGTACTTCCCCCCTTTGAAAGCCTTAAGGACACTGTTTAGTCTTTGGTATTTTGAAAGTTCACAAAGATGTGCCTAGATTTGGTGACTTTGTCCTCTATTGTGAAGGATACCTGATGGAAATCTCATTTTGGGTCTAAAGTGGTTTTCTTCTAATTTTGAGGCCCCTCACCCTTCTTTTCTGGTGATTATGGGGTTGCTTTCTATCCATCTGTTTCCTGTGTTCTCTTTGAATTTACCTCCATCTGGATAAGGGGCCCTCTGACAGAAGCTCAAGTTTCCAAATGTGTTTTTCTCTGTTTTTCATGGCTCTGATCTTTGGATCATTTTTTTTCCCTGAAAGAACTCTAGCTTCCCTTGACAAATTAATAATAATTTATTTTTATGGGAGTTTTACATGCATTTATGTATGTGCACCACATATGTGTCTGGTGTCCGTGGAGATCAGAAGAGGGTATTTGATCCTGGAGCCATGGAGAGTGGCTGCAAAACCTGTGCCCTCTGAAAGTGCAGTAAGTGCTTGGAACTGTTGAGCCATTGCTCCAGCCATGAACTTCTTGTCTCACCTTTTCACTGAACTTCTCTCCTCTGCTGCCCTCGGCCAGCTTCTGAGAACCTTTTCCCAGTCTCCTCTGTTTTCCCTCAGTTTAAAGGGCACAGCTATTCTTTTTACAGAGGTGGTGCCTTTCTCACCTTTAGATTTGCTTTTGGAGTTTTGCTTTCCCATGGAGTTTCTATTTCCTTCAAATTATTCATTTTGTTGGCTCATTCTGACCCAGCTATTGGCCAGAACGAGGCTGTGGAATTTATAGGTGCCTTGAAACTGGCTGTAATGTCAAATACGTGAGATCACTGAAAAAATGGAAGCGATCTTAACCAGTGGGAAGGGCTTGTATCTCATAAAGAAACAGAATAAATCTGAATATAAACTTGGGTTAGCCCATTTAAGTACAATACGAAAGATGTAAGATTTGGAAGTTAGAGATACGAAAGTGACTTAGAAATTTTAGCCTTAGTTGATTTGATTGATGGGAAGTTTACTGAGTTTCCTTTCATGCACTCTGAACACTTCAGATACACTGAGCAAGTAAACCTCACAGTGTCATTAATAGTGTTATAATGTTGAGGATGAGGGAGGTGATTGCCCTTTCTGTTTTGTGACCCTGTATTACAGACATCCTAATGATAGCTGTAATTTGATGAACACTTTCATTGTGCTTGATGCTATTTTAATAGGTTTTAAGTTTATTAACTCAGTTAATCCAGATTTGATGATGAGAAAAAGAAGAACATATGAGTTCCTGTCCAAGGTGACATCATTTGTTCAAAGTCACGCCAACTCTACCAAGTATTCAGATTTGAATGGAAGTGGTCTGGCTTTGGAGTCTGTACCCTTGACCCTTTCCTCTAATTGCCCTGGCAGACACACAGATGAGGTGACAGAAGAGAATTCTTAGGTTGGTGAAAGGCACAAAATCCAAACCAGACAAGAATTGCCCGGAGGTGACCATGAATACTAGATGTGCAGGAAGCCCACAAATGCTTTTAAATATTTGAAAGGCCTTTCCACTGAGGAGTGTTAGATGATTTCTCTTTGACCGTGAGGACAGAGCTTGGACTGACAACAGGCAGGTACTGTAAGAAAGAAGTTAGCTGGAGCTGAACACAGCCCTTTAAAGATAAGGTTTTCAAATATTGTGTGGTTTACTTTGGAAATAAGTGTTCTGACATCAGGGCTGTGCAAGAAGGAGTGGGTGTGCTGGTGGAAGATCCAAAATGGTTCCAGAAGCAGAGTAGGAAGGCCTCTCTAACGAGATCATATTATTTCACCGTGTCCAAGCAAGTGGAAACAGTTTGAAATGTGTTATCTCCAAAGGACAGCATCCAGCATTGAGTGAGTGGTGATAGATTGAATGTGGCGGCTGAGGGGTCTGGGGTCCTGCTTGATCACTAGACCTTCTCAGGATCGAGCTCACCGCTAGTTTGAAGCACAGCAGGAACTAAACTCTGGTCTTCTCAATGCCAAGTCGAGTTTTCAGTAGTCTTTGGTTGCTCCTGGCTCTTCTCCTCAGCCACAATAGGACATACCCATCTCTCATTTGCAGTCATCTGAACTTAGAACTCTGAAGAATAAAACACAACGATCATAGTAACGGTTGTTTGAAGTCATTGCTCCAATACTTGCTTTGGGACCAGGGTTTAGGTCTGGTATCTATGTGCAGTAGCTTTCATGCCGATGTCCCCTTTCAGGAGAAAGTCAAGTATATGTTTTACGGCTGGATGAAGACATTGCTCTTACCCAGAAAAACTGTAAGCAGGCGGGCAGGTTATAGAGGCCCAGATGAAGCAGAAGCTTTGCCCAGGGCTCCTTTATTGTTTGTCCCCTGACTTAGGTTTTGGGGTCTGTGTTGACATCCTAGTTCCAATGCACATGTACTATGACCTCCCCCTCCCCCTCCCCCTTTTTAAAGATTTATTTATTTATTTTTTATATATGTGAGTACACTGTAGCTGTCTTCAGACACATGAAAAGAGGTCATTGGATTCCATTACAGATGGTTGTGAGCTACTGTGTGGTTGCTGGGAATTGAACTCAGGACCTCTGGAAGAGCAGTCGGTGCTCTTAACCACTGAGCCATGTCTCCAGCCCTCAAACCTCTTCTTTAGTCTTCTTATACCTCCAGCTGGAGAGATGATTTGTCTTTTAATATGTGGAGGCTAAGTGAAGTGAGTTATTTTTTGACAAGTAGTTTTAAAAAGCACCCTTAGACTGAGTTATTTTGCTTTTAAAGACGTTTATTTTTATTTGGAGTGTGTGCATGTGTATGTGCATGTGTGTGTGCATGTATGTATGTATGCGCATGCGTGTGTATGGTTTGGTTTTATGTAAGGAAGCCAGGCAATCATCAATCAGCATTTAGTTTGATGTGGTATAATTCTACAAAACCACTAGAGGGCAGGAGAGTCTAAAGAATGGAAAACAAAAAACTCCAAATCAAAAACCCCAATGCTACCAGTCAGGAAAACAAATGGCTCTTTGATCACTTAGAGGCCAAGCCATCAAAATGATCCGCAGACCCACGTAGCCCTTTAGAACAAGAGAGGCGTGTTGTGAGTGAAGTGACCTGGGATAGTCAGACGATGCCGAGCAAGGTTGGGAACTCCTGAGCCTAAGATTTACAAGCTGTGAATTTCATGGTTTTCTGCCTGCTTCATCACCTAAGCATACTGGGGGCTTCAGGAGAATAGCTCATGCCTCATGTCCTTCCAGCCTTCTCATCTGCTTGGTTCCAATGCCTGATGTCAATCCTCCCTCTCTGCCACAGAGACTCTTCTTTGTGGTTGGATCCCCTCCTCTGCCCCTCCCCCATGATGTTTTCAAGAGCCCCTGATTGCTGTGTTCTAATTATTTGTCTTCTAGTTTATTACCCACAGTGGACACCACTTTCAGAGCCCAGCTCCTGGGTATCTCTACCCTGGAGCAGGAGGTATTTAAAGCATACCCTTTCCTTTGTTTATAAGATTTTTTAAAATTTAATTAATTAATTTTTTTTTACTTATTCACTTTGCATTCCACTCACTGACCCCCCTTCTGGTCACTGCCCCCACAATCCCTTCCCCATCCCTCTTCCCTTTCTCTTCTGAGTGTGTGGGTACCCCTTGGGACATCCTCCCACCCCCAGCACTTTAAGTCTCTGAAAGGCTAGGTGCTCCCTCTTCCACTGAGGCCAGACAAGGCAGCCTAACTAGAAGAACATACCACATTCAGGCAACAGATTTTGGGATAGCCCCAGATCTAGTTGTTCAGGACCCACATGACGACCAAGCTGCACCCGTCTGCTACATATGTGCAGTAAGACATCAGTCCAGCGCATGTATGTTCTTTGGTTGGTGGTTCAGACTCGGAGAACCCTAAGGGTCCAGGTTAGTTGACTCTGTTGGTCTTCCTGTGGAGTTCCTAGCCCCTTAGGGGCCCACAATTCTTTCTCCTATTCTTCCACAAGAGTCCCCAAGCTCCGTTCACTGTATGGCTGTTCTTAAGCTAAGCATGAGTGTAGACACGAGGGAGGACAAGATCCTTGCTTCCATGAGTTTAAAGATTAAGTTATATTTTAATTAAATGTAATAGCACAAGCTGGATGGGGTAGCGTGGAGCCGTGGGCCCAGCCACTGGCTTGAACCCAGGAGTTCCAGGCCAGCTGGTCAATAGAACTTGCCGTAACTGGGCAACTGTTCTCTATTCCCAGTGCATGAAGGAGTCAACATACATGACAGTCACCTGATAAGTAATCACCCTTGCACTTCTTTTTCATTTATTAACACCCCACAGTGATGATGAACTGTAGAAGAGGAGCCTGGTAATCCCAGGAATAATGGCAGATTCCCTGGTTCATTTTGGGTGTTTGCCATTGTGCCTCTGAGTCCTGTCCAGGGGCAGACTCCCCCATCTGAGGGTAAGAATAATGTCACAGGTGCTCCAGTCCAGCTTGCTACCAAGGTTCAGGGCTGCCCTTCTCATATTCACACTTTTGTTAAAAACTCCCAATGAACTGGGTGTGGTGGAACAAACTCCTGTAGCATCAGTGCTTGGGAGGCTGAGGATGTAAGGGTCAAGAGTTCAAGGCTAGCCCGAGTTATATAGCAGAACCCTGTTTCAAAAAAAATCAAGATAAACATAACCCTAAACTTCACTGTGAGTGTGCAACCACTTAGTTTGTCAGGGGGCAGAAGAGATGGTGGTATTGCTTACTGCCTTTCTGGCAACTGTGGGGGGCAGGAGACAGAGTCAGGAAAGCAGCAGGCTGCAGTCGCCATCTGTATTCAGCAACACAGCGGATCAGCTGGCTTGTGGAAGTAACCATTGTTGTTGCTTGCTGTGTGTCTTTGCTTAGAATGGCATGAGGTTAGAGGTTTGTGAGGCCCAAGATCAGCTTCAGAGCACTGGTCCCACAATCCTCTTTGGCTCCAATGCCCTTTGATGCTCCCTGGCTTTCTTGGCATGAAAGCAGCCACAGCAGAAGTGTCATTGTAGGCCTCCTTATTGGAGTGTGAAGCTCACCTCCACAAGACCCTGGAGGCTGAGGTCCCTACGTAAAAAAGGAACTGCCAGTAGTTATTCTAGATTGTCGGGGAGGCATTTTTTCTATGCACAGCCCACCCTGGCTGTGTCTTGGGACCTCAGAGGTAAAAAGCTCAGACTAAAACGATAGTTTATATGCAACTTAAAGTCAAGCCTTAAATGTTCATGCGCTATCTACTATGTTATTTTACTAAATAAGGGATGGTGGAGACCTAAAATATAATTAGACTCTTAAAGAACTGTTTTCTTGGAAGAGGAATGAATACACAAATAACTAGGCCTATGGTCCATGATAGAGCTTTATAAATGAATGCAAAAGTCCACTGGGAAATGGCTTCACTAATCAACTGATGTAATTTTTTATTGCATAGGTGTTAAACGTGAGTAGAGGCTTCACGGTCGTCAGGATAAAGGAACCATATTCAAAAGCTGGAACTAACAGGAACACAGAAAACATAAAAAGACATGACGAGAAAGAAATACTAAACAGGCAGAGAGACAGAGAGAGGAGGGATCAGAATTTGGATAAACATAAAGGAAGCTGCCATGTTTCTTAAAACTTAAAAGACAGACTTTATTTTTCTTTTTATAACAGACTTTTAGCAAATTGAGTTGAATGTCTGTCCTTCCCCACAAAATCCATGACTAATACTGTTATATGTGTTTCAACACAGGGATGATTTCTGCATGTCTTTAGCCACTGTCAGAGTTTAATATTTTAGACTCTTAGAGGATGAAGTGCTGGTCTTAAGTTTTTGAGTTCCTGGGTATCATCTTGGTGTTGCAGTGAGAATGAAGCTAAGAATATTTTTTTTAAAAAAAGAATTAGTATCTGAAGCCAGAGTGATGGCTCACTTGCCAAGAAAGGGTACACACACAAGCATACTCACACACAGATACACACGTGTACACACCCCTCTCCTATGAAAAAGAAGAATGATTATCTGAGTTTAGATTTGGGTGTCTAGAGGAATTCCCCAAAGCCCTTTCTTGTTTCACAGCCCAGCTGGGCCCCTCCTCTCATTCCCATTGAACTAGTCCTCATTGGTTGGGGATTCGAGAAGGACTTTGCAGGTGGCAGGACAAAAAAATAAAGTTATGCCTTCCCCTCCTTTTTTTCTCTTATAAAAACACGCCTTAATTTGTGCTTTTCCATCATTTCAGAGCTTTCTAAAATACGAGGACTCACATATAAAGACAAATGGCACTGGGTGGGCCGGGGAGATCCAGGCCTCCATCATTAACCAGGGCTCGGTGGAGGAGTAAGCTGTTTAGCTCCAGGCCTGGTGAAATAGGTAGTGCCTCAGCTCAGTCCTTTGTGAGATTCAGGCTGCCAATATCTCTGGCTTTGAAGTGGTTTCCCCTCCTATGATGTAACTGCATTCCCTTGCTGGGCCTGAAGAGGCCTTTCTCATACCCTCTCCTGTACCCCACAGTCTAGTATGCCAGCTTATGGGTCTGATCACGCCCCTCCTCTCCATTTTTCCAGATATTCTCCTCCCAAGGCTCTTGTTTCTGAGTTTGATAATTTAAGAAGGAAGATTATAAGATAATCTGCTTGTACAGATGTGCCTGTGTGCTACAGTCAGCTGCTATTAATGGTTTTTTTTTTTTGTGCATATTTACTTGTGTGAACATGTACATTTCTGTGTGGAGGCTCAGGTCAACTTGGGGTGTCATTCCTCAGGAAGATATCCACCTCCCTTTCAGAGACAGTGTCTCTCACCAGCCTTGAGCTTCTCAGTGATGAAGCTACAGAGGCTGGCAAGCCGGCCCAGGGATATGCTTGTCTCCGCCTCCTCAGCACTTGGACCACAAGACCCAGCCATCGCACCTGACCTTTTAAATGTGGAGCCTCTCCGGTCCCCTCCCCTTCTTTTCCCTTCTTTCTTTTTTTCCTTCCTTTCCCCTACTGTCTGTCCCTCCCTCCCTCCCTTCCTTCCTCCCTCCCTCCCTCCCTCCCTCCCTCCCTCCCTCCCTCCCTTCCTTCCTTCCTTCCTTCCTTTCATCTTCCCCTTCCCCCTCTTCTTCCTCCTCTCCCTTCCTCCCTTCTTTCTTCCCTCCCTCCGCTTCTTCCTTCCTTTGCTCTGAGTCTTCCTACATAAACCAGGCTGGCCTAGAATGTGTAGTCTCTCAGCGGCTGGGATTACAGGTGTTCATCATCAGACCCTGTTTCATTTCATCTCTCTGTACTTACAGTCTCAATTTGGCTTGTATATAAGAGTGACTCTGCAGGGTAGTGAGGGGGTAAAGTGAGTAAGTTAAAAGAAACGTAATTGAAAAAGAAAGAGTGACTCTGTTAACTATGCATATGTAACATACAGAATATATCGCATATACATATATATGTATATATAAACACATATATATATATATACATATATATGTATATATATGCATATACATATATATACATATATACATATGTATTATCAGTTCACAGTCATACAGGCTGTTTAATTTCCATTAGAAAACATTTACCTTATTCATTTTCTGGTTGATTGTCAAAGAAAACAGTTCTTTGGAACTGTGGCATATCCTCAGCCCAAAGTCTTCCCAGGAGTCCAAGATTTGAACTCTCTATTTTTTTTCTATGCATCTCGTCATGCTCCCTCTGAGTAAAGTGGAAGAACCAGGGAGCTGGTGCTTTGGATTTGCTTGGGCCTCTGTGTGGACCATTTCACAGAGCTGCACCATGCGTGTGGCTCCAGCCTGCAATGAGAGGAATTATCTGGACAAGCACACACCATGTGAATTGATTTTCAGAAAGTTTCTGAAGACTTGATCAAATGATGCCCTGTTACCAGGACAACAACAACAACAGCAGCAGCAGTAACAACAACAAACCACGATGAAGTAAATAGAGCCTTCCTCATGGCTCAGACAAGTCTCTTCTGTACTGAGGTCTGTTAGAAGAAAAAACTTCAGAAACAACATCTCACTGCAGTGGTCACAGAGTTTTGGTTTTTTTTTTTTTAAAATCACTTGTACACGTGATTTTGATCTTAAAGCAAGTGTGGCCTATCTTTGGTATGCGATGGTGCATTCTTTCACCAAAAATTCTTTGGCTGGGTTCATAACCATGGCCTTAACTTTCTGCACTTGACCTAGGATGTGCTATTTATTGTTTTGTAGTTTATAAAATAGTTTGGGGTTTAATTGAAAATGGTTTGCGATTTTCAAGCTAATATGTGTTTCTTCTATCAACCTGTGGTGTTTTGAATGAGAATGTTCCCCATAGACTCAGATGTTGGAACACGTGGTCTCCAGTTGGTGGAGCTGTTTAGGAGTGCTTGGACGTTGCCTTATTGGAGGAAATATACCATTAAGGGCAGGCTTTAAGAGTTTAAAGACTTGTGCCATTTCTAGTTTGCTCTCTCTGTTTCCTGCTTGTTATTCACACTGTGAAAGTCCAGCTACTCCTGCCATTGCAGTTGTTGCCTGCTGCCATGATTCCCCTGCACATAATTTCCACTACTGGATTATTGTGGCGGATGCTCCACATCCCTCTGAAATTGTAAGGCACACAGTTGCTGCTTGCTGCCAAGATTCTCCTCCACCCATATTCCCCTGGAACCATAAACCTGAATAAAAATCCCTTTCTACACACTGATGATGGTTTTTTATCATAGCAACAGAGAACCAATGCACAATCCATTTGGTCCATTTGAGATATCTTCATACCAGGAGGTAGGAAGAGCTTGGTTTTTGATCTTAAACTTTGATGGCTTCTGGGGTCTTACAGAGAATGATAAGTCAGATACTGATAATGGATCCAGGTATCCAACTATGGTGAACCGAGTGACTATGGGTTTGGGAATGGTCTGAGGCCTTGACCTGCCAGTCATCAGATCTTTTTACCTTTATTTTTGTTCGCAAAAAATTTGTGTGTGTGTGTGTGTGTGTGTGTGTGTGTGTGTTTGAGAGAGAGAGAGAGAGAGAGAGAGAGAAAAGACTGGAGGGAAGACAGTGAGGAAGAGAGAATTTCAGCTTTCCTTTTGTTGACCTAACCAGAAACCCTGGAGAGAAGATGGTATCTGCTGAACACCTTGGGTTCATCTCCCCTGCTAGCCACAGTCCCGGCCATTGATGGAGTAGCTCTGCCCACTTCCAGGTGAGAAGTTTTGGAATGCTACCCACACCCTGCTTTCAGGGTCATGCCTGTTTTTTAGTTAGTTAGGCACAAGGTGCCACACAGTTAAACAGGGTGCCCTAACCTCCTTTGATTTTTGTTTTGTATTGGGTAAATAATTTGATCTACTTAATAGCAAGTCTTCTTGCCTATGGACTAGTCCTTCAGAATGTCAAATGATGATTAATATTGTCAACCTGACAGAATCTAGCATCATCTGGGAGAAGGGCCTCTGAACATCCTGAGGGGGGATTATCTGGTTAATTGATTTATGTGAGAAGGGCCATTTTAACTACGGGTGTGGCCACTGTGTGAGATGGAGAAAGCAAGCTGAGCATCAGCACACGTCCAGCCAGCCCTCTCTGTTCCTGGATTTTGGATGTGCTATGTATGAGTCCCTGATGCGCTGAACCCCTCTTTCCCCACTCACGATGGCTTGTAGTCTGGAACTGTGAGCCGGAATACACCCTTTCTCCGTTAAGTTGCTTCTGCCTCAGTGTCTTATCACAGAGACACAAACTAAGACACAGATTTGAGACTACAAGGAGTTAATGCTTGAAAATATTTGGCAGGTGGTAAGTGCACAGTAGGCCTTGGTCAGCGTTTCTCAATCAAGTCAAATGGTGTAATTTTAGCATCACCCACACCCTCCAGTTTTTGGTCTTGCTATTTTTCCTATGTCCCTAGATTCAGGTGATCCTTTTGCTTAGTTTACGAGGACCTGGGACTACAGCCATGCACCACTCCTAGATTTAGGTTCAGATTCATAACTTATACAGTGACAGATACAACTATATGAGATGATTGCCAAAGTTTCTGGTAATCTTCAAAGCTTGAGAATTTGAATACTGTGCCTACAATGTCTATGTGATGCACACACACACACACACACACTCTCTCTCTCTCTCATACACAAATGTTTAACCAAATGTTTATTAATTAATTAATTAATTAATTAACAAGCTTGTGGTGTTGGGGATCAAACTCAGGACCCTGCACATGCCAACCACATGTTCTGCCATAGAGTTGGCCCTCTGTTCCTTTTCTGTCACTCACAGAGTCTCACACATGGCTGTGCATAGCCCGTTAATCATGTGCTGTTAAACGCTCATTGAATTTATGATGAGTAATAACATCATTGGTTGTGTGTCTAACATGATTTATTTTGCGTATAAGATGTTGATGAGGGTGTAGGTAATGTAGTCTGTTTTCTCTCTCCTATTCATTCATTTAAGAATTATGTTTTAAATGATGAACATTTGTGGAACAAACCCTTACTACAACCCAGGAATGGAGCTGAAGGACAGCAAGGAGACAAAGCTAAGGTACACAATGGCTCTTGTCCTTAGTGACCCGATTTCTGGGTGAGGAGTTAGACAGTGTAAAATGGCACCATGTCACTCACATTTGCATGTTCCCATGAAAACAAAGGTGGATGAGCTTGTCTTTCCAACAGCCGCTAACCCCGTGGTACAGCTGGGCATAGAGAGTGCTTGTGAGGGAGTGGTAGGAGGTGGGCATCCTTAAATGTACTTTCTCCAATCTCGAGGGTACGTAGCTAGGCTTGGTGGTCAACACCTTGAGCCTAAGGCAAGATGGTCATAAGTGAGAATATTCAGAATGTAAGTCCAAACAGCCACATTCCAGTTCCACTGTGTATAGCATTCTGCATTTAGAACATTTTATTAATTCTTGGAGATATACACACATTATATCCTGTACATATTCGTTCTCCCTCCCTGTATCTACACCCCCACTCCATAGCCATACAACATTGTGTACACATTAAAAAGTAACCCAAACGACCCATTGAGTCCAATTTGTGCTTCAAAAAGCTAGAAACAGTCCTGTCACATGGCCCTTACATACTACTTCAGCCATGTCCCCAGACAGAGACACCTGCTCATCCGTGCTCACTGCTGCTGCTGTCACAGTAGCTAGACAATGAAAACAGCTTGTACAGATTTCATGTTTAGTTGATCAAAAATATATTGGCTTTAACAATTTCTTCTAAAAATTCTCTATGTTAGAACAATAGAACTATATTTTGTAATTTGTAGCATTTACGTTCCCTCACTTCATTAATTATTATCATGACATCTTTTATCCAGGTGAACTGGCCCATGTCTTTAATTGCAAAAATTGAAAGGGTGAACGAAGCAGGAAGATGTCTGCGAGTCTGAGGTCAGCTTGGAATACAGAGCAAGTTCTAGGCCAGCCTTGGCTACAAAGTGAGGTTACGTCTCAAAACAAACAAACAAACAAACAAACAAAATTCTAATTGTCTTTTTATGTAATGAGCCCATATTATTTGCCAGGTACTATGTTTAATATCCGACATATATTATTTCACTTATTCCTAATTAGAACCCCCTATACAAGAAGCTCATTCACCAACAATGGGAGTTAAAGCCAGGGGAGCCAGGCAGGGTTTGTCCATCCATCCACTGTATTTCCAAGTGTCTATCATGGCATTTGGCACACACTAGGGACTTATGTAACTATTTACTGATAAAATACCAGCTCTTACTCAGGATGGCAGGGCCAAGGTCAAAGATGCTTGATTTTGACGATCAAGATTAGAGACAATCAAAGCTAGAGGAAGTTTTCTTGTACGATGCTGGAGAGACTCAAGTTTGGCTGAGCTAAGACAAAGGAGGAAGCTGCCTCAGAGACATGTCAAGGTCTCACAGATAACAGCACAAAATAAGATCTCCCCTGAATACCCTGTCCACTCATCTTGCTGGGAAGGAAAGCAATTTTGGTAGTCAATGGATTCTCCTCCACAAGATTTGTTGATTCTAGTGACAGTGACTAGCTGATGACCGAAATGGGATGCTGCCCTCCTTAGTCACAACTTATGTCTGACAGAAACAGGAACACCACTGAAGCCATCATTTATGCCTTGTCTTCTACTTATTACTGGTCTTTCATCTTTTGTGGTGGCTCAGTGGGATTCATGGGGAATCTTATTTTGTGCAATTATCTGTGAGACCTCAACGTTGGAAATAGACAGCTTTCTCTTCTGTCTTAGCTCGGTCAAATGACTGAGTGAAATGTATTCTGTTATGATTTTAGCTCCTGCTCTTGAGGGTCATTTTGATCCAGAGAAGCTCATCAGAATTTTGAGGAATTTACTTTCTTTCTAGAGACCTTTTGAGATCTTTGAGTTTTAAAGGGAGTTTTACTTCCTTAAAGAAAACAAGGGCTGGGGAGGAGTCTTAGTGTTTAAGTGCTTGCTGTACAGGCATGAGGACCTGAGGTCACACACGCCAGAACCCATGTAAAAGCTGGGCATAGCAGAGCATACCTGTGACCCCAGTATGGACGAGGTGGACAGATGGAGCATTGAAGCTTGCTGGCCAGTCAGTAGTCAGTTGGCCAGCACCAGGGTTAGCGATACTATCTGAAAAAATCAAGTAGAGGGTGTGGTGGTTTGAGTGAGAGACGTCACAACAGTCTTGTGTGTTTGGACATTCTGCTCTCAGTCCATGGTTTGGGGAGGTTGTGGAAGCCTTAGGAGCTGGAGCTTTGCTGGAGGAAGTGTGTCACTGGGGCCGACTTTGAAGGTTTATAGCCTCATTTCACGTCGTGATCACTCTCTCTGCTTCCAGTATGTTGATAAAATGCTACCAGACAACTTCCTGTTCCTGATGCCATGCCTTCCCAACTGTGATGAACTTTAGCCCCCTGAGACTAAGCTGAATGAAACCATTTCTTACTTAGGTTTCTTTGGTCACTGATATTTTATCATGGGACTAGAAAAACCATTAAAACAGAGGTCTGGCTATAAAGGCAGACATGGGATATGGACCTTTGACTTCCACATCGTCACATGGACACAAGGGCACATACAACAAACACATGCACACAGCCCTCACATACACACATACACACAGGCAAGCATGCACAAACACCAATGTTCTCTTTAACAGGCTGGATTGATGAATTCGTCAGTCACTAAACATTACTAAGAAGCCCGTAGGTCTGTCTCCACCTCTCATCTTTGAAGGTGAGGGCTGAGGGCACGGGGTGGTAAGATACAGCTCTCACTTTCAAGGATGACAGGTGGAGACAGACCTATGGGAAAACTGCCGCTTTATTTCCTGACTGGGAGACCGGGAGGAGGACAATATAGACAGCTCATGGATGCTTAAAGAAGCAGAAGCGAGGCCTTGACGGTTTCTCATAGGAGGCTGATGGCAATGAGGAAGGGTCAGTCTTCCAGGATGTGTATTAACATCCTATCTGCCCAGTAAGAAGGGATGGGTTTGCTGCAGCCCCACTCGTGTCTCTCAGATCTCCACATCCCCACTTTGATCACCCAATAGCTCTCTAGGTTTTACAGCCAGATTCAGCCCTGCATGTAGGGATATGACTGCTTCCTATGCACCAGCTACATGAGCCCAAGTCCTACTTGGCTGAGGTGGGTGTCAAGTGGAGGAGCTGATGCTGTGCCTTCTCTTTTCCTGCTGCTCTTGGTTGGCCAAATACATGCACCTTCCCTGCAGGTCCTGGGTCTAGGCACGGGGCACTAATTTGTCTTTGGCTATTACCTTGAGCTTGCCATGTGACTCTCTTCCTGCAGTGTCTTCTTTCCCTTGATCCTCACCTTGTTTCTGGCCTATTGCTCTAGCCCAAGCTGAGATCATCTCTAGTTACTCTGAAGATGTATGTAAGGGTCAGTACAAACGTAAATATGAAGGCTCCTGAGTGAAGCCCGTTATCCCATCCATGGGTGGGAGTGAGGGATCCACGGGGATCTAGTAACACTCTTTAATCTGACTAACCTTCTGCCAGCTCCTTCTGTGTGTGAGAGAGGGCCAGAGTGTATGTGTGTGTGTGTCTGAGTGTGTGTGAGAGAGAGTGACTGTATGAATGTGTGTGAGAATGTATAACTGTGCATGTGTGTGAGTGTATAAATGTGTGTGCACGAGTGTATGAGTGTGTATGTATCAGTGTGTATGGCTGAATGTATGAGTATGTATGTATGAGCGTATATGAGTGTATGTGTGTGATAGTATTTTAGTGTGTGTGTTATGAACATGTATTTGTGAGTGTGTGTGTAAGAGTGTTTGAGTGTACAAGTGTATATGAATCTACGAGTGTGTGAATGTATGAGTATGTGTGTGTATGAGTGTGTAAGTGTATGTGTGAGTTTGTGTGAGAGTGTATGAGTGTATGTGTGTGTGAGAGTGTATGAGTGTATGGGTGTGAGTGTGTGTGTCTAGAGGATAAGGTCAGTATCTTGCTCAATTGCTCTCTGTCTTCTCTTTTTGAGACAGAGTCTCTCAGTATACATAGAAGACATTGATTTTGCTCACTGGTTCCCCAGTAAGTCCCAGGCATCTCCCTGTCTCTGCTCCCTCAGTGCTGGGATTGTAGGTGCATGCTGCAGCATCTGGCTTTTGACATGGTGTTGGGACTCTGGACTTCATGTTTTTGGGGTTAGCATTTCACTGACTAAGACATCTCCCCAGGCCCTCACTCTCTGCTTTTGATCCCCAATTTTCGTTCACTTTGCAAGATAGAATCTATGAGCTTGCATCAACACAGTGGACTCGTGTTAAGTGCGAGAGAGCCAGCAACCATATTTCATCTTCTGACTTGAAGCAAAAAGCAGGCAGCAGCCATTCTGATCCCCGAACCAGCAAAACTTGGGAACTGCATCTTGAAAACGAGTCACTGAAACATTTTTTTTCCCCAAACATCTGCAGGTTGTTAGCTTGATTTATTTTGAATTAAAAAAATCTTTTTGAGCTGGCTGACAGCTTATTTTAATTCCCAGCTGTTAAAATGTTTCAGTGGTTGGAAGGGGACTGCGCCTGTGGCTTTTGATGTGGTGGGAAGAAGTTGGGCACTCAGGTACACCTGCAGGACCTGCCCCTTCTCATCGCAATCCTCCACAGTTTTATTCCTTCTGTGTAAGGGCCTGGTGCTTCGAGCCTTTGTTTACGATCTGGGTCTATTTGCTTGGGTGCTGGGCCTGGTGGCTAAAGCAGTTCAGCTCACGGCCTGTGATGTGGTGGCTTTTATCCAGCCCGTAATGCTTTGCGGATGCCTTAGATTCTTTGTGGGACACTTTAGGGGAACAAATAAGTTAGTTTATATTTAATTAATATTTCCCTCTCCTTTCCCAAAATTTGCTGAATTAACTTTCTGTTCAAAATATGTGATTCTTACAAATGCTTTGAAGATTTCTGGCCTGGTCAAGGGCCTTGACTTATTCTTTACTTTTCTTGGTTCTGAATGAACATCTTTTATTTTTATTGAAATTTTTGAGCAGGGGACCCAAGGACTAAGTCCTCTTCCTCACAAACTCTGTAATATACATAGATAGCTGCCACTATGGATGCCTTCCTCTGTTACAATAGCCAAACACTGTTCGTGGCCACCTTAATTCTCCCAGAATGCTGCCCTGCCTCACTCACTGTCTGGTTTCCAGAAGAATGGTCTACAGTGGTTACCTTGTGACTTCACTCCCCTGTGCCTCAAATATTTTCATGCTCACGGGGCTCACTCTGCTGTTTAAGGCACTGAACGCTCGAAGCTTATTTGGGATTTTAAAATTGGTTTTCAATTGTTACTTATGTCTACGTGGAAAGACTTCATAAAACCAAACACTGGATAACAGGTTTTGAAACAGTCACCATGGATATAAAAGTATAGGGCTTTTCTATGCCTAACTATCCTTGCTCTGAAATAATGACATGAAGACCTGGTATGTTTATTAACAAGCTTCCAGCCCTATGGCTGAGCGGATATTCTAAGCTATTCTAACCTGAAATGCTGGCTTGGCCTACTTTGCACCCATGTGACCTGTTACCTGTCATCTTAGTCTTGCTCTTGCACCTCCTGATGGCAGCTCCCCACCTCTGCCTGGGCACGGAAATCCTGCCTTATGCTCTTCTGCCCAGCTACAGGCTATTCAGTTCTTTATTGAACCAATCTGGAGGTGATGGAGAACAATGTTTTACAAAATACTGAGTCATACCAAAGTCTGGGCTACAACCAAATCTCTGGGTACAGAAACTAGCATATGAACACACAGTGTACAAAACACTCCCAACACAGGGGAGTGAAGATCTAGGTGGGCACTGGGGTCCATCCTGTTTATAAACTATGTCTAACTAACCAATAAACAGAGTCACTCTAAGTCAAAGAATGAGTAAGAGGGGTCTCTCTGAAGACTTCAGTAACAATATGGGAAGGAAAAGCTCCTGTGGACGTGGAGGTGAGAAAGACTGAAAGAAGCCAGAAGGTATAACAGTCGAGCAATGGCCATGGGGAAGCAAGGTAGAGGGATACGTCCATCTCAAACCAGGTCTTCAGTTTTACCCTTCAAATTCTATTTACATTTTTTTCTCGTTGTTGAACATCATTTGTTGGTTATTTATTTTTATAGAATGTCATACATTTTTTTTGTCAGAACAGTTTCAAATGTTATTTTTCACGAAGCCTGCCTTCTTTCACTCCTTGCTTTCTTCTTTCTTCCTCCCCGCACCAGCACATCGCCTAACATGTCTCTTTAATGATGGATGTAATGCTTTGTCATTCCCCCTCTTTTTTTTTTAAAGTTTCATTTCACTTTGCAATACTGGTTCTCTACAATCTGCTAAGGTGTATATTTGTTGTGAAAAATGCTCTCGGACTTTTATATAAGAAAAAAAAACAACAAAAACCAAAAAAAAAAAAAAACCCTAAAAATAAAAAACCCAAACCAGCAATAACAACAAAAAACCAACCCATAAAGTTCATTTGTGTAGTCTAACTTCTCCTGGGCATGAGACCTGGCCTGGAGTATGATTGGCATTATCCAGTGAACCTCCATTGGAGAAAACTGATTTTCGTTTGCCAGCAGGTATCAAGCACAGAGAACTTCTCAGTTAGGGGAGTCTTCTTTCCTGTCTCAGTGCTGAGACCCCGTTTGACTTGAGTCTGTGCTGGTCTTGTGTGTGCTGTCACAGTCTCTGTGGTTTCAGGCATTCATCCTATTGGGTTGGAAGACACCGTGTCTTTAGAGTCACCCAGTGCCTCTGGCTTTTTCAATCTCTCTGCCTTTTCTTCCTCATAGCTCCCGGAGGAGATGGGGAATTGATAGAGACATCCCATTTAGGATGGGGTATTTTAAAGTCTCCCACTCTCCGCACATTGTCTAGCTGTGGGTTTCTTGTTAATTCCCGTCTCTTACAAGGAGAAGCTTCTCTGGTGGGGGCTGAGTGAGACACTAATCTATGGGTATAGCAACATGTCATTAGGGATTGTTCTATTGCCATGTTCCCTTAGAAACCTCCAAAGGTTGTGATCAATTTACCTCAGGGATTTCACAAAGAGCCAGCTGGGTTTTTTTTTTCTCTATAGAGTAAACTAAAAGTAAAAGAAATACTGCTTTTTAAATGTCATGTAGGGATTTGGTCTTAATGATGTTGAAATTCTGCAATTCAATATAATGTGTTTTTATAAGTTATGTTCTCACATAATTTTTACCTAAGCTTATTGCCCTTTAAGTGGTCTCTTCGCAGAGCCTGCAGAGGTAAAATTGTTTATTTGCTTCTCATCTATTTCTAGTCTTTCTTCCATTTTGTGTGGAGTAGTTATCATTATAATCAGACATACTATTGCTTTGGTGTTTGGTGTTTAAATATTACATCTGTTGTGAATAACTGGTCTTGTGGTTGATATTGTTTGACGTGTATGAATAAAGAACACTGGATTCAGAGAAAAGTGCTTGGTGTGTAAGCATGAAGAAGTGAATTCAATCTCCAGCACCCACACAAGAGCTGGGAACAGTGACACGTATTTGATTTATCCCAGCCTTGGGTGAGTAGGGACAGGCAGATTCCTGGACCATCGGCCAGCCAATGTAGCTGAGATAGCGAGTTCCAGGTTCAGTGGGAAAGATCCTGGCTTCAAAAATAAGGTGGGATGTGACAGAGGAAAACCCTCAACCTTGACCTCTGGTCCTGGCATGTACTGCTCACCTGTGATAGAGATATGTTGGCTAGTTTATGATAGCATCGATCTCATGGTTGTATACACATCAAGGGTGTTTAGTGTGACGGATATTATACTTACTGTGTTAACTTTTGCTAGCTCCTTTCTAAAAACACTGTTCACGCGCTAGTTAACTGAGATAAGCATATTTATCCCAGCTTGATGGGGTGGGCGTGGGGATAGAGACTCAGAGGTAAACTGACTTGCCTACATCCACCTATTGGGTGTAGGCATGGTCCTATCTGCCTATTGTATGATCCACACTTTTTAACTATATTGTGCTGCTATGCTGCTCAACTCAGTACAGATGCAAAATACACCCCAGTAGGTTTAGGCTAGTATAAATTCTCCAGGATAGAGTGGTACCTACGTATCATTCATATTTGTCAAACTCCATAAAATGGGACTCGGGATGTAGTTGAGAGGGAGAGCCTTTACCTAGCGTGTGTAAAGCTCTGAATTGAATCCCCAGTGCTGGGAAAACAAACACTTAGGAACCCAGTATAGAGTAACCCAGACTAACCCCTTAGGGACCCATAAACTACACAGCACCAAGAGCCAGCTCTTTTGAACTGTGGACCCCGGTGACAGTGAGGCTTCACTGTAGACCCACCAACACCACACTCTGTGTGAGAGGCTCACTTTTAGGAAAGCATTGGGGAATAAATGTTACTTCTCAATTTTGCTGTAACCCTAAAGCCACCGAGATACATGATGTCAAAGAGAATTTGCTCTGATCCTGATAAATAACAGACTTGGCTAAAGCCATCAGCGTTTGCAGAGCCGATGGCTAAGCATAGTTCAGAACTTCCTGAGTGGCAGAGGTGAGAAGGTATGTAGAGATTGCCACCCTTGGCTGGCACTCACCTTCTGCTCTCTCCTCATCCCTCATCTCTCCCGGCCTTCTCCTGATGCTCACCCTTCCTGCTGGTCGTTCAGCATTCACAAGGTAGCCAGCAGATATGAGAAACTGACAAACAAATCTTTGTGGATTGTGCTTATGAGGGACACACCCAGGCCATGGGGGTGGGGCTGAGGCTTTGCTTAGAAAGCCTGGTTTAGACTCCATTGAGAAAAACCCATGGAGGGAGTAGCACCCAGGAGATGGGCGTGGGAGCAGACTATGGGGCCTAATTTGTTCTTTAAGTTTACCTAATGGTTTGCAAGGGTGGAAATCTCTATGTGAGTGCATGTGATACATTCTCCTGGGAAACTGAGATCACTGGATAATTCTGTGGAAACTGCTCAGGAGTACGACAAGCAGTGTGAATACATTTACAAAGGGAGTCACGTCTGTGTCTGGTCAGAGATGGTGGGGGGGGCGTGGAGGGGGAGAAGGCAGTCCCACTGTGGTGCAACTTCTGTATCTGCTCAAACTGTACAAACACACTCTGAGTGATTTTCAAAGCAGTTACAAGGAATTTCTTATGACTTTAGGTACTTTTCCCCCCATGTCACAAAGGCACAGAGGAAAAGACTGTTTTTTTTTTTTTTCTTGCTCAAGGGTAGAAATTTAGGGGGAAAAGGTCACCTATTCTTATCCCACAAAAGAAAATTTATTCAATTTTTGTCAAGAAAAGACGCTTTAGCATGAACAAATAGGGGATCTGCTAAAAGCTTGTCAGCAATACCCACCCCAGCCTCAGCCCTGTGGAGGGACATGGACCCCAGGTGAAGGGAGATGTCACTCCAAGGGACTTCTGCTAAAATTAAAAGGTTTTAATCCCAGTGAATACACAGACACTCCAAAACAGTCATGAAGTTTTCTTTTTTATTGAGAGAGAGAGAGAGAGAGAGAGAGAGAGAGAGAGAGAGAGAGAGAGAGAGGCTAAAATAAATAAAATAGTCTATTTCTTGTTCCCTGTATCTGGAAATAGAGATCTTTAATTCTTTAATCTGAGTGGCAGTAATTTAGCCTTGGATCAGGTCAATCTCACAATGAGCCCATGAGGTGTTGAACCCATGTGCTGGTGAGTCTGGGAGGTCCTGAATAGACCCAGGGACGATGTTGGCCTGAGCCATGAGCTACAGCCATCAGCTTGATTGGAATACTAACGAGAGCTGGCATGTGACCACAACATCCCTGAATTTCCTTCTTCTGTTGCCAGTGGACATGACAGCTCAGGTTAAGGTATCAGGGAGTCCATGGAGGCCAGTGTGACATAACACAGAAGGCTGCCCTATGCCTGCCAACTGCTTTCCTAAAGGGAGAGAAACTTTCTCTTGTAGCGTGGAGAAGCAATGGGAATGCCCCATGATTTTATGGACCAGTTTTCACTTTTCCAGATGCAAGAAGAGGGGCTGTAACATTCTTGAGAACATGTTGAGAGCAACCTCTGGGAGGGATCGAGGGAGGGGTAATTCACAATAGATAAGCTATGTGTTTGCTCCAGCATCGGCTCCTTCATCTCACCATGGGGGTGTTGAGTGATGCCACAGGCAGCTGGAAGGACTCATTTATTTGACCTAATTATTCTCCATGTAGACCTGACTCATCCTAACGGGCTCTTCTTCAAAGGAAACGAGAGCCAGATTGCCTCCTTGGCAGCAATGAAAAACAAATGCTATCCACGGAATGGCTGTTAGATTGAAAAAAGATGCAACCTGCCTTTGGGCGCAGCCAGTATTTAATGATGTTACCAAGAATAGAGGACGAGAGAGAGAGAGAGAGAGAGAGAGAGAGAGAGAGAGAGAGAGAGAGAGAGAGAATAGTGTCAGGTTCTGACATTCTAGCTTTCTAAAAATGTTCTTAATAAAATTAACTTGCCTTTGGGTGCATGGACAAAAGTAACTCAGAACCCAGGGAGGAATGGAAGCCTTGGGGGTGTTTCTGCCATTTTCATTAATGATCCACTAAAGCCTGATGGTACTGCAGGGAACTTTCACAGAGGGGAGGGGGCTTATTATTTCTTAGTCCTCTTGTATGCTTTCTTGAAAAATTAAGAATCTCTCTCTCTGTCTCTCTCTGTGTCTGTCTCTCTCTCTTTGTCTCTGTCTCTCTGTCTCTCTCTCTTTGTCTCTGTCTCTCTGTCTCCCTCTGTCTCTCTCTGTGTCTCTCTCTGTCTCTGTCTCTGTCTCTGTCTCTGTCTCTGTCTCTCTCTCTCTCTCTCTCTCTCTCTCTCTCTCTCTCTCCCTCTCTCTCTCTCAAAGGGGGAACAGAGAAGGACTTGAAATGGTGTTCCCAAATGGCGTTCTCTTTACTATTAAGCAAATCAAACATAGAAGAGGACAGCATGCACATTCCTTCTGTGAAACTTTTAAATAACCCAAGGATGTGTTTCTGAATGCTTGCAAGCTCATCCTGGAGTAGCATGCCACCTGTCTGTATTGGAACCAGGCTGAGAGTTGACAAGAAACCCCAGTTAGTAAGACAAAGAGGAAGTGAGGGCCTGAGCTTGATTCTGACAGCCCATGTGAGTCAGTTGGACATGGAGGTACACACTTGTAGCCCTAGTACTGAGCCACTGGAGACGGGCCGGGCCCTGGAGCTCGCTGGCTAGCCAGCTTCCTACACCAGGAGCTCTAGGCTGGTGAGAGACCCTGCTTTAAAAACATGGTGGCCAGGCAGTGGTGGCGCACACATTTAATCCCAGCACTTGGGAGGCAGAGGCAGGCAGATTTCTGAGTTCGAGGCCAGCCTGGTCTACAGAGTGAGTTCTAGGACAGCCAGGGCTACACAGAGAAAACCTGTCTCGAAAAACAACAAAACAAAACAAAACAAAACAAAACAAAACAAAACAAAAAGACAAAAAACCCCCCCATGGTGAATGGCTTCCAAGGAAAGACACCAAGGGTGACTTCTGACTATATGTGTGTGTATACATTCGTATTTGCATCCATTCATAGGTGAACACACACACACACACACACACACACACACACACACACACATCAAGGAAAAGAAATATGTCTGAAAGTAATCACTTGTATCTTTCTTGTTCCCATTTTCTTGTTTTAGAGTTGAGACCAAGAATGTGATGACTAAGAACATGGGAAAGATGTCTATTCAGGTGACTGACCCTTTTCTCCTTTGTAATCTGGTGTCTTGTTGAAGGACGCCACTTCAAAAGTCTGTCATGGCCAGAATCTTCAGGGGCACCATGTTGGATCTTCAGCTCTGTCGGTATTGTGGAGATGAAGAGGGAAATCCCAAGACCACTTGTAAAAAAGATCTACAGCCCAGTCAAACCTTTCCATACCATAGCTGCCCAGCAAGTACACTGTTGCAGTTTGCATCCTGGCATGCCCAACTGTGTTTACATCTCTTCCTGGTGCTGGAGCCAGAGCCTGGGGTTCCTTTCGAAACAATTCTGAAAATACCTTGGGTTTGTGTTTCTCTGGGCTCTGCAATAACAAACCTGTTCTGCGGCGTGGCTGGTGTTTACCTAATTGGTGGGAGGACTTTTTAATATCAGAAAGAAAACATTCCCGAGCATTCCACATAGGTAAGATGTGGTTTTGTGGTGCTATGATTTGGGGTCGGGAGAGGATGAAGAAAAGAAAAACACTCCAGTTCCTTTTTTTTTTTTTTTTTTTTTTTTTTTTTTTTTTTTTTTTTTTTTTTTTGGCTAAAGCGAAGGGCAGGGTTGGGGTGGGTGAGCAAGAAGGAAAATTGAGCAAAGGGTGGGAGTTAGGGGTGGTGGAGATGAAGGAAGGCTCAACAGATGTTGTTCTAAAGGGAGTCATGACTGGGCCTGTGTTTCTTTTGCAGTTAGCTCCAAAAATAGATGGTTAGTAGTGAGAAGCACTACTGGTTTCTGATGCTTATCAGAGGGGCAGTTAATTCCACTTCCAACTGTTAGGGTGAGGACTGGGGCAAGCTCTGTATCTAACAGAAAATGATTGCTATACCTCACAGTGCTTTGTGTTACACTTCATTCGGCTGTTTTCGGGCCAAAGCTATTAGCTAAGCAAAAGGAATTTGCCCAAGGATAAGAGGGACTGATAGCTTACAGTGGTCGTTTTAAATATGTGTGCATGTGTGTGTGCACTTACACACACACACACACACACACACACAATTTTGAGTCATTTCATTGTGTAGCTTAGGCTGCCTAAAATTTCTTGCTAGAGTCCAGGCTGGTTGTGAACTTGCCATATTCCTGCCTCAATCTCCCTATTGATGTTATTACAACCGTGTACAACCATGCCCAGCTGAATATCATTTACTGCTATCAAAAAATACATTTTTTTTTGGACAGGCTGGCCTTGAATTCCAAAAAATGATTTTGAATTTCTGATCCTTCTGCTTCTACCCCCAGAGTGCTGAGATTATAGGTAGACACCATTATGCAGAGCTTGGCATATCAATCTGTCTGTCTGCCTGCCTGCCTATCTCTGTCTGTCTGTCTGTCTGTCTGTCTGTCTGTCTGTCTAATTTGTGTTTTGCCTGAGTGTATGTCTGGTGTCCTGAGTGTATGTCTGTACACCACTTTTACGAAGCGTCTGCAGAGATCAGAAGAGGGTATCAGATTCCATGGGACTGGATGGATGGTTGTGGGTTACCATGTGGATGCTGGGAATCCAACACAGGTCTTCTGGACAAGTAGACCCATCTCTCCAGAGCCCTGGAAGTTTTCAGAGTCTTCAAGGAACAGCGGTGAAACAGTGACAGCCAGGCTGTGCTTGGGGAAAACACATTAAAGATCAATTAGGAGTAGACACGGTGTCATGGGGGAAGCCAGAGTTCTATGTTTCCAAAGATCTCAGGCTGGGCAGCTTTGGGGCCATAAAATCCCCAGAGCCCCCTTTCCTGCCTCAGAAAGTTGGAGGCTGAGTGTGCTATCTATATGTGTACATAAGGGACAACCTCCCTCTCTCTAAGTTGTTCTGGTAAACTCTTTGTCAACTCAGTTCCATTTCTTAGTTCCCTAAGAGTTGAGTTTGCCAAAGGCTCTCCCCAGGCTTTGCTTCACTAGAAGGGCAGAGGTGTCAGGATTGGTGGATCAGAGCCAAGGGCGAGGACATGGCTACGGGAAACCCCAGCTCTTACCAGATATGTGGATGTTACTTCTCTTCCAGATATGTCTAGCTCAGTGCCATCCTTCTTCAGGATGAAGGCAGTGCTGGAGGCCAGTACTCAGGCATCCTTGAAACATCAAGCTGCAGGGACCTGCAATGAACATTGTAGACTGGGTGTGTTTCTAATGCAAGCTGCCGACTGCAGCTTCGTCCCTAGTGATACTGGTACTGTACCTCATGATACTAACCTCATAAGTTATTCTGTTTTGTAGGTACAAGACTATCTTAGAACAGCTGCTGGGCCTTGGATGGCCAGACCACAAGGGTATAGTTTCATGGCTGGGGGCTTGTTGTGAGCCCTGTGTTTTAGGATTATTGCAGAAAGTCACAGGCCAGCCATAGAAAGCAGGAGCTGAGGTGGCGAGAGTAGGGCTGAGTGGGGAGGTGAGCAGATTCCTTCACTCTTTTGGCAGCTGAAGGGCAATGATGTAATGCAGCTTTTAGTATATTTTGTAGACACTTATTGCTCATCTACCCTGGGTCAGGCCGAGTTTAAGATTTAATAAGACATTGAGCAGCTATCAAGGATTTTATATTTGGTTAACATTTCTCTTCCTTTGCGTGGCCAAGATCAGTAATATTGTTAATTATGTCCCAATCCCTCAACCTAACAGATGCCCTGGCCCATAATAGCTGTGTTGGTTGCTTTTCACATTGCTTTGACAGTTTGGGGGAGATAGATGGGTAGTCACACTGTGTGCTGATAACAACCATGGGATGACTAGTCATACTGTGTGCCAGTAACAACCATGGGGTGACTAGTCACACTGTGTGCTGATAACAAGCACAAGGTGCCCAGTCACACTGTGTGCTGATAACAAGCAGAGTACTCAGGGCATAGGGCCAAGGAATAAAACCTTAAGATCCGGTTCCCCAGGGACTCACTTCCTCCAGTGAGGATGTACCTTCTAAAGGTTTCCAAAATAGTACTGTTAGCTAAGGCCAAAGTGTTCAGACACAGAAAGCTATTGGGAGACATTTCAGACTCAAACCAAAATGATCATTCAGTAAATGTTGAGATTAAGTGCAAAGAGAAGTTTGCCTTTTTTATTTTTCCATTTTTTTTGTGACGTGTGTCTGTGAGTGATATTCATGTGTGTATGTATGCACATTTTTGCATATGTGTGGTGCATTTGCATCTGAGTGCTTGTGTATATGTGCATATATATGATGAGGCCCAGGATGGATGCTGGCAATCACCTTCTGTTGGTCTTATACCTTACTTACAGAGGCAGACTCTTGCAATAAAACCCAGGCCTCCCTATAGACTAGTCTTGCTATCCAGCTTGCTCTGGGATCTCATCTCCACCTCCTCCTGAGGCTGTATGGTTGGACCACCCACACTCAGATGGGTTCTGGGGATCCAAACTCTCGTTTTCATGTTTGCGTGGCACGTGCTATAACAGCTAGGCTTCCCAGCCCCAACACTTGCCTTTAAACCTCCTAATAGCCTTGCCTGTCCTGTACAGTGTGACCCCTTCTAGTGAAATTCTAACCGATTATAATTCTGCCCTTCCTTTTATGGCAGGCTAGTGGCTTTCCACCAGTCTGTTTGTGTCCCACAGGGGCTTCCTTCTTAGTGTTTTATATCCAGCACAAAAATATTGCATGAAATATAATATATTATTAGTAGCTGTTTGTCAAATGAATATGTAACATGGGAATCAGGACAAAATATCTACAGGAGTAAGGTGGGGTAAAGCTTTGCTGCAGTAACAAATATGTCAGGAAATCTTCATTTCTAGCATTAGGTTTGTTTCTTTTTTGCACAAAGATAGCTGTGGTTTCTATAGTTTTCTAACCCATCTTCTTTCTCAGGGGTAACTTACAGATTCAGTCTAGTTGTATCCTATAGATGTCTTATCTGGAACATGAAGCTTTGGAGTTGTGGTGGCTCGAGAAGAGAAGGTAAAAGAGGTACAAACCAGCTCACAACAATGCTTTGACCTCGGCATGAGTTGGAGCACTTCTGCCCACAGCTTTTTGGCATCAAGGCTGGGAAATTCAGATGAGTCTGTGGGTATTTGTGAGTATGTCCCACCAAACACCTAAGTCAGGACTTGCAAGTGGGCACTATGGTAGCTGTAGAGAGTAACTGCTGGCATTTTCGCAATCTTACCGCCTCTGTGCACACCACTCAACTTCCAAAAAGTAAGATCTGTGTTGCTGTTCTGGCCTCAAATCTGTTTTGAGAAGTCAGAGATGGCCTTGGCTCCTACAGAGATGGATTCTGCTGGCAAGGGACTTAACCCTGTGTCAGGTTGGGATTCAACATTCAATAAGACTGTCTCCTCACCTAGAATGAGCTTGTTAAAGGCAGCATTGGCTCAAATGAGGAGTAGCAGGAGCTGATGTCAGAGCCTTTTGATCCCTGCACTGCTCAGTGGTGTGATAAGGGCAGCCATTTTCTACTCTGGCTCCAGGATGCTAGACAAGCTGAACTCCATTTGCCCACCATGCTTGCCATTATTACCAACTGTTTCTGGCCATCCTCTGTCTCATTTTCTTATTTTTCTGACAGTGCCTATTGTCACTGAGCCCACTGGGACCCATTAAAAGTTAATCAATTTTAATTGAATGTTGTTCTTAAGGTCTTTATATATGTGTGGGAGAGTCCCAAATTAAAATAGGTTACCTAAATAGTTGGTGTGTGTGTGTATGTGTGTGTGTGTGTGTGTGTGTGTGTGTGTGTGAGAGAGATAGAGAGAGAGAGAGAGAGAGAGAGAGAGAGAGAGAGAGAGAGAGAGAGAGAAACACTATTTCCCAAAGGGGTGGCTGCCTCCATTTTTTTTTATTGTAGCTTGGACCCCAGAAAACAGGAATGTAGTGTATTATTGTTTCTCTCTCTCTTTCTCTCTCCACTTCCCTCTCTCTCATATCTTCCTTTGCAAACAAATACCTAGCTGTCCCAGCACCATTTGTCAAAAACTTTATTTATTTATGTATATGTGGGTTTATGTTTACATGTATATTTTTGCACCAATATCATGCTGTTTTGGTTACTATGACTCTGTAGTATAGCTTGAAATCAAATACTGTGATACCCTTGGCATGGCTCCTGTCTTCAGGTTTGCCTTGGCTAGTCAAGGTTCCTGATGCTGCCATGTGAATTGTAGACATATATCTTTTGTGCTTCTCTTAAGATTGTCAGTGGGACTTGGATGGGGATGGTATTGACTGTGTAGATTGCTTTAAATAATACAGATGTTTTTGCCATATTAATTCTGCATGGGCAGTCTTCATCAAGTGGTGTCTTCTTTAGTTTCTGTCTTTAGTGTCTTCTCTCTGCAAGTATCTCTGTTTTAGGTTTACTCCCTGGAGTCTACTGTTTTTGAGGCAGTCATGAATGTGACTGTTTTCCTGTTTTCTTAGCAGATTTGTTACTGAGTCTAAGGGACCCAAGATTCTTACATGTTCATTTCATACCCTGAATACTCTGCTGAAAGTATTTATCGGATCTAAGAGTTTTCTGGTAGAGTTACTGTCTTCTAGGCAAAGAGTCATGTCGTCAGCCAATAGGGAGGATTTGAATCATTATCCCATTTTTATCCCTTTGGTTTCTTTCTCTCTATGGTCTAAGTAATATGGGTGAAATGTTATATTGAAATTTTATTTTGAATAAGAGCCCCAAGAGTGTTCATCCTTATCTTGTTCTCAATTGTAGAGGAAATGCTTGCAGTCCCCTGTTTAGTATGATATCAACAATGGGTTTTTCTTATACAGCCTTTACTATATTGAAGCATGATATCTGATTTCCTCAGGGCCTTTTAAATGACAGGATATTTAATTTTGTCCATGTTCTTTCTGCATCAGTTGAGATGACCATGTGACGCTGTTTATATACTGTATTACATTTATTGCACTGCATAGGCTAACTTGTTCCCCCATTCCAGGAATGGTGCCAATTTGATTATGATCTTTTCAATGTATTATTGGGTTCAGTTTGCAAATATATATATTTTTTTTGCTGAGAATTTTTGTATCTATGTTCATCTGAGGACTTGGCCTATGGTTTTTCTTTCTGGTGGTGTCTGTACCTGGCTTTGGAATCAGGGCAATGCTAGTTTTCATGGATGAGTTTGGAAACATTTCTCTCCTTATTTTATGAAATGCTTTCTAGAACATTGGTGATTGTTATTCTTTAACATTTTAGTAAAATCCATCAGCCAATCCCCCCAGTCCTGGGCTTTTTTTTTTTTTTTTTGGAAAAATATTTTATGTTATCACATTAATGTTATAACTTGTTATTGATCTTTTTGGCTTCTTGAGTATCTTTTAAGTTCAATTTAATTAAGTCATATATGTTTAGAGATCTATCAATTTCTTCTAGGTTTTATTATTGGAGTGTAAGATTTCAAGATTGCTTGTAATGGACCCTCTGCACTTCTGTGGTATCTGTTGTAATTTCCTCTGATTCTGTTGATTTATATTTTACCTTCTTTTGGTTGGTTTGGCTAAGACTGTGTAAATATTGTTTAGTTTTTCCTTTTTTTCTGAGCCAGTGTCTCACTGTGTAGCCTTGGCTAGCTTAGGACTCAATATGCAAACCAGGCTAGCCTCAAGATCAGAGATCAGCTTACCCCTGCCTTTCAAGTGCAGGGATTAAAGGTATGCACCACCACGGCCAGGTTACTTTGTCTTTAGGGAACCAGCTCTGTTTAACTGGGGCTTTATATTTATATATATTAAATAAATTTTAATCTTTTTTAAACTTGAGGCAACATCTTGCATCTTTTGAAATTATAATGCAATGAAACCAACACCAGGAAAAAGCTGTGTGGAGAGTGGCCAGGGTGTGCTCACAGGAGAGCGAGTCACTGAGGCCAGGGCAGGGCAAAAGTCATTGAATCAAGAGAAAATGAAAGAGCAGTATATCAGAATCTGTGGGATATAACAAAGACAGTTCTAGGGAAAGTGTATAGCTCTGATATTCTCTATTTAAAACAAACAAACTGGGACAAAACTTGGGCTTATGGGAAGGCTCACTGGGTAAGAACGCTTGCTTACTGCTAAGCCTGAGAACCCAAGTTCAATCTGCAAGACCTAAATGTGGAAACTGAGAACAGACTCCTGCAAGCTTCTTTCTAACCACCATGGAAGGTCATATGTGTATGCACACACATATACACGCAGAATAAATAAATAAATAAATAAATAAATAAATAAATAAATATCTCTGTGATCTCGAGGCTAACTTGGTCTATATATTGAGTTCCAATCTAGTCAAGGATACACAGTGAGACCCTGTCTCAGAAAGAGAAAAACTAAACAAAATTCTATTTTATGTGTATGAATGGTTTGCCAGCATGTGTATATGGCAAAGGAGGCCAGAAAAGGAAGTTATAGATGGTTGTGAACCACGGTATGGGTTCTGGGAACCAAACCTGAGACCTCCCCACCCCAAAGAGCTGCAAGTGCTTTCTAAATTCTAACTCATCTCTCCAGCCCCAGTTATTTTTCTTTCCTTCTGAGATTTGCTTTATGGCCTAAAATGTGTTCCATTTTGGAGACTGCTTGCTGCACTGGTGAAGAGAAGCTGTGGTCTGCATTGAGACATTGGGCAGCATATCCCACAGACACTGACGTCTGCTATCTATATTAGTGTAGTTACCTGTGACTTTTCTTGGTTAATTCTTTTTAGTCAGATGATTCATTGACTGATGAGTGGCATGTTGAAGCCGCCCACTTTTATCGCCGCTTATATGCCCCAATAATATTTGTCTTATAAAATTGATAGAACCAATATTTGATGCATACACACAAGTCAGAACATGGTCCAGGAATGGACTCGTGTGAGACTTCTGAGTGCTTGTGAGAACACTCCAAGAAAACAAGACAGGAGTATGGTGACCTTCTTGGAAAGTGTTTTGTGCTCCTCCAATGTGTGTCAGATAGTAGCAAATTTACTTCATTTAACTTGTTATTGGTTGCTGGTGTTATTTAATTAAATGTTTAAACTATTCTGTATATGCCTTTATGGAAAAACATGTTTTGCACGTGCAGCTTGTCCTTGAGATTGTATGCAGCTTGAACTTGGGAGAACTTGGCTCATGTGATTTTTTTCTTAATCCCCAGAGATGAAATCATCTGATGCTCGGAGTAAAGTCGGCTATTGTGTGAGACTTCAGTCTGTCTCATGCATTGCTCCATCATCCCAAGTCCCAGTGCCTCTAGAGTTGTGAAATATAAGTGCAATTATATTCTTTTTAAAAATGGATTTTAAAAATACCTGTATAAAATAATAAGTTTCATCATGACATCAGCTACACATATATAATGATCTTAAACTATGGTCACCCTCTTTATATACTTTTTAATATTTAATATTTTATTTTTTTAAAAGAATTTTATACAGGAGCCTTACATCTGCATCACTTCCACCCACCTCTCTTGCCTTCCAATATCCTCTGCTCTAAACACTCTCTCCCAAACTCATGACCTGCTTTTCTTTAATTACTATTGTTATGTAAGTGTGTGCATGCACACATGTGTTTGTAACCTACTGAGACTATTTAGTTTTGCTTGTATGTACATATGTTTAGAGCTGACCACTTGAGACTGGATAACCCATGGGTATGCTGCACTCATCTCTGGAGAAAACTGATTTTCGACTGCCAATGGCTTTTGATCTATGGATGCAGCCTTGTGAAATTTCCCCACCGACATTAACATGGCTACAGGCACTGCCATTGTAGAGGACTTGTTTTGGCAACCATTTGTTGAGATTTCATGGGTATACCTTTCTTCACATCTAGAAAACACTGTATAAATTGGCATCCTGATACTTTGCCTCTTAAAAACCTTTTCACTTCTTTTTCTGTAAGGTTCCCTGAGGGTTAGGGGAAGGAGTTGGACATATCATAAATGCTTTCTTATTCTTTGTATTTTAGGCAGCTGTGGATCTTTGTAATGGTCTTTATTGCTTTAAAAAGAAGCTCTTTTGATGAGGGGTGAGAGCTATATTTATCTGTGTGTACAAGGGTAAGTATTTTGTATATAGCTAAAAATTATATTAGTTTAAGAAGATGTCAGTAGTAGATTCTCATCTAGAGTCTATGACTTCACTAGCCACAAATAGTTAGGTATGCTTTTGGTACCAGACACACATTACTTCCTATTGATTGGGCTGGAAGTTCAACTGGACAGCTGTTGGTTACCCCCAAGATAGAAGCACCACTATTGCACCATTGGGTTTGTTAGTATTTATTTCATAAGCTTCACAGTTGAGCAGAACTATTGCTTGTCTTTCTCCCTTGGCAGCTTACATAGTTCCTTCTGTTCCTCTGAGAGCTGGTCCTCGGGGAAGAGACTTCTGGGTCAATGCAAGTGCCATTATTCTAAGTCCCATGTGTGACGTATGTGCTATCTCCAAAAATAGGGCCTCTCCTTTAAGTTCTGAAAGGTAACAGGGACAATGGCAATAGTCTATATTGTTTTGGTGGTATCTTGACCAATAACTCAAAGGTGGGTTTTTCATGGAATTAGGGTTTTGCTAGCTAGCCATATAGCTTTTGAGAACAGCATTATAATCCTGTGAAGCACAATTCTATTTGAACTATATGTATTTGTATGTATATATACATATATGTATATATTTTTGAGTAAACATATAAGAATATGGTTTTTCTATTCTTCTCCCATGATTTATCCAAACACCCTTAGTGTTATTCTTTCTCACCCTCTTTCTGTATTCCCTTCCTTCTTTCCTCAGTTAAAGTTTCCTTCCTCCTCCTTTCACATTCTCCCTATCGTCCTTGCTAGAGCTTCTCATGGTGCTAAGATCCAGGACACCAAAGGCAGTGTGTTATTTATGTGTTCTCTATGCACTGGAGCCTTCACCTACACGCAGTGACCTTCATCATTTCTGACTGATTTTTGGCGTGAGGGTTGCTCTGAACGTGAGTGAGTTACTCCTCTTTCCTCTCTGGCTCTTTTTGCTTGGAATACAATTTTCCATGTCTTTCCTTTCACAGTTGCTTAGCCAAGAATCGTGTTTCCTCCAGGCAAGACATTTGATATTGCTTTTACCCTGAACAGCCAGCTTAGAGTTTATAATTGGCGAATTAGGGCCATTTAAATCCCAGGTTATAATTAGAAGGTATGTGCTGAGTCCTGTTACTTTGTTATTTTTCTAGTATTTAATTCTTTCTAAGCTCTGCCCCTGTCTTCTTACAATGGGTTTTCTTCTTTCTTGTGTGGATTGTTCGAGGGAGCTGTTCAAGATGTTTTATGCCAATTTGACACAAGCTAAAGTGATTGGAGAGGAGGGAGCCTCAATTAGGAAAATGCCTTCAGAAGATGGGGCTGGAGGGACATTAAGCCAGTGGGACATTTTCTTAATTAGTGATGTGGGTGGTGCCATCCCTGTGTGGTCCTGGGTTCTATAAGAAAGCAGGCTGAGCAAGCTATGTGAAGCAAGCCAGCAAACAATGCTCCTCTGTGGCCTCTGCCTCAGCGCCTGCCTCCAGGTTCCTGCCCTGTTTGAGTTCCTGTCCTGACTTCCTTTGATGATAAACTGTGACCTGGAAGGATGTGCTGAATAAACCCTTTCCTCTCCAGATTGTTTTTGGTCATGGTGTTTCTTCACAGCAATAGTGACCCTGACCAAGATACCCTTCTACCACCAACACTCCGTACCTAAGGGCCCAAGGGCCAGCTGTGACAGACACCTAACAGCAGACATGATGGGGATAGAAATATTTAAACCAGGAGGTTATGAAAGATGATTTAAAAATCAAGAAAAAAATATGAGAAACAGGAAGCGAGAGAAAAATAAGAATAGTGGGAAAGGTGAAATAGTACAAAGCAGGGGGAAGGTGAAAATTTGAAGCCAACTTAAAAGAATATAAATTTCTGACTATTAGAAGAAGACTAATAAGAAGACCCAAAGGACACAATAAAGAGAAAAAAATGTGAGGAAAAAGGACAGAGGTTGGGAGAAGTGGTGCAGGCCTGTCTGTCATTCAAGCCTTCAAGAAACTAAAGCAGAGGCTGGAGGAAAACTCAGTGTTTTAGACAGCTGGCTCTTCCAGAGGATCCGAGTTCAGTTCCCAGAACCATCGAAAATCTAGCAGATCTGCCGCCCTCTTGTGGCCACTGTAGGCACCTGTACATATATGGCACACACACACACACACACACACACACACATGCACACACGCATGCACGCACACACGGACACGCATGTGCACACATTTGCTCAAAAGTTAAAAAAAAGTCTTAAAAAAGGGACAGAGGCAGGAGGATTATGAGTTTGAGATCTAGGTCACTTCTGCCGTCAGTCTACACCTCTTTCTGGGTCTTCTTGGGCTGTGCATCCCTTAGAGACAGGAAAAACTCAGGGGTATTCAGATCCCTCCATCTCTTCTCCCCTTTCTCTTTCCAGTGCGTAGGATTTTCTTCAGGTCCTGACTGCCTTGCTCACAGCTGTGGTTTCCTGAGGTGCAGTCCCTGCCAGATCCTCCCCCAAGCCCCACATTGTATCAACTTTTAGTTTTGCTTACTTTAAATGAAAAAAAAAAAAACCCAATCAATTTCTACTGTCTTATAGGTCCCCTGCCTCAGTCGCCAGCCCCATTACAAGTGTTCCTCATTAATCTTGTTTCAGTGGCAGTTGCAGGAGAGACACTGGGTCAGACATTGTGGGATACCTGAGATCCACAAATGCTACTGTAGAGAACAGCATGATGGTACTTTCTGTTGTTCCAAAGATAAAAATACTGGTGAGCCTTATTCCCCAAAGTTCCAAGCTTGGTCTCTCCCGTCTCACGGCAGTCCAAGCCATAACATGGCACATCTCAGGAGCCTGTATCTTCTGGATCTGCTGAGATCAGACCAGCATCCTGCTCTACATTTTCTGCATCAGTTGCTCCCTGTTGCCCCCATGCTTCCTGTTGCGTCCCCCTCTGCTATACTCAGTGACCACGCACTGCTTTCCATGGTCTGTATCAACGAGTAAAGTCTGTTGGTCTTTCTGGGGTGCTGTCTGTTGGTATGTTCTTTCAGTCATCCACCTCTCAGAGAACCTGTTTTCTGGTTTGATTTGACTCTTAGTCACTGTGAAGCTAAATGTTCATCCACCATCTTTGGCTACCACAGACTCTACATTTTTATCTAAAAATCAGTTGTGCATATGTGTATGGATGGGCTTTTGTGTTCTCTTCTGATGAGTCCTTTTGGTTTGTGTTTTACATACATGATATCCTGTTGTGCTGGTTATTCCAGGCTTGCAATGTTTTGAGTCATGTGGTGCCTGTCTTCCAAGTTTGCTTTCTTTCCACAGGTTATTTCACCTTCTTATTTGCTTGTATCACCACAGACATTTGAGAACGAATTTAACAGTTTTTATAAAACAGCCATCTGGAATTTTGATGAGACATTGTGTCAGTTCCACCGAGCACTTTGCAGAGAAAGGAATAGTGAGTTTTATGAACTTTGAACATGGGGTTATGTTGGGTATGCCAGAGGAATTTGTGGGGAAATTAGATAATCCTGAGACAGACTGCAGAGTGTGGTCATCCCACCTTATGTCCCCTTGTCACTATGTGATGGTGTCTCACTGATGACATAGTTTTCATCCATTTGTCACTATGCGATGACTTCTCACTGATGACATAGTTCATGTTCCTTGTCACTATGTGATGGTGTCTCACTGATGACATAACTCACTTCCTGTTTGTCACTATGTGATAGTGTCTCACTTATGACTAGTTCATATCCCCTTGTCACTATGTGATGGTGTCTCACTGGTGGCATAACTCACTTCCTGTTTGTCACTCTGTGATGGGGTCTCACTGATGACATAGTTCTTGAAAATCTTTTTCACCACATAAGCTTCAAGATTTAGTGTTCTTCTTCTCATTAATACACCAATGAATAAATTTACAATCACAGAATGTCTTTGACTAATATTTTCTGCATATCAAAGTGACAATAGATAGCCTCATAACACAGCTAGACTCTACACAGTTGACAGTTTTCCCTGAATCTCACTTCCTTTACTTAGAGATTTAGCTAACACATACAATGAGCAGTCAATAATGGACATTGCTTAGAAGTTTTTATTTTTTATGTTTTAGGGCTCATTTTGAAGGTAAGTTAGAGTGAGGTTGATTAAAGTTGTTGAGTATCTATCTCTCTAAGGCTATATTGAACAGCAGATAAAAAGATGCCTTGCATTGTTGTTTATGCTTGCTTAGTACTTGATGCATTCTGGAGCCTTCCCTGGAGCACATGAAAGCCTGGGCAGCCCTGGGGGCCAGTCTGAAAGGTCTTTACTGGGGAAGGAGAGGAGGGTGTGAATTGTAGCCTTCCTATATTTGGGTGGATCAAAAAGACAAAGCTCATACAAAGTTGGCAAAAGAAAACACAAAATATATCGTAACAAAACAGCAATTCCGGATTAATTCCTGATATTGCTGCCAGCAATCTGGTAAGATACACAAGAACGTAACCTTCATTGATCTTTGCTGTCATGTACTCAGGGTCAAGGCTGCTTGGGTGGAGCAAGGAAGGAGATGGTAACTTTGAAGCTCCTTGCCATTCTCAAGAGCAGGAAGTGAAGCACCAAGGGCATTATTCAAGAGTTTTCTCTTGACTTACTTCTGGGTCACCATGGCTTCCGACTACTTCTTCCAAACTTCTTCCATATCTGGGAGGCCTTGTGTTCATTCCAGTGGCCTAGATGATTAGCTCAGCTGATTAGAGTGTGGGGTTATGGGAATCAAGCCAGCAGATGGCATTTCCATATGAGCCCATGAACTTGGCACACAGATTCATCTTCCCAAGTTCTCGGATTGCTTCACCGACTCCGCACAGCTGGCTTGTGAATTTGTGCCTATGACATGGATGGCCCATCCCCAGCCCTGCAGAGTTCCCCTTAGAGGACAACCCTGTGTTACAAGCCACCAATTAGACTCTGGAACTGTTCATGAATCTGGCAGTGCTTCACTTGAAGACTTTGTGTTTATCTTGAAGTAATTTATGAGTGACTGTGGAGTTTGCATTGTTAGAAAAATTGATTGTTGATAGTGTCCCAGCCTACTTGATAAATGCTTCTTTGCTTCAGTCTGTTGGAATGTGATGTCAATGCTGTGTGACTGAAGGGCCAGGCTTCGGGCCAGCGAGTAAGAACTACAGTGGTGGAGTTATTTCTTTAGAAGCTTCCATAGAGTGCCTTCCCACAGGCTAGGCGTGTGTCAGAGGCCAGGGATGTAAATCCTCATAAGCTCCGCAGATGTTTCAGACCTGTTTGATGTAGAACATTGTGCTGGAACCCGAAGGCTCATCAGTGAGACACAATCCATGTCCTGAGGAAATCTGAGCTCAGTGCAAGAACATCTCCCTCATTTAATACATGAAGTTTTAGCAACGAGGAAGCCTGTAGGAGGCTTGCTAGATTAAGTGGCATCTACTCAGACACATGCAATGATGATGACGGGAACCGATTATAACACAATACAGTTGTCAAGATATTAAACAGACACATCAGTGCGAAGTGCTAAGTACTGAACATGTAAACCATGGTACCCGGTGGTCACAGATCCTTTTCAGGGAATATGCTCCAACACAGAACTTGCTAGGAGGACAAGCATGGGCCTCACTGTGTTCCTTTCATCTCCCAGGAACACTTGGATAACACTTGTTCAGGGAAGAACAAACCCTAAGGGTTTCCCTAAGCAACAGAGATATTCTGGCCAATCAGAAAAGACCTGGCAATAACAGAATTGAAGGTGTAGAAAACCCAAAGTAGACACGATAAAGAGTTGAGTGGGGTTCCTTTAAATAATATAGACAGGGAAAAGCCCCTCCTACAAGGAGGTAACATTTGATAGACAGAGAAGAGCCCCTCCTACAAGGAGGTAACATTTGATAGACAGAGAAGAGCCCCTCCTACAAGGAGGTAACATTTGACAGACAGGGAAGAGCCCCTCCTACAAGGAGGTAACATTTGACAGACAGGGAAGAGCCCCTCCTACAAGGAGGTAACATTTGACAGACAGGGAAGAGCCCCTCCTATAAGGAGGTAACATTTGACAGACAGGGAAGAGCCTCTCCTACAAGGAGGTAACATTTGATAGACAAGGAAGAGCCCCTCTTACAAGGGGGTAACATTTGATAGACAGGGAAGAGTCCTTCTGCAGGTAGCTATGGGCAAAGACAGAATAGTACATTCCAGGTAGACTGGTCATGAGGACACTTGGGAGAGAAAAGTGAGATGGACACACGGGAAGAGCACAGGACAGCAGGATGCATGGGGGTGGAGATAAGTGGTTAAGCCGTATCTTTTCTAAAATTTCTTTTTATTTATTTCTTTTTAACTTTTTACTGATTCTTTGTGAGTTTCAAATCATGCACCCCAGTCTCACTCATCTCCACAACCCCTCATATCCACACCCCACCCTTTTGCCCTTGCAAAATAACACGCACACACACACACACACACCAAAGCATAGAAAACATATCATCGTGGAAGCTGTAGTGTGTTATTGTGTGTCCCACAGTATACCCTCTGTTCACAGAACATCAGTTGCAAATGTTCATTACAAGGAATCATTGGCTTGGTTCAAAGTCTCTGGCTTCTGTGACACCATCAATATTGGATCCTTACTGTGACTCCTCCCGGTTATCCTGTTGTTGACCTGTGTAATGGAGACACTGCAGCTTTGGGTTAGCAGGGCCCATCCTTTTACATGCCCCAACAGCCCACAGATGATTTAGATTTGGGGGTGGGTCAACTCAGAGCTCTGGATCTGGGCCTGGGTGGCAGCTGAGTTGCTCAGCCCACTGGCTCTCCCTTATCTGCACATCAGGGTGAGCTCTCCAGCCTGGCTCTGGCTAGGCCATCCAGTGCTGCCATCAGCAGGAGGCAGAATCAGCTGTTCTGCGTTCACCCACACCCAGGGCTCCAGAGCCTGCTCCGCTGTGTTGCCCAGTCAAGAGCAGTGCCCACTGCAGCTGGTGAGGGGAAGGGCCAGCTTCCCCACTCTTATGACCCTGTAGCCAGCTCTTCGGACTGCCTCAGAGGGCATGGAGTGAGTTGTGTGTGTGTGTGGGGGCATCACCCCTGCATCCATGGCACTTTATGGCAGAGGAGGTAAAACTATCTCTCACTTACTCTTGCCGACTCACCTGCACCCCCATCATTCGGGCCAGCTCTACTGTGCTGGGCTCTCTCTCCATAGTACTGTGGCCAGTGAGAGACGGGACCAGCTGTCCAGAGCTCTGTAGCCAATGAAGGGTGGGGCAGGTTCTGCACAGTCCTTGGACATTCATGTGATCCCAGGCAGTTGCAAAGACAGGGACATCCCCATGATCTTTATTGGTAATTTATGGCTTGGATATCAATACGGGCCCCTGCTGATACATAACTGTGGACCTAGACATGGCCCCCAGCATCAGTTATGGGTTCAGATTTCACTAAGGTTTCAGGTGGCAGAGTTGGCTGCTCACAACAGGCTATTCCTTTCCACCCTCGTGTCTCTCCACATACTTGCACCACATTGCAGTGGCTCCTGTTGCAGCAAGGCCATTCGATTGGCGGGCCCCTGGATGACCTCCTCTATACAAGCTGCTTGATGTGGGAGCTAGCAGGTCTCTGGGTGTTTACAGCCTGCCTATGTGACATGGAGGTGGGTAGATCTGGGGACTACTTCCTCTCCCATGCTGAACTGCATAGCATTAGGCAGGGCCTTGCATGTCTATTGCCCTTCCATGACATGTGATAGAGGGCAGGTTTGTGGGTGTCTGTCCCTGCTTGCTCAGCATAGCATGGAGCTCAACAGGTCTATTACCTTATCTTAACTGTGTATTGGGTGCTCATGATGACCTAGACTCTCCCAGGGCTAGAGCCACCACTGTGGAGAGAGTAGACAAGCACCTTCACCTTTAAAGAGCTTATCCCGACCAGATCAAAACGTGCCTTGTGGGACATGCCAGGGCCTACTTTTAATCAGAAGACAATGAACAGACACTGACATGCTCAAAGCTGTCAAGTGACACACTCAGATTGGCACCTTAGAAATGCCGCTCTGGTAGCAGTGTGGGATAGGGCAGTCAGGAACCAAAGAACTGTGAAACAGGCTATCCAAGGCAGTTTTGGATTTAGGCAATGCAGCAGGCTGGAGATATATGGGAAATTTCAGCTACACTAAGAAGGTGTGGATAGGGTCAGAGTATGGACGGAAAGAAGCCTAGAAGGATATAGAGTGTGTGACCATAAGGATTAGGGTGTGAGTGTGCATATATCTGTGTGTGTGTATGCATGTGTGTGTGTGTGTGTGTGCAATCAGCCCCACCATAAAAAATGAAGAAAAGGAACCAAGAGAATCGTGTTGGCAATTTTTTTGTGGGGAGGTTGGGCAAGGCAGTGGGAAGAACAGTTATTTTTGGAGAATAATAAATTGTTATTCTTCTGTCCTTGATGAAGTTTGTGTATCGAGGAGACAAACACAGAAATAAGATCAGTCAATCAGCTGACAAACTCTCCAGGATAAGCTGCATGATGCCCTGTTAATCAAAACCACCAGGACGATGGATTAACACTGCAAGAATTTATTTTTCTGTCATGTCATACGTTTAAAGCAGAACAGGGGTTGTCATACAGCAGTTAATAGGCCAAGGCCACATAGAATCGATCTAAGTTCGCAGCTTAACCAGAACAGGGCAGAACCACCACTTCCCACAACAAAACAAAGCAACATACCACACCACATCACAACACGATATAACACAATACACACAACACAACACCAAAAAACCAAAAAAGAGAAGTAGTAAATTATATACCCAATGTTTAAATGTTAAATGGAATCCAAGAAGAATTTCTGCGGACCCTCTTTCCAAGTTTCAGCATCAAATTGATTCATTTTGAAATGGAAATGGAAATCCATGTCTTAGGGTTTTACTGATGTGAAAAGATACCACAACCTAGGCAACTCTTATAAAGGACATTTAATTGGGCCTGGTTTACAGGTTCAGAGGTTCAGTCTATTATCATCAAGGTGGGAGCATGGCAGCATCCAGGCAGGCATGGTGCTGGAGGAGCTGAGAGTTTTACATCTTCATCTGAAGGCTTCTAGGAGAAGATTGACTTTCAGGCAGCTAGGAGGAAGGTCTCCAAGCCCACCTCCACAATGACACACTTCCTCTAACAAGGCCACACCTCCAAATAGTGCCACTCCCTGGGCCAAGCATATTCAAATTGCCACAGTCCATTTGCCCAAATCAGACTTTTCTAAAAGAAAAATAATATATGTCACTTTTGCCCACTATTGTTGGCTAAAACAGGGCTGGAGAGAGAGCTTAGTAGATAAAAGGTGTTGACTGCCAAGCCTGAGGATTTGAATTCTGCTCCTGGGATCCTCATGGTGGAAGGAGAGGAGTGATACCTACAAATATTTCTCCAACTTCGACATATGCACCATGGTACACACATGTGCATGCATTGGCACATGCACACACACACACACACACAAATGTATATGTATGTATATGTGTGTGTATGTATATGTATGTGTGTATATATGTGTATGTATACATACATACATACATACATACATACATACATACATACAACTAGCTCAGTCCATTTAGTGTTATTTATATGTGCAGGATTTCAGGGCTGACCAATTAGTGGACTCATCCCTGGGGAAGACTGTCTCTCCTATTTCTAGCCTTTTTTATTGCTGGAAGTTCCTTATCTAGGGGTAGGGCCCCATGAGACTCCCCCCTTCTGTGTTAGAAGGACTATTGGTGTTGTACTTATTCAGGCCTTGTTTAGGCGGCCAGGGTTGAGGCATCCTGAGTGGAGCTTCCCTGTCACTTTTCAGCAGACATCTTGCTCCTTTAGCTCTTAGCTTTTTCACTCCCCCGTTTCTAGATGTCCTGAGGTTTAGGTGCAGGGGTTATATTGTAGAATGGACTCTGATTGGCAAAACACACAAAAACCTTCATTGTTAACTTGACTGGATTTAGAATCCACTAGGAAGCACAGTTCTGTGAGTGCCCGTGGGTATGTTTCCAGAGAGGGCTCTCGGAGGTGGGTGGACCCACCAAGAGTGTCGGTGGTCCTTCCCATGAACATGGGGCCAGACTGAATACAAAGGGGCGGGGGGGGGGGAGAGGAGAAAGCCAAAGGCCAGGGATCCCTGTACTTTGTTTTGTGCTCTATGCCTGTGGCTTAAGTGGATGGTTGGGATGGGGTGGTGACTGGGGTGAGAATACCCAGATGCTGTCTCATTCTGTACCCACCTGCACTACACACACACACACACACACACACACACACACACACACACACACGCACGCACGCACGCGCACACAGCTGTGAGGTCATATGGATGTCTCCAGTTCTAATTCTACGACCTTGGTGTATATTGTTTCTTTTTGCATACCCTCAAGTCCTCTCTGCCTTCCTTCTTACATAGGAGCCCTGGGCTCCCTTGACCTCCCATGCTGGCTGCTCCTTCCTTACTCTGATCTCTGACATCTAACTCCTGTATGGGCCTTGCCACCTGGTTTCCCATTAGGTGGGAGTCTGGACTTCCCGGTGCAGGTTGTGGAGGTCATAACTAGGAAAGACTTCATTCAAGGTTGCAATATTCCATAGCATGCTAGATAGTTGCTTTTTTTTTTTTTTTTTTTTTTTTTTTTTTTTTTTTTTTTTTTTTTTTTTTTTAAAGTTGGGATCGTGTACTACTGAGAAAGCATTTCAGTGGATGAAGAGTTGGAAACCAAGATTTCTGATCCCCTGCCCCTCATCCCCCCCCAACCCCAATTCCTGGCCTCAGGAACCATTAATGGAACCCATGTAGGACCTCTGTGGCTCTTCTCTTCCTCTGCCTCAGCCTCAAATGGATTTCCTTTGGAAAGTAAATGTACACCCATTTACCCATTTCAGAGTTATCTAAAGGTAAACAAAACAAAATAAAACAAAAACAACCCTATTTTTTCCAACAGCTCAGAAATTTTTCAAATACTTTTTTTTTTTTTGGTCTTGAGATTACTCAAAAGTGGCTTTGTTTGGATATTTCAAACTTGGCATCATGGGTATGTAACCCTGAGTGAGGAATGTGTGCTTTGCCTTGTTTGAGACATTTTGTTTTGAAATAACAGTGTTTCCGATGTTTAAAAATACTGCATGGAGCAGACACAGCGGCTGTGTTCCTTTGTCTTTGAAATGTGTGCCGCATTGTAAAGCTGGTTGTTTTCAGGGGATTGGGCATTTCATGGCATATTCTTACCTGATTTTACACGGGAATCTTTTACTCAGGAAATTTATATGATATTAGCACCACTCAGCATGTGGGCATACCAGGTGCACAGCAACTGATTGATGGGAAACAAATATGTTTGTCCCCATTTGTTACATATTTCCTCTCCCTCCCTGTTCTTCCCCCTCTCCCTTATCTTTAAGTATTTATTTATTTATTTATTTATTTATTTAATTGTATGGGTATGGATGCTTTGCCTGCATTATGCATATGTAATACATTTCTGCCTGGTGCTCTGTGGGGTCAGAGAGGTCATTGGATGTCCTGGGACTGGAATTAGCTAATTGTGAGCCAGCATGTGGGTGCTGGGAATGAAATCCTGGAACTCTGCAAGAGTAAGTGGTTCTTTTAATCACTGAGTTATTTCTCTAGCTCTCTGCTTTCTTTCTTGAGACAGGGTCTGATGTAGCCCAGGCTGACTTGAGGTTATAGCTGAGTATATCTGCTGAGTGCCGGGACTATAGATATGTGCATTGGATACCTGCTAGATACAGTGATAGGAATTGAACCAGGGCTTCAATGGTAACTGGCAAGTACTTCATCAGCCGAGCTGCAGACACAGCCCTTAACTGTTTACTTCCAAGGTTTGACCTTTGCTTTTTCCATGGACTGAATACAGCCTGCCATCAGGTGTGTGTTTGTGGTTTGCACTTTTTAGCCTATAGGCAGAGAATGAGTTTTACAACTTTCTTTTTATTTTATCTTACTAATGATGATGGTGGTGGTGGTGTGTGTGTGTGGGGGTGGCTATCAGGACAATGTGTGGGAGTCAGTTCTTTCCTTTCACCATGTGTGTCCCAAGGGTCTAGTTCGGGTCCTCTGGCTTACCAGGGGGTAAGGCATTGATGTTTTATTGTTAGACTTAAATTTTTAATATTTTTGAGAATTTCATACAACATTAATATCATCTCTATCTCTCCTCCCTAATATATATTTGTGTGTGTGTTCATGTTCACACATGGAGGCCCAAGGACCATCTTGGGTGCTGGCCATCTTTGTGTTTGAGACAGGGTTTCTTGATAATCTGGAACTGACTATGTAGGCAGAGTGGCTCACTGGTGAGGCCCAGGGATCCTGCTGTCTCTGCCTGCCCGGCACTCGGATGACATGGGCACACACCACCATGCCTTTTTATCTGCTGGAAATCAAACTCAGATTGTCTAAGCACCTGCTTGATTGAGCCATTCCTTCGACCTCTTAAGCGGCAGTGATATTTAAAACTAAGGCCAGGGAAGTGGGCTTCGGGCAGGAATCTGACATTAGACTAGAACAAAGAAGTGATTTCAGGTAGGAATCTAAATATTAGGCTAGAACAAGGAAATAGGCTTCAGACATGAAAATGACGTTGGGCTAGGATAGGAAAGTAGGCTCAGATATTTTGGTCATCCTGATAAGCCCTTAGAAATAGTGATCATGGGAGTGTTCATGGAATTTTGTTTATTGCCTTGCTTGTTCTTTGACTATTTGTGTCTATTGTCTTGCCTGTCCCTTGACTATTTGCATCTATTGTATTGCTAATTCCTCAACCTAGAACTGACCTTAATACTTGCATGTAATTAAAATGGTATAAAAGCAAAAAGGAGGAGGGGGGATGGGATAGGGGGTTTCTAGGGAGGGGAAATGGGGAAAGGGGATGACATCTGTATTGTAAATAAATAAAATAGCCAATAAAAACACGTATCATGTGTATCTCCTCAAAAAACAAACAAAAAACTCAAAACAAACAAACTAACAAAAAAAAACTAAGACACATGCAAGAAAGAACACAGAAGGAAAACTAGGCAAAGCCACTAAGCCAGGACTGAGTGAGACCCAGTAGTCTGGAGCTTAAGCACTGAGTATTTCTGCACAGTCTGTTCTCTGCAGAGCATTGCCTGGTACAGAGTTGTTCTGGAAAGTGGTTTGTGTACTGAGTTCACCGTCCTGACTCCCCTGTAGTGTCTGGGTGTTTGCTCTACCTTCTGTGTGAACACGCCTTCCAGGCCTGCCCTGGGTTCTTCCTTATCACCCAGCTCTCAGCCCTGGGGAAACTTTTCTTCGTTTAAATATGCCTTTTATTTATTTTTTGAGGATTTAATACATATATGCAATTCATTCTGAACATAGCCACTCCCACCCTCCCCCTTCAGCTCCTTCCAGACTTTCTCCTGCAACCCCCTTATGATCTTGTGTTTTTTTTTTTTTTTTTTTTCTGTATTTTAATAACTTATTGAGTCCAATTAGTGCTGGTCAGGTCATTGGTGCATGAGTGTGGGGCCATCGTGGTTTGAAAGTAAATGCATGTGGCTCTGTTCCAATAAAACCTTATTTAAGTGTGCTGTTATTTGAAATTTGCATAATTTATGTGCTACAAAAGTCGGGGCTGGATGTGGCTCAAAGTCTGTAACTTTCTAATTCCTGTTCTCCTACATGCCATTCCTAGTATCATTTTTTATCTCGACAGTGCTGAACATGAGCTCACATCGTCCCTTGCTGTGCTTTCTTTCCCTCTTAGAACATGACCTCCTGGAGCCCAGGAACTCCACTGGCCTTGTGCAGCCCTCCAGCCTCAGAGGCCACAACAGAGCTTGGTTGAAGTTGCCGTCTCCTCACCTCACAGACACGACTCCTCCTCACAGCTCCTTTGTTTTACCTTCTTTTCCAAACTGATAGCTTCTGTCTTATGAAATCTCTCTTCACCACAGGAGAGGAAGCTGGTGAATTTAGCCTTTGGCTGGAATAGGAGCTCAACTTTCAGCAGGAAGGGGCCTGGTTTATTTTGCTTATTGCCAAATAAACAATACTTGTTCTCCATTTACCCACCCATCAACCCAACCATCTATGCACCCATCCATTCACTCCCCCCACCTATCCAGCCAGTATCTATCTATCTATCTATCTATCTATCTATCTATCTATCTATCTATCTATCTGGTGTGTGTGGTTAAAAACAGCTTTCTGGAGTCTGTTCTCTGCTCTCTCACATGGAGTCTGGGGATTGAAATTAGGTAGTCAGGCTTGGTGGCAAATGCCTTTATTCACCAAGCCATCTAGTGAGCCCTGGGATCTTGTTCTAATGGCACACGTTTCACTCCAGTGATAAAGAAGAGATGCCCTCCTCCATAAATAGCATGAGATATTTGGCTCTGGGTAGATAAGACTGTTAACAGCAGCAGATAAGTCAGTTACATGAAGTCAATCTGGAGAATGCAGACACTTTATGCTATTAAAGGGCCACAGCACTCATAGCAAGACTATGACAGACAGGCTTTGCAAGGTCAAGAGGGCAAAATTGCTTGTGGCTCCTTCATAAGAAAGCAATTGGTCTATTTGAGTGATTTAATGCCTGTCAAGGGGCAAACCCTTTAGGTTGAAGACTGAGTTGGGTACAAGTGGTCTGACTGATGGAAAATTAATGGTGTAAAGACCTCTTCCTGTTCAACAGGGTGCATAATCGCCAAGGGTAGAAACATGTACCTGATGCTTAAGGTGTCAGAGTTGCACCGAAAAAATTACGTGTTATAATATATGAACACAAAGCCTGGAACAATGACTGAATTAGAATGAATGGATGATTTTATTTAATTTTGATTCAGACTCTGTCATAAACCAGGTTCTCTGCTACCTACTATGGACAGAAAGAGTGAGGTGTAATTACATTCTCTTTATTGCTCACTCTACAGTTCTATCAGAGCAACAGATGCTTGTTGGATGGTGCTATGTCCCAAGATGGGTGCCATCACTTATGGTGGGTGGGCTGGCGTGTTGTGTAGGGCAGGCACAGGAGGACGGAGTCTTATAGATCCATTCTAGCCTCTTGTTCTTCCACAGTTAACTATCCCCTCACTCAACTGTCCATCCATTATGCACTGAGGGTCTGGCATGTGCCAGGCTAGGCAACTTAACTTCGGTGTTTTAAATCAGTGGTTCTTAACCTTCCTAATTTTGCGCCCCTTTAATACAGTTCTTCATGTGTGATGATCCAATCATAAAATTATTTTTACTGCTACTTCCTAACTTTAATTTTGCTACTGTTCTGAATAGTATATGATATGAAATAAATAATATCTGATATGCAGGATAGCTGATACGAGGCCATCAAAGAGGTCGTGACTCACAGGTTAAGAAACACTGTTTTAAGCCTAACATGGTCTAAATAGTCTTCAGGACTGTGGAGATAACCCATGTTCGTGTATAGGCATAGTGAGTCAGAGGACATTAAAGGGGCATTTGGAGGTCAGCATGTGATTGATATGGGCTGACAGGAGAGGAGGTGAGACAAACTGGCCATGAGTCACTTTCTGCTTGATTTCCTTGGTAACAGATTTCTCTCTGGGAAGAGTCATCTCTGTATAGTTGCTTTCCTCTGCTGGGTCAGCAGATCCATAAACCACACTGATACTCTGTTTATGAGTGCTCTAAGCCTAGTTTTACACTAAATTTTAATCAAGCAGAACCCTTCTTGATCTGGAACCAGGTGATAGCCATAAAAACAGACAGGAAAACGTAGGAAGTCTCTTGGTTCTCTTAGGTCAACTCATTATTATTATTATTATTTGATTATTATTTACTTTTAAGCCTTCATTTTTTTGATGGTGGGAATTTGAAAATTTATTAATTTATAACATTTAAGCAAGTGCCTATAATTTTTCATAAGAGCAAAACCAAGGGGATAGAGAGATGACTGAGCTGTTAAGAGCATTGGCTGGTCTTGCAGAGGACCCAGGTTTAATTTCCAGCACCCACATGGTGGCTCACAACCATCTGTAACTACAGTTTGAGGGGATCCTATGCCCTCTTCTGATCTCTGTGGGCATTGTATGTACAATGGGGCACTGACATACATGCATGCAAAAACATCCATACATATGAAATAAATAAAAATACACATTTTTTCTTTTTATATCCCACCTTCCACTTTTCCCAGTCCTTCTCCTTACCCCAGATCCATCAGATCCATTCTTCCTCTGTTTCCCTTCAACAAACAAACAAACCAGGGAGCATGTCATAACAAACTACTATAAGACCTAGGACAAACCCTCATATCAAGACTGTACCAGGCAACCCAGTAGGAAGTAAAGGATCCCAAGAACAGACAAAGGAGTCAGAGAAAACCCCACTCCCACTGTTAGGACAAGAACACTAAGCTGCTCAAGTCTAACCTATGTGCAGAGGACCTAGTTCAGACACAAATAAGGTCTGTGATTGCCGCTTCATTCTCTGTCATCCCCTATGTACCCTTAGCTGATTCTGTGGGCTGTGTCCTCATGGTGTCATTGACTTCTCTGGTTCATGCAATCCTTCCCCCAACCCCTTCTGTGGGGTTCCCCTGGCTCTGCCTAATGTTTGGTTGAAACACACAACCGTTTAAAGAGCCAAGTCAAAAGAAAGAACTGGCAGGAGAGACAATGCCTTGAACTAAAAGTCAAAGTTGAGTGTAAGACAATGCTGTGCATTCTAGGTCAAGCTCTGGGTCAGCCATCCACTTGCCCATTGACTTTGGAAAAACTAGCCTAACCTATCAGTGTGTTCATTTCCAGAATGGGGATTTTCAGGACTGGTACTTCACACCAGAATGGGAGGTTGAAATGTAAGGAAGAGCAGAGGCTGCACAAAGCAGTCAACAAAGCTTCCTTATTGTCATCACTGTGAGAGAGACACATCCAGTGTACAAAGTGTGGGCACCTGATAGGGAGGAAGGGATTGATAGATAGTTTGATACCCTTGATGATGTCTGAGTTGAATCTGGAAAGAAGTGGAATGATGACAGCTAAGATGTATGGAGCGCTGCCCACAACCAGAGACTGATCTGAGACTATCACATGGGAAGTCCTTTTTAATTCCCACAAGGACCCTCTGAAGTGCATGTTAATGGCATGTCCATTAGTGCAGATGACAGACAAGTGGGACTTCACCCAGCAGAAAAGGGGACTTCAGGGAAGGCACTTTGTACAGTGGTCCTAATGAAATGGATCAAAATGAAAGTGCAGCAGATTAATGAAGCTGAACACAGAGCGCCGAGGCTGGGAGAAGAGGGATGTGTGGGCGGGGGATATGGGATGAAGCTGGAGAAATCGACAGGTCAGATTATTACTATTTTTCCAAAAGATTTATTGAGCTCCCAACTGAATATGGTTCAGCACTGTCTCCTGCAAAATTCCAGCAATCTCTTTCCCAGTGCTCTGATCCAAAGCAGATGTCACAGGCTCTTTGCTGGGATACGTGCTCTTCATTTAGAGAAGTTCTTCAGAAGGTACTTGGGAATAACGGAAGAAACCAATTCATTAAAAAAAAAAATCGACCAACAGCTAGATGTCTGACTATTACAGTCTCTCTTCACATTATGTAGTTGAAGTGATTTTAAATTCACAGGTTAAACTTACATAAAAATGAGCTCATGTCTAGGCTCAGAGATACAAACATAAAGACGATTAATCTTGACTGTGTGACTTCCACCGAAGATTGCCTTCTCCCCAGGTCTTGTTCTGTGTCTTTTCCTCCCCCATTTGCTTTATCCAAAACAGGGGAAGCAATTGAGTTTTTGAAATGGCTTTCTGCCCTCAGTAATGGGCAGTACGTGTCTATTTCTTTGTGGCTTTTTGTCCGCAGCAGTAAGTTTTTGTTTCTCTGAAACATAGCCCATTCCCCGTCTTAAATGTGGTGAATCTCCCCATATCTGTTAACCACAAAACCAGATTGTTGCACCTACTTTTTCCTTATCAATCAGTAATTATAGAACAGAGACCCAATCTGTACGATAGAAGGAGTTCATATGCACCTTTAGCCCAAAAGAAAAATGAGGGGATGGATGGATAATTACCAGGCAGGCAATCCTAAACTCAAATAGCACCCAAATCTTTTATAATTGGTGGTCTCTCCTGCCTGAGGCCTTTTCTCTGCTCCAGAAGTAAGGCTGATAAACACTTTACCTCCACACTGTGCAGTTTCCCGTCTTTCAGTTCTTTAGATAATGGGGGCGGGGAGAGTACACCTGCTACATCACATCAGGAATTACTGACTAAATGTCCGCCCCCCCACATCCTGGGAGATGTCTAAGAAGCACCAAAAGTTATCTGTGCCCAAGACACAAAAAGAAAGCAGATACAAGCACTAAGCCCTAGGAATAAACCACAGAAGTTCAAACGGTTTAGGCCGGGTGCTTGAAAGATGCAGAAAGTGTCTAGTTCTTAGGAAATGTGGCAGGCAGACAGGTGGGAAGCCCACGCTCTCCTGTTGTGAAGCAAGAATGACAGCAACAGCGAGTTTGGCTGTGCTCCAGTGAGCATATGAACAATACACAATGGACTTAGTTTTTCTTTCCTTTTTCCTCCTCCTCTTCCTTTTTCTTTTATTCTTCCTCTTTCTCCTTCTTCTTGTTCTTCTTATTTGTCTCCTCCTTCTCCTCTTTATTGTTGTTCTTTTTGTTCTTCTGGTTCTTATTGTTGTTGGTCTTCTTCTTCTTCTTCTTCTCCTTCTCCCTCTCCCTCTTCCTCTCCCTCCCCCTCCCCCTCCCCCTCCCCCCTCCCCCTCTCCCTCCCCCTCCCCTTCCCCTTCCCCTTCCCCTTCCCCTTCCCCTTCCCCTTCCCCTTCCCCTTCCCCTTCCCCTTCCCCTTCCCCTTCCCCTTCCTCTTTCTCTTCCTCCTCTCCTCCTTCTTTTGGTGGGGAGGTCATAGGGGAGGAGGATGGACATGAGAGGACTGGGAAGTGAGTGTGATCGTGTGAATAGTGTGAAATTCCCAAATAATCATTAAAAATATTATGTTGGAAAAAAAGAGAATAACCTTTATTTCTTGGCTCTAGGTTTTCTAAATCTACCAAGTAACCACTTTCTTCCCAGTCATACTTCTCTCTTAGCATCCTTTCTCTCTCTCTCTCTCTCTCTCTCTCTCTCTCTCTCTCTCTCTCTCTCTCTCTCTCTCTCTCTCTCTCTGTCTCTCTCTCTCCCCACCACACTGGGCTCCTTACAACTTTCATTGTGATGAACCTGCTTCACTCCAGATGAGCCTTCTGTTCAGGGTGTCTGGTCTTCATCTTCACCATCTCTTCAAACCTTCAGTGTCAAACTCAAGACCCACATATTCCCTCAACCACTGCTTGGATTATTTATGGCCATGGCTGCTATTAACAGGGGGATATATCTATTTACTAATCTGTGTGAAGTGAACACACTGTAAATGTTCAACATATGTCTGTTGAACAAATATACGTATAATTTCTTTATTATGTATCCAACTGGAATCATTCTTAGAACAAACCACTTTAAATTTGATTCTATCTACTGTGTTAGTTGACTATGAGTTAGGATAGCTTTAAAGGGAGTGAAGAAAGAAGGATGACTGTCTTGTTATAGACAGCTTTGTCACCTATAGTCTTTAGTTCCTAGCATTTATAATAAAGTCAAATGCTAGTTGAAGCATCATTACTTCTTTCACTGGTAATAATGCAGAAGATCAGGGAGGTTATATGTTGGCAAAAACTACATAGCACACTCATCAGCCAGGAATAAGAACCAGATGTTGGAGAGCTGCCTTGTGGATGCCCATGGCAGGTAGGGGAGATGACATGAATTGGCTGCCCCTGCAGTGACTCGGAATATGAAACAGTTACCTGCATTTAGTGCTTCTGGAAACAGTAGATGATTTGGAATTGCTAAGCCACTGGAGGAGATCAGCCAAGCTAAATGGGTTCTTGGGGTAGGAGCTGAGGGGGCTCATGCCAGGGTGGGGGTGGTCTTCACGTTTATTTAGGAATGAGACTGGCCCAAATCCAGAGCTTGACTCAGAGATGAGCCCAGACTATCCAGGAAGACTCTTCCTAGGAGAATTAGGAGGCCAAGACATGCTTGTATTTTTACTGCATGGGATGAGATACAAAGACTAGAGAGGGCTCAGGTGCTCGAAAGTCTTGTGTAAACGTCTTCAAAGCTGCCGTGTGCATTATTGTTGCTCCTCAGTCGGCTCTGCAAGGGCTTCATATTATTCAGTGACTCCAACACCATGTTGAAGGAGCTCCCTGTAGCACAGGGAGGAAGCAAGAATTAGCCAACCAATGGGAAGCACTTGGTGGCCTCTTTCTCAGCTCCCTATATGTTAACTTAAAAAAATTTTGCCTAATCCAGATGATCATAGGTTTTACTGGAATGTTCTGAGATATATAGATGTATATTAGGTTTATTTATTTTATTTTTATGTATCTGTATGTATACCCCTGTACCACAAATATGTCTATGGAGATATCAGATTCTTTGAATCTAAGGTTACAGATGGTTGCAAGGTGCCATGTTAACACTGGGAATCAAACCTTGGTCCTCTGGAAAAGCATCCAGTACTGCTGAGCCACCTCTCTACCCCCCAATATTTACATAATTTTTATTATCCATGGTGGACAAGGATGCCCTTGGATGTTATCTCACCATTGTACACAGTGTAGAACTTGGGTCTGGTGGTTAGATGACTAGAGTCTGCACAATGTAGGCTGCAGACTTCTGCAGAGACTAGGATTGCTGGATCCATCAAAAGGGCTGGAATAGAGGGTAACAGTGGGAAGTAGGGACATAGAAAGAGCAGGCAAATTATTGTCTTCTACGTGATAATTTGTCTGTTGTGTCTCATCATACCTTCTGTTGTGTCTCGTCGCACCTTCTCAAATCCAGTCTAAGGACCACTCTAAAGCCCCTTTGCCTCCTGTTTCTGTTCTTCTGGCCCCATCTCATGGCCACTACATACTGAAGGACCAACAAGTCCAAAGAAAGGTAAGGTAGCAGGAGCCAAGGCCCAAAGTTGAGAAATATATGATGAATTACAATTGTCATTCTCTTCTCTGGCTTTGAACTTTTTACTTTCCTGATTCCACTTCCCAATGCTGGGATTATAGTCCTATACTTAGGACTTTGTGCATGTTAGAAGAGCACCCAAAAAGTCCTATCCCCCTTTCATTTTCTCCTGGTCATAGAAGTTGTAGGTATGGATGGAACAAACTGTGTTTATACCCAATCCAGAAAACTTCCCATATCCAGTTAATTCTAGGCCTGGGATTATGGAAAAAATGACTTTTTGATTGAGCAACTCAGATAAAGGTTCATACAGAAAACAGAAGGCACATAGAATCCTCAGCAACCATGGTACCCCGTACCTGACTGATCAGCTTCCCCTCTCTTTCTGATTCTTTCAGGCAGCATGCTGACCTGGTAATTGTCTGGGGTAGTATCTTCAGGAATGATCTAAATTGGAACTCTCTGTTGGTGTGAGCTCCAGGAAAAGTAGCTATTTGTTCAGCTTCCTCGGTTTAAATGTTGAACTTCCTTAGGCATTGGTCAGGGGCAAAGGTCCTTCTGTAGCTCTCTCTATTCTTTCTTTACTAATGGGAACCCACTCTAGACACACCAGGCAATTAGTTTATATTGTGAAAAAAATTTATTGATTCACAGTTAAGAAAAATAATGTATTATTGAACACTGTATTAAATTTTTTATATGCATTGCATTTAATACCATTGCTGTATGGCAATGATTTTACTGTGCTGGGGGAGCCAAAGACGAGAGAATTTAGTATATTTACTAAAAGTGCTTCCATAGCACATGAGGCAGACAAGTTTTGAGCCAAGATTTGTGTTCAGGTGTAGTTCAGAATCCAAAACAGGGCTCTCTTTTTTTTATTGGATATTTTATTTATTTACAATACAGATGTCATCCCCATTTCCCCTCTCTAGAACTCTCTATTCCATCCCCTATTCTCCTTTATGCTTTTATACCATTTTGATTACATGCAAGTATTAAGGTCAGTTCTAGGTTGAGGGTCTAGCAATACAATAGATGCAAATAGTCAAGGAACAAGCAAGACAATAAACACAAATAGTCAAAGAAAAAGCAAGGCATTAAACCCAATTACATGAACACTCCCGTGATCACTGTTTCTAAGGGCTTATCAGGATGACCAAAGTATCTGAGCCTACTTCTCTGTCCTAGCCCAAGGTCATTTTCATGTCTGAAACTGACTTCCTTGTTCTAGCCTAATATTTAGACTTCTGCCTAATATTACTTCTTTGTTCTACTCTAAGATTTAGATTCCTACCTGAAATTACTTCTTTGTTCTAGCTTAATGATAGCTTCCTGCCTGAAACCTACTTCCTTGTCCTTGGCCAATGCCAAGCAACCCATTTCCTTGTCCTTGGCCCATGTCAGATTCTTGCCAAGCAGCCCCAAAGGCTCTCTACCTCTCTCCCTTTTTTATTTCATTAACAAGATTGAGCCTATCTTATGTCATTCTGACAAGAATGCCTTCCTTACCCATCATGGAATATGCATGATCAAAAGCAATGCACTTATGTCTTAGGTTGGTAAGGCTCTATGCAGAATTTTGCCTGTCCTTGACTTGCCAGCCTGTTAATTAATAACTCGGCAAGACAGGGTTCTCTACTGCTGCAGCCAACAGATAGATTGGCTTATAAATAGATGTGATTTTCATATTCTTGATAATATTCTGAATTGTATCCCTTATTGGTGTCCATAAAACAATGCGAACAGAGCAGAATTCACTGCACTTACTTCAAATCTGTCCCTTCTCCTTCTTTAGCTTAGTTTAAAGGTACCACATTTTTCAATCATCCTAGGAGTGCGGGTCAATCTCAGCACCATTGACAACTGGTGATGGATACTTCTTTCTTGTGCACTGTAGAGCATTTGAGAAGAATCTTTAGCCTCTACCTGCTCAATAGAAACTGTGTCCCCATTTCCTAGTCATGATAGGTTGGTTTGAATAGAAGAATGTTTAACAGCTTCAGAAGAGACTTATGTAGGAAATGCTGTCTCTCTGTTGCTTCCCTAACCTTTCCTGGTCCCAACCTGTTCTGGCTTATGGGCTGTCTACCTAAGTGAAGAGCAGGGAAGTAATCTGGGATGGACACTTTCCCCATTATGCTCTACCCCAAGGTTGTCCACAGGAGCAGAAAGCGAGAAGAAGCCGGCTTTCATCTGAGGGAACAACTGCAAAATGTTAGGTCCCACTCAAATGAAAACTAATGTGTAGACCTCCCTGAGCAGATGAGGTCCTTCAGATTTCAGGAGTCTCCTGTCATTGTCTCACTAGAGCACACTCTATTTTTTCATTTGCTTAAGGGACCTAATGAGTATAAAATTGCCCATTCTGCTTTCTATGTCCATGCTGAGGAAGGGTCAGATCCCATGATAATTTAATACAAGGGAAATGATTATCTTCTGGGGGGAGATAACAGGTGGTGTTCCCATTCTCCCTTGCTTTCCTCTTATAGTATTGAGGCTTCACTCAAGGGCCTTGCCTATGTGAGTTTACAACCTCAGGCACTAAGAAGATAATTTTCATTTTGTGTGTATGTGAACATTCTTTTGGAGGCTGGAGGTTGATGTCTGATGTCTGCTTGTCTTCCCTGTCTTAGTTTTTGAGACAAGGTCTCTGAACCTGGCATTTTCTAATTGGCTAGATTGTCTGCCTTGCAAAGTTTAGGAATCTACCTATCTCTCCCCAACTCCCTGATGGTTAGGTTTACAGTCATGCATGGCTACAAGTGGCTTTCCTTAGGCCCTTTTACATTTTTGTTTTGAGGCAGAGTCTCACTACTGTGCCCAGGCTGGCTTTGAACTAACTCTGTAGCCCAGGGTATCCTTGAATTTGTTATCCTCCTGCCTCAGCCTTTTGAACAGTTGGGATTACAGGACCTGCAGCACTAGGCCACTGTATTATTATCTCTTGAAGGCCTATGAGGGACAAATTGCTTTACATATCTTCATTAAGTAGATTATTTTCTTCTTTTTCCACATAAGACAACTGGGGCTCAGAAGCACAGGTCACACAGTAGCAAGCCAATCTTATCCATTACGGCTCTGAACCCTGGTCCTCAAGACTCTAAAGTCTAGACTGTCTTCCCCACCTCACATCGAGCCTCCGGCTTCTTACAGGCCCTCTGCATATCTTCATCTTGGCTTTGCTGCCAGTGAACTCTGGCTGATTGAGTGGCCTTGGGCAGCCATCATTATCTTTCTCTTTCTTACTTGATTATTGCTCTTCTGTTAGGCTAGATTGCTTTTCATCTCTCTGATTTTTGTTTGAAATATTTGCTGAATATATGTTTGGGGTTTTATTGTAATTGACCTCTGATTCCCAAAAGTTTTGGAGTTTAGATTACAAATAGATGGCTGCTAATGTTATTCAATCGTCAGCTCTTTATTTAGTTAATAAGGCTCCTTGCTGTGTTTGGATTTTATTTAGACATTCACTTGCTCTGTGCTGCCTCATATTATGCATGCCTTTCCAGACTCAACCAGGCAGAGCCAATTTTTTTTTTTCTTCTCCTCTCTCACTGCCCTTGATTATCTTCTTGGCACTCCTGATTCCAGTTTCTTCTGACATCTGTAACCTTTCCTCCATCCCTCTTTCTTACAGCACCTGTATGGATGCTGGGGGACTTGGGGAAATTGGTTCTCTCCCTCAGGGATTAGGCTCAGGTCATCAGTCTTGGTGGCAATGGCTCTTATTTGCTGAACTCTTTCACTGCCACCCCCTTCCCTCCTTTTATAAGAAGGCCAGGGCTTGGGTGTACCTCCTGTCTGATGCAATTATTTCCTGACTAATCTTGCTGTTTGTAATAACTCTTTCACCAGTGGTGATCTTCATAAAGCGATGGATTTATTCTATTTACTGCTGATCAAACAAACGTATGATTGAAGGACCAAGAGGAATCATTTTAATAGAATATACAGAATCATCTGGAATCTAGTCTTTGTTTACCAGATCTACTTAGCCTTTCAGTATTCCACTACAAGCCCTACATTTGGCACTACAAACTACTTTTGTTCTCTGGAATGCCTTGCTTTCATACTCTCTGTGTTTTTTTAAATCTTGTCTTCTCAGTCTGGATGGCAGCTCACGAACCCTAGACTCATCAACTGAAGTGCTTCCGCATCCAAGGCTTTCTAAAAGTCTTCCTTTTTAATAATCAGTGTGACTCATCTGCATATAGTACCAGTGTCTGTTACTTGTTTGCATATGTGTTAATATGTTTATGTGCACATGTGTGCCTGTGAGTGTGAAGGCCAGAAGTCACTGCTGGGCGTCTTCCTTTATCACTCTCTACCTTAGATTTTGAGGCAGGATCACTTGCTGAACCCCAGAGCTCATTGATTTGGATAGACTATCTGGCCAGCCAATCCCAGTGGTCTTTCTAGATATTTTTGTTTTTCTGCCTGACCTCTTTGTGGTGCTAGAATTATAGGCATGTGCCTTACTTTTCACATGGGTGCTGGGGATTGGATACTTGTTCAGCAAGCATTGACTGAGCCATCTCCTCAGCCACCCTATCTTTGTTTGGGTGTCTCATTGGTACAGAGTTTGCTGAATAGGCTAGGTTGATTGGGCCTTAAGTCCCAGGAACCAACCTGTTTCAATTTCCCCAGTTTTTGGATTACAACATGTGACACCATGCTCAGTTTTCTGTGCTTTTCTACATGGTTTATGGGGGGGATGAAATTCAGGTCTTCATCCTTGCAAAGTAAGAACTTCACCAACTGAGTTATCTCCCAGGACCCTTTATCTGTTATTGCATTGCATCTGATAATGTATTTATCCTACAGAAAAGCCACAATTGGCATTTGGTTAAGTGTCTATTTTTTCCATAAATAACCTGTAGGGTTAAGGTAGTGGGTGCAGAAACTGTAACGCAATGGCCAGGAAGCCCCACAGGGCTTCTGTAATGTCTTCAATATACTTGTCATCACCGTCATAAATTTCATCAAGTCCTGAAAAAATTGATTTGTAGATGATGCTGACCCGGAACTCATAGAGATCTTCCTGCCTCAGCCTCTAGAATGCTGAGAGGAAAGGTATATGCTCGGAATATAGTGAAGTTTTATTCAGTCATAAAGAAGCACACATTTATGTCAGTTTTAGAAAATTGGATAGGACTGGAATGTCATGTTAAACTAAATGAGCCTGCCTTAGACAAATACCACATTTCCTTTCCTTTGTGGACCTCGTGTCTGTCTATCACCTACCTACGTGTCTGATGTATTTCTTGGTATTTGTGTATGTCAAAGTTGAAGTGGACCTATGGGGGTGGGTTGTAGATCAGAGGCCATGGGAACAGACAACGGTAATGGGTGGATATGAGCAAAATTCCTGATGTATGTGTACGAACATGTCATAATGACATCCATTGTTCAATACATGTTAATTAAAGACTAAAACCCAAGTAAAATACATGTAAGCAATATTTTATGTTTGTACAGAGTAGAATAAAAGTTGAATACAAAAATTGAATTTCTCAAGTGGAACAGAATAGTTGGGACTTCCTAGCACCGACAGTACATACAGTCCGACAGTGTGTATGTTGAATGTGTAGTCCACTACCTACTTTGGTAGATGATCCCAAGAGGTTCAGAGGATGAGTTGTGGCTCCCAGAGGGAGTCTGGCAAGGTCCTGAGTGGGATTTGCACCAGTGGGCAAGAGGCCAAGTAGAGCTCTAGTGCCAGGTAGAATACTGACAAAACACAAGAGCCAGACCAAGTATGGAATGAGGGGGATGAGCCCATGTGGCCAGCTGAAATGTTAGTGTCTGATATTAGGTGTACTGACCATGCCACATTCCAGTGTCCCCTCGGGTCTCTGCCGCCATTCACTCCTATGTAGTAGTGGACACCTAGAAGTCAGGCCAATTGTTCCTCATTGTCTGTGGGGGATTGCTCTAGGATTCTTCAGCACTGCTAGATTCTCTGGTTGCTCAAGTCCCTTCTATGACATGGAATTGTATTTTCATATGGCCTGTCTATCTTCAGTACTTCAAAGCATCTCTTGTAATATTCAGTACTAGAAATGCATAAATAGTTACAACATACACATTAGGTAAGAGTGGCAAAGGAGAAAGTCGGAACATGCCCAGTAGAGATGCAGTTTTTTTCCTGTTAATATTTTCTGCCCACGCTCTCTTGAGTCTGGGGATGAGATACCCTCCATGTGCCAACTGGAATATTTAAAAGCCAAAGTCTCCATTATCATCTGCTGAGAGTTGGGAGCAGTTGGGCACTGAGCACTTGGACTTTAGAATCTGCTTCCAAATGTGAGATTCCCCATGCCCACAGACCCATTGAAGTGCCCTGTTGTTCATGAAGTTCAGCCTCTTCTCTGCATAGCCTTCCCGATGAGCTCTCTTGAGGGGAGCCCTAGTCACCATACAGAAAGTTGTTTTCCTGACATCCACGTTTGGGTGGAGCCAAATGACCTTTTAGTTAATGATCAACCCCAATTCCTAGTGTTGCCAACGTATTTTCTAGCCTAGAGAGATTTGAGAGAAGCAATTCTTGGTTAATCAGCCCTGTTGATGTTTAAGAAAGAGCCCAAGTCATTTAGCCAAGAGTTGTTCTTAGCTCTGGGGGTGCAGAGGCAGTCACTGGAAAGCACTAGGCAATGTACTAGCCCAAGTTCCCTTTTTGAATTTTGTCAGTTAGCATTTTGCAATTCGTCTTCCTTGATTTTCCTTGGTCCTCAAAGGGGCTGATAACTATTTAAGAGAGTCCTTCTCAAACTTAAATGTGCATGGGACTCACCGCCGATCTTGTTATAATGGAGTTTGGATGCTGTTGGTCTGTGACAAGGCCTGATCATCTTCCCAAGGGCCTGTCAGATGATGTCAAGGGCTGGTCCAGTGGCAGCATTTTGAATGGCAAGGATTTAATCCCTATCTGACACTCATCAGCTAGTCTGCTTTCACAAAGAGGGGCGATCAAGCACATGTGTGGATATATTGGTAGAAATATTGACAACAACATGAGTTTGAGCAGTCTATGGCCTGAGTGGTAGAATCTATTATCAACTGAATTTGGCCTTTTCAGGGTGGGCCTGAGATTAAATACCCTTTTCAGGGAGGAATGTCTGGGAAGGGAAGCTTATTGGCTAAGCCTCCCTCAGAGCCTCTAAGTACCTCATTAGCATGGAGAACTCTGTTTTGAGCCCAGGGCACATTTCTTTTATGTGAGAAGCATGGCACATGTTCCAAGTTAGGAATCTGACAGGGATCTGGAAGTTGCCTAAGCCTTAGATGTGTGTCCACTGAGTCTCTGGGTCTCAACCTGCTCTCCTTTACCAACTTCCTGGCTTTATGTCCCACAGGCATCTCGTCTCACCCCACTTTGTGTTTGTTCTCTCTGCTTCATGCTTTCATTTGAAGATACGAGCCCTCAGCTTCCTGTTCTGCTGTCACGCCTTCCTGCCATGACAGACTTTTATTCCTCTAGAACTGTAAGCCCCAAATAAATTCCTCCTTCTGTAAGCTGTCTTTGGTCGTGGCATTTTATCACGACAACAGAAAAATAGCCAATTATTTTTGATTAGTGGGATTGTAATCGTGCGGTTAAAAAAGGCATTCAATTATTCTATCTTTAGAATAAACATCCATAGAAAAGAAATAGAGTACTCCAGGGCTGTGAAGAGCAGGAGGAAAACATTTGCCACGAGACAATGAAGAAACAGAGCCTAGCGTTGAGATGCAGCACTAAAGGGAAAAAGCCCAACAACAACACCCAGGCTCACTAAACCTGACATTTTGGTCTAAGCCAAATGAGCAGGCTTGAGATCAGTCAACCCGAAGCCCCTGAGTTCTGAAGGCAGCAGAATGGCTGAAGTCAGCATGTGTGGCTTCCTCCACACAGGGAGTAATCTAAAGCAGACATTCTCCAAAGGACACTTCCAATGTCTCCTGGCCCTTGGCCAGACACTTCAAAGCTCCATTATCAGTGGGCTGTGTACTCTGTTGGGAACACTGGGCGATGTTCTGAGGAATCGTCAGTTCTGGGTCATGGTTTCCTCTCATCCCTCTGTAAGGAGTTGAGAGTGGCTGGGGGCTGCCTACGCTCTGCCCACAGGCCAGCTACCTTGCCAGACCTAACTGCCCTTTGGGGCTTGCCTTCCGTCTTACCATGACTTGGATGCTCTCTGGCAGGAAGCAGGGTTTGACAGGGTCTCTGCCGGCTGGTTGAGGATTCCTCTCTAGAAATGTGACTCTTCCCTGCGCTCGTCACCTCCTCCACACAAGGAGGTCAGAGGAATTCTATATCCTTGACACGTTGATCTGTCTTGGCTACATTGGTTAGTTGTCAGTACTGGGCTCCTGTGTGGTAGAAAGTATCACCTATTAGCAAGCTTGTGGAGTCTGAAGTCTACTTTGAAGACTGTGAAGAAAGTTCATAGTTCTGTTTCCCCATGTATCGAGTAGTCTCTTCTTGATGAAAAGTAGTCCTTCCTATTTGATTTGAACTTGAGAACTGAACTAATTCAAACTGAAGAACTCCATTGGTAACATGAAGTTGTTTGCAAGCTGACACAGCACAAAGAAGAGCCCTCCTCTGCCCAGGCCAAGGTCCTGACTCTGCATTTTGGCGCCAAGTGGGGTGACAATAAGGACAACTGGATTCCTGGTCTTCAGGAAGTATAGAGATTAATGTGAACAATGGTAGACACCGTAAATTGTTCTGTTGTTTCTCTTAGTGACTGAGTCTATTTTCAGAGCTCTGAGTGGAGAGAGGAGGCTCACGAGGCACATATTCTGAGGAAGCATAACTTGAAGCCAAATATTCATTCTACTCTAGGTTTAGTGACACTTGTGGGTAAGAAGGAACTATCCCTGGGTGGAGTCAGTGTTGCAAGCCATTGTAAAATTTGCTCTTAGAACTGTTGTTTGGTAAGTGTTCAGCAGAGCCAGCTGTAGAAAAATTATAACATTTGTCCTTAGCATTCATCTTTCTCCATCACGGTGAAGGTGGAAAAGAGAAATGTCAGGGATACAGTGTGATCTTGGTAGAGCATTCTTATTTTTTCAAAAATATATGTTTGTTTGTTTAATGTGAGTGCTCTATCTGCATATGTACCTGTGTGCCAGTAGAGGGCATCAGATGCCATGACAGATGGTTGTGAGCCACCATATGGTTGGTGGGAATTGAACTCAGGACCTATAGAAGCGTACCCAGTGCTCTTAACCACTGAGCCATCCATCTCTCCGGCCCATAGTAGAACACTCTTTATTGTTTGCGTTTTGAAATAAGAAAACAGTTTCAAGGCAGTATAGTTGATATGAAGTGAGCTACACTTCCTTAAAGTGTATCATTTTCTAAACTTTGGCATCTATCTGTTTGCAAATCTGTTGCTACATGAATGTAGGCTGCACTTTCTGGGGTTCTCCCTGCCCCTTTGGGATTGTTGACCACCTTTTTTTCTGAATCTCCCATCATTAGATAACCTTTTCCTGTAGGTCTGTTTTCATGTCCTAGAGCTGAGTATTGCTTAGAACCCACACTCTTTATTTTTGGTGTGTATTCTTTCACTGAGAATGATTTTTGTTAGATTCATTTGTAATATAGAAATCAGAATCCCTGTCTGTTGAAGATGTACTGCTTTTAAAGAAATTGTTTTCCAAAGTGCTTGAACCACTTTATAGCCTTGTCACCTCGTAGCTGTCTTCGCCCACACATGATACAGTCACTCTTTTAAATCTGACTCATCTTTATAAGAACGTAGCACTATATGCTGTAGTGGTGTTATCTGCAGCTCTCTGGCAAATAGTGATATTGAGGATTTTGCTGTCTGTAAGACAGAGTCTCACTGTGTAGCACAAACTGACCATGAACTTACTTTTCTCTTAACACACACACACACACACACACACACACACACACACACACACACACACATCCTACACACACACCACACACACACACACACCACACACACATACACCACACCTCCACCCCCACACCCCCAGAGCCGCCATACCACATATACCACACCACACATACACCACACATACAGACACAGACACACACACTACACATACATATGCCATACATATACCATGCACACATCTCACACAACACACACACATTCCACATATATACCACATACACACACCATACATACACACCTCACACAACATACACCACACTCTCAGACACACACCACACATATTACAATAAAGTATACAACACACACACCACACATATATACCACACATACCCACATACCACCTACACCACATACACACTCACCACACATACACCCCCCCCACCACACATACACACCACACACACACATACCACATATACATATCACACACACACATCATACACACACCACATACACCCCCCCTCCACACACACACAGCATGTCTGTACTAGCAGTCACTCTGGTACCCTACTCTCTTGATCACAGCAGCTTTAACAAAGCTTAAAGTACTAGGCCGCCAGCTTTGTTCATTTTCAAAGTTGTTTCTCTTATTCTAGATCTTTTGCATGTTCTGGTACTGGAACTAGATCATCAGTTTCTTCCAAAGAGCTTTCTGGGAATTTGGTCTGGATTGTAGGGAATCTACAGATCGACATGAGAACACTACAATAATAGCATGTCTTGAAGCCAATGGACGCATTCTACATACTGTTTATATAACTTGGGTTTTTTTTTCTTTGCAATGTTTGGAGGTTTCAGATATGTTTTTAAATAGACATTGTCTAAGATTTGCTCCCAAGAATGTCAAGTTTTTGTTGCTTCAGAAAATAGCATTGAAAAAGTTTCAGAAAAAGTTGCTGGTACGTAGATACTGAGTTAGTTGCAGACATCAGACTGGTTTCCTGCAGTCTGACTACGTCCTTATTCCTAGCAGCTTTTCGTATACCCATCAGTGAGTTTTCTACCCAGGCGATCATGCTGCTAGGACATGCTTCAAGACTAAAAAGGCTCACGAGTAATATTCTTTAAAAGCAGAATTTCTGGTACATGCACGTGTGAGTTTAATGAAAACTGATCATGGACAAAGGAGAGCGAACAATTCTGGTGATATTTCTTGGGGACCAGCATGCGCTGGGTGGCACAGAGGTTGTGAGAGTACCTAGGTGGATCCCACACTTCCTGTCTCTCTGCGTGACACTGGGCTATCTTGCTTGCACTTGCTGGCTGTAAATTTCACTTGTAACATCTTGGCAAAACACACAGAAAACCCCTGTATCAGTGGCTAGGTGCTAGCACACATTTCAAATTAATTATGGCTTTCAATTCATTGAGAGTGAGCTACAACCTTTTAAAAGACACTTTAAGCAGTTTCATTTATAAAAGGAAGAGAATGGAAAATGGAAAATCAAACTTGTACAATCATACTGTTGAATTGTTGTCTTTTTTTTTTTTTTTTTTTTTTTTTTTTTTTTTTTTGCAGTCCCATCCGATTAAACATAGAGTGAAGATTTTCATTTCTGTTTCCCTTTCCCTTTGGAGGAGGGGCTGGAGAAGTACAAGATGAAAGCGCAGACGAAGCCTGCACTTTTGGTGTGTTTGTTTTGGTTGGCTCGGGGAAGAATGGTAATTGACAGGTAAAATTGCTGGCCCCCCAGATGGAGGGCTATTCCCTTTCTTCTGCACAGAGGCTCAGAGTTGGTCCCCTCGGAATCTCATTGACCTGAGTGAATGATCTACATTCTTCCTCCTAGGCTCCCCTCTTCCATTCTTTCCCAGGCTCCTTCATTATCACTATGTCAAGAAATCTCAATCTCTCTCTCTCTCTCTCTCTCTCTCTCTCTCTCTCTCTCTCTCTCTCTCTCTCTCTCTCTCTCTCGTTGACAATGTTGGGAGTGTTTACATCACAGATATGGGCAAATGGTTCACATCAGTATCAGCATCATGTTTGATCTTTCTCATTTCAAACAGAAGAAAAATATAAAATAAAACATCTTTTTCTTATGGAGCAACAATGAAATGGCCTCCAAAAGTTTGCTTGTTTTGATTTCTAATTTGTTATTTTGGTAGCCAATAAATGTTTCTCACCAAATAGGAGAGGCATGTGGCCCAAGGTATTTATTCATGAGTGGTTCCAGTGTTGTCTATTTATTATCATGTTTATCTACATAAACAGAATGAAAGAATGAAATTATTATTTTAAAATTAATTAAATTAAATTATTATTTTTAATGTTGGAGAACCCTGGAACTTGAATCTTTAGCATAGGTTGCAACAGATAAATGACTCTCGAGTCCCTAACCTAAAGTTTAGTTCTTTATTTATAGTTAGAGCCCCCATGGTTTCCCATGTGAATTATCTTTGTGGTTTGAAGGGCTCTGTGTTACTCTGCTAATTTTTGCACTAACTCCTTCAGTATGCAGTGATAGCATTACTTGATTAGAGACCGATTAATCTTTTCCTAAAATAATCAAGTCTTCCTTCCTTCCTTCCTTCCTTCCTTCCTCCCTCCCTCCCTCCCTCCCTCCCTCCCTCCCTCCTTCCCTCCCTTCCCCGTCTCTCTCTCTCTCTCTCTCTCTCTCTCTCTCTCTCTCTCTCTCTCTCTCAAAAATAGCTATCATGGCATTATATAATAACCAAACATTTGATTGACCAAGCCCTTCCCTTTCTGAGTGGCTGCAGAGGAGGTCTGTTCGGTCCCAAATGCGTTATTTAGCATTTCCATTTGAGCCATACAAACAGTGCAGTGGAGGACAGTGAAGTATAAATACACATGGTTCACAGAGAAATAAAGACAAAGAGGGGAAACCTTCTACACCCATCTCCCTCTTGCCCCACCCGTCCCTTTCTCACAGTAAGCTCGCTTCCTTTCTTCTCTGACCTCTTTGGCCTATATCAGCTGTTGATAATGGCCTGAAAGTGGGCATGCACTTTAGAGAGCATTCCAGCTCTTTATCAGAGCTGTATCATCCACTCGACCAGTTCAAAGGGTTTTTGACTTCCTCTCTTATCATTGGAGCCTCTTGGCTGTTTGTGGCCCACACCCATGGCCAGCTCTAAGCAGACACTCTCCATAGCGACCCCAGTGCTTCCTCTGTACTTGTGACTTACCTGGGTGTTGGTTCCCACGGTATGCCCCCTCAGTCCCCATACCACAGGATTCATGGTTCTTCTACTCCCTTTGTACCCAGTAAGAGCAGTCAGCATTGTTAAAACCAGTGATAAACTCTTCTGTTTTCTCTGACACACCCCTGCCAAGCCTTAGTTTCTTGTGGAAAGGGAAAGAGGGGACACTGGAACTTTCTTCTCGGAATTGAGTGGGTGACATGAATGATGTATGCTATGGACAAGACAGTGCTCTGAACTTTGGAGACACACAGCTCCCATGTCTTCTATTGCTCCTCTTTCAATGTCAAAGATAAATTTTATTTCTAAGGAAGCAGTCAGCAGCTTTGGAGTGACTGAGATTAGAACCTTCACACATAGGAGTCTTTCCCTGAACTTGATAATTCTTTTTCTTTTAGAGGATTTCTATTAGTGGACACCCTGGTCTTAACTCCCCAGTATGAAAAAATATTGAATAATAAATTTGAGATGAAGAAATTTGGGATATGGAGGTGAAATTTGTGAGGAATGAGATGAGGAAGCAGCTATCCCTGCCGTGTGTGTGTGTGTGTGTGTGTGTGTGTGTGTGTGTGTGTGTGTGCACAAGTGTGTGTGAGTGTGTAGATGTTAGGAAGGAGCTTTGACTGCTTAGCCACACATTTTGTCTGGCTCTTTCATGCTGCAAGTTTTGCAGGGCAAGCTCCCACACGTGGAGGTCTGTGTTTTTTTCAGACTTGCGTGTACTGACTTCTGGGACTCAGTCATAAAGAGTTCATTGTGGTTGCACGTGTAAGCCACATTCTCCAACATAAGACAGATCAAAGATAAAAGGGCCACGGTTATCTTTATATACCACTCTTTTGTGCCATTGTGGGATCTGAAACTGGGTGTTTTCCTAAACTAAGTCTCTTACATCTCTTGAAGTCATCTGTTTGATACAGTGTAAAATTATATCAGTTAAACAACATCCTTTTTGTACTCTTCTTTAGATGCCTCTTTCATATGAATTAAAAAGTGACAGTCATTATGGTTTCTATGATTCAAGGTGCCCTGTATTATCTTGATTTCTTAAAGATGAAACTTTTTCATTTCTTGCCTTTTTTTTTCTGAAAATACCAGCTTGGGTTTGATACTTTTGAAGCATTTCTAGCAAATTGACCTGTTACAATTATAATTATTATGTTTTCATCTTGATATTTTATTTTACTTACAAATTCCTTTTATTTTTCATATTATTATTATTTTTAATGTCCATACTTGCTCTTTACCAAGTGACAGGATTTCCTTCTGGAACATGGTTAAAGAACAAAGTTGTCAACTTTTGAGTGATTATAAAATGCTTGTGTGGATTCTTTTATCCTTTTCCCTTGGTTCTGACTCTGAACCTCTGCAAAGGGTCACAGAGAAGAGAGAATGGGAAGGAGGTGATGAATAAATAAAAAGACAGAGGGAGAGGCTTGGCAGCTGAATAGGCGTGTGACTGGGAATTGGAAGAGTGGGTTGTTCTTCATGCCAAGCTGAGTTTTCATAGCCCAGTGAGCCCAGGGCTGATTGATCATCTTCATGTGACAGCACTGGGAATGAGTGAGCGTCATTGTTGGAAGAGGGGGTTGTCAAGCATAGAGAGGCATCAGTGCCAAGATACAGGCTGTGGTCAGCACATTTTGATGGAGAAAAAGATTTCCCATGAGGCAGTGACTCAGGGCATCTATGCTAGGCTAAAGGGGAGACTCAGGGGGCTTTCCTGGGTCCCAGTAAGGTTTATACACAGCCATCCTCAAGCAGAGGTTGGAGAAAGCATACCATGAGCTCTAGACCAGTCAAAGTGGCATTTCACTTTTGACCTTTCTTCTAAAACCATGGTTGTGTCCACTGCTCATGAGACAAAGGCACTTGAACAATAAGAAGTAAGGACAGTGCCAATTCCATGAACTCATGACCTAAAGTACATAGTTGGTTTTCATATTTTACTTTACTGGCCACAATAAAACAAGAAGAATGAAGTCCCAGGGTCAGATTCATTATCAGCAGATTAAACATTTAGAAGTAAGTCAGTTTCAGACAACGCTATGGTAACTATTGCAGATACATAGAACACTGCTCCAACACACCATCACTGGGTTCGATGATGGAAATTTGTGAAATCAGATACATGTGGCCCTCAGTCTTCTCATGTGGGAACTTCTCACGGTCTATAGAAGCAGATTTGTAAATGGACAAAGCAGGCTCTCAAACAAACCAAGAACTAAGGGGTATAGGTCAGCGAGGAGGGAGAAATGGATTTTTCCTGTGCTATAAGGACATGTAGCTTTTCTCCAAAGGAGAAAGGAAATAGAAATACCTAATGTTCTTCAAGACTGCCTGGAGTTTGAAGGTCATCCTTAGAGTTGTGAGTTGTCTCACCCTAAGCAGACTACACGGAGCACATCAGTGTGCAGATAGGCTACTGTGAGCATAGGATTTCATTATCTCAGAAATCAGTAAAACCTGAATAATTTTATGGGAGGAATATAGATGCACTTTAAGGCATTTCCCACAATAAAAAGTGTGGTCATCTGGGCTATTACAGGTGCTGGAAACAGTGTACAGGCTTAACTAAGAGACCTCTGGTAAGCAGCAGAGGCTAATGTTAACTCCTTGTGGCTGGGAGTGGTAAGATCCGAGTTGCTTGTGTCAAAGAGAAGAAAGATGAGATTTTTATTCTGCAGACACCTCTTATCACACATGGAATTGGAAGTATCCTGATAAGTCTGGCATCCATTAGATAGCTGTTGAATGATAGGCTCCCATGGGAAAAACCACTCCTGAGAACTCTTTTTATGTGCTCTGAGAGCCTCAGTTGATGGACCGTACAATTCCTGGAAGCATCATGACAGCCTGGGTTGTTATAAGATGGTATGGAACACTCATGCCCTCGTGCACTGGGTTGTCAGTGTTCTACATTGTGAAGGGAGTCAGCAGAATGTGTGCATAAAGGATGATGGTGTGATGGAGCAGTGTTCTATGTATCTGCGATGGCTACCACAGCATTGTCTGACAGTAACTTGCATATTGTGGCATAAGTTTATACCCAGCTTATTGTAATCCATGTCCCCTAAGTAGCCACTAAGAATGGACATAAATTTTCTAAATGTTGCTTTGCTTTTGTGTTGGAAATGACACAGGGACTCCCTGTAAACATGGAAGCCAGGGAATAACGCTCTAATGGAAGTTTTGAGTAGAAGGAAGGAAAAGCATCCTCTACTGAGTGAATTTACTCAATTTTTGAAAATGACAGCTGGAAAGCATCCATTTTTATTGCCCAGGAAAGGGAGACATCAATAAGTCAAAGATAATCATGTCATAGCTGGAAGTAAATAGGAGACAGGACTAAGCTTAGAACTTGGGATGTTCAGTTTTAATTGTCAGTTTGACAAAGAGTTTCAGTAGGGGATTGTTTAGATTAACTTAGCTCATGGGCATGTCTATGGGAGATTGTCTTGATTGCCCTGACTGATGTGGGAACTCCCAGCCCGAAAGTGGGTGGTACCATCCCCTGGTACCAGCATCCACGTATCTCTTTACTCTTGACTGTAGTGTGACCAGCTGGTTCAAGCCTCAGCTGATCCAACACTGATATAACACTGTGAGCTATAATGCCTGCCCTTTTACTCAAGCTTTTTTTTTTTTTTTTTTTTTTTTTTTTTTTTTTTTTTTGCCAAGTTGTTTTATTCAAATGAACAGAAAGGAAACTAGAAGACCCAACTCTAGTTTCTTTTCTGTTTTAGCCAAATTGTTTAGTATTTTCAGCTCCATGTCTGATGTCTCAGATTAATAATTAAGATAGTAACAATCCAAACAGTAATATACTGCCATGCTTGTTTGTGATTGGTGGATGATTTTAATAACAATTATTTATTTTTTCCCCAGCTAATATCTGTGCATAATAATTATGATAGATGGTTAAGGATGAGTGGAAATGGCTAGAATTGTAAGTTCAAATCCAAGCTCTGTCTTCAGTCTATTCTTTGAGATTCAACCTCATTCTTAGTACAACCAAAGATGCAGCTCTGTACCTTGAAGCACAGCTGTGACAGGCGAGGGAGGAGAGGTGGAGAGACGAGCTACCCAAATGGAGGTAGGTCCATTAAGTTCTGTCTGTGGGGTGAGCAGAGAAAAATTTAATTACTATATGATTTTCTGCAAATCACACCTACTATATAAGGCTGAGATGTGGAGTCAGGAGCATGGGCTTTAGAACTAGGAGAAGTCCAGATTTAGTTCCAGGTTGAATGTTTCCAAGCCCTGTGTCTGTGGACAAGGGGCAAGGGGTCCATTTTTCTGTATTCCAGTCTTTCACATGGAAAGTTATCTGTAAAATAAATCACAAGCAGGTGGCAAGGTCAGTAATAGGATTTAATAAAAGTGCATAACACATCTTATGGAATCAGATATAACCTTTAATACAGGGGATTGGAGACGGAAGGATTATGTCTAAGTCTGAGGAGTCACTGCCACTTGGACTCAGCCATCTTGTGTACTTGTGTATCTTGCATACTCCTTGTCACCAGGCCCTAACTCACTCCCCTGTTAATGATGTTTATATTACCTAGAAGGACTAGGTTAGAGGATGACTTGATGGTGCTTTGTAATATCACAGAGGCAGTGAAGTGTGATCACATGCATGGAGTGTGGGCCTCAGGTAAGGTGTGGGGTGTTTGAGTTCTGTGGCTAATATGTTAAGTTTAGTGCAAGACACAAATCCTTCCTGTGCAGAGCGAGGTGAAATTCCATCTCCTTGTGTTGCTCTTTGTTGTTCATCAGTTTAACCCAGGGCTTCTCTGCCTGGTAACTGAACCAATTCCTGAGAGGAATGAATGTTATTCAAACATAAACATATTTTTTGGCCAATGAATTTTAATAGCAGATTTATTGTCATTACTCTCACTAAAGATTTTTTTATCTTAACAAACAAACAAACAAACAAACAACAACAGAAACAAAAACAAAAAAAAAAACAACCAACCAACCAACCAGCCAGCCAGCCAGCCAGCCAGCCAGCCAACCAACCAACCAACCAAAAAACTTGACAGTAAATGCTAGAATTAACTGCATTTGAAAAGGGAAATTCATTGGTATGACTGATTTCTTTGAAATGTTATTTTGTTTATTATTATTATCTGTTTTAAAGTTGCATACACATGCAGATGTATGTGCATAGAAATGTGCATCTGAGTGTAGACACTCATGGAGGCCAGAAGAAGACACTGGATTGTTGGAGCCAAGTTACAGACAGTTGTGAGCTTCCACCTACTGGGTGCTGAAAACTAAACTTGGGCCTTCTGTAAGAGAAGTATTGGCTTTAGACAGCCAAGTCATTGCTCTAGGCCTTCACAAGGCTGGTTCTCATTTATCTTCATATCCACTTGTCTTAGTTAGGATTTTATTGCTGTGAATAGATACCATGACCACAGCAACTCTTATAAAGAAAAACATTTAATTGGGGCTGGCTTACAGGTTCAGAGGTTTAGTCTGTTATTGTCATGGCTGGAAGCATGGTGGCATGCAAGCAGACATGGTGCTATAGAAGTAGTTGAGAGTCCTACCTCTGGAATAGCAGGCAGCAGGAAGAGACAGTGACACTGGACCTGGCTTGTGCTTCTGAGTCCACCTCCTGTGACACACTTTCTCCAACAAGGCTACACCTTCCATAATGCCACTCTCTGTGAGTCTATTTGGACCATTTTTATTCAAACCACCACACCAAGTGCTTCCTAATATGTGTTAGAATCTATGATGACTAAGTGAATGATTGGCCTTTTCTTCATTGCCTTAGTGTTCTGATACAATTCCTTTTTGGAGGACCCCATGGAGCCCAGGTGCAGCAATTTTGGACCTGTGACTCATTTGTCTTTTCACAAGAGTTGGTTCCTTTTGTGTTTGTGCTGATCCTGCTCCAGAGGAATCTATGATCTTTTAGACTTCCTCTTCACAACGCAATGATGTCATTTAAGAAACTCAGCTCTTCAAATCCCACCTCTGCCAACATAGGAAATGAGCTCACCCTGGGGAGGCTGCAGACAGGCCACAGTAGCCCGGTGATACTCAGGCTCCCACCTCTTCTGTCTTGAGTGTAGGGAGGAAGAAAAAAGCATCAGGCCCCAGTGCACTATATGACATCCTGAAAGCTTTCAGCACTTGGCTTGCACGTGATCACTTCCCATGGAACAAGAGCTTTAGGCAGAACGTGGGGTGAATGGCCCATTAAGTAGAAAACATCAAAAAAGAGATCAGGGAAAATGAGCAATGTAGAAAGTGATTGTTTTTTTAGGTGATGATAGGAATGTGATTGTGGGTTTCTCTTAAGTTTCCTAGAGGGATCTTGCGGGGAGAACTAATATCCATAGGTGCTTTGGGAAGACCACCTATTGTATAACATTTCTTTGCTCTGTGGGGCTAGCATGTAGTTATGGACAGTAGTAACTCAGTGTTGTGGGATGGGGGCATGTCTGAAACCTTTGGACTCTGGTTGTATTCTGAAACTGAAACACAGACTCCACAGATGTAACCATCACTGGACAGAGGTTCTCATGAGGATCCAGACTCTCTGATATGTTTGAATAGTAGAGTTATTTTGTGCTGAGGAGTGTGTTCAGGGGAACGGCTGTGTGTCCTGAATGCTAATGCATTCTCCTCTGGTACTGGGTGTGAAAGGTCCATGGGTTGATGAGAAGGGTCATCACACTGAAGTTTCTAGAATTTTAAGTTGAGTGAATGATTTAGGAAGCCCATGCCTCTACTTTTATGTCACTTTGGCATTTATCCCTTTATATGAACTTTATTGGTTATATAATTTCATAACCTCACCTAATACACACACACACACACACACACACACACACACACACACACACACGTGTGTGTGTGTGTGTAGGCATTTTTATGATGGTCAGATGACAGACTGTAGGAGTTGGTTCTCTCTTTTCCCCTTTGTGTGGGTTCCAAGGATTGAAAATGGGTAGTCTGTTTTGATGGCCAGAGCCTTCAACCTGCAGAGACATCTCACAGGCTTATGAGAAGATTTTTGTTTTTTCCTTGAATCAATCAGTACAAAGACAAATACACATGAAAAGAAAGAAGTTTAGTTCTTCCTGTTGAAATTAAGAGAAAAAGTATTTTTTTTTCTTTTCCAACTTCTTACAGAAATCCTGTTTTCAAATATATTTGAATCTATGAGTTTGAAGTTTAAGTGAGGATAGTTGTTCAGTGGTATAAAAATGGGAGTCGTCTGCATATTGCAAATCTAGGAAGCTGCCTGAGGTTATTAATGGGGTGTAGTTGGAAGGAGTCAAGGATGGCGCTGGTAAGAGACTGGGTGGTGATAAAGACTGGTAAGGTTACTGAGAGGAAAGTGGCACTCGTGGTGTCTTGGAGCTTACTGAGGAAAGTAGAGAAGGCAGTGTTCAGTGAAGTCGGAAAGCTTCCAGAGCTGGGCAAGTGACTTGGTGTGGAAGTTACCAGGGATCCTGACCCAAGGTCACTGATGAAGTTGACAGAATTCAAGGTTGATACTTAAGTCAATCCTTGATTGAATTTGGGTTAATCTGACATCGCCTTCACCACCATCACTGTCATCATCATCACCAATAACGGTGAAATCCATATCATTGGGGATGATAGAAAAATTGAAATGGATAATTCAATGCTATTTAGAAATGGTAAGTTCTCTGAGCTTGGTAACTGTATTAAGTCCTATATGAAACCAACTCTAGGATATACATGATACACTCATGCTACAGGTGACACTCATGCTACAGGTGACACTCATGCTACAGGTGACACTCATGCTACAGGTGACACTCATGCTACAGGCTACAGTCATGCTACAGGTGACACTCATGCTACAGGTGACACTCATGCTACAGGCTACAGTCATGCTACAGGTGACACTCATGCTACAGGTGACACTCATGCTACAGGTGACACTCATGCTACAGGTGACACTCTTGCTACAGGTGACACTCATGCTACAGGTGACACTCATGCTACAGGCTACAGTCGGCAGGAGGGATACAATGTCTATCATTAACTTTGAATGGTTCACCTACAAGAAAAGAATGTATACATGTTTATATATACAAATTGCACATGTAGCCTTAAGTTGAAATAAAATTCTTCAAAAATACAAAAATTGTTAATAATTAGTGTATTTAGATTAATGCGTATGTGTTTTCACTGTGCTGTCCTGAGTTTTTATACAGTGAATTATGCCCAGGGTCTAGAATGTGCTAGACGAGGTGCTCTCCCGTTAGACAGAAGCACGTTCATCTTAAGTCCTGTGTGTGTAGAACTTCACTCATTTGTTGCAAAGCAGCACCTTTGCTGAAGTCAAATCATAATTCCCAAGTATTGGAAGAAATTTAAAATCCTGTGTTATTTGGAAAATTTGGCCACACATCAGCCATACTACTTAAAAAAAATAAGCCCCACATTTTCAAAATCCACATTATCTTTCTGTAATTGGCATTATTAAGGGTTTCACTACCCTCTTTTAAAAGCCTAGATACTGAAAAGAAATAAAACTCTGACCGTTCGTGTTCACTGGTTCTCATGGTGTAAATCCTCCTGCTATCTCTGTTTGAAGCCACTGGCACGATGCCTCTGCTGGAGGACCTGAGGAGAGGTGTACAGTACCAGGTCATCGTCTTCCGGCTTCTCAGTCAGGCACATTTGGTAGACAAATGGACCTCAAGAACTTAGCTGACTATAAAATGCATCCAAATATCCAGCAACAAGAGCTTTGAGCGTTTATTATCTTTTATTTCAGATTGATTCGCTTAGTTGTAAGCTTACATAATTCAGTCTAGAAAACGTGTGTGTTTAACCCTGCCTGGTAGGACCCCAGAAACAGTCATGTTCTACTCTTTGCCCGTTTGTTTGTGACGTAGCTGCACCACAGTACACTAAGGCTACTGTCTCAGAACGAGGCTAATTCTGTGATGGTGAGAGAATGTGAATTTTCTAAAGCCAAATTCTCAAGAGTACAAGACCTGAGGCTTCGTTGGGTTGCACGTTCCCCATGCCTTCTGTGAGTTCTGCTCTCACCGGAGAAGGTGAATCAGCAGCTTCGTTGGGTTGCACGTTCCTCATGCCTTCCGTGAGTTCTGCTATCACGGGAGAAGGTGAATCAGCAGCCACAGTTTCTGGTCCCTCTCCCCGCATCAGAGACTTCCATCCTTCTTTCTCATGGGCACATTTTCTGAGACAATGCAAGTGAAGTTTGGAAAGACAACCACACCGTCAAATAACAGTGAGGGTTGGTTCTTAGAGGGAGTCCATATACATTGCTGGTGGGAAGGTTGGCTAGTCAAGACACTCGGAGCAGCTTATGGAAAGTGTCTCAAAAAATGGAAGACAGAACTCCTCATGACCTAGCAGTTCCATTCCGAAGTGTTTCCCCAAAGGACTGGAAACCAACATATAGGAGTGAGGCTTGCACTGTAGTGCCAGGAAAATGTTAGTGATCCCCCAAACACAGACAGGAGCTGATTTGCTATAACTCAAAGCAAGGTCTTTATTCTATTTGAGCTAGCTCAAGCCCCACCCTCCCATGCACCGTCATCACGCAGGACAGTTTTGGTGGTGGGGAAGCCCCGGATATCTATCGGGCAAGAGTATAGTAAGCAGTAATCCTGATAAGTGTACAAACATCTAATTGGAAAGCTACTGTGGCCTTGAATATAACTGGCTGCTGCTGGGAGTCATATTGTAAACTTAATTTTTGCTCCCCTCAACATTGGTGGTCTTTAGGCAGGGTGTGGGTTTGGAACCTAAGGTGTAGGTTTGTTAGGGGAATAACCTGGAGACGCTGGCCTTTCATTGGGGATTAGCCTAGAGACTGGAGTTAGGCTCAGGTTTTGTTGGGGGGCGACTTGGAAACTAATGCTAGGTACTAGCCTATTAGTTTACCTGAGTTCAAACTTAGGCCAGATTCTCTAAAATGAAGTCTGAACTTAAAAGATTTGGCCTCTCAGCACCTCAGTGTTTCCTGCAGCTGAGTTAGGGAACCAACCTAGGTGTCCAGCAACAAAGGAGCAGATAGAGGAAATATGCTCCATAGACACAAACGGATTTTTCTTTCTTTGTTTTCATTCTAGGATGGACTTAACATCGTTTGTGGGAAATGGATTCCGCTGGTTGTAAAATCCAGTTAAGTAAAGGAAACCAACTTTAGAAAGACAAATACTATATTTTCTTTCATTTGTTGCATCTAGATATTATAATAACAAAGTATGTATGTTTATGACATGAAAATAAGGACCAATGGGGGACCAGTAGGAAGGAGCACCCTCACTTAGAACATATACTCAAGTAGAATGTCTCCAGTGAGCACAGTTATTAAAAGGAAGGAAAAGAAGGGAGGTTTTGGTCTGAGAACAAAATCTTTCAGAGCCTCACAGTCCCTGGCTAGAACTCAGTTGGCCTAGGGTGTACTGTGCATTTTACCTTCTCAGGATGGGGTAACCATGTGTTTCTGCTTAATGGGTTGTTTCACTGGATAGCCTGAAATGCCAAAGCCATAGCTGCCCATTCTGTGGGAAACTTGTCATTGTGTGAGGCTCTCCTCTTGCAAACACTTTGCTGACTGCAGAGTTAGGCTATTCTCTTTTGCCATATCAACAGCTGGAGGCAACTGCATCAATATCTGGAGGGGCCATGTCAGCATTTCTAAGAGGGAGACAGGGCCTCTCATCAAGGGCCCTGCTTCTTTTTGTCTCCCCCCTCAGAAATAGCTAGGTTTATTATTTATTATTATGTGCAATCGATAGACATAAAAACCCAACACCCCCCTGTCCCAACAAGGAAGTTAAAAAAAAATTAACCAAGAGAGCCTATGCTCTGGAGTCAGAAATACGGTGACATGCCATCTCTGCTTTGGTATCCAGAAGAGAATGTGGGACTCTTCAAGGCTCCCAAAACTTTGGGAAGTCCAGGGCCATTTTGGGAGGACTCCTCGGGATTCTGTTTAGCAGTCCTTATGGAGGTGGAGTACCTTTCACAATTCTTGCACCTGAGGTATATTAGACTAACTCTTGGGTAAGACTTCAACCCATAGCTCCCCACAAAGTGTGACCTAAAAGTATGGTCCTTGACTTATACGAAGACTTCAGCTCAGATGTGTGGGCCTCAGTTATCTGCTTGAACTTCATCTCATTCCTTTGATAAAGGAACCAATTTTTAATGTCAGTTTGAGTATGTCAGCCAGGGTCTCCAGAATCTCCTCGTTAGGGTTGAGGTCTGTCTTGAAGTGATTTTTTTTAGCCCTAAAACTGCTAACAGGTGAACCCAGAGTTCCTATCGCAGGACAAACTCAGAGTTGTCTGCATCTCAGTCACTTCCATCTTGGCTGCAGCTCACTTGAGTTCCCTTACAGCTATGAGACCATGTCCCTTTCTACTGCCAGTGTGACATCTGTGATGATGTACACAGAACTGGACTTGGATTCACTGTGTATGTTTATTCAAGTCACACTCCATCAGCAAAGTGCACTGTCTGGCCCAGCTTGACAGACAAAGATTAGCAGGAGAATATTGGGAAAAATGAAACATAAGGAAGAGAATAAAGATAGGATTATGGGATATTTGTTGACAAGGAGTGGAAAACAGAGATGTTCATTTTTTTCCCTTTAAGCTTTATTGAGTCCATGGCAACTTGTCAAAGGTGTTTTGCTGTTTTAGAAACATCAATGGTGAGAAAAGAGCCTGAAGAAGTCTCTTTGATCTTTCTGATCTGATAAAAAACTATAATTTAGATATGAAAGTAAAAAGAGCCAATTAAGAGCATTCACAGACTGTTTTATCTGTTCATTCAAATGAAAGGTAACATTTACGTCTTGTAAAACATTTTGATGTTTTTTTTCTTTCTTGCCTGCCTACTGTTGAGGTGACCCCATTGTCTTAGAACTTACCATCTTTTTCTCTAAGACCCGAGGTCTGGTTTCAGAGCCATGGTCTCAGAGCTGAGAAGCAATGTCAACAAAAAGGAGACTAGTGCTTTCGTACAGACAGCAGTGCATTACGAAAGGATTAGGTCTGGGAGTGTATCTCAGTGGTAGAGAAGTTCCCTCACAAGTACAAGGACCTGGGGCTGATTCTCAGAACTGCAGTGGGACAAACCAGCATCCAGACAGGGGTAGTGTTGGCAAAGGATTTCTCCAAGTAAAGAAATGCCACCGAGGCTTTGCATAAGAAGCACATCTTGTCTTGAATGGAAGCAGGATGTTTGTTCATGTTTCTGCACTGTGGATCTCAGGATGACTGTGGAGTCCGTGTTTCTCTCTAAGGGTCAACTCAACAAATAAACCCGATTACAATAGAATCTTTTAGAAAGTGACTCAACAAGGTTACTTCCTAACCGGTGGCTGTCAGTTTGAGAGTTTACAGGGTATTTTGTGGAATCACATAATTAAAGATCACATCTGGCTTTTCAACCAATAAATATGTTATTTTTTTCTTCAGTACAAATCAGGGTAAACAGTACCGGGACACATGAGCTTGGCAGAGTCACTCATTCATTCATTCATTTCTTGGCTGAATACTTTCTTCCCGGGTGAATACTATACTTTTAAATGATTGTTATTCTCATATCTTTTAAAATGTGTGCTGTCAACATAGGATCAAAACAATGAAGCTGAAACAGGCGTAATTCTGTAAGTTCATCACAAAGATGGTTTTCACTGTAATTAAGTTTTACATCCGATAGAGAAGCTTGTATAATACATTGATTTTAGTACCTTCTACAGAGAACGGATGATAATGTTTGAGAGAGCAGATTACACACGATCATGACATTGTTTGTGAAGGGGGCTGTATTAGTCATTTTTTTTCTTTTCCTACTGTAATGAAGTGCTTGAGGCAGGCTAACCTTATAAGAAAAGAAGCTCAAACACATAGATACAGGTGCAAGCAGTCTCTTCCTGTCTCTGCTGTGTCATGTTATATCTTGGAGGCAGGCAGGGGTTGAGTACAGTGGTTTAGTGGTAGGAAAAAATAGGGTCAATGACCTGAAGCCAAAGGGGCTGAATGGGGCAGGGCTAGACTTTGGAATTCATACCAATTCTCTAAGTAGAACTAACTAGGGACGCATGAGCAGGGCTTTAAAATCTACTGGAGGGCATACTCCAGGCCCGAAGATCTCCATAGGACTGCCATCTTAAGGTCAACATCACCCCTTAATGCCATTACTTTGTGAAGGAACACAGAAGAAATATCTAAACCATAACAAAGATTAATAAGTAAAATTTATATGAAAATTGTCTCAATTTAGAATTACATGTTAAAAGTTATTTAAAAGTTGATTTCATTTCTGTAATGTGCAGGTAGCCCTAGTCTAGCTTATGTCTGCACACATATAAGGCCTTAATCCATGTGTATATAGTTACAGGCATAAAATGATGTGGCATATATTCTGTACGCTCTAAACTAAATATAGCTTAGTTATGACTTATCTAAAATGCTTGGGACAAGAAGTGGTTTAGATTTAGATTTTTGTTTTTACAAGTTTTGGCACATTTTCTGATCTACTGTGAGATTTCCTGGCATCCTGGCTGAAGCCTAAACACATTCATGTGTGTTTTGCATACACCCAGCATGGAGGCGATTTTCTGTGTTCTTTAGGAGCCTGCGTTCTGGCTGTGGCCTCTTACATAGGTTGGGTGTGGAACTTTCCACTTGGGATGTTAGTATTTACAAGTTTTCAGTTTGGAGCATTTCAGATTTGAATCTTTTTGTATCAGAGATACTTAAACTATATGACATGTGTTGCTTTAGCTTTGGGGTATAAATTTTGTCTAACAAATTCATTTAGTGAAATTGAGAGTCAAAAATACTCTTTACATATCATAGTTACGATTAACAATATTAGCAGTACTTTTATGATACAATCAATATTATTGTAATCTAAAAATAAAAACAGGTATGTGTATAAAATAATTTATCACATGATCAATAGCTTAAAATAGTCCCAAGAGAGTGTGGGAGGGCATATTCTGTGGAAGAAGTTCATAGATTATGTTATATCAGAAATGTTACAATGTAACACATTGAGTGCAATTACACAATGTAATAACATTGAAGCTAAATACACACTTTATGTAATTACTTTTGTCAGTGCTGGGAGCTGGACCCATAGCCTCCTGCATTCTAGGCAGGTGTTTTACTACTGAGCTACAACCCAAGCCCTGGTAGCATTGTAGAAGCATCTGAGGACTCACCTCAATTATCTATTTCAGGAGAAAATACTAGTTAAAATCTCAGGCTTTGGGGACTGGGGAGGTAGCTCAGTTGGTAAAGGCCTTGCCTTGCAACTTCAGTCCCTGAAACCCACATTAAAAAATAAGCCAGGCATGGTGGCATGCTTGTAACCCCAGTGCTATGGCAGCAGGGACAGGTAAACCCTGGGGTTTGATGGTTAGCCAGGCATATCTAGTTGGCAAGTTTCAGGCTAGGTAGAGAGCTTGTCTCCAAAAACAAGGTAGAATGTGACTGAAGAATGACACCTTAGGTTGACCTCTGACCTCCACATGCACATGAACCTACATATACACGTACACAGGAGCATACGTACGCAGGCGGTGCAGGCATTTGTATGTGATACAGACCAAGTGTGTGATCCTAGAACATTGCCACACACAGTGGATTTTTGACATTTTGTAACTTGCTAGCAGTACAGAGAAGAGTAAATGTGTTATCCCTTAATGATTTTCTCTTTCACAAACAAAACGCTTGAAATTTACTTTTTTTTTTTTTTTTTTTTTTTTTTTTTTTTTAAATAGAAAGCCCTGAGCAGGAAGCATCAAAAAAGTAAAATATCCAGGCTTGAAAAAGGGGAAAACCTCTGTTAGTCACCACGATTCAGCACAGAATGCATCAAAAGTCAGTTTTTCATCAAGTCAAAAATAGTATGCTGTTGGAGGCAATTGTTTTAAATCAACACGTAATACATTTTAAAACAAATTACTTGGTAAGTGTAACTACCCAGGATGGAAAGTTTAGCTTGAACTGTGTAGTTTCTCCTTGTTGGATGGGAGTAAAGTGAACCCAGGCACCTCACGAGCCTCAGCCTCCAGTTTTTTAAACTGTGGGTCACGACCCTGTTCTAGTTGGCTTTCTGTTGCTATAATCCACTGACCAGAACCAACTTGGGGAGGAAAGGTTAGTCTATCAAACTGAATCAGGGGCCCGAAGGCAGAGAAGAAAGCAGAACACTACCTACTGGCTTGCTCTCTCCAGCTTGCTTAGTTTTCTTGTATAGCCCTGGTCTGTCTACCTAGGGATGGCACTGCCCACAGAGAGCTGAGTCTTTCTATGTCAAATAGCAGCAATCAAGAAAATGCCCCCTAGAACATGCCCCACGCCAATCTGCAAGAGACAATTTTGTTGTGGTAAATCTCCAATCCAAATAAACCTGGTCAAAGAAAACACAACTCAATAATTATGAATACAAGCTGCACGTCTACATTGGTCAGATCTACCATTACACTGCCATCTTCCCCAGCTATGAGATCCCTTATAACTTGTGGTTTCTCCAGGCAGGTCACATGCTTCTCCATTCTCCTTTCACCCACCTCTTCCTCCATCCCCTCGCTCCCACTCCTCTCCTTTCTCCCCAAAACTCTTCAGTTCCTCCTCCCCTTCTACTGCCCAACCATTGGCTCCAGCCTTTATTTTACAAGTTAAGGTGGGCAGAATTTCATAAGAAGTCACCTGTATACATGATTCACTCCTCATCACCGGGATCTCATAGCTGGGGAATAGAGCAGTGTAGTGGCAAATCTGCCCCATCTAGGCGTGCAGCTTGTATTCATAATTATTGAGTTGTGTTTTCTTTGAATGGGTTTATTTGGGTTGGAGATTTACTGCAATAGAATTTCTCAGCTGTGTCAATTTCCCAGGTGTGTCAATTTGACAATGAAGATTAGCTTTCCCAGACCCCATGTGGGGTCATGTAACTGCCTATGGGGACATAGAATAATTGGCAACAAGAAGTGGCTTCTGAATGTGGAACAAGCAAAAGTTAATTTAAACGAAGTAGGTCAGTGTGTGGTGGTGCATGCCTTTAATCTCAGCACTTAGCTGGCAGAACCAGATGGACCTCTGGGTTAGAGACTAGCCTGGTCTACAGAGTGAGTTCCAGGTCACAGAGGAACTCTGTGTGGAAAAACTAACCAACCACCCAACCACCCACCCAGCCACCCAACCACCCAACCACCCACCCACTCACAGTCAAGCAGGTCATGAATTGGCGGTATCTCTGGCAGTGCTGTCTACGCTGCACTTGGACTTCACAGCAGCCTCACTCTGTGTACATATCACATGCACTTTGCAGTGTGTGGAGCGTCTCGGCAGGTGGTTCACTGCCTGAACCGACCTGGCTCAGAACCAAGACTGTTGTGTGTTACGAATTGCTGCACTTTTACTGTATGTGCAAAGTTTTCCACTCTTACAAAAATATAATGGTTTAATTATGGAAAACACAGGCTTTTAATGTATTCCTGTTGTCATTCCTCAGCATGTAAGCATTAAATTAGTATATCTTTGGATTGTACTGTGTTGGGATGCTTGATTTTAAAATTGCTGTTTCTGAGTTTTTAATTCAAGTTTTATATAAAAGAAATTACTGGATGAGGTTTCATTTGGGAAGACAATAGAACATCCGACAGTTTCTGAAATGACCTTGCATATCCTCCCGCCATTTTGTATTGGGAACTTATGCAAAGCAGCACTTCATAATAGATGATTATGAAATTAAAATCAGCCAACTTTGAGAAATGTTGAGGCTGCTTTATATACTATGGTAACAAATATTCAGCCCAGATTTAATTCTTTATGAAAAATAAGTAATTATACTAATTTCTTTAGAGATGCTTCTGTCGTTAATAAGCAGTAGAATTTATATGTATATCAAAAATTGTTTTAAGATGAAGTTATATATATACATATATATATATGTATATATATATATATACATATATATATATATATATATATATATATATATATATATATGTTTTATTGGTAAAGTTGAGTTTTCATAATCCTGAAAAACCTAAGGTTATTTAAAAATTTCTTGAATGAAAAGGGGCCATAAAGGAAAAATGAATTTTCTACTCTTGTCATGTGGGATTTGGGGATTCAGAAATTCTAGAAATTTCTAGAATGACCAGGCACTTCCCTTTCTGGTTCTTCCTGCTGTTAAACAAATTGAATTATTTCCTTTGAATCTGAAACCCTAGGTTGATGTTTTAATAACTGTCTAACATGGATGTAGTTTTTGGTTCCAGCTTTTGGAGTAGGTGAATCACTATGCCCACATGCTCTCGAGTCATGTGACTGTTCACCTGTGGTGGAGGATGCTGCCGAGCATGGTGCATTTACCTAGGAATCCCTATTAATCTCTCAGTGCTATTTAATGGGGAAAGCAAGAGAAGAAGGAATTCTCCAAATCAGGTGTGTTTGATCAAAGCACAATGAGGGGCTTAGTACAGTGATTAGACAACCTTACCCAGCTAGAGATCTGGTAAGTGATTCTGTGGAGGCTGGACTGGGAGAGCTGCTGTGGGTTCTGAAGTCATGGTTGGTCTGCAAGACTAGCTGACAGGAAGGTAAGCCAGTCACAGGGTGGGAAAGGACAAAACCAACTGGGATCCATGTGGTTGAACTGGATCCCTGAAGGACAGACTAACTTGGTATTTAGGGAGCTGAAGGAAGCTCTCTGCTGAGAACTGGACTTGTGCTGACTGGAGAGTCCCACACCCATGAGCAGAGCCAGCCGATCAGTGACAGCACACCTGTGAAGTGTCACCCTGCCTTACACCTTTGAATGACCTTCAGAGTGTTTGTTACTTTCTAGTGTCTTCCAGAAGTTAGGACAGTGTCTCATCTCACCCTTCCTTGTCTGGCACTGTGCAGGGCAGGAAACGCCCAGAGATGTCCATTTTATATAAGGCAGAACACTGTAAAGCCCCCAATAAAGTCTTCTTGGGACCTGCTTTTACCTACACTTATATCCGAGACTTGGAGATAGCTGCTCTCACATTTCCCACGGAGTTCTTCACTGCTCCGATTGGAAGAGGCTTTTGATTCAGCCGAGGTTCAGGGCCTCTTTTCACCTCTGTTCCTCCTTATAGCCCTGAGCGATTAACCATGACATCATCGCATCCTGACATCATATACACCTCACAGCTGAAGGGCACTGGGTTATATATTCACGAGGGACAAGAACAACCACCAGGCAACCACCTTTGTCTGTGGCAGCGAGTTGACAGTTGTAAGGGAAGGCAGAGGGTAGGAAAGTCCTGAGGATGGACATTGCGGGAGCTGTCCCTTCTCAGATGGTAAGTGTGGGAATGAACATCCATTCCACTGGCCACCGGCTCCATGATGTTTCCCAGCCTGCCCACGAGCCCAGGAACACTTTCTGAGTCATTGTGGACTTTGGCCTGGGCTCAGTTTGCTGTCAAGATCATCTGAGAAATCAAAATTTCATTCTGGCAGTCTTGGCATTCCCTTTTGCTATTTTTTTTCTTTTTTCTTTTTTAAAAACCACATCAAGAGCATTCCCGGCAGCTGAAAATATGAGGCTCTACTCATTTCAATCACGGCTTGAACCAAAAATATTGACACTCTTCGATGCGTTTGTAACATCTTCACCTCCTGGAATCTTTCTCCTCTGGCTTATGAGAAACATGTGAGTCTGAAAGTGTCAGTTGGCAGAAGATGTTCTGGCAGCCAAAAGTACGTTCGCCAGTTGGGTACTCTGAACTCAGTTTCACAAAGTAGCCAGACTTTTCAGCTGGGGATATTTGTTATTTGAAATACCATACTTTGTTTGGTCCTGGTGTAGTTTGAGAGCTTATCTGTAGGCAAAAGGGTTTGGGGGAAAAATAATGGGATGGTTTTAGTTCTTCCAAAGCAATCTACAATTACAAAATTGATGATTGAGGGTGATTTATTCAATAACCCTCCAGGATCCTTGTACTATGTACCTCAACTCTCTCTAGTCCTCTTTCTGATCAATACTCATATGTCTGGGTACCATAACCTTCTTATAAAAATTGCATAAAGGATAGATGGGTAAGTTACTGTCTCTGTTCCAATGGGATTTTTGATTGAACAGAAAAGGCCGGAACATAAACAAAGCATTCTGCATTATTTAAAAGCCATCCAGACAATAACAGGGTCACAAAAATGGAAGAAAAGATTGCCCAGACAAAGCTAGCCTTCATCAAGGCTTTATGATTGAACAGATATTGCAGAAGCTAGATCTTCCCAGTCTGGGTGACAAGCCATACAGACTGTCAGTCATTCAGTCAGCAGACCTAGACGTCTAGGCGTTGGTGCCTCTGTTCATATACTCTAGCATGTTGTGTGAGTATCATAATTTTCAAGTATGTGCCATGACCTGAGAAATGCTTCCACATGGGAAGAGGAAAGACCAGAAGGAGGTTCTGTCATACAGAGATGGGTGTAAGTCACCACCAGTTTTAGGAACATTTAAAGCTGTATTTTAGAGAGTCTTTGATTCCCTTTAGATTGGCTGGGAGTACTATGAGATTAGAAGCATGAAGACCTTGGAAAACCTCTGCAGTGGGTTATGTTAAGTTGCTAATAGTGCAGGGGAAGGCATATAAAGAGATAGGAAAGAGGCTTAGAAAATAAGGTTGGAAAAAAGAAGTTTATGCATGTTTGGAGAAGGAATGGAGAATTCATCAATGTAATACACACACACACACACACACACACACACACATATATATATAATTGTACTAGGTTTTGGAAATATTGGTAAGTAAAACATATTTCTGCTCAAGGATATTCAATTTTGATAGAGGGCTTATTGATGAAGTAATCACTGATAAATACAGAGTTATACGTGGTCTGAGATTCAGAAGCAGGAAGATTATAGTTGTGTATTGAAGAGTAGCTAATTCAGTTTAAGCTCATTCTGCTCTGGGGGAGAGGGACATTTGAGTGAAGTGTAAGGAGAACTAAGTTTGATGATAGAAAGAATGCTATGGTGGATGGGAAGACGACTGGGCCAGAGCAGTGTGTAGAAATGCCACGTAGCTGAAGAAAGCACAGCCTGCTAGAGGTTCTGAAAGCCCAAAGCTTTAAATGCAAAGTTGGGAGATGAAATCAGAGAGAGGAGCCCAGGAGTCAGCTGAGCAGAGCCTTCAGAGCTATGCGGAGGATTTCTCCTTAGAGGACATAGAAAGAGGCTGTGCGTGTAAGTGCGTGTATGCATGTGTGCTTGTGTATGTGTGTGTCTGTCCTGCTGACATCGAAATATTTTATGAATGTTAACCCAGGGATGGACTGAAATTACTCTGTAATGTTCATGATTTTGTCCTTTTTTTTCTCTTTTCCAGAGCTGGGGATCGAAACCAGCCCCTTGTTATTAGTAGGCAAGCACTCTACCACTGAGCTAACCCCAAACCTCTTGAATTTTACAGACTCCCCCTCTCTCTGTAAAGACCACACTGCCTCCAGCACAGAGAAGGATAAGGGGGGAACAGGAGTAGAGACACGAATGCCCGAGGCTGTTCGGGGCTCTGCAGTAATGAAGGTAATACGTAGCGGTAACCAGAATGAGGATGTTGCCATTAAATACGAAGAGAAGCAGATGACCATGAGAGACATTTGTACTGTTGGAGCCAGCAGGATTTGGTGATGTATTGGATAGAAAGCAAGGACAAGGCCTCCTGTAATAGGCAAACAAGTTTCACGCATCCTAGACACAGGAAAGAGTCAATAAAGGATGAATGTTAGTGGCTTTGAGTTGAATAGATGCCTATGGAACTTTTGGGAGGACCTGTCCAGTAATCATTTGGTCTCAGGGGTACAATATGGGGAAGAAACAGCCCCGAGAGTCATGAATCTGTAAGCAGTGGTTACATGTATGGTCTCCTAATGCAGATGATAAGGAATCATATAGGGTAAGGCAGGAGTTGACAGTATGGGTAATGTTAGAGCGTAAGAGGGTGCGCAGGCTGAGGACCCATCCATAGAAGGTTGGAGAAGCTCAGCAACAGCCATGTTCAACCAAAGCCACTGATGATTTAGAAGAAACAGATCTGGCTTGAGGCTGTAGCTCAGTTGGTAGCATGCTTGTCTAGCATGAAGGAAGCCCTGGGTCGATGCCCAGCACCAGATAAAAGGAGCATGGTGATACATGCCTGTGGTCTCAACATCTGGAAGGTAATGAGACCTTGTGTGTGTGTGTGTGTGTGTGTGTGTGTGTGTGTGTGCCTGTGTGCACGAGAGATAGAGAGATAAGGAGAATAAAGTCAATTTCAATGAAAGGATATAAGGACCCATTGAGACTTCAGAGAGTACACCTCCCTCACTCGTTACAAAGCCAAACACTAATGAAATAGCAAAGAATTTAATTAAAAAAAAGAGAGAGAGAGAGCAAGCGGGCATGCAGCCATCAAACACACCCCATGGACTCATGTTTATCCTGGCGCCTGCTCTTTTTCTCCCTTCTCTTCACATTTGAGGCTCAGCATACAGAGACAAGATACCAAAAATAGATGAACCAGTCAGAGGGATGAGACACTATCTACCAATGAGCCTGCTGAAGTTTCCGAAACCCCAGATCCTTTCTTGTTATTCTTTTGCCCTGTCAGATACACAGTGAGGAATTTTGCTTCCCCTTTGATTGGGCAGTGTCTGGGGAGGTCAGGGCTTGCTGGTTTCTCTTCAGCAGATTGCTAGATGCCTAGGAAGGCTTATTTGTTTCTTGAGACATGAGGGGCCTGGAAACTTTGGCATGATATTTGACAAATGCTTCTACTAACTGAAGTCTCAAGGATGTTGCTGTTGGTGATTTATTGAGAAGTATATTAGTCCTTACTGCCCCCTTTTTCAATCAGCACCTACTGATTACACATTTATCATGCGTGAGACACTGCTAAGCATGGGGGAGGCTAAACAGGAATAAATGGGCTTCTCTCCAGCCCAGCCCACATTCTCTTTCCCCCATCAAGTCTCTTGACACTCCCGGCCCTGGTTACACCATCTTCCATTGAACATTTGTCTGGCTTTGCATTTTCTTCTGTGATCTAGTTTTAGCAAGATAATAGCTAAGAGATGCTTGGATGTTAAATGTGGTTCTTCCAAGACAGTGCTTGGCAGGTTAATTGTCAATTAATCTGAACCAGATGGGCTTAATCTGACTTGTAGAAAGATTGAAAAAGGACCTGGACTCACCAAAATGTTCACTAGGCTGGAAACACTCTGAGAAAGACAACAAAGGTTCTCAGCCCTCAGGGATGTTCTAAATATGTAAAGGTTGGGATTCAAGGTTTCTGAGGTGACTGTATGAACGTGCTGACTTTTCCAATAGGATATTCTCAAACCTATCTGTGGGGACACTCCTCTTCCCTGAGGCACAAGCCTGAGCTGGCTATAGACTCTGAAGGCAGTTTCATAGGGTGCATGCATTAGTCTACCCTGGTTAGCTTCAGCTCACATGGGGTTAGTTAGAGAAGCTTGTTTTGGGTCCTTCTCCAATGCCTCTATATGGTTTATCTTCCCTACGGGTCATTTTCCAGTGTCTGTGTTATGTAACTTCTGCAGCCAGGCTCTGAGGGCATTATTCTCTAAACGTATCTCTGAATGTATCTTATCTAGAGTCCCACGCATGCCTCAACACTTGGCCCTCTTCTTTCAAAGGTGATCTCTAGTTAGCAGATGTAGTGGTCTATGTTCAAACACAAACAAACAAACAAACAAACAAACCTTTTATTGAGTTCGTTCTTTGACAATTTTATATAATGTGCATTTTGATTATTATCCCCTTTCTAATAAATCTCCCATGCTCATAGCTGGTTTTTGGTGTGTGTGCATGTGTGTATTTGTGTTTGCTTTGCTTTTGAGACCTACTGAGTGTAGATGACCTACACCAGAGTCATCTGTGTGACTGTGGGTTTAGAACTGCCCACTGGAGTCTGGTGGGATCCTCAGTGAAAAGACAACTGATGACAGTGTCTTTCATTCCCCCAGAATCTGTTAGTAGCCAATAGTCCAGCGGGGAGGAAGAGACAGAGCCCTGATCCATGATAGGGCATCCATTGACCCAGTCCTGTGCAGGCCCACTGCAGGCAGTCACAACCCAGCCACTGTGAGGTCAGAACTACACTGGCTGTGGGCTGCTCAGAAGATGGCAACGAACAGTTCTTCCTGTCTTCCGGCTCCGACATTCTTTGTGCATCCTCTTTTCTGATATTCTCTGAGCCTTTTCAGGGAGCTATAACTGTCCTGTTCACAGTGTTCACTGTGTTGGTTTTTAACAGCTGAGGGTGGACGTATGCACTGCTGAAGGGTAACATATACGGCAGGAACATGGAGTTCTAAGTGGAACAAGTAACTGTGTTTGAGAGACGTTGCACGTGGTGGGGCTGAGCTTATTCCTCAGGGCTGATGTCTCCGGGGCAATGACTTCATGCTTTTCTTTTCTCGGTTCCAGAATGCCAAAGATGAGTTCATAACTTTTGAAATAAAGTTGGTAATAAAAATGGCAAGGATTGAAACATTTACTTCTCTGACAGGGAGTGAGACACTTGCTAATTACTGGAGCTGCTAATAAATACACTCACTAGGTAGTCACTTGCTGCTTCCTGTGGCGATGTCACTCAGTAATGTATGCTAATTATGTTTAAACATGATTTTGCATTTACTGACGCTAACTAAATGTAGTTTAGCGATAGACTAAAGTGGCAATCTTTTCTAACATCACACACTGAATATAGCCGGCATCAATGTATTTGTCTTTTCTGAATCCTGTTTTCTTTTGTGTTCTCCTTTGTAGGCCTGTCCCTGCCTCTTTCCCAGGGGCCTCTGAGTACAGACTGTGTGGGTTGTATTGCTGCTGCGTCACGACTGACATTCTTACACGTTTGACTCAAATTGCGGTGGGGAACCAGAACCTAAGGTTCTGAGAAGGCTCCTTTCAGTATCGTGGTGTGGAGGAAGTCCAACCGTGTCACCTAAGCTCACCAGTTCAGGTTACTCTGTCTGCCTCTACTGCAGGCAAAGCATCATTTAATGTCCCTGTAGTCTCTCTACATTCTGCTCCCTCCATCTTAGTCCCCCCCCTCTCCTTTGTTCTTGGATGCTGCTCTTCAGTTCCCTCAGCTGCTCCCTCAGACCACGGTTCACAGATTCTTACGTGTGTGATTCGCCAACCACACCATGGGTTTCCCCACTCCTGGTCGCTCTGAGTCTGAACCGAGTGCTCTGCATGCTTCTCCTGAAGTCGTTTCATAGCCCCGCTGCCTATTTTATGGGTAATAAAATAGGGGTCAAGAGAGATGAAGTAACCTAGCCTGTGAAATGTTTCATTGCATCAAAAGATGAATGTACCTCAACATTCTTGTCCATCACCCTTCCTCAGTACCAAAGGGCACAAGTCTCTTCTGCAGCGAAACACTTCATCCTACATGTTGCTCAGCACTCCAGTCTCCACCACCCCTGTCTCTTTCACTTGTGTGTCCTGCACCCCTGTCTTCTGTACCCCCGTGTCCTGCATCCCTGTGTCCTGCACCCCTGTGTCCTGCAGCACTGTCTCCTGCACCCCTGTGTCCTGCACCCTTGTCTCCTGCACCCCTGTCTCCTGCACCCCTGTCTCCTGCATCCTGGTCACCACCTTAGTCAGTGCTGAGCCATCACATAGAGAGCATCATGGTAGGTCTCAGCCTCCCCCCCCCCCCCCCAGGCTTTTCAAACCAGGACAATGCAAGTGCTCCTGGGTTTAGAAAATCCTGTCGTATGGCCTGAAGGCACATACTGAACAATGGGGGAGTAATGAAGGAATGAACAAGTGAGCCACAATGTGATTGCAGAATCCTTTACATGTATGAAGTATATCATGCCATAACATCGTAACCAGGATGCTTTACTATTCTACTTTCTGCTTTTAAAGTTAGTTGCTGAAGTAATGGACTGAATTCATGATTGCATTTTCACACATATGGGGGCCACTTTGCTTTGCTCTATGTCTTTGTTTTCACCCACTGCCTCCCTTATGCCCTGTGATCCAGGAAGTAGAGGGACAACCCTGTGCAGTGGTTTATCATGAGGTTCGTTTGAGAAGGATTGAAACAGTTTTCTAGTTAAATTTGTAGACGAAAAAGAAAAAAAGTTTACAGCCAAACTCAAGATCACCATAGACAATTCGACAAACTTTCTTAAATAGAAGATAAAGGTGAGGAAACCCAGACGCTGCTTGATCTTTCTGTTGCCCAGTGTGAACTTTCAAGTCTGGCTAAGACTGCCTCACTGTTGTGGAGATTGCTTTGCCATGAGAGTGTTTTTCTCAGAGTCTGGACATCACATGAGATTAAGCATATTCTGATAGAGACAAGAGAGTGTGCTCATAGCTCCTCACTAACTGGTCTGCTCTCTGCCTGGGTATTCAGGAAGACTGCGTCTCCCTAAGGATCTAGTTAGGATGGTGTGACTGATATAAGCCAGTGAGAGGTGAGCAGGGGACATGGGAAACCCTTGTCAGTGTATGTTAGAAGTGTATAGTGCTTTGTCCCGGTGAGATGGCTCAGTCTTCCATTCGAGCAGAATGTCTTGAATTTGGATCCCCAGTAACTGACTCAAAAGCCAGGCATGGCAAAGAATGCCTGTACCATCAGTGCTGTGGGGGTTGAGATAAGAAGATCGCTGGAGTTCATTTCTTAGCCAACTAAATTGGTAAGCTTCAGATTCAGTGAGAGACTTTGTCTCAAAAATACAGTAAGAGTACTTAAAAATGCCTGACATCTGGCATCTGAGCTCTGCACTCATGACCATTCACATGTACACACATGCACACCCACATGCACACACACACACACACACACACACACACGCACCACACACCACACATTGCATAGTGTTTTTAAATTTTTATTATATAGATGGATGCAGTAGTAAATACCTTTAATCCCAGAATGTGGGTCCACCAGAGGGAGGTGGATCTCTGTGAGTTCAAGGCTAGCCTGATCTATGTAGTGACTTTCAGAACAGTAAGAGCTATGTAGAGAGACCCTCCCTCTCTCTCCTTCTCTCCTTCTCTTTCTTTCTCCCCCTCTCTCCCTCTACTGTCTCTCCCTCTCTCCCTCTCCCATTTCTCTGTCTTCCTCTCTCTTTCTCTCTTACACACACATACACACACACACACACACACACACACACACACACACACACACACAAACACACTAAAACCAAACAAATGAAAAAAAATCCCAAAAGGACTTTTTCATTGTGGTGTGTGTATGATGAGAGTGTAGGTACACACCCGCCACAGTGGGTGTGGAATTGAGAGTGTGCAGTCTCCTTTACACCAGCTCTGAGGATTGAACTGAGGCTGTCCAGATTGCACGGCAAGAGTCATACTGTTAGCCTGAGCCGTAGGCTCCATGGAGTGGCTTTAATGGCTGCTGAAGAGCTTGTTCTGAACTTTGCAGCTCTGTCTGTGTAGAAGTTGTTTAGTTCACAAGGCTGCGGAACATGAGCAGGAATGAGCTGCCTGTTGCTACATACTTGGAGTTCTTTGTATTTTTTGAAGTGCTTATTTATCTATTTAGTTATCTATCTATCTGTCTGTCTGTCTGTCTGTCTGTCTATCTATCTATCTGTCTATCTAATCTATCTATCAATTATGCCCTCACTGATGTGGTCTAATGCACTTTCTTGTCATGGGAAGGGATTGTCATATTTGTGTGCTTACCATATGTTCTTTAAAAATGTTACACTCACCAGCTATGTTCTCTTATCTTAATCCAATTCTACAAACGTAGACAGCTTTTTAAAAATAAATTAAAAAATGAAGTGTTGGCTGAGGAAGAAGAATATGGCCCAGATAGAAGACCATCTCCACAAATAATGTCTGTTTTTAGTTTAGGAATTTTCTGAAGTCCTCAATGAATCAAGCATTTCTCAGACTGGTTAATGCTTTTTGCTCATATCTTGTATCTGCGGCTGTAGTTTATGAAGAAGGCGGAGATGGTGCGTTTATCCCCACACAGTTTACAGTCTGAGGGATTACAAATATGAAAACAGTTTTAGAGCATATTATAATTTCATTCTGTTGCTGTGATAAAAACAATTTGGCAAGTAGCAATGTAGAGAAGGAAAGAATTTCTTAGGCTTGTACTTCCAGGTCACAGTTCACCATTGAGGGAAGTCGGGACAGGAATTCAAAGCAGGAATCTGGAAGTAGGAATGATGGAGGAATACTGCTTGATGGTTTGCACACTGGTTCATCCACAGGTGCATGCATATATATCACACACACACGCACACAGACACACACACACATGTTCTAAGATCACCTGCTTCCAGAATGATACCTCTCACTGTGGACTGGGATCCCCACATCAGCTAATAATCAAGACACTCCCTCACAGACATGCCCATGAGTCAATCTGATACAGACATAATACTCAGTCGAGTCTTCTTTTCCTCTTAGGTGATTCTAGGCTTTGTTAAATTTACAGTTAATGCTAACCAGGATAGCACACATGCCTATAATGTTCCAGGTCCTGGGTTCCATCTCCAGCAGTAAATAGCACGTACAGGGATGGAAGACTTGGGGGAAGAAAAAGAAGAAATGAGATGTCTTCCTTCCAGTAGACCCTGGGAATTTGCAGCAGGACTTCATTACACATTTCATGTGTTCGCTTAGGAATCTGTTTTCAGTGTATCACCAAATGGAGCCCGACCTTAGCGATGGTTTTCTAGAAGAGCTCAATGTACTAGAAACAAGATCTGGCTTTGTGGATGATCCAATAAATCCCAGTGGACAGCTAGAATTTTAAAGCACTTTCAAAGGATAATGTCAATAGTAAAAGAATAAAGAGGATAGAATTCCCCACCCAGCATATGATATGGGTCACTGAGTTGCTTCATCTCTTGAACTTTTCCTACGGTAGTGTAGCCCTCATTTCTGTGGACAGAGCAGAGAATGGCATCGTAATACTAAATCAGAGTTAAACGGATTTCTGGAGATTTCATCTGGGAACTGAGATCAAAGTCTTCTTTGAAAACAATTCTTTAAAACTTGTCGAATGCAGTGTCCTTGGAAAACGCTACTAAACATCAAACACACTTAATGGCTAAGTGGAAGAAAGAGATATAGGAAGCCAGGAAAAAATATTTTGTAATTATATTATGAACATATTTTGTAGGCTTCTTCCTCCAAGGCTGAACAACATGGTTTACTATTTACATCTAGCAGTCAACATAATCCAGTAACAACTTGGAAGAGTTTTTGGCCCCAGAACTCATGACTATGGGCAACTGCATTCTGGGAAGATCTTTTTTTCCTTACTCTTAGGTTTAAGAAGAGGTAGATGCTCTTAAACATCTCTCTGCTAGTGGGTCTTAGTTGACAAGATTTGAAACCACCCTAGAGGGACATCTCTGGTTGACACAATATAGGTGTTTCCTTTAGACTTAAACAAAGAAAGATCTGCTCTAAAGATGGGTGGCACCATTTCCATGTCCTAAACTGAACAAAAACAAGAAAATGAGTTGAGTACCAGCACTCATCCCCCTCTGCTTCTTGACTGTGGACACAACGTGACCAGCAACCTGCTCCGGCTATGATAGCTTCCACCTTCCATGCCATCCTCACAGCACGATGGATTAGAGCTTCAGACCACGAGTCAAACCAAACCATTTTTCCTTAAGTTGTTTTTGACAGTTTTTTTTTTTTTTTGACAGCAACCAGAGGGTTCTGGTATTTGTATCTGTCCAGCCATTGTTTAGAAGAGCAAGGGAGACAACCACCCTTCCCTGAAGCCATCTCCTTTTTAAAACTTTGCAAGCAACATCTTCCATTTGGAGATAAGATTTAACTTCCCATTCCTGGAGTCTGAGCTGGTCTGGTGGCTCACTTGCCAACAGAATGCAGAGGAAAAGAAATCATGGAAATTCTAAGCCTGGGTCTCAGGAGACCTTGAATACTTCTTCTGCAATTCCTAGAATCTTATCAGCTCATGTGAGACAGCCTGTACTAGCTGACTGGATGACCTGGAGCTTAGTTACTCTTGTTTCTGTGGTGGCCAGCCGGCTGGCCATCAAATACGTGAGGTAACATGAGATCAGGCAACTATTGGCTAGTTGATCCCAGCTGCAAAAGCTACCCCAGTCTAGATCACTGATATGTGCCCGAATCTATATGGGTTACAGATGGGTTGCTGGCCATAGAACCCTTCAACATAAAATGATGCTTTATAAACTACCAAATTAAGGTATGTTTGTTATGTAACAATACAAACCAAGACCAAGGTGTTTATTGGGAGACTGAATGTCCCAAAAGTAAGTGACACAAAGAAAGTGTGCTGTTGCAGAGTGGGTGATGAAATAGTGGGTATCAAGGCATGGCTTGTGTGTCTGGCAGCGTTAACAATGCATCTTTTTTTTTTTTTTTTTTTTTTTTTGGTTTTTTGAGACAGGGTTTCTCTGTATAGCCCTGGCTGTCCTGGAACTCACTCTGTAGACCAGGCTGGCCTCGAACTCAGAAATCCTCCTGCCTCTGCCTCCCAAGTGCTGGGATTAAAAGCGTGTGTGTGCCACCATCGCCCGGCAACAATGCATCTTGTATTGCATCTTGTGCCCATTGAATCAGAGGCTCCAGGCATAGCCTGGCAACTTGTGTTTTAATTCCTCCAAAAGGTTTATACACACATGGATCAAAATCTCCATGAGATGCTTAATGATTTCTAAATTTAGAAACATTAATTTAAACCACTCAAACAAAGTTATTTGATGTAGAATGGAGACCTCAAATAATCCAAATGGCAGATAATTTCTTTTCTACTAATGTTCTTTATTTTTTTTTTGAGCTGCAGAAACAAATACTTGCTTTCAAATGCACAAATAATAGCCTTTCAAAACCAATTGCCAATTTGTGTTATTATTTTGAGATTTATTTGCATTTTGTATGAATGGGTGGTATATTTTACCAACACGTGTTTCTGCACCACATGTGTATAGCGCCCAAGAAGGACAGAAGTGGCATTACAGGTGGTTTTTTAGCTGCCATGTGGGTGCTGGGAACCAAACCCAGGTTCACAGGAAGAGCAGCCAGTGCTCTTAGCCTCTGAACCATCTTTCCAACCCTCCACTTAAAAACTAAGAAGAATTCTGCTGGTGCAACCACATAAATACCTATTATTAGCGTGTTACCCTAGGTAAGATCAACATCATATCATGACCAGCTGTCCCCTGTGTACAGGAACTGTATTTAATATCTCACATGTATCATTTGGATCAACACCTACAACACTGTCAGGAAACTAGAACTGCTATCTCCATCTCAAGGATCAGGATTCAGAGGATTTACAGAGACTGTGCAATTTGCCAAATGTCAGAATTTCCACTAGGCAGACAGATCTTTCTAATCATGGTGAGAAACTGATAAACATTTAATTAACATTAGCTTTCTGAAAAAAACAACAAGCTCCTGAGTGGTAGTGTCTGCCAACTTCTGTGGTATAAAAGTTGATACTTTATCTGATCACATGCCAGCCAGCCTAATGAGGACATGGGAGAGTTTGGAAAAAGCTGTGCCCAATGGCCTCTTATGATCCAGTGAAAGCTGACTGAAGCACAGCATTAAAGAGAAGCCCAAGTTACTTCGCACATAGTTCATGGTCACATAGACACACCTGTATTTCAAAGTTTGTACTTAAGAGAGTGATTTTCAAAGATTTTCAGCTTATTACTTTCAAGTATAATCACTTGTAGACATTAGGATGTTCTCCAGTTGACTTTCAGCTCTAACTTTACAGAGAACGCACATGTTTAAAATCTGCTTTCAGAAGCATTTGGACCATCTATACTTTATGAATTCATAGCTGGTAGCACCTGAGCAAACATTGTACCTTATCCTATGGAGATCCAGAGATACTCGAAATGGACAGGTACTTTAAAAAAAAAAAAGGATCTCTAAACAGGGTGACTTTGTCATACTTTACAGGACTCTTAATAATTGCTTTACCCTTAAGAGGTCTCTTTCCTCGGGTGTCATGAAAGAGCTCTGCTGTAATTGAAACTCGCTCCCTTTGTTTCATGTCTACAGACATGAAAGACCATTGACTGGCACTCACTTTTTAGAGACTCTTTACTTTGACGAATGAATGTTAAGATGTTAAGAGAGTCCTTTAGTATCTAATTCCAGTGTCTTTAACAGTAACCTTTCATCATTACGTAAGAGGAAGGCTGTTCTAGCCAGGCAGGCTGTCATTATGGGTTCCCTAAGAGCATAGTCTGAAGACCTCTCAGATTTCCAGGGCTTGATGTCCTGAAGAAGTTTTGACATCCCCACGTCTTGATTTCATCCAATGTTGGGTTTTCAAAACCATGGTAAAGATGTTTAACATGAGACCTACCCCCTTAACAGTTTTCCAGGGTACAATACAGCATTGTTAACTCTAAGCATGGTGATAGAGAGCAGATCTCTGGAACTGACTTCCCTTGAATAACTGAAGTTTTACGTTAGCTTTTGTTAAGGGCAGGTTGCACCACACATATATTTCCAGTGATGTAAACGTCTTCTCTTGTAGCTTTCATTGAGTTCAGCTATGAGCAGTGGGGCCATCTGGATCATCTTGGCTGTGACACTTTTAGTAAAATAGAAATGGTAATCCTGACTTTCACTGCCATAGTTAGACTGTTCAGCAGAGAGGGATAGAATTATTCTATGAAAAACTTTAAAAACTAAGAAATATAAAATATTGGAAGACCTAAGACATTCTAAAGTGGTGAATGGATCCTTTTACTGCTCATGTCTTTTGTCTTCAACCCTTCGGAAAAAGTGAACCCTCAGCATATCCAAATAACTTCTCTACCATTGATGTATCTAAAGTATCCTTTTGATAATCTGTAATAAATACCATCTTCCCCCACACATCCCTCTCCACATAGGTTTTGCTTGTGTTTTTGTTGTTTTCGGAGGAAATTTAGAGGCTGAAATTTTAGCTTTGAGAAGCAGAAGATCCTTTGGGAAAGTTACCACCTCTGACACTTGCAACCTTGATAGATAGTTGCCAGAGGATAGGGGATAGTGAGGAGGTCTGATGCTGGTCTACCAGATGACCGAGTGCTGCATGTTAGAAAGTGGGTTTATAAGAGATACAGCTGAGAGGGGAAAAAACCACACACACATTCTGATAGTAAACCAACCAGAGTTTAATGAAATGTCTTTTTTATTTCTTTTACTTAGCAGAGGCCTTAGGAAATCAGTTTATAGGTTGGTACTTTGATTTCTCAGAATTAGGCCAGTATTGTGTGCTGCAAAAAAAAAGAGTTGAGTTAATGATTAATGTGCATATCAGCATCTTATATGTTTCAGGTACATAGTAATGTTTCTAGGCCATCTGTGTTCAGAGGTTTAGGGCTCCCAGGATGTAAGCACCTAAATCCTTGTGTATTTTTTAGTTTTTTTTAAAAAAATTTATTTATTTATTTATTTATTTATTTATTTAATGTATGTGAGTACACTGTCACTCTCTTCAGACACACCAGAAGAGGACATTAGATCCCATTACAGATGGTTGTGAGCCACCATGTGGTTGCTGGGAATTGAACTCAGAGACCTCTGGAAGAGGAGTCAGTGCTCTTAACCACTGAGCCATCTCTCCAGCCCCTATTTTTTTTCTCTTAGTAGAATAGTTTCAGTTCTTTTTAACTCAGGAATCTCTTTGTCTGCTGTTCTCGCTATTTTAAAAAGTATTTATTTATTTATTTATTTATTTATTAATTATTGTGTGTGTTTCCTCATGCAAGTTAGAGAACAACTTCAGGGAATTTGTTCTCTCCTTCCACCATGGAGGTTTAAGGGCTCTGCTCATCAGGCTGGGTAGCAGGTGCCTCTGCCTGCTGAGCCATCTTATTGGAACTCTGGATACATTTTTAGAGCCACAAAAGTGTCAAGTTTTCACATCAGGTAAAAAGAATGGAGGGGATTGTGTAGAAACTGAGGGTGAAAGGTCAGGTTTTCTTTTAAACCTAAGCTATGGTGGCACCGTCATGACACTGGGTAGGATTCTCCTCTGTTCTGCAGCTGTCAGGAAAATCAGTTTACTGTCCTTTGAAACCTTGAAGAGCAGTCCAGATCTAAAAGGGGTGGGGGCTACCCATCAAGTGTAATTTCAGCATCACGGGTATCTTAAGTTTTTAGGACAACAAAATCATTCCTGCATAGCCTCAAGCATAAATAGTGGTTAGAATAATTTACACATTAAGCTACCTCAGTGACCTGCACCAGTGTGGACAGGTCTGGGAGCCTTAATATCTGTTCTGAAGAATAGCTCTTATGAACAGAAAAGGCCTGGGAATGGGTGAGTGGGCAGGCATATTGCACAGGGCTTTGTTCTCAGATAAAACCAAGGACAAAAAGACAGTGGGTGACTCACATTTAGGGGAAACACAATGACTCATTAATTATTTGCTGCCAGAACAGAGCGAGAAAGAAAAGGACTCATTTAAACACAGCCTTGCTTGTAACTGGCTATTGGACCACTTCTTATTTTCTGAACATCTGCCCTCTGATTCTAAGCACGTGTGAAGTTGCATAAGGGAAATTGGTATAATAGAAAATGTATCAGTGTTCAAGCTGCGGGTAAATATTTACTTTCCTCTTCCTCCTGGGGCTACAGTTCGTAGCATCTCCCCGGTGGCCACAGGAGAGATGCTGGTCTAGTAGAATTTAGATAGTAAAAGTGTGTGTTACTTGTCGGTCTTCATTTTTCCAGCCTTAGCTAGGCTTGTTGCTAACTAATGTCTAAAGAGACGTGGAAGCCATGGAGGTCTTAGGTTACTTGTTATGGGAGCTTGTATTGTTTCTGGGATTTCTGTGAAGGCAGAAATTTAGATGTTATGGTCACAGAAAACCTTTGCCCAAGAAAGACAGAAAAGACCGGGGAGTTCTCCACAGGAGCCATTTTATTTATTTATTTGTTTATTATTTATTTTTATGATTGAGGGGGCCCGAATTCCTGCCAATGCAAAAGGGGTGGATAGCCTGTGCACTTGTTTCCAGTAAGGCTCACCAAGACTGCCCCTCTTCATTTCTCAGTTTTTCTTTTTTAACTTGTCCTTCGGTGTCTTTCTTCAACATGAGCTGAAAGCTGTTTCATTACAATTGCTTTGTTTTGATTGTATTAGTAATTAATACGTAACGCCATTCAAACCTCTATCTCTTAATTACCTGCTTCTAGCCAGGCCCTTGTAGCTAGAGTCTGTGTCAGTTTCTGTCTGACTTTACGTGCAGTAAATCAAATATGATAATTATGTGAGTAAATCAGATGTGAGAAATAATGGAAGATTTAAAAATCGGATGAAAATCCTACTGGTCAGCTGCTTGAATGTCTCTAGAAACATTGTTAAATAAGAACATGGAGAATATGTTAATACTGTTGAAAAACCAAGCAAACAGGGCAGATGGCAACATATGTACTTGTGTGGTGTGTGTATGCATGTGTGTGTGTGTGTGTGTGTGTATGTATGTGTGTGGCGGTGGCATGGATATCAAATGGTAGCTGTGCTTAGAATTAAAATGATCTTAAACATTCTCCTCCTCCAGTGGTGCTCGTCATGGTTTGTATATGCTCTGGCCAGGAAGTGGCACTCTTAGAAGGTGTGGCCTTGTTGGGGTAGGTATGTCATTGTGGGCCTGGGCTTTAAGACCCTCATCCTAGCTGCCTGGAAGCCAGCATTCTGCTAGCAGCCTTCAGATAAAGATGTAGAACACTCAGCTCCTCCTGCACCATGCCTGTGCAGATGCTGCCCCGCTCCCACCTTGATGATGATCTACTGAACCTCTGAACCTGTAAGACAGCCCCAATTCAATGTTGTCCTTTATAAGACTTGCCTTGGTTATGGTGTCTGTTCACAGCAGTAAAATCCTAACTAAGACAGTGTTATTCACGATTATTCAGGAGAAGTTGAATGTGAAGCTACATTGTTCTCTGCCATCCTTTTGGGTTTTCGAGAATCCATGCCTTGTTTGTTCTTTGGTGTAAGTAGCCTATAAATGAATGTAGAACCTAGTCTCTGTTATATTAGTGAGATTACAGTTTTAGTTTTGAGAAACTATTTTTTACAAAACCTAAGTTTTCACTTTAATTTTTTTAAAAAGAGATTTAGAGAAAGCCATTTATCATTGAGCATAGGTGCTATTTCAGTGAAGGAAGACAGATATGTTCAGGTTTCATGAGAACCATGCAGATGGTTAAGATATAAAGAAACCACGATCACGGTGGTGGGCTGAGAGAGTCAAGGGTAGAGGCTAACAAGAAAAAAGCAGTGTGTTTAGGGAGATGGCTCAGCATGTAAAGCACTCTCTGTGCGAGCATGAGGTCCTGGATTTTATCTCCTGAACCCATAGAGAAGCCAGCATTGTGTAGTGCACTTGTAAGCCAGAGGGTTCCTGGTGTTCACTAGATAGCTAAGCCTAAACTGGCAGATCCCAGTCCAAGTGAGACTATTTCAAAATATAAGGCTGATGGCACCTGAGGAACAACATCAGAACTGGCTTCAGCCTTCACACACATGTACACCAACAGGAGCATCTCCCCGGCATATTCTAAGGCACGAAATGTGGGGAGGGTACGTGCTCCATCTGCTGCATTGTGGTTGAGCTGATCACTTTTATGAGGGGCTGTCAATATATTAGATGAAAGGAGTTGCTTAATACAAATATGAGAACTATGAAATCTGAGTTTTCTGAATCTTAGATCAACAATAAAGGGTCACACTCCCTCTGTGGAATGCTATTTTTATATTGGGTTTTGCAGGCCTGATTTTCTGCTCCTTGGTTTCCAAAGCAATCATCATCAACGTGTATCCTTGAGACATTTTGTTGTAATAATCAACAATGAAGCTCCTCATTTGGCCTCCATGAGATTCTAAAATACAGCAGGACTTTGTAATAGCAAAGATTTCTATGAAATAAAACAGGTTACCATTCGGAGAAGCCCTCTTACTTTGTCCCCGTCCCTCGTTCTGTCACATTGTCAGAAGCATTTAGTTATCACACTTCTTTGGGAAGGGGTTGATAGTCACATTCCACTTAGTGGGATATACATGTCTCAGATCCATCAAATCAGAAAGCTCTCCCTTATGGATCATCAACCCATGGCCACACTATACGTGACAGTCAACTCGTTGGACACAAAGACAGTCTTATAAATCATCTTATGATTGAGCTTATGAGCCAAGAATTGTAGAGTTCTTTTCAAAGATTTTGACATACATCATTTATGCAGTGCTTTGAAACAGTCACTGTGTACAGAAATAGAATGGCCTGTTGTTATTTTCATGTTCACAGATGTCTTGGATTGTTACCATAATGCAATTAGGCTTTAGAGGTATGTGTTGGTTAATTTCTCATTTAATAAATCTTTTCATCTACTACAGACTAAAAGAAAAGAAAACTGCCTGTAAAGCTGTCAAAGTATACATTTATATCTAATTCATAGGTGCATCCTTAACTGATGAACCATCTTGCTGACCCCAAGTTTTATATATATAGTGTATAATATACATTTCTATCTATCTATGTATCTATCTATGTATCTATCTATGTATCTATCTATGTATCTATGTATCTATCTATGTATCTATGTATCTATGTATCTATCTATCTATCTATCTATCTATCTATCTATCTATCCATCCATCCACATGCATTTAAGGTTTAACATTGAAAGCTCATTTCTTTATAAAGTTTTTATTGCGGAAGCATTCACACCCAGAGCTACTGCTCAGTGGGAGAGTGCTTGCCATAGTGTTACAGTGTAATAATTACTTTATTGTTCATCATCTCATCTTGAAGGCTCACATCCTGGGCAGCTATCCTGTTTTGACATGTCAGGCACCCTATCTTCACGTGCAACCTGCCAGGGCTATGAGAACTTCACAAGATTTTGTTTTTGTAGCTTTGCCAGTTTTTCAGTGATGACAGATGTATTTAGGCTTTAGATAGTCCTTCTAGAGTTTATGTGGATTGATTCATCATCTTCAAACACTAAAGGTAACAATGGACAAACAGAGACTCCACCACCGACCAGTTGGTATTACAGTATTTTCTGTCCTTAGTTGGTGAATAGCTGTAACTTAAATATGGTCCTGAAGTCAAGGTTTCATATGAATTCTTCATAGTGGTAATCTTTTATTCTTGTTTTTACAATCCTGTTACAAGTATTAAGGGGTTATCTGCTGGAAAACTTTTCCGAGATCAGTGAAGACTCAAATAATTGTCAGCTCCTTGACTTTGAAATTATTTTGTTGTTGTTATTGGGGGAGTAAAATTGAAATCACTTTGACAAGTTTTGGCAGCTTAGATATTCATGCCTTTCTTATCTCCCATCAACTTAATCACTATATATATAACCAAGATAAAATTAGACACAATGTCTTGTTATCTGTCTGAAGCAAGCCTCAAACTCATGCCCCCTGAGTGTTGAGACGACAGGCCTCTTCTGATATATAAGGTCTAGTCCTCAGGAAGGAGGACTTGCCAGGCAGCTCAGTTCCTCCAAACTGTGTGCGAAGAGTGTGGTGTCTTTAGCAACAGTAGCTCTCACTCCTCACTAATGAAGCCTATTTTTGTTGTAAATGGGAACATTACAGAGATCCCATAACTGATTGAAATGCAGACAGTAAGTGATCACTGGGTGCCTAGTACCAAATACCAAGTCTATACTGCAACCACTATGATGTCCAAGGCTTAGGCAAAAGTGATGGAAGAGAGGCCTGGAAGATTGTAAAAGCCAGAGGACAAGCATGATGGCTGCAACATGGTGTCTTTTAGATGTAATAAGTTTGCATCTATGAAATCTCAGCAATATGGACACCTGAACAAGACCCACATAATGACAACACCAACTGACATGACAACGTGGATGGGGGAGATTTCATAAGGTCTCACCCCAAATGAAGGGCTACAAGCATCAGTGGCTGCTAAGGGGAGGGGGGGGAAATCACTTGTTTCCAGGGATGAACTTCCTGGTAGCTTATCCCATCCCAAGTGGTCAGCGCTCAGTACATGTACATATGAACAAGATTTAATAGATGCCGTAGGTTGTATACACCTGAAGAAGAAGAGGTTGTGAATTTGAGAGGGAAGTGGGACACATACAGGAGAAGTAGAAAGGATGAGAGGAGGGGAGGGAAGAAATAATATAAATGCAACACTTAAGTGTGAAATACTCCAAGACGGAAAAATGGAAAGATTAATTTTCATGCTGCTGTTGCTTCTCCTTGTCCTCCTCCTGTTCTTCTTCTTGTGAATAAACCAATTTAAAACAGACTCATTAAAAAAGGCCAGGAAACAGAAGTCCTCTTGTTTCCAATCTGTCCATAAAAGCATCACATGATTTCGGTCTGTAGGCAGGCACGCAGGGACTCCATACTTTGAGTAAACATAAACACATTGGTTTACATCATCATGCCAATTTGATTACTTGTGAATAGATGATGAAGATACTGTTTACAAAACAGTTTTGTGCGTGAGAATGTTGATGAATTATGCAAATGAGACTTTGTAAGCCTTCGGGATTGCTTCACTTTCTGTTGTAATTTCTTTGGCTTCTTTTGGTGGGAGTTATTTTCTATTAAGTTACTAATTAATAACTAATTGATTTAAAGGTGCTCCCCTAAGTGTGTATTAAGCACTTTTAGGTATGAAGAATTAAAAATGAACAGGATTTAGCCCCTAGCTCAAATACATAGTGGTACAAACTGTGGGACATTGTCAGTCATGCTGGTTGGGGATTCTGGAACGCTTCCGAGAGAGGAGGTTGGTGTCTTCAGTCTGAAGGTAGGAGGTTAAGCATGGTTATTATAGGTGTAAAAGCATTCAAAGACTGTATGATAGCATGCATAACACAGTACAGAATGGGACTGTAGATTGTGTTTGAGTAATGGCAGATAGCATTGTGTTTCTGAAGGAGAGAACAAGGAGCCTGTAATGGAGATTAATAGTGTGCTGAGGGGACCTGGTTTGTCATGCGAGGTGACTTCTGTGGGTTTCCATGACAGATTGCCAAAACCTGGAAGACTTGAAACCGTAGCAGTTGCTTTTTTTTTCTCAAGTTTTGGAGCCCAGATGTCTAAAGTCATAGTACTATCAGGGTTCTACTATTCCTGGACAATCCTTCCTTACTGATACAGCCTTCTGTGGCTGCTGATAGTCCTGCATTTGCCTGGGCTTGTGGCTGCATTCTTCCATTTCATGTTATCTTTGCCTATCCTCTATTCCTCTGTGCCAGGGTCTCTGTGTCCAGATGTCTCTCCCTATAAGGACACTAGTTACTGTACCAGGCCAAATGAATCCACTAAGGCTTTCTTTGAAGTTTGATTACATCTACAAAGACTCTGTTTCTAAATGAGATCACAATAGCAAGTTATGGTGGGCATGGATACATTTGTATCCTTTTCTGATGAGGATTTTAAAGGACAGTCTTTAGAACAATTTTTAAATTTACTGTGGGTTTAACAGGAAGAAGGATATATACTGCACACCCTGCCTGACTACTCTCTCTCCTCTCTCTCTCTCTCTCTCTCTCTCTCTCTCTCTCTCTCTCTCTCTCTCTCTTCCTCCTCTATAGTCATTTCCTACAGTTAGAGCAACACATTATAATTGGCAGTCCTGCCTGGATACATCTTTATCACTTGTCTAGAGTTAACCTCACTTACCATTCTTGGAGTACCTTGTATGGGTTTGAGCAAATGTTTAGATCTGCGATTATAGTATCATACAAATTTGTTTTATGTTCTTTAAAAAAGTCCCTTGTTCCTGACAGTTCATCCCTCTTGGTAAAATGTAAAATGTACACTGTCCCCATGTGTCTACTTCTTGAGTTGGAATCATCGAGTAAGGAATCTTCCTGATTGATTTCATTGACTGAGAAACCGAAGCTTGGTCCTTGTGTGTTCATGGTAGGCAGCTCATTCCCTTTAGCACCAAATAGGACCATAAACTGTGGATGAGGGTGGACAATTTACACAGGGAACTGTTTAAAGAATGTACAAGAGATGGCACATTGATGGATGTCTTCATTGTTTTAGAATATCAGAGACTCTCACTAGAAGTAAACCAGGACATTACTTAGGAGCTCACCATAGTATCTGAGGCATGGGATAGGTTCATCAAAGGTCTGGTTCAACCCCCTCTCTGTATTTTCCAAGTATTTAGGAATTGTAAACTAAATTCCTGTATTTTATCAATTTGTTCATTCTGGTTGGTTTTGATTGGAATGGATAATAAAAATGCTTGGTGGCAAGTTGTTACAGCTAATGTGGACCACCATCTTGCTAGGATCTAGAACCACTTAGTAGATAATTCTCTGGGAATGCCCATGGTATAGTTTGTACATTGGGTTAACTGAAATGGAAAACCACACTCTAACTGTGGATGGCTCCATTCCATGGGACCAAATAAAAAGAAGAAATGAGCTGAGCATCTGCATTCATTCACTGGTACCTGACTAGATGCGACACGACCGTATGGTCCAGCTGTGTGACTTCTGTACCACAAAGGACTGTACTTAAACTGTGAGGCAAGACAGATCTTTCCTTAAGTACCCGTTGTCAGGTATTTTGCCACGGCAATGAGAAAGTAAGTAATACAGAAAGTCGGTAGCAGGACTCGGGTGTTGTTCTCAAAGTCTGCTCATGTGGTTTGTAGTCTTCTGGAACTGGTTTGTAAAAAGAGTATGGAAATATTTGGACTGTGGACTAGAGAAGCCCCAGGATTCTCTGAGCAGAGCTTGGTGGAAGTGTAGAAGACAAGAGGACCAAGAGAAAATCAGACAGAGACCTTAAAGGGGAACCAGGACTTTCCAGAAAACAGACATAGAGGCCATCCATACTCTGACTTCATTTCTCCTGTTTTCTGAGAACTTTGAATTAGGCTAAATTAAAAAAACTAAATGTTTGGCAGAGGAAATTCAAGGCGGGACAGTATTCAGGCTGTTGCATGGGTACTGTTTATGGGAAAGAGGCTTAAAGTTGTGGACAGGAAGGATACAGGTAAAGCCCCTGGAGCCACTGAAGTGAATAGTACTGTTACATCGTGCCCTTCACTGAGACAATAGCAAAGAATCACATCAGCTGAAGGCTCTAAGGTGAAAATTCATTTGAAAGGAGACAGCCTATCTTAGTTGGGGTCTTACTGTTATGAACAGACACCATAACCAACATTTAATTAAAGCTGGCTTACAGGTTCAGAGGTTCAGTCCACTATCATCAAGGCGGGAACATGGCAGCATCCAGGCAGGCCTTGTGCAGGTGGAGCTGAGAGTTCTGCATCTTCATCTGAAGGCTGCTAGCATAATACTGACTTCCACGCAGCTAGGATGAGGACTTAAAGCCCACATCCACCGTGACACACCTACTCCAACAAGGCCACACCTACTCCAACAAAGCTATACCTTCTAATAGTGCCACTCCCTGGGCTAAGCATATACAAACCATCACAGAGCCCGCACTGAGAATGCTACTCAAGTAGTTTGTTGCTCAAAGTAATTTTCTAGGAAAGTGTTTCCCCGTGGTCAGCATGCAGAGGCTAGCACACCAGTGACCCAAGGATGACATTTTGAATTGTCAGCGAAAGCTGGCACTGTTTTTCAGGTGATACTGACATTGCCTGCATGAAAGATGCAGGAATGAGAGTTACTCGAGGCCTGCACCAACATTCTAGAGAGCTTCCAAGGTTAGGCAATAGGTGACAGGATCAGAATCCTGGCCAGGAGACTGTGAGAGGCCACTGCATGTAACTGAGGTAAAGCTCAGTTTACATGGAGACCCTAAGATACTGGAATTGCCGGACCACTGAGGAAAGCTGTAACCATATCGAGGAGTCAGCTCAAGAGAGAGGCCATACAAACTGTAGGAAGCAGCGTTGGCACATCGGGGGGACACACAATGCTTTTAGAACACCAGGGTTTGGTGTGATCCTGCCAGGTTTTAGTATTGCTTTGGTCAATCCTTTTCTTGCTATGACCTCATTCCACCCTTGTGGAATGTGTGGTTATTCTGTGCCTCTGTTTCTCAGAGTTATGTAGCTTGCCTTTTATTTCATAGGAGCTCACAGTTAAGGGAGTGTCCTGGATCTCAGAAGAGATTTGACTTTGAACTGTAAATAGTGTTGGAGCCACTGAACACTGCGTGGTACCTGACGTTGGACTGAATGCATTTTACATTATGGGCTAGCCATGGGTAGAGGGATGGAAGACTCTGGCTTAGATGTGATATGTTTGGTTGTCAAGGTGACGAAGAGTGGAGTGGTGATGTTCAGTAGCGAGCCTCAGCTTGAGAGGCTGTATAGCCACCCGGGAGGTAAACCTTTAGGCCAGTGGTTCTCAATCTTCCTAATGCTACGACCCTTTAATACAGTTCCTTGTGTTCTGGTGGCCTTCAACCATAAAATTATTTCATTGTTACTTCATAGCTGTAATTTTGCCACTGTTACAAATCACAGTGTAAATATCTGATATTCAGGATACCTGATACATGGCCCCCAAAGGGTTAGCTGCTCTAGGCATATCTGTGAGGCGTTTTATAGATTGGATTAGATAAGGCTGGAAGACACATTCCTATGGACTGGGGTTCTGGACTTAAATAAAAAGGAAAGAATGATCTGAAGATGACCGCTCGTCTCTCTCTACTCTCTGCTTCCTGACTGTAAATATGATGGGACCTCCTGCTTAACAGTTCTGCCTCCTGTCTCCCCAGCTGTGATGGATTGCATCCTTAAAGTACTACAAGTGAACACTTGCTTCCTCAATTTTTTTTTTTTTTTTTTTTTTTTTGTCAAGTATTTTATCACAGGGAACCACAAAAGTAACTAGCTCAGTATTTCTTGATGTCACTGAATGGAAATAGCCAATAAAGCCACGATTTTGCTGAAAGTTTGTACTTTTCTAACTAGATCTTATACTATATACATCCTTGTCATCCTAGCAGGGAACAATACCTTCTGGTCAAAAGATCCCTCAGCGGGGTGATCCATTCTATATCCAGCTTCTCATCTACCCCACTCCAGAGTCTTCTCCATTGCCCATGTTAGCCAATATTATGTGCGCAATCACATGGTTTGAGGGATATGCTAACTCTTGTACAACTCTCACTATTGGTTTCAAGAATTTTGGCATTGTGATAGTTCATCTTTATTGCTCGTCTCTGGACATATCTGTGTAAGTATTTTCAGAGAAGTTTAATGGAGAAGGGAAGACCCAGGCTAAATGTGAGGGTCACCATCCCATGGCCTGGGGTCCTCGATGGAATGTAAGAAGCAAGTGAGTGGAGCGTGGCATTTATCTCTTGGCTTCTGGCTATAGCTGCAGTGTGACCAGTGCCTCACGCTTCCACTGTCCCAGCTACACCTGCATCTACCCTCATGTCCTTCCCACTGTGAGCACAAATAAAGCTTCTTCCCCTTAAGCTGCTTTTGTCAGAGCACTGAGGACAGTAAATAAAACAGTTAGATGTCTGGAAACTCATCGTTAAACAGGAGTACCTATGCCTGCTTCCATTTGACCATCATCAGTCACTATTCTGCTGCCTGTTGGTTTGCTCACTCTGTAAACTTCATACAAGTGGAATCATATCACATGTCCTTGTCCTAATTGTGTATAGCTTATTTCGTGAGACACAAGGTCTATGTGGTCCGTCCACATTATAGTATTAGAATTATTAGAATTCCCTTCCTTTGTAAAACTGAATAGCATTATGCAATACATGGTCTAACAATGCCTCTCTGGGTGGATATTTAAGCTATTTTTTAAACATGTTGACTAGGATGAATAATGTTAGCATAAATGATGAACAAGTTCCTGTAAAGTCTCAGCCTTCACTTCTTTGGACTTACACCATTCACCAAGGTGATTTGGATGCAGACTCCATCTGTCAGCCAAAGAGAAGCTGCTGAGGTGATACTATCTCTGTTTTTCATGGATGTGACTCACCCAACATCAGTGAACTAGGAGCTCCTACTTCATCTGTAGCCATAGCCTGCCACCACACCATCCAGTACCTGCACCCCAGAGCCATCCTTTTGTCTCCTTTGATTGCTTCTTTCTAGATTCTTCTGAATATGCTGTAAGATGCTACCCTGTTGTGATATCTTCTTCAGGTGACAGACTCCTCCCAGATCACACACGTCATCGTGATACTGAAATCTCGATGTGAAAACTACTGGTTGATTCATTGACTTCAGAGCACGGACTGCTCAGATCTGTCGTTGTGGAACCCCCAAGGCTGGCTGACTGCTAATGGACGAGTGTGCAGTATATCACAGGGTATTGAGAATGTAGTGAAGCAAAGGCATTTACTGAGTTGCAGGACTGTAAGTGTGATTTGTCTCTGTCTTCTGGTTTTGTATTGGCACCACATTTGTTTTGGTTATAGGAAGGAGTTTTGGCTAAGCTTCCCCTTGTGACCAGGAGACTGGTATAATTCTAGGTCATGGGGTCTAGGAAGCCTGTTCATGTTGTTTCTTGCTGGTGTCACAGAGCCTAAACACCTCTGATCCAGGTCTGGAGCAAGGGCTCTGTTTACTCAGAGAAAATTACCTCCCTTGCTTCACCCAAGTTTGGTTTTCATCCATGACCAGATCATTTTGGGAATTATCTTTCAAATTTTGGCTACCCAGCCAGAAAACTCTGTTTGCTAATTGCATTTTTTTGTCTGACTATGGACCCAGAGGCACTATAAAAAGTTCAGCTCTGACACACCCTGGGGAAAAAAGAAGAAGAATAAACACGCATACTGTGGGCTTTCTACTGTGTAAGAGTGCAGGCTCATTAGGGCTCTCAGGGATCTCTGCATACCGTGACCGTTGTCCGACAGCTGGCCAAGTTTGACCAGGAGCTAGACTTCAGAAGCCTCACACCTCCCTTGAGAGTATTGTCACCGATCTCAGACCCGGGTTGAATTTTAACCAAGTTATCTTCGCTGTGCTCCTAAATGAGGAAGCTGAAAGGGAGACTCTGGCTCTGCCCCTTCTGCAAATAAGCTTCCAGCCTATAACAGGGACTTTGCTATAGGCAGTACATTTCTCAACTCAGCTCAAAAGCTTCGGGAGTTTGGCAGGCTCCTGATGCTTTGGGGAGATCTAAATCACACCTGAAGCTCATGGGTTGCTGACATCTGAGGCTGTAATTAAACCAAGCTGAAGGAAGAGCACATCTGGGCTGCAGCACCAGGCCTTGTGAAGGTCTGGGTGGTGCTTTCTGATTATGAGGGTTTTTTTTTTTCTTCTGTTTTCAGAGACTATGTTTATCTTTTCTACTAGGGAAAAAAAGTTGGAATAACATGAATAATCAGATTGAACTTGGTCAAAATGCTGTGTCAAAAGAGATTTGTTTTCTTTTGTGAGCATTACAGGCAATACTTGAAAGAGTTGGGGTGGGGCTTGGCCATGAAAGCAGCCATTGGAAGGGCAGAGTCCTGTGTCTCAGCAGGACATCTTCTAAGACTGGGTTTCCTTGGTGTTAAGGGAAGGGTGTGGACAAAGGTCCTGAAAAGCTCATACCAACGCTTCTAATTTGGAGCCTACCTTCAGAGTCCTGGATAATCAGTACCCTTCTTACTTTGCTTCTGCTGTGATTAAAAACCCAGTGACTGAAGTAAGGTGTAGAAGGAAGCGTTCATCTTGTGCTCATGGTCCCCGTGGGATAAGAGTCTGTCACCATCATAGTGGGGAACCACAGCAGCAAGCACCATGGTGGCTAGAAAAGCCAACTGCTCGCTCCCACCTCACAAACAAGGAGCAGAGGGAACACAAGGTGGTGAGAGTCTTTCAACTTTCAAAGCCTCCTTCCTGAGACAACTTCATCTAGTCCGTTGCTTCTCTCTCGGAGGATGAAGATTCTGTTCTCAGCACCCACATGGTGGCTCCCAGCCATCCATATCTCCAGTTACAGGGGATCCAATGGCTTCTCTTTTTTTGCCTGCAAGTGTGCCAAGCACGCACACACATGGTATAAATACACACAGACAAAGCGCTCATGTGTAAAATTAAAACAAGTCTTCAAAAACATGATAAGGTAGAAGATGATAACGGGAGACACCTCACAGCACTCTCTGGTATCTACACAGACTTACAGAGGTGCACACACATGTGCACACACGTGTACAAGTGTGTATACACCCACACCCATGCACACAAGATTGTTTTGATTACATGTATCATCCCAGATACTTGATAGCCTGGAACTGCAGGTCTGCACTTACGGTTCTCATTAGGAAGAACACAGGAAAGACTCTCAGAGAAAACCTCATGCCTCCCACGGCTGTGAGCACGTCTTCCCCTCTATACCAGCCTGGCAGCTTCATTACTGCCAATTATTTTCAGGTCCTACATGATGGCAACTGGAATCTCAATAGACATCCATGTCTTACCAACGCACTGCCCCGAGGATCAAACATCACATAAAAGGCCCCTGCAATCTTGCCTCAGTCTCTACTGGGACATACAGTTGTAGTGGTTTGAATGAAGATGTTCCCTGTAGGTCCTAGTATTTGAATACTTGGTCCCAAATTAGTGTCACTTTTTGGAGAGGATTAGGAAGTGTGACCTTGTTGGTGTCTTCAGAGGCCAAAAGAGACCATTGGGTACCCTAGAACTGGAGTTGCAGATGATGATAAGCCACCATGAGGGTGCTGGGAACAGAAGCTGGGTTCTCTACAAGAGCAGCAAGTGCTATTATTAACCACAAGGCCATCTCTCCAGCCCTCTTGCTAAGTGGACCCGGAATTAACTTACTGACCTGGAATTTACTGACTGACTAGACTGAATTGCCATTGAGCCCCATGGGTTCTTCCTGTCCTGATCTCCGGGTTTTGGGGTTAGAGTGCACCCAGATTTTACATGGGTACTGGGGATCTGAACTCAGGTCCTCAATACTTGTTCAGTGAGTGCTTCCTCCACCAAGTTATCTCTCCAACCTCACATTTAATTTTACTTAGAATGTTTTATAAGAGTCCACATTTGTCCTTTTGATTAGAGTCTGGCATTGACAATGACAGTAACCCAAACCAGACCTCTTTAGAGTTCAAGTTTGAAAGCTAGGGACTGTGTAACACTTACCCCAAATAGTACCATACTCTGCTTTTACCCCAACAGCATTGTTTAGAAGGCTAACACAACCAGAACAAGATAAATCATGCAAATAGTTTTCATATCAAGTCTGCCCTCTCTGCAGTAGGAGGATATTGTACAAACGTACAAGGAGAGGCCTACAGATGACCAGACTTGAGTTAAGCTGTAAACTGCCTGACCAGCTGTGTATGTGGCAGAACACATGCATCTTCAGCAATGGAGGCCACATGTGTGTGGTGACTGGCTTGTTGTTAGTGTTCAGACTCGCTTCTCTTGCTTTTCTCCTCTCTTTCAGATGCCCCCTTCTAAAGGCCATCTCAGATTTCTGGGCTATAGCACACTCTAATGACATTTGTTCGTTCTGTCATCACAGATATAAGACAATAAATTAAATTAAAATCAAATTAAAATCTCTTTGTCTTTTCTTCTTTTTATATGTATGTATGTGTAATGAACCTGTATATATGTGTTCATACATATATATAAATGTTCACACACACATATATACACAAATACACACACACTTGTGTATGTGTGTTTACATGTCTGCATGTGTGTGCATGTGTATGTGTGCATGTCTGTGTGTACATGTCTGCATGTGTGTGCATGCCTGTGTGTGCATGTATGCATGAGTGTGTGCATGTCTCTCTGTGTGCATATGTGCATGTGTACATGTGTGTGAATGTGTACATGTGTGTACATGTGTGCATGTGTGTGTACATGTGTGTGTGCATGTGTGCATGTGTGTATGCATGTGTGTATATTTAGCCAGCTTGCTTTGGGGAACTCTGTCTTCTGAGGTTAGAATTGCAGATGGGGTGCCATGTCCCTTGCGTATGCATGGTTCTGTGCATCTGGACTCCTTGTCCTTCTGTGTGGGTGGCAGGTCCTCTCACTGTGCCATTTCCTCATTCCCCTTCTTCCTTTTTCTCCCCCATTCATTTTCAAGCGAAGAAGGAAAGTTAACAATTGCAGCCCAACACTTGCTCTCAGACATCATGCTAGTTGCTTTTTACACATGGGCTTATTTTCTCTTCATCATAATCTCAGGGCGAGGATACCCTCTTTGTCCCTTCTATAGATGTGTGTCTGGGAGACCTTGCCCAGTTTCTCTCTACCTGTAAGCTACAACGATGGAGGTTACCACGATGGAGGACCTCAGGGTCCTTTCAGGGCCTATTGTGCATTGTTTGACTTCTCTATCCTTTGGGTATTTTTATTAGGTGTGGGGTGTGGAACATTGGTACTGTCAGTGACCTTCCAGGAGAGGTGGGGAGTCTTGCCGGGAAGCGAGGAGAATTTGGCATTTATGAGCGCACATAATCATGTGCCTTATTCATGAAACATAGCTCTCCTCTTTATCCCTCACCATCTGTATCACACCTGGACATGCTGAGTACTTTCCAGAAACAGAAGATTCAATTATTTTCTTATAATCTCACCTCCCAGAGGACGTACTGGAGGAGAATGTTTTTTTACAGAGATCAGTTGCGCTTTTAAAGGCATCTTAATTTGGGGAGTTGGAGACAGCCAGACTGTTAATTGATTACCTTGTTTCTTGACCTGCTAATTGAGACTTGGTCTTTATTCACATGGCCCCTAGGCAAGTGTTGGCTGCAGTTGTGTGTCTTGATCTATGCTTGCCAAAATCAGATGCTGTGGTGTGTGGAGTTCACAGTCTGGCAGAGTACCCAGAGATGTCATGTGGATGCTGTTACAGAAAAGTGGCTCATTACCCCACCCCCACCACAAGAGACTGTTAGCGCTTATTTTCCAGCCACAGTCTTGCTCTCTTACACGCCTCTACTTTAGTAATTCCAACATATAAGATTATTTTCAAAGGCACGGAGACCTGAGGGCTAGGGAGATGGCATGATGGGTAATAATAGCACTTGCTATTCAAGGATAAGGACCTGAGTTGAATTTCCAGCATCTGCATGAGGAGCCGGGCATACTTGCGTACACATGCAACTCCAGCACTGTGGAGGACAGAGACAGGAGGATCACTGGGCCTTGCTGGCTTCCAACCTAGCTCTAGAGTCAGAGGAGACCCTGCCTCAAAGGAATCAGATAGAGTGATAAGGCAGGACACCTACCTTTCCCTTCTGGGGTCCACATGTTCAGAAGCACTTATACACATTTACATGCTCAGAACACACAGACACCACATGTGTTAAATAAAGTACTCTCAAGTGAGTGTTTGGTAGGGATGGGTTGATTCCTTGGGACAAGTCTTTCTAGACTAAATGGAGAGATGGATGTGTCCATAGAATAGCTGGAGAGACGGCAAGTGTCATGTACATTTGAACTACCTTTTTTTTTTTTTTTCAGAGAGATGAGAGCTATTATGTAGAGACAGTCACTAAAATGATCTCTGACCCCATCAACCTTTGGGAGTTTTGTGTCTCCTGTGCCCTGAGAAAAGGACTCCTCCACCCCCCCCCATTCTCCTTGACTCTAAGTTCCTAGGTGGAAGAGCGGCCAGCTGCCTAGCTGTACCTGCACAGGTCCTTGGGCAATCATTAGACAGTTAATGTTTATTTCTGCTTGGCAAAGCAATGATTCCACATCCCAAACCAGGAGAAGAACAGGATGAGGAGACATTCAAACCTTCTGAGGCAAGAAGAAAATCTCAGGTTTCTATCATGGTTTTGTTTCTCAGATGGGAGTAATAGTCTCTCTCTGTCTCTGTCTCTGTCTCTCTCTCTTGTTCTCTCTCTCTTGTTCTCTCTCTCTTGTTCTCTCTCTCTTGTTCTCTCTCTCTTGTTCTCTCTCTCTTGTTCTCTCTCTCTTGTTCTCTCTCTCTTGTTCTCTCTCTCTCTCTCTCTCTCTCTCTCTCTCTCTCTCTCTCTCTGAGTGTGTGTGCTCTCCTGTACACATGTGAAGGCTAGGGGAGAACATCTTTTTTTCTTCTTTTTCATTCTATGTCTTATTCAACTGAGGCAGAACGTTTCACTAAACCTGGTATTCAAATTCTTTGGCTATGCCAGCAGCTAGGAAACTCCAGAGATCTTTTTGTTTCTCCTCTTAAAGACACTGGGGTAGTAGGCATGTGTAGGAATACACCCAACATATTTCATGGGTGCTGGGGTGTGAATTCTGGTTCCCCATGCTTGCATAGCAAGCTCTCTTACTTGCTGAGCTATCTCTCTACAACTCTAGCCCAGTCTACTTTTCCTTGAGGACTAAAATGGAGAGCATAGTTAAAGCACAGAGTACTTAACTCAGTACTCTGTACTTAACCTTTAACTGAGGCTTAAACCTCAGTAAATAGTTGTAAGCAAATAACATTTAAGAGTATTTGATCATGCTTGTATGTGCTGTTCCTCCCTCTGTATTTCTTTCTTTTGTCCCCCTTGTTTTTTAAATAACACACGAGCTATACACTCATACAAATTGGTGACCAGATTATATCTGTTGTATAGAACATTTAAACAGAACAATCATTATTGAAAAAGCAGGAACCCACCATCACCCCTTCTTGATGTTTTGAGACAGTGAGTAATTTTTCTTCTGTTGGGTGTCCTCTGTACATGGAAGAGTGTTGGAGCAGGCACCTACCTGCCTGCTGTCTTCATATCTGGTCCCCACTCCCATTTGCATTTCCAATGTCTTCCAAGGAGAGCTGTCAGGCTCAGGACATAATCATGCTGACTTTGGATGGATGGTTGTGTTTGATTAGGCAGCTGCATCAAAATGGAGAGTGACCTCAGAGTAATTCACAGTGAAGAATGACTATGAGGTAGGTAAGCTCTCACAGAAATGAGAGGGTGGCTAGGGTTGTCCTTACCTCCTGTTCCTTTGCCTCATTTTCCCTTCAAGGTTTCTTCAGATTTGGTTAAGCCTTGATTTGCTGCTCTTTCTCTCAGAATACTTTTGTCTCTGAAATGAAAGCATCAGAAATCAAGTTGGAATTGCATGGTCTCTGACTGGTCTTGCAGTGCCTTCCTCCGCAGACAGAAGGAAGACTACAGTGCCATCCCGTGATATTTACTCCTTGTGAATTTCCTCTAAAGCCACACAGCTTGAAGTCCTTGTGTTCAGTTCCTCTGAACATTTTTTTTCTAAAACAGTCAATGACAGCCTGGCTGAATGCCTGTGTATTTTACTAAGAAGCTGGGGGGCTTATTTGATTTAGCTCATGTGAGAAGTTTAATTATTTTTTTCTTCGTTTCTTCACTCTGGGCAGTGCATATACCTAGTAGAATCAAGCTTTGTTCGGGCAAGCCCCCCCCTTGAGCCTTCCACATAGCCTGTGGCAACAGCGATGGCCAGTGGTTTCTTGAGGCACCAGTGTAGACCATGTGTTTCATATTAAGTGGGTAAATAACCTCTTCAGCTGAAAACCTTTCAGTAACTTGAAGGTTAAAACAGACTGTACCTCTGGGTTCCAAACAGATCAAGTCTTACTTCCAGGTTGGTTTTCATTAGATTGACTTTCTCCCCCAGTAAATATACTAGGTGGATTATATAAAACCATTTCATGCACATATACAAATGTACTTTGAGTATATTTTCTCTTTTCATTGGCTTAATATGGAAAATGAATATAGATATTGGCAAAATTATTCTCTGATTATTTTAAATTGATATACAGATGTTCATAATGCTATTGGGTGCTTACCACATACTGGGTGATATGTGGCTTTGTTTTCAAAAGAATTATTTAATTCTTATAATGACCTTTTGGAAATAGGCATTTTTATTATTTTTTTAAGATTTATTATTATTTATGAGTATGTGCCTGTCTGTGTATGAGTATGTATGTGTCTGTGTGTGCACACCCATGTGTATGTGTGTGTTTGTCTATGTGCATATGTATGTGAGTGTCCAGGGAGGCCAGAGAGGGTGCTGGATCTCTTGGATCTGGAGCTACCCAATGTTGTGCTGGGGGGCAAACTCTAGTCCCCTGCAAGAGCAGCAAGACTCTTAGTCACTGGGCTACTCTCCAGCTTTTATGTTTTTGTTATTTCTTGTTCAAAGATGAAAAGCTGAAGCTGTGGTCATCATAAAAACAGACACCAGAGTTCCCTAGGCTGTAAAGCAAATGAGTGTAGAGCTCGGACTCCTGGCTGGTCCCTTCACATCCAGTTCACTCCATCATGGATGCAAGCTCAGCTTCTCATCCTCCTGCCTTCCTGGAGTCTAGCCCAGGGTTAGACATAGTGGGGCTGAGAACTGCCTGCCTGCAGGGGATATGGAAGGAGCTGCAGCAAGGCTGCCCAGGGGCCTGTGGATACCCAGAAGCAGCTGTGGGACTTCTTCCTGGAGCAGCCACTGGTTGTTTGAGTCCCAAGAGCCTCTGTGGTGATCTTGGAACCTAAGCCTCTCTCTCCTGGGGTAGGCTCTGGGACTCAGTTTTTCTGTTAGTAGTCACAGCTGGGAGGAAGTGGAGAAATACCAGGCTCAAGTGTGGCTCTGAGCTTTGCAGCCTTGTGACTTGAGGTGAAATAGCTGAATCAACTGAGGTGGCCTTTTTTGATTTGGGCAACCAGGTTCCTGCTGATCGATACTGATTGGGGCTCATACTGATTCTGAAGATCGAGGTGCACCTTAATGTGTTTTGCACAGAGCTTTATTTTATGAACTTACAAATTCCCCCTCCCTCTCTTCCTCCCTTTCTCCCTCCCTCTTTCCTTTCCTCTCCCCTTCCCTCCCTCCCTCTTTCCCTCCCCCTTCCTTTCTTTGTGCTAGTGATCAGCTCAGGGTTTTTTTCATGCTAGTTCAGTGTTAAGGCTAGTTCAGTGTTAAGTTACTGACATGTGTCCCAGCCCCGCCTCCTCTGCCTTTAAGCCAGGGTCTTTTTATGTAACTCTGGCTGTCCTGGAACTGGTTGTAGCTCAGGTTGGTCCCATATTTAAGATCCTTTGTCTCCTGGGTGCCCAAATGGTCTTTTCAGGTGAAAAGCTTGGACCTTTAGATGAGGCAAAGGTGACCAGTACATTCTGCTGACTGACGGCACAATATCCAGCTTGTATCAGTTCTGAGTTCCAGTGGCTACTGTTCAGAGACTCTACTAGTTTGCTGATCCCAGGCTTTCAATGCTGAACCTGTGCAGTTGCTTCCAGTATTGAAAAAGTTGCCTGAGGCCAGACCATAGCTTGTCAACCCTCTAGAGCAGTGGTTCTCAACTTTCCTAATCCTGCGGCCTTTTAATACAGTTCCTAATGTTGTGGTGACCCCCAACCGTAAAATTATTTTGTTGCTTCTTCATAACTGTGATTTTGCTACTGTTAGAAATTGTAATGTAAATATCTGATATGCAGGATATCTGACATGGGACCCCCAAAGGGGTCGAGACCCACAGGTTGAGAACTGCTACCTATCGTAGCTTCTTGTTGTAGAAGGTCAATAATATCCTTGACTCCAACACATTACATTCATTGAGTGCAATCATCACAGATGTAAAATCATAACATGTCTAGCCAGATACTGTCTTTAGAGCCAGGTGTTGCTCAGTGGCTCAGTCCTGTTACTGTTTGTGAAGCCATCACTTTCCTGGGCAGGAGAATGAGGAGTCAAGTCACAGGAGGGACAGGAATCACCCTGAATCTTCCTTTTAGCGAGTCTTGTAAACAGAAAAGGAAAGATCAATATTCCAGGGCTGAAAGGCAGGAGGCGGCAGCCAGCTCCACTGTTCCACACAGGCAAGCCTGCCACTTGTCTCATCTGATGACTTGGTTGTTGTTCCACAAAACCAAAAGCCGGGACTCTCTTGGCATTGCACACTGCTGTAGTGTGCACACACACTACACAGCATGTGGCTTCATGCATGTGTCACAACAGCTTGTCTGTCTGTATTCTATTTTCTCCGAGTGTATTTATTCTGAACTTCTAAGTCTCAAGCAGGAAACTGTCCCTCACACTCAGTTTAGATGGCGCATGCTCTTGCAAGGTGACAAGGATACATTTTTTTTTTTTCTACAAAAGAGAAAAATGTTTTCCTAACAAGACTGGAAGCAGAAGACTGTTTTGGGGGGAGTGGAGGTTTGTTTTTGATGGGGTCTCCAGACGGAGGAAGATGTGGAATCTACCAGTTCACCCAAAGCCTGGTGGGATCAGCAGTGTGTGCTGGGTAAGATGAATCAGTCCATTGGCTTCCTGTGACAGGGCCAGTGGGCAAGAATCTAGTTGACTTCAGAGATCAGGCAATGGCATAGATATTCGGGGACTGTGGCCATTTGCGTGATTGTGCAAATAACATCAGACAAATCCAGATTGTGTTTGCACACTGGGTTTGCAGCACTACCTAAAATAATAAAAGCCCTACCTTTCCATCCATAGATATGAGGATATGTAAGTGGATGCATAGATACATGTATATTACAACTAGTATAATGCTAAATATAGCCGAGTGGCTAGTGTGTTGACTTTCAGCTTTTACTTGAATGTTTGGGCTAAGGGTAGACTAAGAACATCTCTGTAAACAGAGCGTAGAGTGGTCACCATTCAGGCCAGGGCGCTTTTTCTTCTTCTTAGGGAGTAGCTGGCTATACCCATGGCATTTCTTTTCTTTTTATATGCATGAGTATTTTGTCTACATGTATGTTCATGTACCGTGTGTGTGTGTCTTGTGTCCTTGGAGGTCGGAGAGGTCACTGGATCTTCTGGGAGTGGAATTATCGATAAGTGTTAGCTGGCAGTGTGCTGGGTACTGAAGTCGGGTCCTCTGAAAGAGCAGCAAATACTCTTCACCTGTGCTCCATCTCCCCAGCCCCACCCTTCTTAGGCCCATCTTTCACACACACACTGGGGACAGGAATGGACACCTCTGTCCTTGAGAGGGGCTGCCTCTTCACCTTGTGGTGAAGCTGAATCTTTCTCCACAGATTTTGAAATGTTTATTTACCCTAGGGTCTGGAGAGCAGGTTCTCAGTGTGGGATGAGGAAGAAAATGGGGTCATGGCCGTCTTTAAGATTCTTCTGTGCCCATGGATGTGGGGTCAAGGACATGAAAATACAGTTTAAAGTTCCCCGAAGTTCCCTGGAGACTTGACGCTGAGCCATAGGTCTGCTTTTTGTGACATTACAAGATGTTACTACACACATAGGCTTTGCTTTCTGTGTGAACTCATTATTATTATTATTATTATTATTATTATTATTATTATTGGTTTTTCAAGAAAGAGTTTCTCTGTGTAGCCCTGGCTGTCCTGGAACTCACTCTGTAGACCAGACTGGCCTCGAACTCAGAAATCCGCCTGCCTCTGCCTCCCAAGTGCTGGGATTAAAGGCGTGTGCCTCCACCGCCTGGCATGTGATCTCATTATTTGGACTTATTTTTTTATGACTTGTGAAGAACAGATGAAATCTTATTGATGGTGTTTCACTAAGACATTGTAGCGCTGAAGTATTGAATTATTTATTTGTTTCCTAGTGGAAGTTTCTTTTTTTCTGTTTTACAAAAGGTGTTCAGGGAGCTGGAGTTTTGGGGCGAGCTGCTCAGTGACTGAGTGTATGTGTTGCTCTGGAAGAGGATGCAGGCTCTCAGCACCCACAACATCGGGTGGATTACAACGGCCAGGGACTCCAGCTCAGGGGATCTGACACTCTATTCTGGCTTCCTCAGGTATCTGAACAAATGTGATGTCTCCCTTACCCCCTGCCCGCCTGCATGTACACACATACACACACACACACACACACACACACACTACACATATAGAAATAAAAAGAAACCTTAGAAAAGATATCCACATCTAAAAACAGAAGTACCCTCTATTTCAGTTGATTTGATTTAAAATATTTGCAGTGCTGGGGATGGAACCCAGGGCCTTGGACATGCTAGAATAAGTGTGCTACCACTGAACCTTCTGCTCAGTCTGCATACAGTCTAAATACGTGATGCAAGTGGTTAGTAATTCGAAGACGCAAAATTCTTTCTCTTATTCATGTGTGTATGTATGTGTGTTTGTGTATGTATGTGAGTGTGTTTGTGTGTTAGTGTGTGTGTATGTGTGTGTGTGAGTGTGTGAGTATCTGTTTGTGTATGTGAGTATGTGTGTGTGAGTGTGTGTTTGGGTGTGTGTGTGTGAGTGTGTGTTTGTGTATGTGAGTATGTGTGTGTGAGTGTGTGTTTGGGTGTGTGTATGTGTGTGTATGTGAGTATGTGTGTGTGAGTGTGTATGTGTTTATGTATGTGAGTATGTGTATGTGAGTGTGTGTTTGGGTATGTGTATGTGTGTGTGTGAGTGTGTGTTTGTGTGTGTGTGTGCCCCATTGGCTGTGACCAGGCATATACCATGGCATGTGTATAGAGGTCCATCTGACTTTAAGTGGGTTCAAGAGAACCTGAACTCAGGTCTTCATACTTATGCGGGAGCCGTTTTACTTTTTGAGCCCTCTACCCAGCCCAGAGGCAATATTCTGACACCCAGGGAATTCACAACCTAGGATAGGAGGCAGGACAAAGAGTTGTCTGAGGGAGTGTGAAAACTGATGATACAGAGACACTTTTGCAAACACTGCTAGGACGTGAGTCTCTGCTCTGCCATGGATTAGCGGGGTGCTATTGGGCAAGCCTTCTAAGGGACTTTTGCAGAGACAACAATCAACATCCAAACGAGGACATTTCTGCGACAACGAAATGAGTCAGTCCATGTATGAAGTGCTCAGAACAGTGCTTGGCACAGAATGAGGGGCCATAATTATCCATTGCTCTGTTTTCTCCCAGAATTCTGTGGACAAGGAGATTATAGGAGAGCTTGTAGGACATGCAGACTCCCCACCCCCCTACTTCAGAGTTCTTATTTAGTAGCTCTGGGTGGGCAGAGATTGGGATGCTGCAACAACAGATACCCTGAACATTTCTGGAGGAGGATGTGCGTAGACCTTGTCTGGAGGACCACTGCTATGGCAAAGGTACAAGCAACACCAGAATGGGGGATCAGTCACTGTTCAGGGGAGATGTTAGGAGAAACTTCACAGCAAAGGCCATTCATTCATCATGGTCTGGTGAGGTCAACAGGCCGATGGAAAGAAAAGCAGATGTGCCAAGACACAGCTGTGATCAGCACAGGTTGAGCTTCCCATTTCCATATTTCTGGGAGTGGTCTCTGGGAGGTGACGAATTTACTGAGAGCAATGTCCCCAGAACACCTGGCCATCCTTGGTGGCTGGTCTTAATTGTCAGTTTGACACAGTGTAGAGTCACCTGGAAGAGGAGCCTCTTCGAAGAACTGAGGTGATTGTCTGGGTTATGTTAATTGACGTGGGAGGACCCATCTTAATTGTGGCTGTGTCCTTTGCCTGGGAAGGGGATTCTGAACTGTATAAAATGGAGAAAGGCAACAGAGTATTAGCGTGGGATCGTCCATCCCTCTCTGTGTCTGGATGCTCAGGTGTGCTATGACTGGCCAGCTTCTTCAAACTCCTGTTGGCATAACTTCCCTACCATGACAGACTGTACCCTGTAATGTGAGTCAGAGTAAACCTGTCTCCCTTAAGCTGGGCTGTTCAGAGTATTTTTATCATAGCAACAGGAAAGGAGGCCAAGATGCCCAACTGATGAAGGATTGCAGTTAACGGTGACTCATGCCTTTTGCTAGTGTGGCTGATTAGGTGAAAGCAAAGATTGGTGAACTTGAACTTCTCAGTTAGCTGTCCATGGCTGTGATAGAGTCACTTGGTCATCACGTAAGAACTCTGGTAACCTGTGTTGAGCATTTCTAAGAAAAATAGCTCTGGTGCTGATGAAAAGGGGTGTTTTCCGACATCAAAGTGAGTTTAACTGGAGACCATGAGGCGGCTTCTTCCTTCTGTGAGTATCTTCCAAAGCAGGGAGGCTTTGCTCACCTGAGATGTTTAGATATCTTGGATTTCTTAGACTGGTTAGTTGAATGTCTTGGGAATTAAGTAAGCAATGTCTCAACCCCCCATCCGCAAATAAAAAAGCATCTTAGGGATCCACATGTTGTCTTTTTTGTTGGCTACTCACAATTATGAGAAGCCAGTGAAAGGAAATATCTCCATAATACAGATAAATAAATGAATGTTAGTAGGATGAATAATATTTCTTTTTATAGTGCTTTAGACCAAGGCCATCCCCAAGTACAGAAGAACAGGAAGGAGTTTCCAGATGAAAACTGCCCCCACATTGCTTCATGGCAGGACGCTTTATGGAAAATGGTGATGCAGTGAATCACATGACCCAGCAGGAGGGATTCTTTGGACAAGCTTGTTTTTAGGTAGATGAAGTGAAGAGACTAGCAGGGAGCCAGAGCACATGGGTCACATGTCTGCAGTCTCGGCTCTTGGGAAACCGGTAGGAGGACCAAGAAATCAAAGACAGCTTCAGCTGTATAGTGAGTTTGAGGGTAGCCCAGGCTACATGGGGCCCTGTCACAAAAACCACACCCAAGTGTAATTGAAACAAGATCCATTGATAAATATATTCAGTGCTCAGTCTCTCCCAACCCGTTGGTTTCTTTAACAAATTATTATTATTTTTTTAAAACAGATAATATTTATCATGACATAACAGAAACTGGAGTGCTATAAAAGTGATTTGTAATCACCACGGGATTCCATTATGACGGGAAAAGCCCTGCCCTGGGCACCCTCCACAGCCAGGGCTCACCTTTCAGCAAAGCCTTGTACTTGGCTCGGGAGACAGGAATGCTTTTTTGTTGTCCTTATGGCTAATAGAGACTTGCTTAGAAAGACATTAGGCATGGGCTGGAGTATCTCTGAGCAACACCTGCCATCCCTTGAGGGATGGCAGCAGAAGGTGATCACCCGGCTTCTGAGTATTTCTAAGAAAATGAGCAGCAGGGTCCTGAGGGTGGCCAGGTTCTCTGAAACACAGCAGGTCCACTTGGATATGTCGGTAAGTTCTCCTTAGCTGCCAAGCAAATGAGAAATTATAGCAGAACTTAGGTGTGGGCAGGAGTTAAAATCAGGAGTTGGGGAAATGGCTTAGGGGTTAAAAGCGCTTCTTGCTCTTGCAGAGGACTTGGGGTGCAGTTACCCAGCACCCATAAATAGTTGACTTACAACCTGTGTTAGCTCCAGCTCCTGAGGGATCAGAGGCCACTTTATGACAGGTTCACACAAATGTATGCACCTGAACCCACTGGTACACATAGTCACCCACACTACACATATATGTGTATGCAGGAGTGTGTGTGTGTGTGTGTGTGTGTGTGCGCACGCTACACAATGAGTTCACATTCAAGACCAGCTTACAACATGAAAACTTCCCTCCAAACTAAACAATCCACAAATGACTGGGAATGGATTCATTAACAGATATATTCAGACTCAGATACCATTCAGGGCTCAGTTTTCTTATTTGTTGTTTGCTGTGCCTTTTAGACTCTATGCCCCCCTCTTTTCTCTTTAAGAAAAGAGAGAAATGAGTGAATCAAATAATCACCGAGGGAACTTTCTCCTGTAGGGCTGACTTCTCTGGGCTTTGTCTCCAAATTTTGAGCCAGCCTGGGTGAATGAATGTGAGTTTTATCCCTGAAAACAGAGACCAGCTGTCTGATGCCGGCTTCTCTTTCCTGTTTGATTGGCAAGGCTTTCTGTCTCGCTCCCATTAGAGAAGAAATACTGTTTAGATTTCGACACGAGATATCGCCGGCGGAATAAACAGTGCCGTTCTCATGATAAAGTAGATGTTTAAGACGAAAAGGTTTATTTAAACCTTCTAGTGAACCACATTCCACTTGAATTCCGAGACACTCCTACAGGAAACACATTTTATCAACTTAATTTTGCTATTTTCCAAGTTTTTCCTGTTGCGCACACAGCAGCACAGTGTACGCCCTGATAGCAGGGTAACTTTAATATACTAAGGGGCTGAAAAGAGGTGCGTGCGCGCAGGGAAAGACCGAGTACGGGGAATGAACGGCAGGGGGCGCTCGAAGACTAGGCACTGCGGGAAGGCTAAGGGCCTGCTAAAGCTACCAACCTTAAAAAAAAATTATTCTTTGAGAATTTCATACAATATATTTGAATTATATTCACTCACCATTCTTCCGCTAACTCATCCCAGATTCACCAGCCTCCATAATCTCACCCCAACTTCATGTCTGTTTCTTTTTTAAAAATATCTCCATTTGTGCTGTGTCTATACTCCTAGATGAAGGGCCATCCGTAGGAAGGGAAAAAGGACAGAGCCCTAACCAGAGAACACAGGACGCCAGAGCACCGGAGATATGCAGCTGAAGGACTGAGTTTTAAAACTGCTCTTTCTTCCAGAGAACTCAAGAAGCATCGACCACATATTGTTATTTTCCACGTCAGTCATTCCACACCTGTCCGGGCAAACATCCCCTTCTCTTCAGCAGCCTCTTGAACTTTCATCCTACCCTAAAGCTCAATTTGGGCAACCCGGCTGCCCCCGATTGCTACAATACTGTGTAGCAATCGGATCGTTAGCCCTGGATGCTCTAAGCAACAAGACGCAGGTTACTGTAAGCCTCTACCTGTTCTTTAGAACCAGGGTTCTACAAAAGCATATTTCTGTTAGTATGTTCGAGGAACTCCCATGCTGGGGAGATGAGGTAATTCAAACTCCTGCAGTCTCAGTGGTCCTATAGGGACCTGGCGGGTAGGGACAGGAGGATCCCTGGTGCTCACAGGTCAGCTTGCCTGGAGAGACTCTATCCCTGATGCTTGAAACATAAGGATCAACAACAGCTTGGGTTGTTTTCTGACTTTCCTTTCGTGATGAGCACACAGGCGCTCACTTTCGCACATGTGAATGGACACTCGCACAGTCATGCCTATGCACATACATACCCATATCACACACAGAAAGGATGCTCACTTATAGAGCAGAGTTCTGGCTAAAGCAGAGGAGAATTTAGATCAAAACTTCTAGTTGGCTCAGGACCACCTAGAGTCAATCTCACCACCTCACAGGTGGTGGTGGTGTGGCAGATCACTCCTGTGGGGTTAGCAAGAAGACAGTGAGGCCCTGGTGCTGGGATTAAGTGACAAAGGGATGTGTGCCAAGCAGGTCTGCTTCCCCGTTTACTGTTTAATCTCCCAGGCAAACCTTACCTTCCCAAGTAAATCTCCAAAATGCTGTCAAAAATATGTTCAAGATTTTTCCAAGTGTGGTGGCTTTTGTTTGTAATCCTAGCATTTGGGGGCCTTGAGGCAGGAGGATTGTTCTGAATTTGAGGCCACTCTGGGCTATACAGTGAGTTCCAGATTAGCCTGGGCTACGGAATGAGATTCTGTCTAAGAAGCTATGATGATAGTATGTGCACACACACACACACACACACACACACACACACAGTTTTTGAGAAAGACTGAAGCCTCTGGAATTCTGGGGCCAGGAACTCTACCTTCTCACCTAAAAACCTTTTCTGTTCTTCACGTATGTTTTCTTCCTTTGTTCCTTTCTTTTCTTTTTTTTTTTTTTGTTTTTTTGTTTTTTTGTTTTTTTGTTTTTTTGAGACAGGGTTTCTCTGTTTAGTCCTGACTGTCCTGGAACTCACTCTGTAGACCAGGCTGGCCTCGAACTCAGAAATCCGCCTGTCTCTGCCTCCCAAGTGCTGGGATTAAAGGCGTGCACCACCACTGCCCGGCCCTTTGTTCCTTTCATTTCATTCTCTACAATTACCAATTTCTCTTTCCACAATTCCTGCTTGATAGTAATTTAAGAACACTTAATTTCTAGTATGAAGTGAAGTGTAGATTGGTAATTTCCAGGCTTAGTTAAATTATGAGTTGTTTTCACCTAGGCCTCTGACAGTTGTCTTTAAATTAACTTATTAATTGGTGGTTGATAAAGTGTACAGCGTACCAGCTGTTAAATCGTCAGAACTTGATTAAATGACTTACCTTTCTAGTTGCTTATTTGGAAAGGCAATGGGAAAAAAACACAGACATCCTTTTTTCATTCATTCATTCATTGTTTTCATTTTATGTTACTGTGAGTGTGGTGTGTTTTTATGTGATGTGTTTATGTGTGTGTGTTGTATATGTGTGTGTGTTGTATATGTGTGTGTGTGTGTGTGTGTGTGTGTATGTCTCCCCCCTCTGTATGTGTGTGAATACATACAGAATATATGTGTGGGTGGAGGCCAGAGATCACCATTGGGAATCTTCTTCAATCACTTTCCACCGTATCTTTTGAGACAGAGTCTCTAACTGAGCTTGTAGGTCACCTATTTGGCTGGCCTAGGTGGCCAATGAGCCCCAGGGATCCTCTTGGCTTGGCCTTCTGGTGCTGGGATGACAGGTATGTGCCGTGAGCCTTGCCTTCACCTGAGTGCTGGAGATCTCAGCACCGATCTCCATGCTGGTGTGGAAATCACTTTATTGACTGAGCCATCTCCTTGGCCTCTCAGATATTGCTAGATTTTGTAGAAAAACAAACAAACAAACAAACAAACAAACAAAACCAGATACTGGAACTGGTTATGGCAGTTGAACATTTGACACTTTTTAGCAGCAATTTAACATTACCCATATTACGGGGATTCCTTATAATTGTCAAGGACAAGAGACTGTGGAACGGGCCCATGGAACTTTAAAACAGTATCTTCATAAAATAAAAAAAAAGGGGGAGATATATTCCTGTACACCACTACTTTATTTAAATCATGTTCTTTTTATTTTTAATTTTTTTTTTTTTTTTTTAGAAATTGGATGGCAAGGAACTTCCTGCTGAGTGTCTATTGCACTCTACAACTAGGCAGACTTATGTATAGGTGAAAGGGAAGGATCCACTTACCGGCATAAGGCATGATCCTGATCAGATATTAAACATAGGGAAGAGGGCATGTTTGTGTTTTTCTGCAGGATGCTGAAGGAGCATGGTAGCCACTAGAGCGATGGGTGAGGCATACTGATGCCAGGACTAAGAATGATGCTGACCTGTGACCTTGCTGAGTGCCCTGACAATGGTGACTGGGAAGCTGTATTGGACATAGATGCTTACCTATACCTCTGATGGGACAAGCTGCCTTGCCTCAAGTTCTTAGACCTTGTGGAACAGAGAATAAAAAAAATATAATGACTCTTGTTTTGTTATTAAATGTGACCAGTTATTCAGACTCAATAATGGACTGGTCTAAAAATTAATCCAATATTGGAAATAACAGTCTTCATTTGGCAGTCCAGTTCTGGACATTTTCAGAGACACATTTGGAAATTAGCTTCAGTTCTCTATGATGTTATGTTAGCAAGAGATAAAGTTAGGACAGATCTGGATTTCAAACAAGTGTTAGTGCATGTGTTAAGGTTCTTTTAACTGTCATGTTAAAGTTTCCTCTACAGTATTTAATGTAAGTTGTATTGATTGTGTACTTTCTAATTGTGTTAATGTGTTGAAACCTGGCATGTGTGTTACAGGGGTCTATCAACCAGCTTTTGTTTTACTGCCCTGAGTATTATAGGATCTTGGTGTTCTGAAAAAAGCTTGCAAGTACTGGAAGAAGTGAGTCGGGCTTTAAGCAGAAGCAAGAGAGTAGTGGGCTTGATTATTGCTGGTATAACAGCTTTAATTACATTAATTGCTAGCACCACTGCTTTTGCAATTGCTGTGACACAAGAAGGTAAGACAGATACTTATGTTAATCATTTAGTAAAAAATGTTACTAATGTGTTGAATATACAAGAGGATTTAGATAGGCATTTGGAAGGATGGATTAATGCTCTTTATCCTATTCAAATTACAGGAAGGAGGTTCAGAATTGAAGGTTAAGGAGCCATCTTGAGTGTCATGCCAAATACCATTGGATTCATGCTAGTTCTACAATTTACAGTGATAGCAATTATAATTAGGAAGAAGTTTAATGACGCTTGCAGTGTATTTGGCATAATTCTATCACCTCTAGTGATGTTTTAACGATACATAGGGAACTTATGAATTTCAAGAATGTTGCTCTGCTGAGAGTTGATGCAGTAGATACTGCAGATAAAATTACCTATGGCCTGAGGTCAGTATTTCTATTTTGGTCAAGCTTCAAGAATGGCATATATAGCTTGATCATGCTAGCCCTTTTTGTCCTGGAAATACTTTTATTCCTGCCCATCATGTTAAAGCTTGTCTTTAACAACATTAACATGTTGGCAGTCAAAGTAAGTGCATGGCTTGAATCTGAAAATTGACCCCCCAGACAGTTATTAAGTTAACAGGTTTGCATGCCAAGGATGGGTAAGATTCTGCACATAGCCTTACCAATCTAAGACAAAAGTGCATTGCTTTTGATAATGCATATTCCATGATGGGTAAGGAAGGCATTCTTGTCAGAATGACCTAAGACAGGCTCAGTCTTGTTAATGTAATAAAAAAGGGGGAGAGGCAAAGAGCCTTTGGGGCTGCTTGGCAAGAAACTGACATGGACCAAGGACAAGGAAATGGGCTGCTTTGCAGGAATATGACATTGGCCAAGGACAAGGAAGTGGGCTTCAGGCAGGAATCTGATATTAGGCTAGAACAAAGAAGTAATTTCAGACAGGAATCTAAATTTTAGGCTAGAACAAGAAAGTAGGCCTCAGACATGAAAATAACTTTGGGCTAGAACAGGGAAGTTGGCTCAGATATTTTGGTCATCCTGATAAGCCCTTAGAAACAGTGTTTGTGGGAGTGTTCGTGGAATTTTGTTTATTGCCTTGCTTGTTCTTTGACTATCTGTGTTTATTGTCTTGTTTTGTTCCTTGACTATTTGCATCTATTGTATTGCTAGTCCCTCAACCTAGAACTGACCTGAATACTTGCATGTAATCAAAATGGTATAAAAGCAAAAAGGAGGAGGGGGAAATGGGATAGGAGGTTCTAGGGAGGGGAAATGGGGAAAGGGGATGACATCTGTATTGTAAATAAATAAAATATCCAATAAAACCAAACCAAACCAAAACAAAACAGCAGGTACTTTTCTCAGAGCACAAACACAATTATGGAAGGAAGGCATGGTCTGCATGACCTCTGTTTAACCCTGGGACTATTTATGATTTTAAACATTTTCATTGCCTAGGTGAGCAGGAAAAACATCTTCTCTTTCCACATTTATAGCCTCCATTATACTAATTGCAGGAAGAAGGCTTCGAAAATCCACCTTTAAACCAATAAAGGAATGCTATCCATGACATACAGTTCTACACCGAGCCCAAGTAAAACTGAGTTTCAGGCTCCGTGGACTGTGGCCTCCATTTGAAGTTTTCAGCTGTGTGACTGTGGGGGAGATGCTCTGAAAGCACAGATCTTTTTTTCCTCCAAGGCACTGAAGCTGTTTCTGCTCTCTTGTTTTATTTGGTAACTATGCTGCGATTAAATATAGTTTGTGGGTAGAATTATTATAAGTTGGCACTTGTACTTTTTATGGTTTGGTATCAAGAAACCTTAGTTAAAGAAAAACATGCAGAGGGATTCCAGCAAGGATCATTCCTTCAGAGCCCCCTCGGCAGGCTTCCCCCATGCCCCAGTGAGAGCAGAAGGATGTGGTGACAGGGGGATGCAGGAACACAGGGGGCTCAGCCCCAGCAGTTTGATTAAAAACAACCCCAGAAAGCGCATGCTCCTGTCTTAGGTATTGTGAAGAGAGCTCATTAGTTCCGGGGTAGAATTAATGAAAATGTAAGGGGAAGTTACTGTAAAACATATACACAAAGACATTTCAGAATTTAAGTTGTGACCTTAGCCTCCCTCCCCTACCTTTCTCCCTGCCCCTGTTTTCCCAATTCCTTCTTCAGTTTTTTCTTTTTTTCTTTTCTTTATCCCTTTCCTGCACCCTTTCCCATTCCCCTTCCTCCTCCCCTTCTCCCCTTCCCCATCTCCCCTCCCACACCTTCCCCATTCCCCTTCCCCCTCCCCTTTTCCCTTTCCCCACCCTTTTACTCCTTCCCCATTCCCCTTCCCCCTCCCCTTTCCCATCCCCCTCCCACACCTTCCCCCTCCCCGTTCCCCTTCCTCATCTCCCTTCCCTTTCCCCCTTAGACCCCTTTCCTCCCTTCTCCTTCTTTTTCCTTCTTCCTCACCTTCTTTTTCTCTCCCCATCTCTCCAAATCTTTCTTTTGTGTATTTTAGTTAATAAAACATCATCCTCTGTAGTTACATACATGGATATGAGAGGTACAAGAGGTTCTAATTGCCCAAGCCCACTGAGAGAATGACAACGGGCATTTCAGGGGGGAGGGCAGGCACCTACACCCCATTGCTGCGTTTCAGTCACTTTGTGACCCACAGGCCTTCTGCTTGGAACACCAAAGGAGGAGACAAAAGCAAGCACATTAGGGCTACATGAGGTCCTGTTGCCCTCAGAGAGGGGGAAGGGGGAGAACAAAGAGATGTCAAGAATTTTATAGTCTGGGAAGAAAACCCAATGATTTGGAGCAGAGATTTCTCTCTGGGCTTCTAGATTGCGCTCTTCCCCTTGTGAGGCTCTGCCACCCTGTGCTTATCAGTATCATCCCCCTTCCCACTGGCAGCCTGAGTCAGCCAGTTGTAGACCTAACTTCTTGGAGGCTGAGTAATATGAAGGCATGGATGGAGGTTGTGAGCCTCGGCTCTCATAGTCACCAATATAATTATAGCAGTCAAGATTCCATGGGATAATATTACATCATCTGTCACTCTTTCTTGACTTGTGACAGGCCCTGTGGCAGATAGAGGGGAAATGATGTGATATTCTCCAGATCTTATTTTTAAAATGATTTTACTTTTGTGTCTATGCACATGCATTTTAGGGGCATGTGCACAGCCAGGCGTGACCTGTGGAAGCCTCCAGTAGCCACTGAGCACTGGTTCCCCCTCGCCACACTGTTTGTAAAGATAGGGTCTCTCACTGAACATGGAGGCCAGCAGTTGGATATAATAACTGGCCAGTGAGACCCTGGGATTGTCTTATCTGCTCCCAGGGATAGTATCAAGGACACGATGGCTGTCACACCTGGGCTTTTCACACAGGGTTAGGGATCTGAATTTAGGACCTCAGGCTAACTTGGAAAGCACTTTCCCCATGGACCCATCCAACCAGGCCCTAGATAATTCTGCTTTCTAGTAGGAAGGCTAGGACTCAGGGCTTGGAGGTACATAGGACCCCTCGAGCACCATGATATTTACAGAGAACTTTAGAGATGGTTCTGGCTCTTAGTGCATTCAGGAAATGATACCACCTACGTTGTGATGCCGTCACTAGATCCCATTCACAATCCGCTCAGTGTCATCATAGACTCAGGCCTCCACAATATGAATGGGTGTCAGTTTTCATTTATTGCTTACATTTAATTTTAAGCCTCATCTCATTTCACCTCTTTATCTATTTGTAAGTTTGGGGGTTTTCACCTCGAAGTGTTCATCTTGCTTCTAGGAGTCACAGCACACAGAGTAAGAACTCAGTTCGGTGTGGCTGGTATCGATGCCAATGTGAGGGTAGGTAGGTTAATGAATCCCCCTGTTCCCAATTTTGTCCTTAGTTTCTGTTGGTGACCTAACCCGAAGGGAACCACACAGGTCGTTGCCCAGCTTTCCTGCTGATTACATTCCTGGTGCCTGAAGCAATGTTCTTAAAGGATGGAAGCAAAAAAGCCAGATACTGTTTGTATGGACCCAAGGGTGCTTCAGTTGCTTCAGCAAAATAGATGTTTCAGGGAAGGCAACTCCCAGGTATAAGGATGACTGAGTCTGGGGGCTCTACAGAGAACCAGCCAAGGCATTCAGGACCAGGGATACAGACGGGCTCTGCCGGAGATGGATAACTGACAGGTGGTTGCTTGGAGGTGATGTGGTCTGGCCCCAGGGAGGTTGCTGATACCCCCCCCCCCCCCCCAATGCTTATGGCTCACTTCTAAAGGTGCTGACTGGAGCCAAGTTTAAGTTTTACTTACTGCAAACCAATTACACATTTCAGAAAATTAAGATGCCATCTGTACAGGGAAAGTATAAGCGGAAAATATTGTAATAAAAGATTATTGTCAAAAGCGGACAGAAGGAGAGATCCTACTGTGTGCCACATACCAGGCAAATGCCATATTTATTCCTGGTAAGCAGGGTAACTGCTAGCATGTTATCACTGGCTCACAGAGGAAGGGGCAGGATTTCTGAGGCTTCAGAATTTACTAAATAGCACAGAACAAAGACCTTGTAAAACCAAATTTGGGGCTCCCATTCTTCTCAAGTTCTTAACCCTTTCTAGGCTTCATCCTTTCTCCTTTGTCCTCTGTAGGACTGTGTGCACAGGCTTTGTCCAGATTGCTACCTGAGTTACTAAATGCCATTATCAAACATTCTATGCATATATTTTTTTTTTTACCACAATCACAAAAACCTCAAGCGTAAATGTTATTCTGTTTTTACAGGTTGGAGAAGCTGAGAGCTCCAACTGTATTAAAAGGGTAATCCCAAGATTCATATCTGAGGTTATACTTCTTGAAGTGAGTGTTGGTTTTCAGGTTTTAAATAATTATTCTAAATCCAACAAAATTAGGAATTATTTCAGATGCAATGGACTTCCTGTATTAAGTTTGTGTATATGTGTGTATATGTGTGTGTGTATATATTTGTGTGTGTATGTGTGTGTACATATGTGTGTGTGTGCATCTGTGTGTGTGCATGTGTTAAAGTGCATGTATGTTCAGGTGTACAAGTAGAAGTAAGATAATGACATATGGTTTATCTTCTTCAGTTGATCTCCACTTTCTTTACTGAGGCAAGATATCTGGGTGAACCCTAAGCTCTCTGATTTGGCTAGTCTAGCTAGCCAGCTTGCCCCAGGCATCGCTTGTTATGTTTTAGTCTTTGCAGTGATGGGATTACAGGTGGGTGTCCATACCTACCTGGCTTTTTTTTTTTTTTTTTTTTTTTTTTCAGAAGTGTTGTAGATCTGAACTCCAGTTCTTCTGCTTACATGGCAAGGTCTTTTAAAGTTGAGACATATCCCCAGATCTCCCATAATATTCCTTGAAGGCTCAATGTATGACATCATACATTGAGTCAGGAAGACAAAAATGGAGAAGTCTGGGTAAAAGCTGCCATCCTGTCTCTGTCTTATCCATTCTACCTTATCTATTCTGCCATCAAATAGCAGAAAACTAATAATTTCTAACTGTTCACATCTAGAACAGATATAGAACTAATAAATTGATTCTTCAGAAATGCAAAGACGGATGGATCAATACTTAAGCACACTGTCTGTTCTTACAGAGGATCTGGGTTCAGCTTTCGAACCCATTTGACCACTCACAACTCTCTGTAACTCCAGATCCAGGGGGGTACCATCTTTTGACCCCTCCTGCACTGAATGCAGGTGGTATGCAGAACTGCATGTAGACAAAACACTCATACCTATTAAAAATAAAAAGAAACTAAAATAAAGAAACAGCCATCTACCAATGGATGGATTCAAGAAAAACACGGTGAATGATGCCAGAGACAGACCGGGCACAAGGTTTTCATGTTTTTGAAGTGAATTCCTTCCCTCCCTCCTAGTTACTGGCCTGAGCATCACAGCCCCAGCTGCTACAATCCCAGACTGTGTCATTCTGCAGTGGAATTATTCAATTCAATTTTCCTTTAGTCAAGATCCACTTCCGCTTTCAAGATCGGAGTCCACGATGCCTCTGGCACAGGGCTAAAGATACATAACTTTGAAAGGCTCTGCATGATCCCCAAGGATCTCTTAGGTTGTGGGGGAAACAGGTATCTAGCTTTAAGATTTTGAAGCAAATATTTCTGGTCTGTTCTCATAATTCACAGAACCAAATCCAAGGAGCCGGTGTACACAGCCAATCAGATATGGTGCTGGAACTTTCTCTTGACTCCGATGCCCAGACTTTCGGTCAACATCTCTATAAGGTGGCATGCTTCCTACATTGCTAGGCAACATTACTAGGCAGAAATTACCCCTTAAAAAGTATTCGGACTGTGAGGAACTAAAGTATATGTTTTAAATGTCTGCTGGGGTCACCAAAACTAAAAAAAAAAAACAAAAAAACAAACAGAAATGCAAAATCAAGGCTCAAAACAATCTTTCTCATAAAACCGGCCAAAGATGGCAGCCATTTGTTAGTGCTAGAAACAGAGAGCTGACGTTGAAAGGAAACTCTTGGTGATTTTTAAGAAACTGAAGGGTGCAAACAATTTCAGACTGAGAACAGGAAGCATAAACGTTATTAATATGTTAAGTAAGTCCCACAAAGCAAATATCTCACATTTTCTCTCATATGCAAAAGCTGCGGGGGTGGGGGAGGACATGAAAGTGCAGGAGGATTTTTATGGATCTGGAAAGGAGAAGTGAAAAGGTTAAAAGACAGAATAATAGTGGGAGTTAATGTGATCTAAGTACATTGTATGCCCGAATAGACACACCATTACTTTGTATACCTTTGTATGTTAACAAGATATTTTAAATGATAACATTTTAAACTTAAGAAAATATGTGTGTATGTGAATCCTCATGTGTGTTGCCACGCCTATGGAGGCTAGAAGGACGATGAGGCTCTGATGAGGGCGTGGTGCTTGCTCTGACCAGGGAGTGGGGTGGGCTTTCAGATGGGAGCTGAAGAGGGATATAAATACAACAAGGGGACAATGAGAAGTCAGGGAAACCGCAGCCCTATGACCCAGATGCCCTGCTGTGAGAGAGGAGAGGTGGTCAGAGAGAAAGGCACAGTCTTCTTGTTATAGAGACATGCAGCACTTTGCTTCGTTACAGTCCCGGGCTCATGTGTGTTGTTATTTCCGCGATTGTGTCATGGGATAATTCTCAGTCAAGTGACTCCTGTTCAGAAGTGCCAGAAAGATGTTCCCAGTCTTATTCCAGGGCTTCCATCAATTCTCATTTAATGGAATTATGGAAAACAACCAAATGTGAACCCAACTCCCTGTGACCCACCTACCGGAGCCCCGCCCCACTGCGCACCCTCAACCCTCTCAGCTCCTTCAGAAAGGACAACAAGCAGGTCAGCCAACATGTGGACTCTATAATCTCTGCTATTTTAACTTTTTAAAGACTCCTCGTAACATTGGCAAACAAACTGGAGCTCTGTAACTATTCTTTTGGTTGCAAAACACACAGGCGCTTTCTCCTGACAAGAATATTGTTTTTCCATACACAAATGACTTTCTTTGCAAAATGTGCTTAGGGCAAATGTCCAATAGAAAACAAATTCCCATGCCTCTGTACCCACTACTTTTCCCCATGAAGGTAAATCATTTAATACAAAAGCCAAGGAAGCTTAGGGGATTTCTCAAACTCCCCTTGCCAGTCTGGTTCCAACATATTTATTAACAGAATGACATTTATTTAAAGTTAAGTTGGTCCCATTAAACGATCACAGAAACATGGCATTTCCTACACTAAAAATATATTATATATTTTGTTTTTGCTCAAGGTCAATTTCTTCATCCTAATATACTAAACTGTGATCCTTTACACGAGCCAGTGACTTTTTTTTTTTTTCAGCTCAATAAAACTGGAGCAGTTCTTTATTTTAGGCTTGGAACCAGCCGTTGTCATTTCTACCATGTACAACCAGAGAAAAGTCTTGCATTATCATTGGTCAAGTGTCATTCCAGAGCTTAATGCAAGTCCAGGGTGCATCGTGGTGGGATCGTGATATGCCTGATAAGTCCCTGACTGTCTTCCTACTTAAACTGTGGTCACAGCTCTGGTCCCCTTTGGTTTAGTTGACAGATTTCTTGCTGGTGGTCATCAAGAATCATAGCTGCTGGAAGAGGATCCTCTCGAGTACAGTCTTGTATCATCATTTTTTTTTTTCTAGAAAGAAGGTAGGTTTATACTAAGCAATCACTCAAAGATATATTCAAATTCCAAAATAGTGTATGAATCCAGACAGCCTAGTGTGTGTTCCTCCAGAAAGCATTAGTCTACCCAGATTTTTAATCCAAAACCAATTTTCTCTCTGGGATGAGTATTCCAGGAAGTAGTCCAATTTCTGAATGAATGATTCAATCTAATAGTAAGATGTTGTGGTTTCTAGTTAACTCTTAAAGCATCCTATTTGCATACGTACAACTATCATACAATCATGCTGCTTCAAGAAGCAGTGAGGGGCTGACGAGATGGCTCAGTAGGTAACGGTGCTTGCTACTCAGGTGCCATGACGTGAGTCTGATCCCAGAAATCCACTTAAAGGCAAAAAGAAAGAACCAACTCCATAATGTTGTTCTCTGAACTCTACATGAGTGATATACTCTGATCCCATTGTACACACACACACACACACACACACACACACACACACACACAATGTAATAAAAAAAAACAAACTATGAAAAAGAAAATGAAAGAATAATTTCTCCTACTATGCCCCGTGGTGATGGTATCCCAGGAAGTGTTTGGTTTAAGATCGGCATTTCTCACATTCTGAGGTCCATAACAAGGATGCCAGACACCAACGCCCCATTGGCTTCATCCAGTATCATATCATCCTTCATGTAAGGAGGGACAAGCGATGGACCAGTACGTCCATTGTGTCGATCTTCGATGAATATACTTGGCCCTATTTTTCACTGACTATAAAAGTTGTCCTTAGAGTATTCGAAATGGTTAACTACACGCCATCTATAAATTGGGAATTAGGAAGAGTGTGTGTACATTCCTAAGTTGGCCTTTTTCGAATCCTTGATGAGTATAGGAGATCATTTCTAAAAGCTTCCTGAGCTCCAGAAGACGCCTGGGCTCATTGCTTTGCGTTTGCATTTGGCTCTAGGGAACAACCACCATGTGATCTCTTTCTAGGATAATCCAACTTGACCTAACTTGCAGCTCCACAAACAGAGGTTCCCAGAACTTAGCAGTTCTTCAGCATACGGCAGGTCACATGTCATCTGTATATAGCAGGTTATAGCAGGTTGGGTACATGCTGAGAATGTCTTTGTACTGTGGCGGTGGTTAACGGCTGATTATAGGGTGATGTATATTTTCATATCTCCTAACTGACAGACAGCTGATCTGCTTTTCATTGCTATTGGACTTAAAGGTACAGTAACACCTGTATGGGTGTGAAGGAGTCCTCTTCATTGCCTAATGGTTGGAAATGGCTAAACTTTAGTATAATTAGAGTTTTTTTTTTAAAATTATGGTAGGAATTTCTAATAATAGTGTGAGTGCTTAAAAAAGAGTGTGGTTCTTAAAATAGGCTTATTTACTTCCTGAGTAATTTAAGAGTTAATTTTACTTTTATGTTTTTCTAGTATAGTGAGTCTTAACTAGGACTAATACCAAAAAACAAAACAAACCAAACAAACAAACAAAACAACAACAACAACAACAACAACAACAACAACAACAAACCAAAACAATCAACCTACTCTTGCCTTGAATGGAGGTATAGTTTCAGGAACTCTATAGTCTTGCGAGACAGACACTGGACTGCAGATTTGGACTTCCAGGCTGGGGTGGTCATTAATAAATGTTGAGATATGTGGACAGACAGTTTGCCCTATGAGGCTTGTTTGTTTATAAAAGTGATAACTTATCTGCCATTTTTGTTTTACAATTGTGAGATCATCCCTTTCAGCTCCTTCAGTTTACTCTCTAACTTCTCCATTGGGAACCTTTGATCAGATTAATGGTTAGCTTCCAGTATCCACCTCTGGGTATGTCAGACTCTGAGGGACCTCTAAGGAGACAGTCCTATCAGGCTGTCAGCTTTCCCTTCCTGTCATCCATATCAGCATCTATTTTTGCACATGGAATGAATACCCAGGTGGAATGGTCTCCATACAACCTTTCCTTCAGATTATGTCCCATACTTTGTCTCCATATTTGCTCCCTTGGGTGTTTAGTTACTCCTTCTAAGAAAGACCTAGGCATCCACACTTGTTCTTCCTTCTTCATGAGCTTCGTGTGGTCTGTTAGTTGAATCTTTTTTGTTTCAAACTTTTAGGCTAATCTCCGCTTATCAGTGAGTAAATACCTTGTGTGTTCTTTTGTGATTGGGTTACCTCACTCAGGATGATATTTTCTAGTTCCATCCATTTACCTAAGAATTTCTCAAATTCATTATTTTTAATAGCTGAGTAATATTCCATTGTGTAAATGTACCCCATTTTTTGTATCCATTCCTCTGTTGAAGGGCATCTGGGTTCTTTCCAGCTTCTGGCTATTATAAGTGCAAAAAGGAAAAGGGGGAATGGGGATAGGGGTTTTTTAAGGGGGGGGGAATGGGGAAAGGGGATGGCATCTGAAGTGTAAATAAAATATCCAATAAAAAATGAAAAAAAAAAGAAAAAGAAAAAGAAAAAGAAAAAGAAAAAAAGCCAATTGTGAGATCATGACTTATAAATAAAATAGAGTAAAGTTGGAGTGAGCTTACTGTTGTTTGTGAATCTCTCTTGTGGGCAGTATGGGATCAGAGAGACTCCATGGTTCCTTTTAGCAGATGAAGATGACATCGCCTGAATTTTCTTTATGGGTGCTCAGACTTAGCACCTGGCAGTCATTCCAGTATTTTGTCATTCTCTGGGGCTGTGACCATTGGGGATTTCATTCCATCTTCCTTTGGGGGTGGGGTGGGGGGGGTCCTGGAGAAGGAAAGAGTTCCCTGTGTGTTCATGAATTGGCATGTCCTACTGATTAAGTAAGACCACACACCCTATTGTTTTGATACTTGTGGGATAATGTAAGTGTCTTGCTGTGGCATTCGGCTGGGAGCTGCCAAACAGTGTGGAGCTGGAAACTGGTGCTCAGTGTATGGAACAAATCTAAGAGAATATCCCAGCAAGCATATTCAAAATTGGTTTTCTTTTATGGTGACTGTTAAGGTTTAAAATAGATCATCTCAGCCCTTCCATAGATGTGCTCACTTATTGAAGATTCAGTATTTAAATGTATCTCTTTCTCACATCCGATTTTCCTTTCTCATAGTTGGATTCTAGAATGAAAACACAATTCATTGACCAGTTGAGGGCTGTCGGACGGAGGCTGTGTTTAGTGTTCTTGGTTACATCCAATTGGTGTTTCTGA